>NC_134095.1:11412221-12143833 GCF_000715075.1 Nicotiana tabacum
AGATATCTCTATTTATTAATTAAAGTAGTGTAACCATTTAATTCAAAATTTAAAATTCAAAAAAAAAATTAGTTAGAAAAGTAGTTTCTATTTTGTCTTAACAATGCCACTTGGCTTTTTGTTGTTAAGACACTTGTCTTAATGTAGTGTATTTGCTTCTCCTATTCTATATAGATAGACTAATGATGCCAACCGATCATTGAATGCTATTTATTACTACAGAATTCAGAAATCCTTTACCCTGGCCCTAAGTAATACTCTATTCAACCAAACATTAATTTATTCTGGATCGAAACGTCTGAGGAATTGAGTAAAGCCAGAGAAAGAGAGATATTGTTACATCATTGTTAAGTTCCGGAGAGATATGGAGATCACTGGGAGAAGAAGGAGGAGAAAAGAGGCTGAAGTTATTTAAAAAGTGGGTACAAGTTAAAAGTTATTAAAAAATGAATATAGATTAAATGGGGGCGACCAAATAGGATGCCCTATGAAATTTTTACCTTATTTTCTCCTCCATTATTTTCTAGTTAATATTTGGGTCAAATGCTATTGCTTGACCTAATCTTTTCCTCCAAAAAGAAATGCAAAAAAGATCCAACAAAGGGGAGGAATTATAGTCTTTATGGGTGAGCTTTTGGATGGAAAAATTCACTCCTATGTTGGGGTGAACGATCGGGCAATTCAACTTGAATATGAAAATTTCGGTTAGGATTTTCGATTTTCTGATTGATTTTTTTTTTTTAAGTTCAGTTTTGGATTAAATCCACTGGATCCAATTAATTCAAAATCGAACATAAAAAATTCAATTAAGTGTATTTGGTGATTAAAATTATTAAATATGTACGAATTAAATTTAAAGCTCATTCATTAACACTTAAAGTCGTCTTTTTAAAATTCAGAACCCACAAGGTTGTAATCCTAGCTCCGCCCCTGTTTTTAAGTTATTAATTTTATTTTATAAATAATTACTTGTGATTATTCTTTAACTGATTTAATATTGTAAATTCGTTTATATCATGAAAGAAGGTAAACTCTATAATATTTGTCGAGGGGAAAAAAGGAAAGAAGTTTCGAAATAATCCCTTACTGAGTGCATGCACGGCAGCTTCAATGTCGGATCCGTCATAGGCATTCGAGCTCAGTGACAGTATTTACCTGCTAAAATTAACATAATAATAAAATAGAAATTCTTTTATGTTTTCAAGATATAAGTACAATTAATAAGAACACACCTTACGCATACGGCATACAATAGTAAAAGCTCCCTCAGTTGGTCCGACCCTTATATTTCTGCCAATTGCCAAATCCCCCATTAATTACGTTAATCAACCAAATTAACTATAGTCTCGACTTACTACAAGTATTAGTCAGAGTAAGTAAAAGTTACATTTTATACAGAGTTTCAACCTCGAAATTTATAATTTTTTTAACAGTATCAGCATATTTTAACATGTCGTAACAAATAATTTGTCTTGTTTATCCGATTAAATCCGTTTATATAGTACTCCTATATTGAACGATCATTCTGGTTTCTCGAAAGGTTGATTATGAAGTCCCTTCCTTCAAAGGCATTGATAATCAAAATAAACTTAGTTTTCTTGGTTTGCTTCTTAGTTGCTTACGCTGCTCTTCTTCACTGGCAACTATCTTCAGTTTATCACGAATATGCAGCTTCTCGTCCTGTTACTTGCTCATCGTGCGAGTGTAATCATAAGGTAAGTGGTTTTTTTTTTCTCTTTTCTTTTTTCAGTTCAAGAAAGTGATGAATTATTTATAAGTTTATCTTTCTGAAAAGAGAAAATTAACTGTGAAGTCAACAATAATAACATGCAGTATAATCCCACAAGTGGAGCCTTGAAAATGGTGGTGTGTAAGCGCACAAACCTTACGCCTACCTTGTAAAGATAGTAAGGTTGTTTCCCGTAGAACCTCGGCTTCAAAATTAACCTTGAAGTATTTTCTTGTATTGAGCAGGTGGAAGCTGGGATAAAGATGAAGGAAGTATTAGAAGAACAAACGGTGAACGGGACAAAGGCAATAGTAAAGAAAAAGGTGAAACACAAAAAGCCAAGTTTTTTGAATGGAATGGGGAGAGGAATGAAGATAGTAATGGTGAATATGGAAGAGGAAGATATTAGCGAATGGAGAGCCCATGAGCATATAACAACAGTACAATTTGAGAAGGTTTCAGAGTTGTTGGAATGGAATGACTTGTTTCCAGGTAAAGATCAATGTTGCAAATGTTTGTATATTATATTTTCTTAAATTATTAGCTTAAGTTCTTCCAAATTTACATAATTTTAGTTTTCAATTTCATTTTGTTTCGGATAGGTAACTTCCATATCAACCCGTTGAGTCAAGCTAACAAACTATTCTAACCCCAATACCGCTCTACTTAGACTTAAACCGGTTAGATGAGTTACTAAAAGCATGGCGCGAAGCTAGGTATGGTCAATGGTGGTCAACTAATTACCCCAAAAAATTATACTATGTATAGGATAAAATATTACTCGTTATTAATAAATAAATAAAAAATTAAATTTTGAATACCTTTGTATAGTCCACTGGCTAAAAGTGTTCAAAATTTGAATATCCTTATTAAATTTCCTGACTTCGTCACTGCCTAAAAGATGAATTGATCTTGCTACCTTTATTTCCAGGACAGATAGATGAGGAATTAGAGGAGATGGATAATCGGCCAACATGTCCAGAGATACCAATGCCACCTGTCTATAGCTACAGTTACATGGACATGATAGTCGTGAAATTGCCATGCAAATATCCAGAAGAAGGGTGGAGAAGGGATGTTTTTAGGCTACAATTGCATCTTGTGGTAGCAAATTTGGCAGTGAAGAGAAAAAGGGGTAAGAATGGGAAGATGAAGTTGATGTTCTTGAGTAAGTGTAGGCCAATGATGGAGATTTTTAGGTGTAAAGATTTAAAGAGAAGAGAAGGTGATTGGTGGTATTATGAGCCAAATTTGGCTAAGTTGGAGCAAAAAATTTCATTGCCAATTGGTTCTTGCAAGTTGGCTTTGTCTCTCAGGGAAAAAGGTATGTTACAGTTTCAAATTTTATACATGTGTGATTTCATTGTATTTGCATTTTTTCTTTCTTCTTTTCTTTGCTTTAATTTGTTACAATAAGAACTTGATTAATCTATTTGCTAGAATTAATATAATGCAGTAACAGCATAATAGATTAATCTCCATTAATTAAGATGAGGCACCAATAAGAGTCTGCCAAAACTTGTATTTTGAAGCTTATAAACCAAAATAAATAAATAAATCTACGTGCCAAGTAGGGGGCAAATCTATGACTGTCAGTCATGTGAAGTTAGACTCTTCTTAAATGTTGTTGACGGAGTGGAGGGGAACTGAATCCTAAGATTGTTGATATTTTATTATTTAATTAAGACAGCCGAATTAAAATAACATTATAGATTTGTTGCAAACACTGACCGTTAATTTTTTTTATTCCATCAATATAATTTAACATATTATGACATATTACTTGCCATTTGGACTATGTTACTAATCACTGTACATGTTATTAATAAATATATTTATTTGCAATTAATTTTTAAGTAATTTAATTGTATAAATATTATCGTATAAAACTTGAACTCGTCAATTATTGGTGGGAAGTTGATTATGACAGTCAAGGGGTAAAGCTGTTATGAAAATTACACAATAAAAAGATGGTTTTTATTTGTTGAATACAAAATGAACGAAAACTCATTACTCTCTTTCTTTGACTTATTAACTCCTCATCATATACTAAAAACTTCAAGAAATAAAAACTGTTAAACATAACGCGCAAAGTGATTTTCTTTCTTTTTTTATTTTAATTGCTAGGTGGAGCTTTCTGCTTTCTATCAATTATTAACTAACAAAAAGGTAGTCTCAGGGAACCAAATTATCATTTCTTAGAAAATATAATTCTGAAAACTTTCATAAGATACACATCAGTTGGAGCAGAAACTCCATATTCTCAAGTGCATGCCCCCAAAATTAGAGAATATTTTATGTTTGCGACTTCATTTACCTCACTTTCTTTGATTATGTGTGCAACTGATAATTGCATTCCATATTTATCTTCAATCTTAGAATTTTTCCTAGTTGTAATACATTAATAATAAATGATATAATGTTATTTTGATTCCAGAAATCAACGCCTATGATATCTCCAACGTTGAAAGCAACACAAAGTTAGCAATTAGAAGAGAAGCTTACGCTACAATTCTTCATTCCTCTGCAACATATGTTTGTGGTGCAATAACCCTAGCTCAGAGTCTACTCCGAACTGGAACCAAACGTGACCTTATCCTTCTCCTTGACAAAAGCATCTCCGGACCCAACCGCGACGCTCTGGTTAAAGCCGGCTGGAAACTACGGTTCATAAGGAGGATTAGAAACCCTAGAGCTGAGAAAGACACGTACAATGAATACAATTACAGCAAGTTCAGGTTATGGCAACTCACTGACTATGAAAAGATCATCTTCATTGATGCTGACATTATCGTTCTTCGTAACATCGACTTTCTTTTCCATTTTCCTCAAATGTCAGCTACAGGTACACCTTATTGACTTTAACTCCAATTACATATTCGTAATTATCAAAATGTTTATATGTACGTATAGATTTATATTGGATCGTCCACAATTAATAGTATTAAATAAGTACATGTAATTCAGTACAGAAGCAGCGGGTGCCCTTCTTTTGCTAAGAATACATACACACATACATATACATACATAACTTTATTGCATATTCCATCCATTTTATTATACGTGTCTTAGTTTGACTGGATAAAAAATTTAAGAATTATAAGGAAAACTTTTGAATCTTATGTTTCAAAAATGTTATTTGAAACTTGTTGTGTAAAAACATGTCATGTCATTCTATAAGGGAGTGTATTGAGAGTAAAATAAAGATGTTCAAATTAAATATAGAAATGGCATTCTTTTTTAAACATGGAACGCAAAACACGTAAATTAAAATGGAGATCAAGAGCTAGTATATATACACACATTAGACTATTCATACATTGACTCTATAATTTAGATCTTCTAATTAATACTATTACAGGTAATGCTAGATCAATCTTTAATTCTGGAGTAATGGTGATCGAGCCATCAAATTGCACGTTTCGCATGTTCATGCAACATCAAAGAGAAATTATATCATATAATGGAGGTGACCAAGGTTTCCTTAATGAAGTATTTGTATGGTGGCATAGATTGCCCAGAAGACTAAACTTCTTCAAAAATTTTGAGAATTCGAATGACGTTAGTGTGAAGAACCAATTATTCGATGCAGATCCTCCACAACTGTACGCAATACACTATCTAGGATTAAAGCCATGGGTATGTTACAGGGACTATGATTGTAATTGGGACGTTGGATTTTTACGTGTTTATGCTAGTGATATCGCGCACAGGATATGGTGGAAGCTCCATGATCAAATGGATGAGAATCTACAGAAATTTTGTGGATTAACAAGGCAGAGGAAAATTGAGTTATACTGGAGTAGAAAGAAGGCAGAAGAAATGGGATTAATAGATGAACATTGGAAGATTAATGTTACTGATCCTAGAAGATATACTTCTTGAACTGGGTTCTTCAAACTATTTATTCCCTTTTTTTTTCTTTTTTTCTTTTTTTTTTCGTTGAGAACTTTGTCACTCGTACTACTAGTATTTTTGCACAGAGAAATTATGAACATGACCTTATATTCACATAATTTATTGACGTGTATATATGTGCTGATTATCTAGTTTTAGACCATGCATGTGAAATGGCTAAAATATCTTCCTTTCTTATTTGTGCGAGATAATTTTCCAAATGGTCTTTCAATTTACGATTTTTACAGTACTAAAATGAATAAATTAGTATTTGTTGCTAATTAAAAAAATCACTAAATTTTACAGACCACGTTACTTCCCGACCTACATTGCGTCTCATTAAAAGAAAGAGGAATAGTACTTAATTAGCTAGATCACATGCACAGATTAAATGTTCAAGAGAAGCAAAGTTTCCACCTTTGAGTAAAGTGTTTAGCAAGGGCGGCTCGGGGGTAAGCATGAGAAGTCCTTGCCTTAGGCCAAAATATTTAAGGCCCCAAAAATATGAAATATAATTATATTATTATATAGTATATAATTTATATTCATATAATTATTAATAAAAGATTTTAAATTTTAATAATTTTTAACAATTTTATAGAATTATGATTGAGTGAGTTAATACGGCATTTTTCTTATTAAATTAAATAATATTTTTATCTTTCATCAATTCTATTTTTCTTCCACTATGTATAGTCTTTTTTCATGTTTCTCATGACTTTACTTTCTATTTTCAACTCAAATTCTCTAAATTAGCTATTTTTGTCACATTTGATTGATGTAATACATCATAAAATAATTTTCTTTATGTCTCATTTTTCTAACTAAGAAATTTTAGATGCAAGTGTCGTAAGGTTCAAAACTCGATGAATAATAGGTTCATGCCTTTATCATTTTTACTTAATACCATATTTCTACATAGGGAAGAGTTAATACCATGATGTGTGCCTAACCTACACACCATGTGTTGCACTTTCACTACTAGATCAAAGTAATATAGCTTTTTTTGTCTTTCATTATTAGATGAATTTTATGAAAGAAATTTAAGCGTCTTTTAGTATATTTTAGTTTTAGGCTACCAGTTTTATTAATTGGGACCACTAGCTTATATACATGTTGTTCAATGATAAACAACCAAAATTGCATATTTTTCGGTGTACTTTCATCTCATAACGTGTGTGGTCACGGGCGGTTATACGAGTTTTTGTATTAAATTATGCTCATTACGTGCATTCTCATGTGTAGGAGCAAGTTGGACGAAAAATGAGCAAAAAAGTTGATTCGAGACCAAAAGACAAAAGAAGGATTTTGCTCGTTCACTCTCGCGTGCATACGAGAAAGTGAACGAGCTAGCTAAGGAAAACCTTGAGAAAAAAATAGAGAAGTATGGCAAAAAGACATGGAAGTGCACGAGAGACTTAGAAGGAAAAGAAAAAGAGAAGAACTTTACTCGTTCACTCTCGCGTGCACACGAGAGAGTGAACAAGCTAACCTGAAAAGGATGTTTCGAAGTGGGCTTGTATTATTTTCGCCCCATGCTAACCCTACCCCATATAAATAGTTCTTAAACTCACTTTTGTGAAAGAGAAAGATGCTTTTGGAGAGGAGACGTTTTTGGAGGGGAGACGTTTTTGGAGGGGAGACTCGACCCAAGGAAGCAAGATCACGCCAGGACAAGGCGGAGAATTCTTCTACGAGGTTTTCACTTCCTTCTTCCTATTTTTATTATTGGTTATGTATTCTAGATTGTAGTTTTTCATTCTATTATGAATAACTAATTTGTTATCTAGGATTTTGATGGAACATTTTGTAGGATGAATTCTTATTACGTTTTTATATAATTAAGCCGTTAGATTTCTCTACTTGTTCAACTACGTATTTATTGTTGTTGATTGAATGACCATCAATTAACTGTGCTTATTTAGTGTGTATATTGATCGAGATAGTACGCATTTAGGTGGTTGTTGAACAACATCACTCCTAGCATATGTGAGAGATTAATATGGAGGGTTTAAAGGCGGGATTAGAGATAACGAAATCTTGGTGCGATCGTAGTGAGCGGCGAATTAATGCCAACTAGTGTAGTTCGAGAGAATACATCTAGTAAATTGTGGTAGTTGCTCGAGAGAGAGCTACGACACCTAAAGTACTCATGATCGGTAGAGAATACTTAGGTGAAACTATAGAAGAAGTAGCGGGAAGGATTTCGACAATTGGAAAAATCATAACTCTAGACCTCCTTAATTTAGTCTCCAACCCTTAATATCTTTAGTTATTAATTTACTATTTTAATTTGTTAGTTAATTAGTTAGGCATGAGAATCTTAATATTTAAAATTTAGAAATTATTCGAGCTTGCTTTCTTAGTGATATCGAACAGTTACAGTGAAAGCTTAGTTCTTTGTGGGATTCGACTCCGGACTCTTGGACCGGATTATATTTACAGGGATCGCTTATCCTTTTTAGGACTAGAGTTGGGCGTGATAAAATTTTGGAGCCGTTGTCGGGGAACTAACGGTGTAGTTGTAGGTGTACTATTGCTAGATTGCAAGTTTGAACTTTTATTTTTGTTTTCTTATATTTGATTTTTTTTGTTTTACTTGTTGATTTTAAAAACATGGCATCTTGGAATTATGAGAATTTTATTGTTGGTAATTCTACATTTGATCCTCCTTATGCATATTGTGGAGGAAACCACCTATTGCAAAATTATCAAAACATTTTCGAGAGCGAGTTATGTGCACCAACTCAATCTTATGTGTGAAATGTGTGTGATATATGTAGTGGTCAAAATGGTCACCTTTATGGTTGTGCTTATATGTCTTATCCTCCCCAACCCCTTACTATGATGGTTCTACTTTTTCTGGTGAAGTTAATAGAAAGAAAGAACCCAGGAAAGCTAACCTGAAGGAGATCAAAGATATGTTAAAGTACCTCATGGAACGAAGTAATGAGAAACAACTACAAATACAAAGGCTAGGGGATACTAACCAAATGCAATAGGATATTATATAAAGGCAAGAGGCAACTATTCTTAACCAGGAGGCATAAGTGAGGCAATTGATTGAGGCTTTAAATGCTCAACAAGATAATATTATGAATAGTAGCCAGGAGCAATGTGCATTAGAGACAGAAATTGAGGTACCAATAGAGGGGTCCATAGTAGAAGACCAACAATCAATCAAACTAGAATTTGAGGATGTCAATATTGTAGAAGAGATACTAGAGTCAACCAAGGACATTAAAGATACATATTTAGTTGACTCTAGTGTCATTGGTGTTGAGGATGTTGACAATCCCAAAGTTCATGTAGTTGAGCGCATTGGTCCACACTCCAAGCATTTTTTCACATTATGTTTGAATGATGATATAGAGATAAGTCATCCGAGCCACTTGAGGAGTCAAGGAATGAGGAACAAGGTGCCTACATTCTGGAATTCTTCTTGCAAGAAAGTCGGATGACACACCTTATCTAAATGCCAAGAAGTGCAGAATATTGCATTGTTTTCTTGGGCCAGTTAGATTCATTCCACCACTCCAGAAGCATAATCATAAGCTTGAAGCAAAACTTGGGGCTCAATTCATAAGCTCGAGGTGGAGGCAAAAAGTAATTTTTACGTTGTGCCGAAACATTAAATCAAGCGCTTGTTGGGAGGCAACCCAGCTTTACTTCTTTTATTTTTTTATTTTTTTATTATTGTATTATTATTGTAGTGCCATTTTTTGATTTTCTAAGAGCATGAAAATCAAAGCCATTGGAAGGATGCAACAGCAAACCAGATGGTTGGAACTAAGTGTGAGGTACCCGCACGAAGGACCAAGCCTAGGAGAAGTCTGAGTACCCCATGAGCTGCTAGTGCTTCGGCCTTTAGCTTACCAGGGAGTTTCTTTTAACCTTTTATTAATATGGTGTGAATTAGGGACAATGCACAATTTTAAGTGTGGGATAGGAGAAGATTGTCTGGGTAATTTCTTGTGCTATGTTATGTATGTTAAAAAAAATTAGGTGAAAATAATCCCCCTTGATTTTTCTTATGGCCATGGTTCTTTTCCAAGGGATGACTCTTTGAACCGGGTAGTAATTATTTTTTAGGTAGTGATAGGTTACAAGCTAAGTACCTTGTTTTATGTTTTGATAATCTAACAAACTTAATGTCAAGAGCCAGATAAGGAACCTGATATACATCTGGTACACATTCTCAATCATATGGAAATAACTAGACTTAAGATGAAGATGTTCATCAGTCTTTTAGAAGTCAAAGAATCAACAAGAGGAACAGATGGACATCAGTTCCCCAGCTGACCGTACCAGTCAACTCTCCAACAGCTGAAAAGTGACTGCTTGCACACTGTCGCGTCCCTTTTTCTCGCGAAATCGGGTTTCGACACGTGACAACTCATTTATGGAAGGTGTTGAAAGAGAGAGTTGTCACCTAACGGGTTTGAGGTGCGTTAGGGCACCTATTTGCAGATAACTCTAGTCCAACCAATTTGCGTCACCAAAGATCGAGTAAGGGCTCAAATTTCCTCGAGGAGAAAGTGTTAGGCATTCCTCGAGATCCACAATTGTGGGTCCTAACCGAACTTGAATTATATGAATAAATCATACAAAGACAAAGAAAGCAAGAAGTTTGGGAAAATTCATTAGTAAAAGACTTTGAGTAAATGCGAATCACTGATTTAAAGACAAGATGAGGCGTCCAAAGTTTTTTAGCCTAAAGGATCACCCCGTGCAACATAAATAATACTTTGTAACTCTCTCGAGATGGGGTTACTCATATTATTTAGCGGGCACAGACTATCATCTTCTGCTACCCGATTACTATCTTTAAGTTGTTACCTAAGGTGTATTAATTGATTCTAAGTCATACCTTATGCGTGCGCTACCCATCTCATACCTACAGTCCAGGAGGCTTTGGAACTCTATTTGGATAGTTCTAGACTTTACTTAGGGTGCTCAAAATAAGAAAGTTAGGCGACATATCAGACAAGTTGGACTTCATATAAAAGAAATTAAGGGCTCAAGTTGGCCTCCACACTTAGACAACAAATGCACACAAACAAATTAGGCATTTGACAGTTTTAGAATTGAGACGAGTTAAAGTCGTTAAGCCCTATAGACATAATTTCTATGTGACCTTGGAATTCAAACATGCAGACAATTTCAGATGCAAGGTGTTATTTTAGAGGCATGCTTTCCAAATAACTATATATTTTAGGGAATCTGGTATTGCGTACTGATTACAGATTATAAGCGTTTAAACCTATAGACATGATATCTAGGTGCAGTAGTTGGCAGTGATTAGTATTGATATCCATGGAAGACATTCAGAATTACTCAGTTTAATCCTATAAGCATACTTTCTAATAGTGGCAACAAAATAGTGTTAAAAGTTAATATTAGCACTTAAAAGCGAGTGGGATTACCCTATAGGCAGGATTCTACAATGAGCGATTGAACTGGTTTTAGCTCCTATAGACATGTCCTAAGTGAATAACAATAGAACATTAACCAAATTAAAACCCTATAGACATGATTTCTAAAATGTAGATTTGTAAAACATAAGCTAACATGACCCTATGGTCATAGTGTCTCATGGATATGCTGTAATGCAAATTGAAACATTGGTCACTTTATTTCATATAGGCATAGTATCTAACAAACATATGGAAGCAAAATATGTTAAACGAATTAAACACATATAGGCAGGTTATCTAACACACACAGTAGCAGAACATGTTAGAGCAAATTAAACTCCTATAGACAGGATTTTTACCCATTAATGCAAAAATTAGAATAGACGCATTTCTCCAATTTTACTAACACCGCAATTATTATTACAACATTATTACAAACCCAGTGAATGAAATGAATTACATAATTACAAAATAGCTATAGTGGGCCTAAGGCAGGCCCAAAGTATACCCGGCTAGGCCAGGCTTTCAATCTCAAGTCCACCTAGTTTCACAACAACCCGAAAAATAGTCTTCATTGCCAAAACCCAGTAGCTAGAGTTTACCAACGGCTATTTACACAAGCCCATTGGCTTATTCAATAAGTGAAAGGGGCAAAGTTGAGCAATCATGAAAAATGCCAAAGAACCTTGGACCCTAGTATGTTAGAGTTCCCAAGGGCTTCAAGAACCCAAGGTAGTGCTCACACTAGGGAGGTTAATAGAGGAGATTCAGGGAATGACTAGGGACCAAGTCCTAGTGTGTCAGAGTCCACAAGTATCTCAATTGGGCCCCGAGCAGTGCTCACACTAGGGAGGTCAATGATAGAACTTAGGTAGCCTTGGGTTTTAGCCAGCTAAGAATGAGAACTCAAAAGAGCCCAGGTAATAAGTGAAAGAGAATAAACTAAGGTTGAGGGACAATATTGAAGGATACAAACATAATCAAGTTGAGCACATAGAAAGGCTTAGGTATTAAGAACAGACTTAACAAAGTTTCAGAAGAACAAGTCCAACACCTAATATATAGGTAGTCACACATTAATAGAGCAGGTTTGCAGAATTGGTGTACACAGGCTCATAGTAAGAAAAAGGTTCAAATTATGCAAAGTATAGATCTTAGTAAGAATCATATTAATTGGAAACAGGATGAGAACATGTCATTGCAAGAATTATGTAAGTAAAGCATGTTTAAGTAGCAGGATTGATAACAAAATTGAACTCCAAGGAGAGGCTAAAGTGTGTTAGTAAGTTGCAACACATAGGCTAGATAAGCCTGAAAAGAATTCGATTAATTCAAATTAGGTTTAGGCATGTTTAAGATTACTAACATAATGAAGTCAAAGGTTAAAGAGACCTAAAACTGAAGTAAAGCAATCAGAATTGCACACAAGAACAACCCAGAAAAACACATTAAATTACAATCTCCTGAAGTGAAAACATATGCAAATCACAAATACATGGGAATGAAACTACGAAATCCAGTAAATTACCAGTTAAGCGAAAATACAAGAAAGAACACATGTCCACAGTATTTTGAATATCAACGAAGAGCAAGAACCCAGAATTTCTTGCCTTGGCTTTCAGCCGGCCAAGAACCAGAATATAGAACAAGAGTATTTAGAGAACAAAGAACAGTAACTTCAGTTTTTTAGTAAACCTTTTAACGATTCAAGTCTGTCTAAAGGGAATGAGGGGATGGGTTTATATAGTAGTAAAAATCGAGCAACAAACAAGGAAACCTAGTAATTTAAGCAACTACCAAAGTAAATAATCATGCAAATTGATCTGAAAATCAATTTTAAGAGAGAGATCTGCAAACTCTAACTTTCAAGGAAAGTGAAAAATCGGCAGAATTTAAACAAAAAAGTCAAACTCACACAGAATAGGACGAATATAGACAAAAATAACACGCAAAATCAGAGATTTGAACCAATTTTGGTTCGATTTGAAGAGATGTGTAAACCCTAGTTTTAGGGTACGTAAGAATAAACAAAAGATACACAAATATTCGTACTTACAATAGAGCAAATGATAAATATAGACAGAATATCAGAAAAGTCAAGGATTTGAACCGATTTTGGTTCGATCTTTATGAGATTTGCTTGCCATGTTTAGGCAAGCTGTATAGAAGAGTAACCAGTACCAGAGAGAAGTCATATATGGCAAGAAACGACCATGGAATCCCATGCTAGGTGGGATTAGGAGAAGGATTTGGGGGAGAGACGGCTAGGGTTTAGGTTTGAGAGATGAGAGGATTCAAGGGTGGCGGACGGTGAGAAATATGATTAGGGTTGGGTGTTTGGGGTAATTAAAAGGGGTGGTTTAATGTGGGTCGTTGAACTCAGAGATCAACGTCCACGATCAGAAGGGAGTTGGGTCGGGTTTGGTTTGGACGGGTCGCGATCGGGTATTAGTCAAGGTCGTTCGGTCTTGGTCCAGGGGTAATTGGGCTAATTTGGGTCCAAATTCTGGTTTCAAAAATGGGCTATCATTTAATACCTAATATTTAGCAAAAATAATTTATATAAATAATTAACAAATAAAAAATATTATTTATGCACTAAAATTATTAAAAATAACTACTCAACATTATAAAAATATAAAAAGTTATTTTTTGCATAAATAATATAATTATACGTGAATATGGGCTATTATTGCAAAAATATGCAATTAGCCTAAAAATGCAAATGTAATTATAAAAAATATAGTAAAATATTTAAAAACATATATATTGGTATAAATGATGTGCTTGTATGATTAAATTACCATAAAATAATTTGAAGGATAATTACTAGATATTTATACAATAAAATGCAGAAAGAAATTGGTTTAAAACCTTTAAAAATTATGGAAAATTATGTAAAATGCTTGTATAGGTTAATAAACTAAATGATGATGCAAATATACTATTTTGAAAGTATATGTATACAATTTAAAAATATGAGGGAAAATTGGGTATCAACAGCTGCCCCTCTTTACCCGGAAATGATAGAAGAATTGTCGGGTAAAGAAAATGATGACCAATTTTGGCCGAATAGAATGAGTAATCATGTGATTAAAAGTAAGGGCCAAACCCTGGTTCCTGAGTTGCCTACATATCCCTGGTGTTACGGGAATCAGGTCGTGTGTAGTTCTGGATCCAACGGTGAACGAAACTGATGGAGTTGTTATAGGAATGGTCATGCGTTTTGGAAAGAGTTCTTTTGGGTAGGACAGTATTAGATGAATTTATGCGAAATCATGAGTATGAATTTGAGGTGTTATAGGTGTATCACAGGGCAGGTATCTGAACGGTTATCGATTAAAAGTGGGTAACTGATAGTGATCGGTTGTATTTTGAAATAATTGAAGGATGCGAATGTTATGAATGGGAACCATAGCGAAGATTGCTACCGTTTGAAGAACGATTACTTCCTAGATTACCTGGCTAATTTAAAACATGATGCATAAAAATATATATGGATTATTGCAAAAATTTAGACGTGATGCAAATTCCCTCTGGACCACGAAGGTTGTCTTTGGACAGTGAGGATGATATCCTTAGACCATGATGTCCCAGGCCATGAATCATGATAAGGGATTCTCAGGACATGAAATGATGTTCTCGGGACATGAAAATGGTGCCTCTGAACTATGACGCCTTTGAATAATAATGTGCAATATTGAGAGATCCTCAGGCCATGACATGGTGTCTTCCGGCTATGAGAATGATGCCTTCGAACTATGATTCCTTTGGACGAAATGGCAATATTTCATCCCATGAGATGCAAAGACATGATGCTGGGTCATATAAGAAGCGAAACAAGATAGAGTTTAGCCTTGCATAAGATTGGGACAAAGCCTAGCCCCGGGAAGGCAAAATAGTGCTAGATTTCAAGTAGCATAGCATTCAGTATTATGTAAGGAAAGGTAGAGCTTAGCCTTATATAGTTGAGGAGGTAGTGCTTAGCCTCACCCAAGAAAGGGAGACAGTGCTTAGTCTCATGCAATTGAGGAGGCAGGGCTTAGCCTCATGCAAAATGGGAGACAATGCTTAGTCTCATGTAATGGAAGGCAGTGCTTAGCCTTATGCAATTGAGGAGGCAGGGCTTAGCGTCATGCAGGATGGGAGACAGTGCTTAGTCTCATGCAAGGAAAGGCAGTGCTTAGCCTTATACAGAAAGGAGACAATGCTTAGTCCCATGCAAAGAAAGGAGATAGGCCTTAGTCTCATTCAATGGAAGGCAATGCTTAGACTTATACAATTGAGGAGGCAGGGCTTAGCCTTATGCAGGAAAATGAGACAATGCATAGTCTCGTGCAAGGAAAGGAGATAGGGCTAAGACTCATGCAATGGAAGGCAATGCTTAGCCTTATGCAAGAAGAGGAGGCAATGCTTAGTCTCGTGCAAGGAAAGGAGACAGGGCTTAGTCTCATGCAAAGAAAAGATAATGAGTGATAGCAGAGTATTTCTTATCAGGAGACATGTTTGCGTTTGGCAACTTTGTCGTTATAAAGGTAGTGATTTTGATATGTGTGTATTTGCGAATACTCCTGTTATGTTCATTGTGCCTCCATCCAAAGAAAAATTGTGAGTTTTATGGGATGGTTAGTTCGTTCCTTTGCTTGCTTGCTTTGCTTTGCTCGGCTCTGGGGATCCTGTTTGAGTTACACTGGGTAACATCCGACTGCCATAGGAATAAAGTTTTTGAAATATATGCATGCATTTGATAAATATAGTTGTTTAAAAACATAGTAGTATACGATATCGAGTAAATTAAAGGAACCAATGACTATGACAGTTTAGAGACATTGCGACTTCTTTGCATTAGAATTTTGAGGATCTTCCCCAAAATTATGCCCTAGTTTAATAAGCGGTTCTTCAGCCGTTCCGCATATGATGAAATTAGCTGAACTTGTTCTGGAATTCTATCCCAATTTCTGACCATGGGAAAATGAAGATTTTATTAAGATGTGACCGAACCCACAGGGCTGTCTACGTATTCCCTCTTAAACGGGAATCAGGTCAAACGTAGTTCAGTTATATTAGATGAAAAACGTAAACAATCTAAACATAGTATCATTTGACTGCATTTGATTTGATAGGTTTTGGCCAAATTTCTTCGTCCATTTCTGCAAGTATGAGCGCTCCTCCTGTTAGTACTCTGTGAACCATGTAGGGCCCTTGCCAATTGGGTGAAAACTTTCCTTTGGCTTCATCCTGATGTGGAAATATTCCTTTCAGCACCAGCTGCCCCAGTGTGAAATGTCTAGGTCTAACCCTTTTGTTGAAAGCTTTGAACATTCTATTCTGATAAATTTGACCGTGGCATACCACATTCATTCTTTTCCTGTTAATGAGGGCTAATTATTCATAGTGACTTCTTAACCATTCTGCATCACTGAGTTCTACTTCTTGTATAATTCTCGAAGAAGGAAGTTCGACCTCGACAGGAATGACAGCTTCAGACCGTAGACCAACATGTAGGGAGTTGCTCCGGTTGATGTGCGAATTGTGGGTCGATACCCCAATAAGTCAAATGGTAATTTCTCATGTCATTGCTTGTGATTGTCCACCATTTTCCTTAGAGTTTTCTTGATGTTCTTGTTGGTATCCTCCACAGTTCCATTCATTTGAGGTCTGTATGCTGTGGAATTCTTATGCTTGATTTTGAAGGTTTCACACATAGCTTTCATTATGTTGTTGAGGTTAGTGGCATTTTCAGTGATGATGGATTCTGGCACCCCGAATCGGCAAACAATACGATCTTTGACAAAATGTGTGACAACTTTCTTAGTTAGAGCCTTATAAGAAGCAGCTTCAACCCATTTTGTGAAGTAGTCTATGACTACTAAAATGAACCTGTGCCCGTTTAAAGCGGCGGGCTCGATCGGACCGATGGCATCCATTCCCCAAGCGACAAAAGGCCAAGGTGCACTTGTTGCATTGAGTTCATTTGGTGGTACTCATATCATATCTGTATGTATCTGACACTGGTGACACTTTTGGACATACTTGATGCAATCCGTTTCCCTAGTCATCCAAAAATATCTTGCTCTCAATATCTTCTGGGCTAAAACGAAACCGTTCATGTGTGGTCCGCAAGTTTTGGCATGTATCTCTTTGAGCAGTTTGGAAGCTTCCTTGGCATCAAGCACTGTAATAATCCTAGGTCTGGAGTCCTTCTGTACAGAATTCTTCCACTTTGGAAGAAATGGTTGGATAATCTTCGGAGTGTGCATTTCTGAGTATGATTTGCATGCTCCGGGTATTCTCCTTTTGCCAAGTATTCTTTGATATCATGGAACCACGGATTCCCATCCGTTTCTTCTTCAACATGAGCGCAATAAGCTAGCTAATTATGGATTCTTACTGGAATAGGGTCGATGAAATTCTTTTTTGGGTGATGTATCATGGAAGACAAAGTAGCCAATGCGTTTGTGAACTCATTCAGGATTCTCGGAACATGTTTGAATTCTATCTTTGTAAACCTCTTTATCAGCTCTTGCACATGATATAGATATGGTAGTATTTTGGTATTCTTTGTAGCCCACTCTCTAAGAACCTGATGTACCAGAATGTCTGAATCACCACTTACCAGCAATTTTTGGATATTCATGTCAATAGCCAGATTAAGCCCTAAGATGCAAGCCTCATACTCTGCCATATTGTTGGTGCACGGAAACCTGAGTTTCACGGATACCGAATAATGTTGACCTGTATTTGATACCAAAATAGCTCCAATACCTACTCCTTCGAAATTCGCGTCCCCATCAAAGAATATTCTCCGACCGTCGTAGGTTTCGACGATATCTTCTTCTACAAATGATACTTCTTCATCGGGAAAATATGTTTTCAGTGGTTCATATTCTCCTCCTACAGGATTATATACAAAATGATTTGTTAATGCTTGCCCCTTGACCGCCTTCTGAGTCACATAGACAGTATCAAATTCACTCAATAGTATCTGCCATTTTGCTAGTTTCCCTGTAGGCACTGGTTTCTGGAAAATGTATTTTAGAGGATCCATCCTCGATATGAGATTTGTCGTGTAGGCATAGAAGTAATGCCTCAACTTCTGAGCTATCCATGTTAAAACGCAGCAGGTGCATTCCAGCAAAGAATACCATGCTTCATAGGGTGTGAACTTCTTACTCAGATAGTATATTGCCTACTCTTTTCTCCCCGTCTAGTCATGTTGTCCTAAGATACAACCGAAAGCCCTATCTAATACGGACAAATAGAGTAGCAAAGGTCTCCCAGGTTCCAGCAGGACCAGGACTGGAGGTGTAGATAAGTATTCCTTGATTTTGTCAAAAGCTTTATGGCAGTCTTCAGTCCAACTTCTTGTGGCATCCTCCTTTAACATTTTGAAAATCGGCTATCAGATCACGGTTGATTGTGCTATGAAGCGGCTGATGTAATTGAGATGCCTTAAGAAACTCATCACAATTTTCTTATTCTTTTGCGGAGGTAAATCCTGGATAGCCTTGACCTTTGACGGGTCTAGCTCAATTCCTTAATGGCTGACGATGCATCCTAATAACTTTCCAATAGGGACTCCAAAGGCACATTTTGCGGGATTCAGTTTCAAATTATACCTTCGAAGTTGATCAAAGAACTTTCTCAAGTCTGCTATGTGATATGTGCCCTTCTTGGATTTGATGATGACGTCGTCCACGTACACTTCTATCTCTTTATGTATCATGTAGTGGAAAATGGTTTTCATGGCTCTCATATAAGTGGCCCCAGCATTCTTTTGACCAAATGGCATCATTTTATAGCAATACACACCCCATGGTGTAATAAAAGCTTTCTTCTCGGCAACTTCTTCCTCCATCTAGATTTGATGATATCCCGCGAAGCAATCCACAAAGGATTAGAGTTCATGTTTGGCACAATTGTCGATTAATATGTGTATGTTGGGTATCGAAAAATCATCTTTGGGACTTGCTCTGTTTAAATCCCGATAGTCGACACATACTCTAACCTTTCCATCCTTCTTCGAAACTGGCACGATGTTAGCCAACCAGGTAGGATATTCGACCACTCTGAGAACTTTAGCTTTAGTCTACTTGGTGACTTCCTCTTTGATTTTCAGACTCATATCTGGCTTGAACTTTCTGAGTTTCTACTTTACTGGCGGACACATCAAATTAGTAGGTAGCTTATGAGCCACTATAGACGTGTTCAAACCAGTCATATCATCATAAGACCATGTGAAAATATCTTCATACTCTTTCAGGAAATAGGTATATTCTTCTTTCTCTGATGGTGACAGGTGAATGCTTATGCGAGCTTCTTTGATTGTTTCGGAATCTCCCAAATTGACGATCTCGATTTCATCCAGATTAGACTTAGGCTTGTTCTCGAAAAATTTCACTTCTCTGACAATTTCCTCAGGTATTATATCTTCTTCTTCTATTTCCTCTGAATCACTATCCTTATGTTGCATTGTCTCATTACATGTCACAGTTGTTGGTTTATCAGGATAAGTAATAATAATGTTGTAGAGAGAAAATGTAAAGGATAATATTAAATACCAAAATAGCAATGCATTGGATAAATCTTGAAAACATTAAAACAAGTACGGCTCGATGACTCGAGCAATTATTTCAAAACAAAATACGTCTAAAAAAATACTGAAAATGTCTTAAATGCTGAAAATTGCTTTTTTTTAAAAAAAATAGATCATGCTAATTGCCAGGCTATCCAGGAACTCGACAGGCTCGGGATGGTGCAGTAGTCCAGTTCTTGAGAACAACTCCTTTTCCCACAGTCTGAATTGTAAGGTCTTCCTCCTCCTCCTCATCAACTATTGCATTGCAATCCATGTCTTCATCGTGCAAAAATAGACTCCTCAAGCCAGCTAAAGCCTTATCTTCCTTAGATCCCCATATCACGTTAGTCTATTGAAATGTCTAGTGCAAGTGCAGTATTAGCTGTTCAAAAAGGTAATAAGGACCACACTATGGTGGCAACCAATTCTGATACTCATGACAGGTGTGTTCATACCCAAGCCCAAAAGTTGTGTCGTGACGCTTTAGCTGTATCGGTTTGGTGATTCCTTGGAGATTCTTGTGGAGACCCTTGTCGGTTAATACCATGTCCATAACAATATGCTTTCAATATTGTTACTCCACCATTTGTCTTTCTCAATTGCATTGATGCGCTCGATGCGATGGTACGTTTCTCCACCGAACTTCCTTCTATTCTCGATGACCGGAATAGTCTGATTGGTATAAATTGGATTGCTTCCGTCCTCATGGATGATTACTTCTTGATGATTCAATTCGAACTTCATGGCCTGGTGTAGCATAGAGGCTACGGATCCAATAGCATGTATCCACAGTCGTCCTAACAACAGATTGTATATGGCGGATATGTCCAATACTTGAAATTCAACATCAAACCAAGTCGGGCCCATCTATAAACATAGGTTGATTTCCCCAATCGTGGCCCTTTGGGACCCATCGAATGCTTTAACGTTCATAGTTCCTCCTCGTATCTCATGCAAACCTTTACCCAACCTCTTCAAATTAGTTAATGGACAAATATTGAGACTTGAACCCCCATCTATGAGGACCCTAGCAATGAATTTATCCTCAAACTGCACTGTGATATGTAGTGCTCTATTGTGACTCAGTCTTTCTGGTGGTATCTCATCTTCATGAAAAGTGATCTTGTGGTTTTCCAACACTTGTCCTACCATATTGGTCATTTCTCCGCAAGTGATGTTGTTGGGTACATAGGCTTCGTTCAACACTTTCATCAATGCATTCTTATGCGCCTCAGAATTCTATAGTAGTGGCAGAATGGATATCTGAGCAAGGGTTTTGTTCAGATGATCAACCACAGAATACACTCTTGCTTCTACCTTTCTCCAAATATCATCCGGCCAGTTTCAATGATAGGCTGTTTCGGAGCGGCTTCTTTACTTGTTCCTCCCAAATGGTCGGGAGTGTAAACCCTGCCGGTTCTGGTCATACCTTGTGCTATACCATTTTCTTCCATTTTCCCCTTTCCTTTCCTTCTCGCCTCTGCAGCATAGTCATATGGTATGGCATTGGACTTAAAGGACGTTGTTGTTGCTACTGTCACAGTGAAAGGTGTGGTCACTTCCACCTCAAACAGGGTTGGCGTAGCTGAGGCCTTTGTTACTTCAACCTCAAACGGGGTCAGTGCGGTTATTTCTACCTCAATTGGTGACTGAATCTGCATTATAATAGGTGTGAGAATGATTGGAGGTAGGTTCATCCCCTTCACGAATAAGCCCGATTGATACTTCCGGATCCTATTCTTCATCAGTTTCGATCACATTTGACCCTTCACCCCTATGATCTGGGAGGGATTGTTGCGGACATTAGGTGCAACCTATTTTGCTTGTATAACCTTGGTGTCAATCATCATCTGGATCTTATCCTTCAAAGTGCGACATTTATCGATAATATGACCCTTCATACCCGAGTGGTAGGCACATGTCTTGTTTGGATTGACCCACTGAGAGGAATTTTCCATGGCAACGGGGGGAATAGGAGTGACATAACCGGCCAACCTTCAGTCTTTCATACAATTGATCGATGGGTTCAACAATATGAGTGTATTGTCTGGACTGTCTACGGTCAAAATTTGGTTTGGGTTTTTGGTAGTTTTGGCGGGTTGGTGGCGAGTGGTAGCATGTTGGCTGAGTGTTATAGGTATGGTAAATTGTGGCGGGTTGTTGGTATCTAGGAGGTGAAGGCTGATATGTGGGTGGTGGTGTTTGGTATGTGAGGGGAGATTTCGGACCTTGCGCTACCATCACTGCCCCTATTAGAAATACCGCCTGACTGCAAGGCTTTGTTTGTAGCCTGTAGTGCCTCAAAATTTTTCACCATTCTTCTTTTAATTCCTTCCCCTATTCTTTTTCTCGTTTGATGATATCGGAGAACTTATGGTTTCTAATAACCATCATTCATAGTATTGTGGATCTTGAGCTTTGACGAAGAACTTGCCGTCCTTACTTCTGCTGCTTTTGATCTCCATCGAGTAGCATACTCATGGAAAGTTTTTGTTGGCTTCTTCTTAAGATTCTAAATGTAGAAAACGTCTAGCACATTTTGTATTGAACCTGAATCGATCCATAAAATCTGATGCCATGCTTACTCAGTTAACCCATTTCTTCGGGTTTTGACTAATGTACCAGGACAGGGCGTCTCCCGTGAGGCTCCTCATGAACAACTTCATGTGGATTCTTTCATCTTTAGCAATCCCTAAGAGCTTGTCACAATATGTTCTCAAGTGTACCTTCGGATCACTTGTCCCATCGAACATTTCGAACTTAGGAGTTTGTAACCCTCTGGCTATTCCACATCCGGCTGAATACACAAATCTCATAGTTCAAACCTTCGATGGTTTTACCACCTTCAACACCTTGGACTCGACTAGTAAGTTTCTTGAGCTCCTCTGCCATGTTCTTGATGAGTAGGTCCTTCTCGACGGACTCTGTTGTGTACAGGGTCTGTTGTGGAGTATGTGGTAAGGTTTCCATGTATATAAGGTTGCTTTGATGGACTCTAGGAATTTGGGAGTAGTGGTGGTCGTTGGTTGAGTTTTGGGGATCAGGGGTAGGTTGTGGTGCAATTTGAGGAGTGTGGTAGGTGGTGGTTTATGGATATTGCGTCAGATGGTGATGATGTTGTGGAGGGGTCGGTGCTGGCAGAGGATTATGATTTTGAGTAGGTGTGTCATACTGATGATGTGCAGGAGGGTTTTGTTGGGTTTATGTATTTTGGGAAGGTTATGGGTTTTTGGTGTTTTGTTGGTTGACGTCGGGGATGTTCAGGGTAAGAGAAAGGTTTTCCAAGTTCCAGACCTACTCAAGTTCCCTTTGTAGCTCCAGTATTTTTTGCTCCAACCGTAAGACCAAATCATTATGTGCCAGAGTACTCCGACCATCCGAAGTCTTGAATTCTCCTCATGCGTAGCGTTGTCTTTCCTAATATTTCTCATATCATCCATTTTGGCTTTTCCCTTGCTTTTAGGATTACTTGGAGGAGAAGGTGGTGGATGATCTTTGGATCTGGTGTGATATGCTGATGATGCCAGTATGCAGGAACGAATCTTAGGGGATGGGAATAAACAAATAAGGAAAAAAGAAAACAAAAAGGTAAACAAGTCAATAAGGAGTATTTAAAAGGATATTTGCGGTATTTAAACACATATTGCAGAATTATAAATTCGTGTCCTAGTTTGGGGACCCCATTGTGCCCGAGGTAGGCCTAAGAGACATATAGATTTGGAGAAAATCGATGCCAATAACTGCGCCATTTCATTAATATGATAAATGAACCAAATCTCTATTAAAACGATAATAATTATAAAGAGTCACTAATGGCATTTGCCTTATTACAACCAAAAGTCTAAAACGAGTCTAGAAAGAAAGTAAAACATCATTCCTAATCTATTTGGTCCTAGAGGGGCCTTCTCTATGCTTGGCCTTCTTTGCTCCATCGATCAGATCCCCTAGGTCGCTCATGTCCAACAGTAGATATGCCCTTGCTAGATGCCCTCCTTCATTGCCCTCTTCATTCTGATAGTCCGAGATCCTTTTCCTCATCTTTCCCTTAAGCTCTATCAACCCCTGCTCTAAATATTCCAACATCTCTATTGATTTAGTAGCGATTTCTCTCCACTCGTTGTTTGCTTCCATGTCCACTTTATGTTGTTCCAAATGTCTGGCTTCAGAATCGAAAACCCTTTTGCGCAACATCCTGTGTGTGACTTGTGCTTCAGCAGCGTCGTCTATTACCTTATTTTTCAAATTAATCCCTGGCTTGGCATCCCTCGCTATATCATCTACCAACCATGATGGATAGAAGTGCACATGACCGGTATGATACAGATCTGACTTGACGATATCTTTTTTCACAATGATCTTTTGATGACACATATGTTGTGCCTCGAACTTAAATGGAATGGCGTTCCCGTGGAAATTTGCTTTGTACTGAACCATTTTAGAAACTTGTGGTATAACCTGTTTTCTCCCAACTTGCAACATGACCCTGATAGAAGCATAAGGATAGATCCCCCTTAATCCGATTAGCACTAGATGAAGAGCATCTATCAACATGATGATGAATTAGCTACTAGGGAACCATTCGAACATCCAGTGTACCTTTTCATCAACCAAATTGCTAAAGAAATATACCCAGCTTACAGCGTTTTCCGATTGTGCGAACCTGTTTGGGATAAAAGTCATTCTCTTTGGATGGTGATAGGCTATGTGTTCATTCCATGGTTACCACGGAAGTTCTTGACGGTATTCTCCCCTCTGAAGGTGTTCTAACAACCATACTTACAGCAACAGACTACAACCCTTGAAATGCCTATACCCCTTTTTGCAACGGTTTAAAGCCTGGTACATATCAGCCAGAATCATAGGGACAATAGTGTAAGTTTGCCCCTCAATCCCCTCCATTAAAGTCTTAGTGACCATAGCTAGGCGAGTGTGGATCCTTTCTCCTTGTATTGAAAATACCAGCATCCCCAAAAAATAGACAATGAATACAAAAACTCGGTGGTGAGTCCAGCCCAAAGAAGTGATGGCAAACTAATCATGGTAAAGGCGGTATGACTTGTTATGCCCATAACGCTCATAGAGAAAATCGAACGATATGTAAGACTTCTTCAGAAAGACTAAATCATCATTTTTTCTGAAACCCATCATTTTCAAGATACCTCGAGAAGTGCAGTTTTCCGGTACCAACAAACCAGGGATATCCCATGAGAGCCCAGCAAAACCTCATATTTCTTCTAAAAGGGGGGTCATTTCTATGTCACCGAAACGGAAAACGGCTCTCTTCTTATCCCAGAACATGGTGGCGGCCTCAATTAATGCATTATTTGGATGAATGTCTAACATAGAGGGTAAATTCCCGAGGACTTTCTTCACATGGTTTTTTTCACTTGGTGCGAGATTTTCCCACCAATCCAGCAGCAAAGGTGGGATATTTTGAACCATGCCAAACCTGGGGACTTCGTGCCTCATTTCTGCAAAACAAATAGAGTTAGCCCTTTCCCCCTCTAGATTTGGCTATTTATACGTTAATGATCAACATATTGGCTTGTTTTCTCCAAATAATGCATAGATCATGATTGTGCCCATTGGAATTATGGAAATCCCAGCGAACTTTAGACAAGGCTTGTCTTAACGACTTATTACGCGGACAGCGTTCTAACCTATACTAGGTTTGGACATGATGCATGCACAATCAATATTAGAGTTGGGTTTCTAGAAGTCTAGACCGGTACCCTCAAGCGAACAACTTGAGAGGGAAAGGCATGGAACCATCGACTGCCCCGCTAATCTACTAGTTTTACCGCAAATAAGTCTTTCCAAATTTAAAGGGTGATTTTAGGAAGAGCGCGGACATTCACCAAGCACCGCTATGTGGAGCATGCCTTATGGAAAGATAAAACAACACATTGTCAAATATTTTGCACTATGAAAACAGTAAATGCAGTATTGAATGAAACGTAAAGTCATAAAAAGAAAGGAAAACAAGGAAGAAGTTAGTTCGCACAATGTGAAAATTGTCTTAAGTAGACAAGGGAGTGAGGGTGGGGAGAGACATGATGTAGAAAAAAACGTCTAAAGGAAAACGCATGTTATGACCAAATTGAGCAGAGATTTGCATGCGAATTCAAATAAAGGAAAAACAGGAAAAAGGGTGTACAGGTAGCAATAAGAGGGAAACGGGAGCGAGATATTCATGTAGCAGCAAAAATAATAAGACACACTTATCAGAGAAGACTGATTCATATAGACCAACTTTGCTATGGTAAGAGCCTAAAAATATTTTCAGCAGAGTCGACATGTTGTCGCGCCCCTTTTTCTCGCGAAATCGGGTTTTGACACGTAACAACTCAGGTGTTAAAAGAGAGAGTCGCCACCTAACGGGTTTGAGGTGCGTTAAGGCAACAATTGTAGATAACTCTGGTCTAACAAATTTTGCTTCACCAAAGATCGGGTAAGGGCTCAAATTATCTCGAGGAGAAGGTGTTAGGCATTCCATGACGTCCACAACTATGGGTTCCGACCGAACTCGAATTATATGAATTAGTCATACAAAGACAAAGAAAGCAAGAAGTTTGGGAAAATTCATTAGTAACAGACTTTGAGTAAATGCAAATTACTGATTTAAAGACAAGATGGGGGTCCTAAGTTTTTTAGCCTAAAGGATCACCCCGTACAACATAAATAATACTTCGTAACTCCCTCGAGATGGGGTGTTACTCATAGTATTCAGCGAGCACAGACTATCATCTCCTACTAAACGATTACTATCTTTAAGTTGTTACCTAAGGTGTACTAATTGATTCTAAGTCGTATTTTACGCATGTGCTACCCGTCCCATGCCTACGGTCCAGGAGGCTTTGGACCTCTATTTGGGTAGTTCTAGACTTTACTTAGGCTGCTCAAATGTGATGACCCAAAGGGTCATCTTGTATTTTAGAATTCGAATCCGGGTTCTAAGGCCTTGAAAACCTCATTTTCTTTCTCCACGATTTGTATGCGCAGTCGGGGCGCGTTTCCGGAAATATTTTATGCGAAAATTAAGAAAAATATTGAATTTGGTCTTTAAAATTGACTTCGGTCAACATTTTTGGTAAACGGACCCGGACCCGTAATTTGACGGTCCCATAGGGTCCGACTTGGGCGTATGCCCGGAATCGAATTCCGAGGTCCTTAGCTCGAGAAAAGAATTTTTTAAAGGAAATTATTTGCTGTAAAATATAAGGATTTTGAAAATGAAATGGTGTGTGATCTTGATGGTATCGGGCCCGTATTTTAGTTTCAAAACCCAGTACAGGTATAATATAATATTTAAGTCGTATTTGTAAAATTTGGTAAGAATTGGAGTTGATTTGATATAAATCGGACCCTTGGTTGAGAAAATAGAAATTTTGAACTATCTTATGAATTTCATGAATTTGAGATTAAATTCGTAGTTGTTGATGTTATTTTGATGATTTGATCGCACGAGCAAGTCCGTATGATATTTTTAGACTTGCGTGCATGTTTGGTTTGTAGCCCCGGGGGCTCGGGTGAGTATTGGATAGGTCACTGGGAGTTTTGGGACTTAGAGAAAATTGGTTGCATCTGGTATTGTTGCAGGCTCTGATCTCGCAATTGCGAGGCTTGGTAATTGCGAGGGATTTATCGCAATTGCGAAGAAGCCCAGGCCTTCCTTGTTCGCATTTGCGAACCTCCCTTCGCAATTGCGAAGTCAACAGGGAGGGGCCAGTCATCGCAATTGTGGCAAAATGCTCACAATTGTGAGAGGAGCAGACATGCAACAGGTTCGCAATTGCGACATCTGCACCTGATCAAAACATCTTTTGGACGGGATTTTCACTTCATTCTTCAAAATTTCGAACCCTAAATATCCCTAGACGATTTTTCAAAGACCCAAACTTCTCCAAATCATAGGTAAGTGATTTCTAACTCATCTTCTTCAATGTTCATCTTTTTACATGATTTCATCTCAAAATCTAGGGTTTTTCATGGAAAATTGGGTGTTCTTGGGTAGAAATTAGGATTTTTAAATTTTGGGGATTTGGACCTCAATTTGAGGTCGAATTTCAAAACCAATTGCATATTTGGGTTCGTGGGTGAATGAGTTATCGGGTTTTGGTTCGAACTTCGAGTTTTGACCATGCATGCCAGGGGTCGGTTTTTTACTTTTTGGGGAAAATATTGGGAAATCTATATTCATGCATTAGAATTGGTTTATTTAGATTTATTGATATTATTAAGTAAATTATGTCTAGATACAAGCGGATTGGAAGAGGAACCGAGAGGTAAAGCGGTAATTGAGGCTTGATTTTGTCCGTGGAATTGAGGCAAGTGTTTGGTCTAACATTAGCTTGAGCAAATAGGTGTTGTGGTCTTATTTGCTACGTGTTAGTGTTGAGTACGATGTATAGGTGTAGTGACGAGTATCTATACGTTGGTGTCGAGCATGCAAGTGAGTCTTATACTGCGACTGTTGTGACTCTTATTATGTACTGTTCATGCTTGAATTGATGATTATCTATGTTGAACAAGACTTATGATATTTTCTTGGTAATTGATCATTGTTGAGTATTGACTCAAGTAAGACTTATTCATGGAGTTAACTATTGAAACGAGATAGGTTATAGTTGATTCCCTTGCAAGGATATTATTGTTTCTATTGTTGATTCCCTTTTCGAGACGTATTGTTTCTATTGTTTGGGTAAGGAATAGTGTAAAGCACGAAGGGTGATGTCGTGCATGATATTCTGAGTGAGTGTTAATGCACGAAGGGTGATGTCGTGCTGATATTGTGAGAGTTAATGCACGAAGGGTGATGTCGTGCCGATATTGTGAGTGTTAATGCACGAAGGGTGATATCGTGCCGATATTGTGAGAGTTAATGCATGAAGGGTGATACAGTGCCATGATTATGAGAGTTAATGCACTAAGGGTGATGTCGTGCCGTATCTGTTGTTTCTTATGGTGATAACGAGAGTAAAAGCACAAAGGGTGATGACGTGCATGTGTTACTATTTCATTATTCTTGTTAATACAAATATGGTGTTCATTATGCTTCTCTATTGAATTACTGTTAGAATTTGATATTCCCCGCAGCATGTTTCCCTTCCCATCTTTATTTGTTATTTCCTGTTATTATTGTTCTGTTCGTATATGATTTAACTGCATAGGTTTATATGATTGTCGTGTCCTAGCCTCGTCACTACTTCGCTGAGGTTAGGCTCGACTGGTACTAGTACATGGGGTCGATTGTACTAATACTGCACTTTGTACTTTTTGTGTAGATTTTGGTGCAGGACCTTGTGAGTAGCTTGAGGTTGCTGCCTTCAGTCCAAGGAGACCAAGGTAGATCTGTTGGCGTTCGCAGAGCCTAAAGTCCCATTTCCCCACTTTAGTTTCTTTGGTCTCTTCTATTTCGAGAACAATTGTACTACTTTCGGACTTATATTTGTAGTAAACCTTAGTCATTCATAGATTGTCACACCAGATCTATGGGGTAGCTATGTACTTGAGTTGTGGCATTGTTATATTACTTCCGCATTTCTTGGTTATTTTGTTTTAACTAATATCTGTTCATGTTTGAATTAATAATAATGGTAGTAAAATTGTAATTGTCGGCTTGCCTAGCTTTTATGAGTAGGCGCCATCACAATTTTCGAAGATGGGAAATTTGGGTCGTGACATCAAAATGAGAAAGCTAGGCGACATACCAAACAAGTTGGACTTCATATAAAAGCAATTAAGGGCTCAAGTTGGCCTCCACACTTAGACAACAAATGCACGCAAACAAATTAGGCGTTTGACAATTTCATAATTGAGACAAGTTAAAGTCATTAAGCCCTAGAGACATGATTTCTACGTGACCTTGGAATTTAAACATGCAGTTAGTTTCAGATACAAGGTGTTATTTTAGAGGCATGCTTTCTGAATAAATATATATTTTAGGGAATCTGGTATTGCATACTGATTACATATTATAAGCATTTAAACTTATATACATGATATCTAGGTGCAATAGTTGGCAGTGATTAGTATTGATAGCCATGGAAGGCATTCAGAATTACTTAGTTTGATCATATAGGCATACTTTCTAATAGTGGCAACGAAACAATATTGAAAGTTAATATTAGCACTTAAAAGCGAGTGGGATTACCCTATAGGCAGGATTTCTACAATGAGAGATTGAACTGGTTTTAGCTTCTATAGGCATGTCCTAAGTAAATAACAACAGCACATTAACCAAATTAAAACTCTATAGACATGATTTCTAAAATACAGATTTGTAAAACATAAGCTAACATGACCCTATGGTCATAGTGTCTAATGGATATACTGTAATGCAAATTGAAACATTGGTCATTTTATTTCCTATAGGCATGGTATCTAAAAACATGTAGAAGCAGAATATGTTAAACGAATTAAACACCAATAAGAAGGTTATCTAACGCACACAGTAACAGAACATGTTAGAGCAAATTAAACACCTATAGGTAGGATTTCTACACGTTCATGCAAAAATTAGAATAGACCAATTTCCCCAATTTTACTAACACCCCAATTGTTATTACAACATTATTACAGACCCAGTGAATGAAATGAATTATAGAATTACAAAATAGCTATAGTGGGCCTAAAGCAGGCCCAAAGTATACCCGGCTAGGCCAGGCCTTCAATCTCAAGTCCACATAATTTTACAACAGCAGAAAACAGTCTTCATAACCAAAACCTAGTAGTCAGAGTTGACCAACAGCCATTTACACAAGCTCATTGGCTTATACAGTAGGTAAAAGGGGCAAAGTTGAGCAATCAGGAAAAATGGCAAACAACCTTGGACCCTAGTATGTCAGAGTTCCCAAGGGATTCAAGAACTCAAGACAGTGCTCACACTAGGGAGGTTAATATAGGAGATTCAGGGAATGACTAGGGACCAAGTCCTAGTGTGTCATAGTTCCCAAGGGTCTCAATTGGACCCCAAGCAGTACTCGCACTAGGGAGGTCAATGATAGAACTTAGGTAGCCTTGGCTTTCAGCCGGCTAAGATAAGAACTCAAAGAGCCCAGGTAATAAGTGAAAGAGAATAAACTAAGGTTGAGGGACAGCACTGAAGGATACAGACATAATCAAGTTTAGCACATAGAGCAGATAACAGAACATGCTTATGTTTTAAGAACAGACTTAACAAAGTTTCAGAAGAACACCTAATGTATAAGTAGTCACACATTAACAGAACAGGTTTGCAGGATTGGTGTACGCAGGCTCATAGTAAGAAAAAGGTTCAAATTATGCAAAGTATAGATCCTAGTGAGAATCATATTAATTGGCAACAAGATTTAGACAGGATGAGAACAGGTCATTACAAGAATTATGTAAGTAAAACATGTTTAAGTAGCAGGATTCATAACAAAATTAAACACCAAGGAAAGGCTAAAGTGTGTCAGTAAGTTGCAACACGTAGGCTAGATAAGCCTGAAAAGAATCTGATTAACTCAAATTAGGTTTATGCATGTTTAAGATTACCAACATAATAAAGTCAAAGGTTAAAGAGACCTAAAACTACAGTAAAGCAATGAGAATTGCACACAAGAACAACCCAGAAAAACACATGAAATTACAATCTCCTGAAGTGAAAACATATGCAAATCACAGATACATGGAAATAAAACTACGAAGTCCAGTAACTTACCAGTTAAGCGAAAATACAAAAAAGAACAAAAGTCCACAGTATTTTGAATATCAAAGAAGAGCAAGAACCCAGAATATCTGGCCTTGGCTTTCAGCCGACCAAGAACCAGAATATAGAACAAGAGTACTTAGAGAATAAAGAGAAGTAACTTTAGTTTTTTGGTAAACCTTTTAATGATTCAAGTCTGTCTAAAGGGAATGAGGGGAGGGGTTTATATAGTAGTAAAAATCGAGCAACAAACAAGAAAACCTAGTAATTTAAGCAACTACCAAAGTAAATAATCATGCAAATTAATCTGAAAATCAATTTTAAGAGAGAGATCTGCAAACTCTAACTTTTAAGGAAAGTGAAAAATCGACAGAATTTAAACAAAAAAATCAAACTCACATAGAATAGGATGAATCTAGACAAAAATAACATGCATATCAGAGATTTGAACCAATTTTGGTTCAATTTGAAGAGATGTGCAAACCCTAGTTTTAGGATAAGTAAGAATAAACAAAAGATACACAAATATTCGTACTTACAATAGAGCAAATGATGAATATAGATAGAATATCATAAAAGTCAAGGATTTGAACCGATTTTGGTTCGATCTTTATGAGATTTGCTTGTCATGTTTAGGCAAGCAGTGTAGAAGAGTAACTAGTACCAGGGAGAGGTCATATATGGCAAGAAACAACCATGGAATCCCATGTTAGGTGGGATTAGGAGAAGGATTTGGGGGGAAGACGGCTAGGGTTTAGGTTTGAGAGATGAAAAGATTCAAGGGTGACGGACCGTGAGAAATAGGATTATGGTTGGGTGTTTGGGATAATTAAAAGGCGGCGGACCATGAGAAATAATGTAATTATATATATGAATATGGGCTATTATTGCAAAAATGTGCAATTAGCCTAAAAATAAAAATGTAATTATAAAAAATATAGTAAAATATTTAAAAACATATATGTTAGTGTAAATGATGAGATTGGATGATTAAATCACCATAAAAATAATTTGAAGGATAATTATTGGATATTTATACAACAAAATATAGAAAGAAATTGGTTTAGAAACTTAAAACAATATGAAAAATTATGTAAAATGCTTTATAGATTTATAAACTAAATGATGATGCAAATATACTATTTTAAAAGTATACGTATAAAATTTAAAAATATGAGAAAAAAATTGGGTATCAACATACGCAATAGTACGACAGTCAACTCCATTGGGAAGAATATTGTACCCAGGTTGCTTACATCATTCAAGTGATGTCATCAATGGTATATTAACATTAAATCTAGACAAAATATCATTTGAACACATAGAGAATTTACTCAAGCACTCTCGTAGTGATTGATCATCCAGCAAACGATTTTCAAGTGCATCAGGAACAAAGAACAACACTGCTACAGACCAGTTCCCTATATCAAGCTATTATATGTCCTTAGTTGATTTGTAACTTTGTAAAAGCTCTTACTCGTAATTCCTACTTAGCTTACTTAGACGCATTGTGTAGGAAATTCTTTGTAAGTCATAAACCTTTGTGTTTGTGTCTTGGCTAGAGTTAGTCAAGTTGTAAAGTCTTTGTAATAGAGTTATTACAGAGTGGCTTGTAACGGAGTTGTTACAAGTTAATGAGGGATTAAGAGGTTAATTCCTAGGTTACGATAGGTTGTAATCTAAAGATTGCTTAGTAGTGAAGTTGAAATCCTATAAGGGTAGGTCGAGGTGTTTAATCCCATTGAGCTAGAAAGTTTCCATGTAAAATTCCTCCGTGTCATTTACTTACTGCAGTGTGCGTGGTTTATATGGGAACTAATAAAGAATCTGGTTCTCTATATAGTTTGGTGGACCATTAAATTCTATCAGTTGGTATCAGAGCGGGTTCTTTCTATCAGGCTAACACCTAGAAAGGATCCTCGTGGCTGCTCCTCTAAACTTTGAAAAAGGTCAATCTACCTACAGGCCACCAAGATTCAATGGCCAATATATGGATGGTGGAAGACTAGGATGCACGACTTCATCGTGGCTGAAGATTCCAAGCTTTGGGGTATCATTTATGATGGACCTTTTATTCCTACCAAGACTGTTAGCAACCCAGTTGTAGTTGTAACTGTTCCCGAAACAAGAAAGGAATTCAACGGCGCTGACCGAAAGACCATAGAAAAGAATTTTGTGCAAAGAAAATTCTTATTTGTGGCATTGCTTCTGATGAATATAATAGGATATCAGCATGCCAATCAGCTAAGGAATTCTAGGAAGCTCTTTAGACAGCTTATGAAAGAACAACGCAGGTTAAGCAATCAAAGATTGACATGTTTACAGCTGAATATGAGCTTTTCAGAATGAAAGATGGTGAATCCATCCAAAACATGCATACTCGGTTCACCTTTATCATCAATGAGCTTCACTCTCTTGGAGAAATCATTCCAAGAAACAAACTTGTCAGGAAAATACTCAGTGTCCTACCCAGCTCCTCGGAAAGCAAAATGAATGCTATCACAGAGGCAAAGGACTTGCAGGAGTTAACCATTAACCATTGATGAGCTTATCTGAAAACCTATGAAATGAATAAGATGCTTGAGTAGATTTTAAAAATGTGTTTCTTGACATTGTACTTAATTTTGAAAGTTTCTCGAGGACGAGCAACAGTTTAAGTGTGAGGTGTTGATGAAAAGCCAAAAATGCATTTTTTTTGGTGTACTTTCATCTCATAACGTGTGTGGTAACAGCCGGTTATATGAGTTTTCTGAATTATGCTTATTACATGCATTCTTATGTGTAGGATCAAGTTGGACGAAAAATGAGCAAAAAAAAGTTTATTCGGGACTAAAAGACAAAAGAAGGACTTTGGTCGTTCACTCTCGCGTGCACACGAGACATTGAATGAGCTACCAGAGGAAAAGCTTGAGAAAAAAATAGCGAAGTATGGCAAAAGTGCACGAGAGACTTAGAAGGAAAAGGAAAAGAGAAGAACTTTGCTCGTTCACTCTCGCGTGCACACGAGAGAGTGAACAAGCTAACCTAAAAAGTTTCTTTCGAAGTGGGCTTGTATTATTTTCTCCCCATGCTAACCTTATCCCATATAAATAGTCCTTAAACTCACTTTTGAGAAAGAGAAGTTTTTGGAGATGAGACATTTTTGAAGGGGAGACGTTTTTGGAGAGGGGATTCAACCCAAGGAGGCAAGAGCACGCTAGGAGCAAGGCGGGGAATTCTTCTACGAGTTTTTCACTTTCTTCTTCCTATTTTCATTATTGGTTATGTATTCTAGTATTGTAGTTTTGCATACTATTATGAATAACTAATTTGTTATCTAGGTTTTTTATGGAACTTTTTGTAGGATGAATTCTTATTACGTTTTTATATAATTAAGCCGTTGGATTTCTCTACTTATTCAACTACATATTTATTGTTGTTGATTGAATGACCATCAATTAACTATGACTATTTAGTGTGTATATTGCTCGAGAGAGAGTACGCATCTAGGTAGCTATTGAAGAACATCACTCCTAACGTATGTGAGAGATCAATACAGAGGGTTTAAAGGCGGGATTAGAGATAATGAAATCTTGGTGTGATCGTAGTGAGCGGTGAATTAGTGTCAGCTAGCGTTGTTCCAGAGAATACGTTTAGTAAATTGTGGTAGTTGCTCAAGAGAGAGCTAGGACACCCAAAGTACTCATGATAGTTAGAGAATACTTAGGGGAAATTATAGAAGACGTGGCGGAAGGATTCCGAAAATTGGGGAAATCATAACTCTAGACCTCCTTAATTTAGTCTCCAACCCTTAATATCTTTAGTTATTAATTTACTATTTTAATTTGTTAGTTAATTAGTTAGGCATAAGAATCTTAATATTTAAAACATAGAAATTATTCGAGTTTACTTTCTTAGTGATATTGAACAGTTATAGTGAAACTTTAGTTCTCTGTGGATTCGACTCCGGACTCTTGGATCGGATTATATTTACAGCGGCCGCTTATCCTTATTAGCACTAGAGTTGGGCATGATCATTCAACCAACTTCATTCACATTTGATAACTGAATAACACATTCATTATCTTTAATGTTCATATCATTGTAATCTTATCTTAATTGAGACTCTATAAATTTTGATTGAGAATGTTAGGGGTGGACAAGTGGCTCAAAGGAGAGCCTAATAAAGCCTTGATTTAGGTCCTCGAAATTTGATGCTCCAAAAATTTCAAAAATAAATTTTATGATTTTATTTTAGTTTAGACAATATCTAACAAAAAGCATGAAATTCGTAAAAAAAAGAAAGACAGCTTGCTTGATCTTTGACAGTAAAAATATTTTAGATATGGAATTAAACTACTTAAATCTTTATAATAGAAATATAATTTTTTACAACAATATCAAAAATATATATATTTTAAATACATGTCTAACATCTTATTTATTAAAATACCTCTTACTAATATAAATAATATATTACTATGTGAAGTTAAAATCTTTATATGGAATGTTATTCTTAAACAACAAGTGTGGAAAAATTAGCAACACTAACGTTTTTGTATATATGTGTATACACATATAAATTCTAATAGAAAAAAATGTATAAGGTCTTTTATTAAAATTCACTAAATTTATTGAGCTGCCTTTGGTGTTTAATTTTTGAAACTTGTAGATACAAGTAAATCAGGTTGAGTGAAAAAAATTCAAGGATGTGTAGGCAACAAGGCCATATTGAAAATTTCTAAAATCCTACGCACCTTTACCTTTTAAAGTTTTTGACCATTTTTGCAGATGCACTTGAAATGCTTTGAGCTTCTGTTTTTGAATTTTTAGCTTTACTAATGTATCTCAAAGATTTTTTACTTTTTGGTATTAGTACAATTGTTTTGTGCACATCTTCTATTTAGACAAAACTTAAAAGTATCACAATTTGTGATTAAAATAATAAGGCGTTAGATGAAAGTTAATAAAGTAAATATTGAACGACCGTTGATCAGACAATAAGAAAAACATATTTTTAATATAGTGGACAAATAAAAGTGAACGAAAGAAATATCGTCATTCAATAAGAAAAATATATTAGAAAAAAATATAATCACAAACGGAACGAGGACGCGAACGCGAGGGCTCGGGGAGTTACAGCTTCGCGAACGCGAGCCCCTATCCTCGAACGCGAAGGCCAAAAAGCCTGACCCATCGCGAACGCGAGAGGTCTATCGCGAACGCGTAGAGTCATTTTGCCCAGTTATTTTAAAGTTTCAAAACAGAACCACAAACGGGATTTCATAACATTTTCATACTCTTTCTTCTCCAAAGCTCCTAGGCGATTTTTGAAGCATTTCTTCACCAAAGTTTCTTGGGTAAGCATTGTTTAACTCATTTTCTTCATTTTCCATCAACATATTGAAATTCTAGGCCTAAAACATGTGATTAAGGGTAGAAAATTAGGGATTTGGGTAGAGTTAGGGCTTTTTAATTAATTGTGATTTAGACCTCGTTTTGGGGTCGAATTCTGGAAATAATTATATATTTGGGCTCGTGGGTGAATGGGTGATTTGATTTTGGTCCGAACCTCGTATTTTGACCAAGCGGGCCCGGGGTCAATTTTTGGGACTTCTGGAAGAATGATTGGAAAGTTATAATTGAACATTGGAATTGGATTGTTTAGCACTTATTGATGATATTGAGTCAATTGTGTATAGATTCGATTGGGTTGGAGCTGAATTTGAGAGGAAAAGCAGTGTTCGAGGCTTGAGTTGGCCGTGGAAGTTCGAGATAAGTGTTCGGTCTAACCTCAGTTTGAGGGAGTAGGAGTTGAGTCCTATTTGCTACTTGCTTCTTGTTGAGTGCGATGTATAGGCATGGTGACGAGTATCTATACGTTGTTGTTGAGCATGACCGTGAGTCTTAAATTTGAACGTTGTTGTGCTCTTAGATGGCACTTCGGATGCTTTAATTAATGATCTCCTATATTGAGTAAAGATTGAATTTATCCTTGTAAATCTTAGTTATGATTGAGTATTGTCATTAATTGAGCTGAGAACAAAATGAGTTAAGATTTGGTTATAGCTGATTCTACCTTATCAGGATGACTGTTTTGATATTGTTGTTCCCTTGCCGGAAAGTTATTATATTATTTTTGTTCCCTTGCCGGGATTTCTTGTAATTTTGTGATGAATTGTAAATGGGAGCGGGTGGTATGCCTACCACAAGATATAATAAAATGGGAGTGGTGGTACGCCTACCACAAGCTGTAATGAAATGGGAGCAGGTGGTACGCCTACCACAAGATATAATAAAATGGGAGCGGGTGGTACGTCTACCACAAGATATAATGAAATGGGAGCGGGTGGTATGCCTACCACAAGATATGATGAAATGGGAGCGGGTGGTATGCCTACCACAAGATCGATGAAATGGGAGCGGGTGGTACGCCTACCATAAGATATAATGAAATGGGAGCCGGTGGTACGCCTACCACGAGATATAATGAAATGGGAGTGGGTGGTACGCCTACCACAAGATATAATAAAATGGGAGCGGGTGGTACACCTACCACAAGATATGAAAAATAGGATCGGGTTGCACGCCTGCAACAAACTGAAACTGAAAGTGAAAGTTGCCTTATTTCTTTTATCCGTGTTAGAAGTTAAGTTGTAGTTTCCTTATTATTCTTTGATATTCTGTTTTATCTGCTACCCCCGAAGCATGTTCCCCTTCCCTAGCTTTGATTTCTTATTACCTATTTACTTTTTCCCCCATATATTATATAACTACACAGGTTTATCTGGAGTCTGGTCCTAGCCTCGTCACTACCTCGCCGGGTTAGGCCGGACACTTACCAGCACATGGGGTCGGTTGTGCTGATACTACACTCTGCACTCTATGTAGATACCGGAGTAGCTTTTGATCAGCAGCAGTAGCTCGGGAGCCAGCCATCAATCCAGCGAGACACCGAGGTAGCCTTGTAGGCGTCTGCAGGCCCGACGTCTCCTCTATCTTATTTCATATTCTGTTATCTCATGTATTCAAGGCAGACTGTGCTATATTTCTTTCAAACGGTTGTATTTAGTGCTCTTAGAAGTCCGTGGATGTTGTGAAACCAGGTTCTGGTTAGAGGCACGTGATGGTCTTTGAGACATTTTCGTTTTTTATTTATTTAAGACTTCAGCTAAATTTCATATTCTGTTGTTATTTAACGGTTTATTTTCTTGTTATTATAATTGGTAAGAAGTTTTAAAATAAAGGAGTTAATGATTTCTAAGTTCATGACTTGCCTAGCTTCTACGAGTAGGCGCCATTACGACTCCCAAGGCTGGGAAATTCGGGTCGTGACAAGTTGGTATCAGAGCTCTAGGTTACATAGATCTCACAATTCACGGACAAGCTTAGTAGAGTCTGAGGGATCGGTACAGAGACGTCTGTATTTATCCCCCAGAAGCTACAGAGTTAGGAAAATTTCACATTTGTTCTTTCCTGTTGTGCGGTTTTATTTCTCAACACTGATTGACTTCTTACTCTGTTCTTTCGCAAATGGCGAGAACACACGCTTCCTCATCTATCGCTCAGCAGCCTGAGCCCCCAGCAGTAGCTCCTACGAGGGGTAGAGGGCGAGGCCAAGGTCGTGCTAGAGGCCGAGGTATGGGCAGAGCTTAGCCCCGAGCAGCAGCACCATTGGCGGAGCCTCGGGTTGATTTTGACGAGGAGGTTCCGGCCCGAGCGGTTCCGGTGGGCCCAGCTCAGGTCCTAGAAGGGTTTATTGCTACCCTAGTTCTTCAGGATGCTCTGGTCTGACATGGAGAGTGTCACCCGAGCAGGTTTGCTTCCTATTGCACCAGCCGTCTCTCAGGCTGGAGGAGGGGCTCAGACTCCTGCTACTCGCACTTCGGAGCAAGTAGTCCTTAGATTCAGACTCCAACGGTTCAGCCAGTTGGGGCAGTCCAACCGGGTGTAGTAGCTCAGACCGGCGATGGAGCATCCATGTCTGCTGATGCTTTGTGGAGGCTGGATGGGTTCACCAAGCTCTTCACTACTACTTTCAGCGGTGCTTCTTCTGAGGATCCCCAGGATTTTCTATACAGTTGCCACGAGGTTCTCAGGAATATGGGTATTGTTGAGACCAATGGGGTCGATTTTGCTACATTTTGCTTGTCTGGATCCGCCAAGACTTGGCGGAGGGATTATTGCTTAGCCAGACCAGCCGGTTCGCCAGCCTTGACTTGGGAGCAGTTTTCAGTGTTGTTTCTGGAGAAGTTTCTCCCCATTACTCAGAGAGAGGCCTATCGGAAGCAGTTTGAGTGCCTCCAGCAGGGTTCCATGACTGTTACCCAGTATGAGACCAAGTTCATTGACTTAGCTCGCCATGATCTTGTCATACTTCCTACCGAGAGAGAGAGGGTAAGGAGGTCTATTGATGGTCTGATTCAGCCGATTTGTCTTCAGATGGCTAGGGAGACTGGGAGTGAGACCACCTTTCAAGAGGCGGACAATGTGGCCCGTAGAGTTAAGAGGGTTCTGTCGCAGGGAGGTGGTCATGGGTTGGATAAGAGGCCCCGTCATTCAGGCAAATTTAGTGGTACCTCGTCTAGAGGTAGAGATTCATATGGTAAAGGTCATCCTCCTAGGCCCTTTCAGTCAGCTCTTCAGGTTTCTCACGGTGCTTCAGGTAGCTGTGGTCCTCCGATGCAGTATTCTGATCAACAGTCCTTTAGTGCACCATAGCTTCAGAGTTTCCAGGGTCGTCAGCCTCAGCAACCGAGGGCTTATTTTACTTGTGGTGACACGAGGCACATTGCTAGGTATTGCCTTCGAGCTTCGAGCAGTTCTCTGCATCAGGGTTCTCGTGCTATGGTTCAGGCCCCAGGTGTTCCACAGGCCACCCAGCCAGCTAGGGGTAGGGGTAGAGGTGCTAGAGGTGGAGGTACAGGTCCTAGTGGTAGAACTCAAGCCGCCAGAGGTAGATGCCAGCAGCAGGCCGTCCTAGAGAGGTAGTTCAAGGTGGTGGGGCCCAGCCCCGATGTTACGCCTTTCCAGCCAGGCCCGAGGCTGAGGCTTCAGATGCAGTCATTACAGGTATTATTCTGGTTTGTGATAGAGATGCTTCGGTGCTATTTGATCCAGGGTCTACGTACTCGTATGTGTCGTCTTATTTTGCACCGTATCTGATCATGCCTAGTGATTCATTGCGTGATCCTGTTTATGTGTCTACACCGATGGGTGATTCTATTGTGGTTGATCGAGTCCATCATTCTTGTATTGTGGTGATCGGGGGTCTTGAGACTCGTGTAGATTTGTTGCTTTTAGACATGGTTGATTTCGATGTTATATTGGGGATGGACTGGTTATCACCTTACCACGCTATCTTGGATTGCCACGCTAAGACTGTGATCTTAGCTTAACCGAGTATGCCTCGTTTATAGTGGAGATGGACTCCTGGTCATTCTACCCGCAGTGTTATCTCGTATGTGAAGGCTCGGCTTATGGTCGAGAAGGGGTGTTTGGCCTATTTGGCGTATGTTGGCGATTCTAGTACTAAGGTTCCCTCTATTGATTTTGTGCCTGTTGTTCGCGAGTTTCCTGAGGTATTCCCTTCAAACCTGCCGGGGATGCCACCCGACAGGGATATTGACTTCTGCATTGATTTGACTCCGGGCACTTAGCCCATTTCTATCCCGCTGTATCGCATGGCCCCGCCAAAGTTGAAAGAGTTGAAGGAGCAGTTGCAAGACTTGCTTGAGAAGGGTTTCATTAGACCTAGTATTTCCCCGTGGGGTGCGCCGGTGTTGTTTGTTAAGAAAAAGGATGGGTCAATGAGAATGTGTATCGATTACCGGCAGTTGAACAAGGTTACAATCAAGAATAAGTATCCATTGCCGAGGATTAATGATTTATTCGATCAACTTCAGGGTGCCAAGGTATTTTCAAAGATAGACTTGAGATCTGGCTACCATCAGTTGAGGATTAGGGCATCCGATGTCCCTAAGACAGCTTTCCACACTCGGTACGGGCATTATGAGTTCTTGGTTATGTCATTCGGGTTGACAAATGCCCCAGCAGCCTTTATGGATTTGATGAACCGAGTGTTCAGGCCTTATTTGGACTCGTTCGTGATCGTCTTCATTGATGATATTTTGATATATTCCCGTAGCCAGGAGGAGCACGAGCAACATCTCAGAGTAATTCTTCAGACTCTGAAGGATAGTCAGTTATATGCTAAGTTCTCAAAGTGTGAGTTCTGGTTGAGTTCAGTTGCATTCCTGGGTCATGTTGTGTTAGCAGAGGGTATTCAAGTTGACCCGAAGAAGATTGAGGAAGTCAAGAACTAGCCTAGACCAGCATAAACTATAGAGATTCGGAGTTTCTTGGGATTGGCAGGCTACTATCGTTGGTTCGTGGAGGGATTTTCATCTATTGCAGCCTCGATGACTAGGTTGACCCATAAGGGTGCCCAGTTCAGATGGTCGGACGAGTGTGAGGCGAGCTTTCAGAAGCTCAAGACAGCTCTGACTACGGCATCGGTGTTGGTTTTGCCCACATGTTCAGGGCTTTATACAGTTTATTGTGATGCATCCCGTATTGGGCTTAGTACAGTGTTGATGCAGGATGGCAAGGTCATTGCCTATGCTTCGAGGCAGTTGAAGATTCATGAGAAGAACTATACGATGCATGATTTGAAGTTGGAAGCCATTGTTCACGCATTGAAGATTTGGAGGCACTATCTGTATGGCGTGGCGTGTGAGGTGTTCACGGATCATAAGAGTCTTCAGTATTTGTTCAAGAAAATGGAGTTGAATTTGAGGCAGATGAGGTGGTTGGAGTTGTTGAAAGATTATGACATCACTATCTTATATCACCCGGGAAAGGCTAATGTGGTGGTCGATGCCTTGAGTAGGAAGTCAGCCAGTATGGGCAGTCTTGATTATATTCCGGTCGGTGAGAGACCGCTTGCCTTGGATATTCAAGCTTTGGCCAGTCGATTTGTGAGGTTGGATATTTCTGAGCCTAGTCGTGTATTAGCTTGCACGGTCGCTCGTTCTTCTTTATTGGAGTGTATCCGTGATCGACAGTATGATGATCCTCATTTGTGTCTCCTTAGAGACACGGTGCAGCGTGGAGGTGCCAAGCAGGTTACCTTAGATGCTGATGGAGTCTTGAGATTGTAGGGGCGAGTTTGTGTGCCCAATGTAGATGGGCTTCGAGAGTTGATTTTAGAGGAGGCCCATAGTTCCCGGTACTCTATTCATCTGGGCGCCACGAAGATATATTAGGATTTGCGGCAACATTATTGGTGGCGTAGAATAAAGAAGGATATTGTTGCATATGTGGCTCAGTATTTGAATTTCCAGCATGTTAAGTATGAGCATCAGAGGCCTGGTGGATTGTTTTAGAGGATTGAGCTTCCCGAGTGGAAGTGGGAGCGGATCACTATGGATTTCGTTGTTGGGCTCCCGCAGACTCAGAGGAAGTTCGACGTAGTATGGGTCATTGTTGATAGGCTGACCAAGTCAGCGCATTTCATTCATGTGGCAGTCTCCTATTCATCCGAAAGGTTAGCTGAGATCTATATCCGGGAGATTGTTCGTCTTCATGGTGTGCCTTTGTCTATCATTTCGGACCGAGGTACGCAGTTTACCTCACATTTCTGGAGAGCATTTCAGTGAGAGTTGGGCACTCATGTGGAGTTGAGTACAACATTTCATCCCTAGACGGACAGCCAGTCCGAGCGGACTATTCAGATTCTGGAGGATATGCTCCGAGCTTGTGTCATTGATTTTGGAGGCTCGTGGGATCAATTTTTGCCTTTAGAAGAGTTTGCCTACAACAACAGCTACCAGTCGAGCATCCAAATGGCTCCTTATGAGGCTTTGTGTGGTAGGCGATGTCGATCTCCGGTTAGATGGTTTGAGCCGGGGGAGTCTCGGTTGTTGGGTACAGATCTGGTTCAGGAAGCCTTGGACAAGGTCAGGATTATTCAGGATAGGCTTCGTATAGCTCCTTCTAGGCAAAAGAGTTATGCAGAGCGCAAGGTTCGAGATGTGGCTTTCATGGTTGGTGAGCGAGTATTGCTCCGAGTGTCGCCTATGAAGGGCGTGATGAGATTTGGGAAGAAGGCCAACTTAGCCCTAGGTTCATTGGACCGTTTGAGATTCTTGATCGAGTGGGAGAGGTAACTTATAGACTTGCATTGCTGCCGAGCTTATCATCCGTGCATCCAGTGTTTCATGTGTCCATGCTTCGGAAGTATCACAGCGATCCATCCCACTTGTTAGATTTCAGCACTGTCCAGTTGGACAAGGACTTGTCTTATGAGGAGGAGCCGGTGGCTATTCTAGATCAGCATGTTCGTCAGTTGAGGTCGAAGAGTTTTCCTTTTGTTCGTGTTCAGTGGAGAGGTCAGCCTCCTGAGGCATCGACCTGGGAGTCCGAGTCCGATATGCGGAGCCGTTATCCCCATCTTTTCCCCGACTCAGGTATTTCCTTCTTCTGTCCGTTTGAGGACGAACTGTTGTTTTAGAGGTGGAGAATGTCACCTGTTTTTAATTGCATTCTGTGCTTCCGAGGCCTTGAAAACCTCATTTAGAGTTGCCTCAATTTGCGTGCGCAGTCCGGGCGCATAGCCGAAAAGCTTAAATATGAAATTCTATGAAAAATGATGAAATTTGAGTTTACAATGAATAAATTTGACTTTGATCAATATTTTGGGTAGCCGGACCCGGACCCGTGATTTGACGGTCCTGAAGGGTCCGTAGGAAAATATGGGACTCGGGCATATACCCGGAATCGAATTCCGAGGTTCCGAGCCTGAGAAATGAATTTTTAAAGGAAATTGTTTTTCTGAAATTGTTAAGGAAAATTGAAATGAAATTTGATTAGAACGTATTGGTATCGGGCCCGTATTTTGGTTCCGGCACCCGGTACAGGTCTTATATATGATTTAAGATGTTTCTGTAAAGTTTGGTTAAAATCAGACGTCGTTTGATGTATTTCGGACTTGAAATCTTAAATTTGAAACTTGATGAAGTATTTGGAAAAATTCTTGATTTTGAGGTTTGATTCATTGTTTTAAGGTTATTTAGGGGATTTGATCGCACTGATAGGTTCGTATGATGATGTTGAGTTAGTGCATGTGTTTGGTTAGGAACCCCGAGGGCTCGGGAGTGTTTCGGAGTGGTTTTACACTTATGAAAGTTGCAGGTTTCCAGTTGTGGTATGGTCTTCTTCGCGTTCGCGGGAGAACCCTCGCGAACGCGATAGTAAATTTGCTGAAGGAAATTCCCTTCTACGTGAACACATAGACCAAGTCGCGAACGCAAGGCAGCGGGGGGCTAGACCTTTGCGAACACAAGGCAGCGGGGGGCTATACCTTTGCGAACGCGTTCCTGGCTATGTGAACGCGAAGGCCAAGTGCCTGGGCAGGGGGAATGGGTAGAACACCTTACGCGAACGTGACCCCAAGGACGCGAACGCGAGGGCTCGAGGAGCTACAGCTTCGCGAACGCGAGCCCCTATCCGCGAACGCAAAGGCCAAAAAGCCTGACCCATCGCGAACGCAAGAGGTCTATCGCGAACGCGTAGAGTCATTTTGCCCAGTTATTTAAAGTTCCAAAACAGAACCACAAACGGGATTTTATAACATTTTCATAAACCCTTTCTTCTCCAAAGCTCCTAGGCGATTTTTGAAGCATTTCTTCACCAAAGTTTCTTGGGTAAGCATTGTTTAACTCGTTTTCTTCATTTCCATCAACATCTATTAAAATTCTAGGCCTAAAACATGTGATTAAGGGTAGAAAATTAAGGATTTGGGTAGAGTTAGGGCTTTTTAATTAATTGTGATTTAGACCTCGTTTTGGGGTCGAATTCTGGAAATAATTATATATTTGGGCTCGTGGGTGAATGAATGATTTGATTTTGGTCTGAACCTCGTATTTTGACCGAGCGGGCCCGGGTCGATTTTTGGGAATTCTAGATGAATAATTGGAAAGTTATAATTGAACATTGGAATTGGATTGTTTATCACTTATTGATGATATTGAGTCAATTGTGTATAGGTTCAATTGGGTTGGAGCCGAATTTGAGAGGAAAAGTGGTGTTCGAGGCTTGAGTTGGCCGTGGAAGTTCGAGGTAAGTGTTCGGTCTAACCTCAGCTTGAGGGATTAGGAGTTGAGTAATATTTGCTACTTGCTTCTTGTTGAGTGTGATATATAGGCATGGTGACGAGTATCTATACGTTGCTGTCGAGCATGACCGTGAGTCTTAAATTTGAACGTTGTTGTGCTCTTAGATGGCACTTCGGATGCTTTAATTAATGATCTCCTATATTGAGTAAAGATTGATTTTATCCTCGTAAATCTTAGTTATGATTGAGTATTGTCAATAATTGAGCTGAGAACAAAATGAGTTAGGATTTGGTTATAGCTGATTCTCCCTTGCCGGAATGACTATTTCTATATTGTTGTTCCCTTGCCGGGAAGTTATTATATTATTTTTGTTCCCTTGCCGGGATTTCTTGTAATTTTGTGATGACTTGTAAATGGGAGCGGGTGGTACGCCTACCACAAGATATAATGAAATGGGAGCGGGTGGTACGCCTACCACAAGATATGATGAAATGGGAGCGGGTGGTATACCTACCACGAGATCGATGAAATGGGAGCGGGTGGTACGCCTACCACGAGATATAATGAAATGGGAGCGGATGGTACGCCTACCACGAGATATAATAAAATGAAAGCGGATGGTATTCCTACCACAAGATATGAGAAATGGGATCGGGTTGCACGCCTGCAACAAGCTGAAACTGAAAGTGAAAGTTGCCTTATTTCTTTTATGCGTGTTAGAAGTTAAGTTGTAGTTTCCTTATTATTCTTTGATATTCTGTTTTATCGGCTACCCTCGAAGCATGTTCCCCTTCCCCAACTTTGATTGCTAATTACCTGTTTACTTTTTCCCCCATATATTATATAACTACACAGGTTTATCTGGAGTCTGGTCCTAGCCTCGTCACTACCTCAATGGGGTTAGGCCAGACACTTACCAGCACATGGGGTCGGTTGTGCTGATACTACACTCTACACTCTGTGCAGATACCGGAGTAGCTTTTGATCAGCAGCAGTAGCTCGGGAGCCAGCCTTCCGTCCACCGAGATATCGAGGTAGCCTTGCAGGCATTCGCAGGCCCGACGTCTCCTCTATCTTATTTCATATTCTGTTATCTCATGTGTTCGAGACAAACAGTGCTATATTTCTTTCAAACGGTTGTATTTAGTACTCTTAGAAGTCCGTGGATATTGTGACACCAGGTTCTGTTTAGAGGCGCGTGATGGTCTTTGAGACATTTTTCGTTTTCTATTTATGTAAGACTTCTGCTAAATTTCATATTCCGCTGTTATTTTACGATTTATTTCCTTGTTATTATAATTGGTAAGAAGTTTTAAAATAAAGGAGTTAATAATTTCTAAGTTCATAGGTTATCTAGCTTCTACAAGTAGGTGCCATCACGACTCCCGATGGTGGGAAATTTGGGTCGTGACACAAACCGAAATTAAGAGTAGCTATTTTAAATTTATTATTACATATATATATACTTTAATACAAAGTTTCAAAAATTTTATAGCAAATGTTAATTGTTTACACTTTTAGTATAGTTCTTTACCTTTACTTTCTAGTTTGATTGGTAGTTTTCTTTTGTTAAGTGTAACAATTTATTTTATGTTAAAAATAATATATTTTTAATTGAGTCCTTAAATTATTCATCACTATTTGATTCAATTATCATCAATATATCTTGGTAAATAATATATTTCTAAAAGGGCAATTGATTTAATAGTGTTACGTTGAAAATGTAGTCGCCGAAATATGTGTTTGGTAGTGTATTTCTTATATTTAAGAAAAAACCGACAAATAACCGAAAAAACCGAAAAACCGACATAAACCGAATCGAGAAAAAACCGACTTAATTGGTTTGGTTTGGTTCTAATATTTGAAAAACCGACCTACTTGGTTTGGTTTCTTTTTAGGGAAAAATCAATCCAAATCGAACCCTGAACACCCCTAGCGTAAAATATATACTTCATTTATTTTTTCTTAAAGGGAGTGCAAAGTCAAAAGTAGACAAATAATAATTCCGCTAAACAAGACTCTTTTATGACTATATTGTGGATACAATTATTTCTGTATGAATGAGAAATCATCAATTTATAGAGTTACACAATCTTTTTCTCTAAGAAATAATTTGTCAACTATGGAAGAGATCTATATTTTTCTTTTAAAAAAAAGTAAATCAATTGTGGTAAATATTTTATTCTTCCTTCAAGTAACACATAAATCTAAATATGGAAAGAAAATTAAGACAAATCCTAACGGGTTAACATCGGAAAGCTATGATTGGTGAAATGCAAAAAAAATTATGCAAATAAAAAAAATGTTGATGCGGGCTCTCCTTATCTTATTTGGTTGTTGAGTTTTATTATGGGTATCGAGGAGTGCGATTTTTGAAGTTTTCGTCCTTAAGGAAAGAAATTTTAATCATATAATTCTCAAAGATCCCCTTTCAATTAGATACGAAATTTATAATGTCATAAGTTATGAGAAGCTAATGCTAATTAATGGTTACCATCTTAAACAACAGTTAATATTGTGTTGCGCCAATATAGTACTCTCTTTGTTCCTCTTTAACTATTATTTAAGGTTATTGATAAGAGCTATTTGACTATTATCTTTTCCGTAAAAAAATTAATATCTTTTTATTTTTTAAAGTGACAAATACTTTTGCACTATTTTTTCAATTAAAGTAAGAGATAAAAAAAGATCCAAGAAAATAATTACTAAAAAACAGCACAATTTCAAATGATATCACAATTTGAATTTACATCACTATATATTAGTTTTATGACCTTTCACAAGTACCAATTAAAAGTAACACAAGAGATTTGTAGAAAAAGTAAAAGTATTAATTTTTTTTATAGAATCATTTTCTATAGAAAATCGAGCATATAAATGAAGAGAGCTGCATGTTCCTTAATGGACGGTGGCTTTAAATATTGTAAAGTAAATATAGCTGTAAAATAAAGAGAGGGATAATGAATCTACCAAAAAGAAAAAAGAAAAGGAGAGAGGAGAATGGAAGCTGAGGTTAGAAGGTTAGTTGAGAGTTACTGCTGCTTCGTAGATTCCATTTTTTCCTCGTTCCTAAACCACAATTTCTATTTACATAAAATTATAGGAGTAATTAATTATTATTTGCTTATAGTAAGTTAATATAAATTTTAATACAGACACAAAAGAATGAAGTTGTAACTTGTAACCTACTAGTAGTTTTAATATTACCTTACACTAACTTCTTTTTCCTCTTTTCTAAAGCACACTTTTTTTTGGGTAATTAAATTATTTATTGGCTTATAATAAATTCATCTCAAGATCTTACACAGATGATATAAAATTGAACGTATGAATTAGTGGCTTTAGTTTCAGTTACACCAATTTCTTTTTCCTCCTTTGTAGGCCTCAAATTTCTATTTTCTTAAAAATAATTAACAAGCTTATTTATTAATCAATATATTTAATACAGAAGGTAGGGGCCGGACTAAGATTTGAAATTGTAACTTCACATTAAATCATTAGGTGTAAAGTTTCATACACCAAATCTCATCTCATCCCCTCTTCTTTCATTTCCTCTTCAATTATTACAACTCAATCTTACTTTAAAAGTTAAAAAGACAAAAAAAAAATAATAATAATAATAAAAGGAAGACAGAATTTTGAGAGGAAAAAGTTTTATTGAATTTGAGGGAACACGAAAACAAGAGGGGCAGGCTCCACCCACGTGTTACAGTGACCTCCTCTCCTCACTCAATCTATATTTTATTCCTTTTTTAAGGAACACTTCTCTCCGTTTTTCATTTCTTTTTGTTTTACAGTGAATTTTGGACCCTATATTTTTGTGTATCTTTTTGTTTATTCTCTTTTTTCGGAGAATACCAACAGAGACATACATTGTGGGAGAGGGGAAGAGAAATAGACATCATTTTGTAGTCTCTTCTCATTTCCTGTCGATTCTTGGTAATGTTCCTCTCTTTCTCTTCTTTATTTTCTCTTTTGGGGTGGTTTTTAATCAGCTAATATTCATGAGTTTTATATGCTAATCTGCCATTAAGACATGATTATGTTTCTTGATTAATTGTTGTATTTAGTTTTTAATCATGAGCATTTGTTTTGCTCCTATGATATATTTCGTAATAAAAGAGTGATCTTCGGATACCCCAGAAGAGGTTAGCTGTAAACGAAGCCTAATGTAGTTTGGTTTTTAAATTCCTATTTAATCAAGAATGTGTTTAGCTGGGATTTATTTATAAATTTGAGTGCCAGATTATTTTCTTATTTTCTGCTATAATATATTTGGTGATAAAGGAGCAATCTTTGTATACCCCAGAAATGATTAGATGTAAGTGAAGCTTAAGATGGAGATTCTGTTGTATGGTTCTTAAACTCCTATTTAATCAAGAATGTGTATAGCTGGGTTTTATAAACTTGAGTTCCAGATTGTATTCTTGTCGAATAATGGATTTGGGATTATTTATGTTCGTGGTCAGGTATTGATTAACGGCTCGACATTCCTGTTTGATGATTCCTTATTTTGATTTTTGAAGGTATGAAACTTGTAATTTTATCCTAATAAAAGGTGTATTTTCCGATAAAGATTAAATCAAAAATGAAGCTGTTTGGAAATGGGGTAATCCTCATTTATCAAAAATAAAATAAAATGGGGTAATCCTATTCTTAGCATAGATGGCTTTAATTTGCAAAATATAGCTGGTTCCAAGTTTGGTTATAGGAGGAAGGTTGAGGTAGTCGTAAAATAACAACAACAAACCCAATGAAATCCCATACGTGGGGTTTGTGCCGTAAAATAAGTGTATCTTTATGATTCCTCTAGATATTGGGAGTATGTTTTAGTCTTGTTAGTACTTTAGATCCTATGCTTTCTAGGAGTCTTTTAGCCTTTTCAGAGATTCATATTCCTGTCGAAAATATAGATAACTTCTTGTACTTTTTATTTTTATTTTATATAATATTGGCTTGAGATGAGTTTAAATGGAGAAACATGGTCGTCGTCTCAAAGAGGATTCATATGGTGAACACCAACTTATCTTGAACTAAGGTGCAGTTATTGTTGTTGTTTGTATCATATTCCTTAATTAAGAAAATGGTCACAGTTTCTACGGATGCGATAGAATAGGTGATCTAGTCTTGTGCGTGAAGATATATTTTGCATGTTACGTCTGTTAAATTAAGGTAGGTCTGCATCTCCTAACTTATTCTGTGATTATTTGATTTCTAGGTCCCCACTTGGTTCAGTTTAGTTCTTAAATTAAGAATGGAAGATGCTAAAGATAGGAAGGAAAGTGCTCCTCCAGAATCGTCTCATGAACCAAAGGTCTCCTCTCCGAATGAGGATCAATCACATAATGCAGCTCAAACAAATCAACATACAAGCGAAAAAGAAAGCTCCAAAATTCAGGAGGCAGCCGTGGATGATTCAGCGCATTTAAAAGAGGCCTCTCGCAGCTTATTACTGCAAGAAAGTCCGACTTCTCCAGAAGGAAATTTAATGTCGGCCGCGCCCATTAAATCTGATTTAATGTCGGCCACCCCCATTAAGTCTGATGGAGTGAGTGATATTTTGGAAACAGGAACTCCTCAAATGGCTTCTGATACACCTACGGTTGAGCTGGAAGCCTCACCTCAATTATTACAGGATCTGAAAGCAGACCCTTATGCAAATAGAAATACAACAGCTCTCGGAGAATCCAATGTGTCATCCACATTGGATGCAAAACCAAGTGAAATGTTGGAGCCAGCATTGGACATGGGTGCTAATGGTAAGGTTCATAACCAACCAAATGATTCATCTGATGGACCAAAAGCTGAGCAAGATTCTTCATCAATATTAGCCGTGAATTCAGAGACATCTCCCGTAAAAGAGGAAAACAAAAAGGAATCTTCTGAACGTGTTCAATCTAATAATTCAGAAATAGAAAAGGGATTTTCTGAACACGTACAATCTAATCATTCAGAAGTAGAACCAAATAATGATTCACCGTGTCGTCAGCCAGATAATTCTCCTAGCAGTACCCACATTGATGAGGGTGAGTCTCCTCCTTTATCAACTCAAGTGAGGAAACCTGAAAATAACAATCACATACTGTCACCAGATAACATCGGTCGCCCGCTAGCTAAGGCTTCCACTTTCACAGCGAGGACCTCAGTACCCATTGCTAGTCCTAAGCATCCTGAAAAATCCGACATAAACAAAGGCCATATCGACACAGCAGCACCTATTGAATCGGTGAAGCAAGCAGTTTCCAAGTTTGGAGGGATCGTTGACTGGAAGGCTCATCGTGTACAAACTGTGGAGGTAGATATATACTGTGTGATTTTTTTTATTTTTCTGATTGCCACTTTCCTGTCGGAGATTTCATAACCACTATAATTCTAATCACTTTATATTTGCATCTGCAAAGAACAGTAGTATCTTTCCCCCTGGCTAAATATCCCATTAATTTCACAATGTAATGTTTTTATCCCCTGACTATTAAAATTCTTTTCCCCCTGGCTAATGCAGAGACGGCAACTTGTTGAACAAGAACTAGCAAAAGTACAAGAGGAGATCCCATTTTATAAAAAACTGTCTCAGGCTGCTGAAGATGCAAAAGTGCTAGTTTTAAAGGAACTAGATAGCACTAAAAGACTTATAGAAGAATTGAAGCTGAATCTGGAGAGAGCACAAAAAGAAGAGCAACAAGCAAAACAGGATTCAGAACTTGCCAAGCTTCGGGTGGAGGAGATGGAGCAGGGGATCGGTAATGAGGTTAGTATTGCAGCCAAAGCACAGCTTGAAGTTGCTAGGGCTAGGCATGCAGCTGCAGTTTCTGAGCTAAAGACTGTAAATTCTGAGTTAGAAGATCTTCGAAAAGATTATGCTTTATTAGTGTCTGAGAAAGATGGTGCGGTGAAAAGAGCAGAGGAAGCAGTCTCTGCTTCGAAAGAAGTTGACAAGACATTGGAGAATTTAACTATTGAGCTCATCACTGCAAAGGAATCTTTAGAGGCTGCACATGCTGCACATCTGGAGGCTGAGGAACACAGAATTGGAGCGGCTGCGGCAAGCGAACAAGATGCTCTAATCTGGGAGAAAGAACTGAAGCAGGCTGAAGAGGAGCTTGACAAGCTAAACCAGCAAATTCTGTCTGCAAAGGATCTCCGAGGAAAACTAGATACTGCTTCAGCTTTGCTACAGGATCTCAAAGCTGAGTTGGCTGCTTACATGGAATCAAAGTTGAAGCAGGAGACTGATGAAGAAGGAAACCTGAACTGCAGCGAACTGTCGGTGCCAGAGAAAAGAACTCATGTGGAGATACAAGCAGCAGTGACCACAGCTAAGAGGGAACTAGAAGAAGTGAAACTCAACATCGAGAAAGCTACGACTGAAGTAAATTTCTTGAAGGTGGCAGCAACTTCATTGAAGGCAGAATTGGAAAAGGAAAAATCAGAACTAGCCATGATCCAACAGAGAGAAGGAATAGCATCAGTTGCTGTTGCATCTCTTGAAGCTGAGTTGAGCAAGACAAAGTCAGAGATTGCTCTTACACAGATGAAGGAAAAAGAAGCAAGAGAGAAGATGGTAGAGCTTCCCAAGCAACTTCAAGAGGCAGCCCAAGAAGCTGATCGTGCAAAATCACTTGCTCAAATGGCACGTTTAGATCTGAATAAGGCAAAGGAAGAAGCTGAGCAGGCAAAGGCTGGAGCAAGTACCGTAGAAAGTAGATTACTTGCAGTAAAGAAGGAGATAGAGGCTGCGAAAGCTGGAGAGAAGTTGGCACTAGCAGCTATCACTGCTCTGGAGGAGAGTGAATCAGCTCAAAGAAGTAGAACCAATGATGAGGAGCCAGCTGGAGTAACTCTTTCTGTGCAGGAGTATTTTGAGCTCAGCAAGCAGGCGCATGAGGCGGAGGCGCAAGCTAACATGAAGGTGACTGCTGCTATTAGCCAAATAGATATAGCCAAGGAGTCAGAGCTGAGAAGTCTAAACAGGCTGGAGGAGGTTAATCGCGAGATAACTGAAAGAAAGGAAGCTCTAGAAGTTGCATTGCAGAAGGCCGAGAAAGCCAAGGAAGGGAAGTTGGCTGTAGAGCAAGAGCTAAGGAAATGGAGAGCGGATCATGAGCAAAGACGGAAAGCTGGTGAATCCATTCCACCTACAACAGGGAGCCCAAGAATGAGCGTTGAGGAGAGTAAAGAATCAAAGACTTCTGAAAGTGCACCCGAGGCTGCTGCTTCTCATAACAGCACAAGTCCGAAAGCCCAAGCGCTAACAAGCAGCACCGAAGCTGATTCATCTCCAGATGTGAAGATTCCAAGGAAAAAGAAGAGGTCCTTCTTCCCAAGGATCTTCATGTTTCTAGGCAGAAGGAAAGCACAGGCCAATAAGTCTGCCTGATGCTTTTTGCATTTACTATATCTTGTCATTTTTAACAATTATTTCTCCAATTTTTTTGGGTGTTTGTGTCAGTTGATAAAGCGGAAGGGTAATCTTTCACGATATGTACATACTGAGTATTCTTTTACATGTACAATATTAAATTAATTCTCATTCACTCGATTGATAGCATTTTATAGGAGGAGAATAAGATTGTTATTGGTTTGGCTGTAACATCAACTTGGTGATTCTGTAATTAAATAGTGTAGTCCGTCAAATATCCAAGAAGCTGGCAGGATTTGATAAGTTAAGCTCATGTGCGGGCTTCTATTTCTTTTCTGACTGGTTTGTACAGAATAATGAAAGATTGGGTGAGTAATTTGTATCATTTGAAAGGCATTAAATTGTATACCATCATCAGAAGTTTTTTACTTTACAAACAGCCTATCATTGCCTGCTTGCATCCATCTCCTCTAGTTTATGCCATATAGTCTTAATTGTGTTAAATTTTCTTTAACGTCCTAAGGTTATGAGAATGAATCAATATTCAATACTTTGAAACTTACTGAAAAAAGAGGACCAGCTGATTGAACCGTTTTTAATCTCTGAAAAAATTGCCCCAAATGAAAGTCATGTTAACCTTCGCTAAACTTGAATCTTCTGCTTCTGCATAGCATTAACGAATGTCCTCTTTTATCAGGCCGATATCAGTGCTTTATACAGCCAGAGGAACAATTTGGAAGCTACTTTCCACTACAATATCCATACCTTATCCTATCATCTTCTCACAACAAACCCAACTGGTGGGCACCGGTCATGAGGCAATAAGCAAATGATCATAATTCAAATGATACACAGAAGTTGGCTACTTAGCAGTTAGCATTACAAATAAGATAGAAGGGGCTCAGTCTCTCTTCTTCTCAGCCACAGGTTCTTTGCAGTCAAATTGTAACAAAGTCCGGGAAAGTGCATAAGGAATACCTCACAAACTAATCATATAGCATCAAGAAAATAGCCTAATAGTTTCATATCTGAAGGGATGTGTCCAAAGGTAACAGCAATAATGCAAATCACCGGAAATCATCAAGAGAGATCCGCTCCTTTCAGTTATTACAACAATACACTGGGGATACCTAGAAATTGGAAGACAGCTTTTGCAGGTCTTCAAATTAAAGTAATACATTGTACTTGACGTCAGTTTTTAAATGGCTTGCAGATGTGGAATTAGTGCAAGGGACACTAATTCTGGTCCAGATATACCTATAAAGTTGCATACATGAACAAAATGACTATGTTCAAATTTGTAATCTCCTACTAGAGATGCTGAATGAGCTAACTTTCAGGGGTGTTGCCACCACCAGGGGTGCTTCAGGAGAGTCAGTTACAGCAAATTTGTCATGCATGAATCGACTTTCTACGATAGAGTCATCTCTTAAAACTATCTTGTAACAATAGCAGCTCTTCAACCCCACCTGATTCTGGTAACACCCATGAGAACTATCCTTCACCTGTTGAAAATTCCATATCACACTGAACTTCCCAACAGTTGCAACGAGGTGGCGCTCCTGCTTCCCATTCTCAGTGACCTAAAATATTTCACATTAAGAAGATGAGTATCGGACGAGTACAAAATTAACAAGACAATCCGCAATTTATATCAACAAATGCTAGAAAGATTTACTTGAAAAGGGATAATAGGGTAAGACAAAAGAAGCAATATATTTGGCAAAAACTTCATCCACAACGCATTTAAGACTCCAGATGAAAAGACAACTGGTCCCATACATATACTGAAGGAGCTCCAGCAACAGAGCATTAGACACCACATGCACTTACAGCATTGTAAGTGAGACCTCCTTCATGACCACAAACTTTCATACGATAGAAATACTCTATTTTAATTTTGGTTTTCTCGTTTCAGCAAGCATGTGAGTTATTTCTCCCCATATTCAGAAGATACACATGGTTAAAGTTTCCAATACATAAACAAGAGCTATGAGTCAATTGAGTAGTTGACATGCATGAGAAGAAGGGGCTAAATAGAATCGAGGATGAGGACTAGGCAAACCAAGTCAACTAATATCTTCAGCATAAGATACTGAATATTACTAGTTCATAAATTTCCTAGGCTGATTAGCTTTTGATTCGCTCAAGTAGCATGAACTTTGCAAAGCTTAACATGGTCATCCTCTTTTGGTGTAATCTGACTAGTCATCGATTTGAGGAAGAAAACAAAACCAAAAAGAAGGTCCAGGAGTAGAAAACTGGTGAACTTTATAGTTAACACTCCCACTCACTTTATGTGCCATAGTTTGACAGTTTAAGCATTAAGATTCAGAAATTATCCACGAATATCCTATTATTATGGTAGCAATAAAGTAAGTAAATAAAATGATATATGAAATTTGTATATAAAGTTGTGTAATATATAAAACAGTACATGTCAGCATAAGTTGATTTTTTTTAAATGGAGAAGTAATTACAGGTCAGCATAAATTGAATTGTACAATGAATTCCAATTTTTATACTTTCGCAATATAAACACTAGTAGAAGTACATCAACCATTTCAAACGGTAAAATGGGATGCATTCTGCATAAAATCGACTCAAGAGACTATGTCCTACTTTCCTTTTCCTAATGGGAGGGGTGCGCATTTTATCTTTTTGGATTTAGCTTTCCAGGAAAATGTGGAATTATCCTGTAAACAATGAGGAATGTCAAATCCAGGAAATATTTCTATTCCCTGCATAACTTATTGTTCTCCAAGCTGCAGTTTAGGCTTTCTCATTTTTATTCTATAGTTGGACTTGGATCTAGGATGTTAAATCAAGTATGATACTGCTCCCCAACCAAGTGATGTCAGTCTGAGATTTAAGAGCATAGCTCCTCATAGGATGAGGTAGTTTTGTTTTATCCTTCTCCTCTCCCTAACTTGAGTTTTTAACATCACTATATATGAGTTGATAGAGCAAAAGAACTTCATAGTCTAAATCTTAGTCGTTTTTAAATCCAGTCCAACATGACTTATGAACCATCTAAAGCAGACTCGATGCTTGAACAAAACTTATCAGCTAAAGTTCATCAAGAACAATTGGCAAAAAAAAGAATGAACAGTGCAAAATCTCATCACAACCAAACTCTCTCAATTATTTGATAGGAATTCCAAAAGCATGTCCATCTCAAAGCAAGCATTGCAAAAGAGCATGTATTTCGAGATAAAGGTGCACAAATGCAGAATCTCCTCTTCAATAAGAAAGCTAAACAAAAAGGAAAAAAACTTAAGCTTTACCAAACTAAGGAAAGTTATACCAAGTTAAATGTGGTGGATCTCAAATTGCAATTTATATTAGTGCAAGAGATAAAAATCATCAAAGATGTCCTGACTCTAGACTCTCTAGAGCTACAAACCATATTACATTTTATAGCTGTTGACACGTCCTACAACTTTGGTTGAATATAAAATACATCACATATGATATGGGAGTTGTATTACTATAAGACAGAGAAGGACTTGGACACTTAATATGGATGTCACAAACACCTTAAAGCATTAACTAAGCAAAATTTATTATGTATAAAGTATGAACGAAGAGAAATAAGCTTGACAGTCAAAGTATTTGTTGCATTTACAGCTACAAAATAAACACAAAAGGGTAGAAGAAGAGAGAACTCATACCCATGAAAATTGAGCATTGCGAAACTTGTTCGCTCCAGCCATATGTGAATCAAGAGGGTTTAGCTTCAACAATCTTGGAGCGGAAATCTTATTCCCCATGCGACCGGCAAAACCTGTCTTAGTACTTCCGTTCTTGTCAATAAACAAGGTGCATATCAACACCAAGTAAGTATCAGTTGTCCCCAATATCCACTTCCCATCATAGGTAACATCCACATGAGTTATAGGAGAACCAAGACCCGGAAAAGCGGTCTTAGCCATTCTCATTGAACTGCTCGAGTACAATCTAATCTTTCCATCGAGTGAACCAACAACTATTGATCCATCACCAGTGGTAGCAAAACACTGAAAGTTAGTTCCCCTCGAAAACTGATGCCCTTGAGTCCAATTCAAAACAGGAGTACTTTCATTGACAAGATTCTGAACCATCCCATGTCGATCACGCATATCCCACCTACACAACCTGTTATCATCTAACCCTAAGAAAGTCGACCCCGAGGGATCCATCTGAGCTCCTTTGCTATCATTAGTAATATCCCTCATTGAGATATCAGTTCCATCTTTCTCAAACTTCCACTCGCTAACAACCTTCCCCGTCTCGATATCAAACTGATGTAAGCCCTTAGAGTGAGGCTTCTTATCGGTCACTGGACTCATGAGAAGCATATTAGTCTCAGCTCTTAACAGTAAAGCTTTCCTAGGAGTCGAATGAGCTACAGTATTAGCCCTTTCCTTATCGAAATTCACATAAACGCCTTTTCCACTTAACCCATGACTGTAATTCCTCACAACCTGAATACCTGAATCACTAATAAGAAAACTATTATCCAATGCACCTAATGCTAAGCTCTGAATAGCTCCCCCATTAACCGCCGCCTCCTCAAACTCCTCCCGCAAGTCATGGTTAACCCTCAAAGGCGTCTTCTCGGGGCTCTTAAAACTATCCCCTGCATCCTCCCACATCGAATCATCTGCAGCTTCAGGTTTCGCCCATCCGATAAAGTCCTTACCATAAACCTTAACTCTATTCTCATCATTTGCTTCATACCCATAAGTATTCTCAAACAAACAGCTCTGATATTTATCAACAAATGCATTGTACTCTTCTTCAGCAAAGAATTTCACAGCCCAAACGCCATTTGCAACAAAATCCACTCTCCTTTGGTCCTTAAAAGCCTTTAATTGTAAATTCTCATCAACCTTAGCCTTAATTTTGGACCCAATTTGCAAAGCCCAAAAACTTTTCTCCTCAGTTTCTTCATTTTCATCATCAGACTCATCACCACTACCCGATTTGACGAACGAATAAGTCGCAACTTTATCGGAGACGACCCATTTCGAATTGGCGGTGTTGAATCCGACGTGTTGGTAAAGTTTAACGGCGTTTTTACCGGTGGGATTGTTGGCCTTAGCATGAGGAGTGTTGTATTTGAGCTTTAGGGCTTTGAGCTTAGCTTCAACGTCGTCTAAAGAGGATGGGGTTTTGGGGTTTTGTTTACTGTCAATGGAAGACGGCGTCGTTTTGGCGTCAGAGTAGTAGTTATCTTCATCGTCGTCTTCTCTTTGCCGAGACTCCGAACTGTATTCGGATTCGGATTCAGAGTCGGAAAGCTCCAGATCTTCACGGCTATGATTAGCACCCATTTTTTTTTTTTTTTGAGTAAAGGAAATTTAGGGAGCGTTTGATGGGGTTGATTCAGAGGAAAATGGGAAAGCTAAAATGAAAGGTGGAAGGGAGTAATGGAGATTGTGATTTGTGAAAAGTGGGGAGTATGAGGAGCGCGAGTTTGAAATTTTAAATTTTGACGGTTGGATTGGCTTTTTCAGATTAGGGTTTCAACTGTTACATTTTTATTTTATTTTAAAGTATTGTTTTTGAAGCAAATTGTTTTTTTTTGGTCATCTTTTCGAAGCAACTTGTGCAGTTGGATTATGGAATATACCACCTCAAAGAAAAAAAAAATTAGACCTAGAAAGCCAGAATACATACCTTAAACTTGACCATATTTTTCACTTAGACATTTTAACTCAGCTCATGATTTATTGACCACCTCAACTCTATTCAAAGTGTCCCAATTAAACCCAAGTTAAAAATTTTGTGCACAAATAAAAGTGTTTGCACCTCACGCATTCAATGTGGAAGATGCAACCAATTAGAAAGAGACATGTTGGAAAAAAAAATGACATGTCACTACATTCCTCTCCCTCGCCTTTCTATTCTTCTTCAACCTATCCCACTTCTCTCTATCTTCCCAGCTATTTCTCTCTCTAAGATAAGACACCTCAATGAATATTCTGTCTAATCCTCCAACTTTCGCTCTTTGTATCTAGAAAATCAAAGCTATGTGGAAGAAGAGCCATCAAATGTTGGCTGGGAAAATGAGATAGAAAAAAGATTTTGGCCTGAAAATACGTCGGCGTAATCTCTTTTTCAACTGGAGAAATTAAAAATTAGTTGCTTGTTTGTTGGGATTGATTGGCTATTTGATAAACTCCTAATTCGAATTCATTGAATAAGAACATAATTGTCATCTTATATTCTTATAAGAACTTATCACCCGCTGTTAGGGGCAATTATGCCATGAAAGATGCCAATGATCCTACTACCTAGGCGTGAGTCTTTGCACGATTCTTGTTGTTCGTGGCTTATCGGGAAAAATAGTGCGGGTAGATTTGGTTCCGGTCATAAACTTTTCTCATTTTTTCCTGTGTACCTTCTACCCTTTTCTTTAGCTTTTTCTTTTTCCAAATTTTAGCAGTGAAAAAGATTTGCTTACTATGTCGATGTGGTGGTGAAGCAGTAGAGGATGACGGTAAGGGGTTGATTTGTTTGGGAACACCAAGCTCTTCATTCATTCATGCGCTCAATTTTGGTTTGCTAACACATGTTGTGACATGTCGTGCTTAATTGGAACACTTTGAATAGAGTTGAGGTGGTCAATAGGTCATGTGCTGAGTTAAAGTGTGTTAAAGAGCTACAGCCATGGCAAAATGAAGGTTCTAGAAGAAGAAGAGATGAAGGAGAAGCTCTGTTATTAGTCGACTGAGAAGAAGAAAGAAATGAACAGTTGTACAATATCACTAACTAACTACTATATTTATACTACCACTAACTAACTAACTATGTGTAGTTACAACTAATTATACTTAACTAATAAATAGTTGGGCCCCAATATACTCAACACTCCCCCTCAAGCTGAGGGATGAAATACATCTTTCATTCCCAGCTTGTCTAGTAGATATTCGTGTTGTGGCTTGCATAGAATCTTAGTTAACAGATCTGCCAGCTGCTCAGTTGTTCTGGCATGTTGAGTTTTAATTAGGCCTTGAACTAGTTTTTCTCTCACAAAATGACAATCAATGTCAATATATTTGGTTCGTTCATGAAAGATATGGTGAGCTGTAATTTGTATAGCAGCCTTACTGTCACAATGTAAATGTATAGGCTGAACTAGTTCAGTTCCCAGCTCCTTAAAAAGTCATGTTATCCACACCACTTCACAGTAGAGGCCATGCTATTCAGCTTTAGCAAAGCTCCTGGACACAGTTCCCTATTTTTTTTATTTCTATGATAGCAGTGATTCACCAAAATTTACAACATAGTATGTCACTGATCTCCTTAATTCTACACAGGCCCCTCAATCAGAATATGCATATAGAGATCGGAAGAGGGCCTAAAGTACTCTATCGTATGATAAATGGTTTATAAAAGCTCCCCATCTATCCGTCTGAAAATATATAGGACGTTATTTTTATTTTTAAATTTACCTCCGCGACTAACGGAACTCCATATGGGCATCTCATTAAATGATGTGGCATTCTTTCATTTGTCCACGTGGCTCAATGGGGCTAACATTGTATTTGGGTATTTTTCGACCCATTAAACCGATCTGACCCACTCCTTTTACCATATACCCACTCTTTTAACCATATACCCACATATTTTACTAGTCTTCTTCCCCAATCTTTTCTTTTTATTTTTCTATTATCTCTTTGTCATCACCTCACAAAAACTCCACCTACACCTTCTCCACCACCCCTTACACCATCATTGATGCCATCCCTCCTCCAAAAACAGAAATCAATGGAAAATAACCCAGCTAACAACATAAAGAACCTAGCTAATGAAGAACGACTACTAGAAAAATAAAGATCAACATCAACAATGGGGGCCTTCGCCGAAAAATTTCTCCGGCCAAAGTGAAGCTCCATTCTTTCCTTTAGTTTTTGAGAGACTTTTCGAGTCACTCAAGAAACTAGCTTAAAACAACAGACAATTTCAGGCGATTTCGAATAGAAGGGCTCAACTCTAGCCGGTCAATAATATTTTGAGATCAGTTCGTCGTTGCCTTTTGTACTAATACTTCGTATCCTTCTCCGGGCTTCGGCAGTATGGAGTGATGACAGTAACAAGAAAGAGTTAGATAAAAAATATGGGTTCGATGCTAGAAGAAGGAGAAAAATAAAAGCAAAATAGAAGAAAAAAGAGAGAACTAAGGAAGAAGAAGCCATGGCTAGTTGTCGGTGAAAGGTCCAGAGTTAGAAGATAGGATTGAAAAAATAAAACGGGTATAAAGTTCTAAATTAGGGAAGAAGACTAGTAAAATATGTAGGTATAGGGTTAAAAGAGTGGGTATAAGGTAAAAGGAGTGGGTCGGAGCAGTTTAATGGGTCGAAAAATACCCAAATATAATGTCAACCCCATTGAGCCACGTGGACAAATGAAAGAACGCCACATCATTTAATGAGATGCCCATATGGAGTTCCGTTAGTCGCGGGGGTAAATTTGAAAATAAAAATAACATCCTATATATTTTCAGACGGATAGATGGACGGGGGCTTTTATAAACCATTTATCATACTATAGGGGTATTTTAGGCCCTTTTCCGTATAGAGATTTTCTTGCTTTTGCAGACATAAACAGTCCAAGTCCATGGGCAGTTTTTATGTACCTCACTACTCTTTGAGCAGCTTCCATGTGAGACACCTTAGGTGCATGCATATACTGACTTAGCACTTGAACCACAAAGGCAATGTCAGGCCTTGTCATGGTTAAGTATAACAACCTTCCAACTAGTCTCGGATAGCCTCCCTTGTCTTTAAGTTCTCTATCCACTGTAGGCCCAGTTTTTGGTATTTGCTTGTCACACTCAATGGATGTGAGCTTGTAATTGAACTCCAAAGGTGTTGTTGTTGGTTGTGCACTTGCTAGCCCTAGTTCAGAGACTACTTCTAGAGCATACTTCCTTTGGCACATAGCAATTCCTTCCTGAGATCTGGATAACTCAATCCCTAGAAAGTATTTCAATTCACCAAGATCTTTCATCTTGAACCTCTCCTGCAAATCCTTCCTGACTTGTTGGATATGTCTTAGACTGCTCCTAGTTACTAGAAGATCATCTACATAGACAAGGATAACTATTAATTCTGAATTGATCTTCTGAGTAAATAAAGAGTAGTCATAGTGACTTTGACCAAATCTCATATCTATAAGAGCTTCAGTTAATTTCAGATTCCACTATCTAGGTGCCTGTTTTAATCCATAGAGTGACTTATGCAATCTGCACACATGCTGGCACTCCCTCTAGCTTAAAAAGCCATCTGGAACATGCATATATACCTCATCAAGAAGATCTCCTTGAAGGAAAGCATTGTGAACATCCATTTGGAACACATACCATCCTGAAGCAGCAGCTAATGCAACCACAGCTCTCACAGTAACCATTTTTAGCTATAGGAGAGAAAGTTTATGTGTAGTCCAATCCTTCTTGTTGACTGTAACCTTTGGCCACCAACCTGTACTTATACTTCTCCACTTTACCAGATGACTTGTATTTGACTTTAAACACCCACTTACAACATATAGGAATCTTTCCAGAAGGGAGAGGAATAATAAACCAAGTGTTGTTTTCTTCAAGAGTTGTGATTTCAGCTTTCATAGCCTCAACCCGCTTAGGATCCCTAGTGGTTTCTAAGAAGGATTTGGGTTCCAAAATAGCTGAAAATGCAGCAAGAGAAGCTATATAGGCAGAGGACAGCTTATCATAGGCCACATAGTTTGATATAGGATATGCAAATTTAGCTGGTGGAACCACATAATCAGCTAGCCACACAGGTGGTTTGGTAGTCCTTGATGATTTTCTGAGTGCTATAGAAGGAACATAAGGTTCACCAACTGAGATATAAGGAGAGTTTGGTGAGAATAGAATAGGTTGGCCAAGATCTAGAGGAGTTGATATGGAAGAAGAAGAAGGTTCAACTGCATCAGTAGAGTGCTGGCTAGGTGAGGCCGCAAGATACTGGCTAGGTGAGGCTGCAGGATACTCGGCATCATCAAGGTCAACAATTGGCTATGTGGGTTGTTCTACAAACTCTAAAACAGGAAATAAGGGAGAAGTACCAGAAGTCATATGCTTAAAAGGGAACACTTCTTTTTTGAACACTGTATCCCTGCTAACAAAGAACCTTTTTGAAAATATCCCTTCTGAGTTGAGGAATACCCCATATGAACAACTGGAATTGCTCTGGGACAGAATTTATCTCCTTTATTCATGGTAGTGTCATAACACAGGCTGCCAAACACTTTCAGATGCTGTAATTAAGGAACCTTTTGAAATAGCTTCTCAAAAGGAGATTTGCCTTGTAGCAATGCAACAGGCAAATGATTGAGAAGATAAACTGTTGTAGAGACACATTCTCCCCAAAACTTGAGGGGTAAGAAGGCTTGGAACCTGAGTGATCTAGCCATGTCTAGGATAGACATGTATTTTCTCTCAACGACCCCATTTTGTTAAGGGGTATATGTGTGAGAACTTTGATGTACTATACCTTGAGTCTTCAACAAGATCTGCATTTGGTCATTAAAGAACTCTGTGCCATTTTATGTGTGAGCACGTGATTTTTGCCCTATATGAATTACTCCCATAAATTCAAAACAAAATAATTTGTTTTCATTATTTGCAATTTTTGTGGATTTTGTGGCGTTTTCTGTTAATTGTTTGCATTTGTCTGTGCATTTCGTTTTCGTTTAATTAATGAAAAATACAAAATATGTTGCATTTGCATTTAGGATTTAATTCTATATTTTGGGATTAATTAGCAAATTAATTGTTTTATAAAAATGGAAAAATCACAAAAATAACTTATTTTTGCATTTATTTTTAATTTTAGTCTCGAATTTTGGAGGTTTTCTTTAATTTGGTATTTAATTATTTATGGTAATTATTATTTAGAGTTAGTTGACTTAATTCGATAGGATAATTTTATTAGGAATCAATTTAGGTTTTATGTTTAATTTTTAATCTCAATTTAAAAAGAAATTAGAAGAAAAATGAAAAAAATGGAAAATGAAAAGGAAAGGGGAATAAGGGCAAATTCAGTTCTGGGCCAAATTTACCCCAGGCCCAAACATTCCCCCCATGAAACCCGTTTGGCATGGCCCATTCCCCCCAACCCGGTCCGTCCCACACCCCAACCAAACGGCGTCGTTTCGTTAAGCTTTGATCTGAGTCGTTAATCGTGCCTAGATCCAACCGACCAGAACTGGCCCTTCCCCCCGTATAAAAGTGTCTGAATCCTCAAACCCCCCTATCTCCTGAGCCCAAAGCCTAATCCCCTCTCCGAAATCATCGCCCCTTTTCACCGTGGCTCCGTGGTCCGGAAATCGCCTCACCGCGGCGGAGCACTTCCAAATCCATCCAAATTTCGATATTACCTTTGTGAATTTAGTCTGAAGTTGTATAAAGTTGTCTGTTAAAACCAGTCCTCACTCAGGTTTTCATTCTTATTTTCTGCATTTTGATTTCTTCTTTTTCTCCCTGTTTTAATGCGCTTACTGTTTTAGCCACGAAGTTCACGTGATTGATACGTAGTTCAATTTTTCCTCTTTTCTTGCTCTAGTATGTGAAGTACGTTAGGCATAATTTTTGGCTGCCAATTTTGTCACATGTTAGGCTTATTCTCGTGTCTCATGTGGTGTCATTGATAGGCACTTATGTGAGTTGGAACAATCGTCGATTTGGGAAGTCGGACCAAAGTGCTTGGTCCGGATAGTGAGAGCTTAATACCGGGTCTGAGAGAATGACACTATGTCTTTGGGTGTCCTCTCTTGTGTTATACTCGGGCTCATTTTGCGCCGAAGTCTGAGTGTGTTCACAACGAAGATTTGGACTTGTTTATCCTCGCCGACCCATTTTTCTGTTATTTATTGCGTTGGCCCAAGCCATTTGTTTAAATAATTGATTTTCTTCATGTGAGCCTTTTGGTTAGTGTGGGCGAAACTCTCAGTTGCATTTAGCGTTCAGTAAATTAGGCTCGTTAATTGGTGGAAGCGAGCCATATTAGATAACATAACTAGCTTATGGCCCTCATCAGTTAGTTTAGAAATCCTTTGATTAGAATAAACTGAGGTGTGCCCTGCCGAACAAAATGATAATTGCATGGCCCTCGTATTAATTTAGATATAAAATTGACAAATGTACAGAGTTTGCTTATGTACGTTTAATATACTATCCTAATTATGGACACGTTCGCGTGACATGATTACGATTTCTAAAAACCAAACCGGAGTATGTGTTCGCAACTTTGGCCAAAAGTTTCTTCATATTAATAAAACGTTATTGATTGTGGACACGTTCGCGTGGCATGATTTTTGATGCGCCAAACAAATGGGTACACGTACGCGTGACCCATTTCAAGATAATTTTTTAATTAAAAAGCGGTAAAAGTTAAATGCACATAGGTTCTAAAATGAGTAATTGAACAATTTTAATAAGCCAAGTATGATCAAAGCGGCTGTGCTAGAACTACGGAACTCGGGAATGCCTAACACCTTCTCCCGGGTTAACAGAATTCCTTACCCGGATTTCTGTGTTCGCAGACCGTAAATAGAGTCAACTTTTCTCGATTCAGGATTTTAAACCGGTGACTTGGGACACCATAAATTATCCCAAGTGGCGACTATGAATTTTAAATAAATAATCCCATTTCGATAGTCACTTAAATTGGAAAAACTCTCTAATACCCTTTCGGGGTAGTAAAAAGGAGGTGTGACAGCTCTGGCGACTCTGCTGGGGATCGAACCCAGAATATCTGGTTCAGGGTTCAAGAATTCAGCTTGTTAATGATTTTACTTGGCTTCATTTATTGTTAATATTACTGTATTCTGTGAATCTTTTGTGCTAAATGTTATTTGTTTACTACTTTATTATTGTTTGAATTGTATATAAATATTTTCTTACGCCACCTTTTCGAGTCTTCTGAAAATGGTGCACACGTTCTCGTGGCCCGCTTTTTCTGTAGAAATTATACCAAATAAGAACGAGGCTGGGCAAGTGACAAGGCCGGGTAGACTTCAGTGCTCCCGGTACGTCGCCCCCTCTTCGTCCCCAGTTGTCTGCTCGGGTACCCAAGTCTAGACCAAAACCCCAGGAGTTAAACCTAGAAAAACACAGCTTCATGCCGGATCCCTAATAGGAGCGTTTGTTTGCATCATGTGCATTTGACTTAGGGGACTCAACACAGGGGTTGGGTTCGTCTAGGACAGGTGTGCCCGAAACAATAGACCATCCTGATGCATTCTATATGCTATGTGTACATTTATTTGTTTTGGCTTGCATGCTGACCGGCTAGGGAAAATAAAGCAAAAAGAAAAACCAAGAGTGTTGTAGGGAATGAAATAAAGCCCGATTCTAAAGAAAACCCCGGTATTTGAAAAACGACCCGAAGCTCTGCCAAAATTTTTCAGAAAAGAAAGTTATTTCAAGAGAGTCAAACATTGTGTTCTTCCAAATGTGTCAAAACTGACCGAACTACGCAGGTCTGATTCTCACTGGATGTAGGATACGTAGGAAACCTACACAAGGTTCGGCCTTATTTTTGAAAAAAAGAAAAGAAAGAAAAACAAGAAAAGAAAGTCGGTGGTCGAGTGAATGCAGTCTGGATTCTTGATCAAAATAAGCCGATCCAGCTTCGGCAATGTCTTAAACCGTTCTTGCCGAGATAGCCTCAGAGTATTTTTCAGTTGTTGAAAAGCTATTTTCGTAAAAGACTTGATAAGTTTGTGAAGGGTCATAAAATAATCCCCCCTGGCCTCAAAATTCATGTGAAATTGGGAAGGGGCCGCATTTGCAAAAATAGTCACTTTGCTAAAATTGGCATATAGCGAAAGAAATCATGGTCCTTTGATTTGTTTTTTTTTCTCTTTTCTTTTTTTCTTTTCTCTTTCTTTTTTTCTTTTCTTCTTCAAAAAACTATTTACAAAAGGGTCCACTCGAGTCAACCCTAACCTTAACCTTCCACAGGAACATAATGAATACCATCCAGGATCCGCCAGAAGCGGTCAGGGAACATGCTCAGTTGCACTTGCGTATGTGGTGGAATGATCTAGATGAAGATGGTCAAAAATGGGTGAAAAAGCAATTGGGTGCTCTTATAAATATTTTTGAGATCAAACCACGGGAAGATCTGATCAAGGCTTTGGTAACTTTCTGGGATCATGTCCACAATGTCTTTCGTTTCTCGGATTTTGAGATCACCCCTACTTTGGAGGAGATAGTCGGGTACACTGAATTCGGATGGGATTTGAGGAACCAACAACTTATATTTCCAAGGGCTCCATCGGTGCACAAGTTCTTTGACCTCCTGAGTATCAGTAAACAGACAAATAAAGAACGTGTGAGCAATGGGTGTTGTGCTTTCCATTTCTTATAATTCAGGTTCGGGCACTCTGCTGGTTTTTGAAACGCATGAAAAGGGTCTGAGCAACAAACAAGATAAGAGCCTTTGGAAAATTCATCGCCGGTTCGCATTTATTGTGGCATTCTTGGGGATCATGGTTTTTCCAAACGAGAAAAGGACGATGGATATTCGTATGGCTAGAATTGCACAAATCCTCACTACCAAGGAAGATCATACACTTGCCCCATTGGTGTTGGCAGATATTTATCGAGCATTGACTTTATGCAAAGCAGGGGCTCAATTTTTTGAAGGTTGCAGCATCCTTCTGCAAATGTGGTTGATCGAGCACCTTCGCCATCATCCGAGATTCATGAGTTATGGTTCGAGCTCGAATAACTTCATCACTAGTTACGAGTAAAGGGTAAAAGATTACAATGCACCAGAAGGGTTTGAAGCATGGTTCTCTCACTTGAAAGTGCTTAACGCAGGTCAGGTCGAGTGGACTATAGGATGGCTCTCGAGGACAGAAGCCATCTATATGACTGCTACCAAAGGCTACCTGAGGTTAATGGGCGTAAGGAGTATTCAGCCATATGCACCGTAGAGGATCTTGAGGCAATTGGGAAGGTATCAGATTGTGCCTGAAGATGAAGATCTAAGCACCTAGGTCATAGAGTTACATCCAGAAGCTGCATTGCCCAAGGCTGTAGTTCAGTAGGATTGGAATAGCTGCCAGTATCTAAAAAATGGCACCCAGGTACCAGACATCGCCAAGGGGGAAGTAGATCCAAAATTATGCTGCTTGGTTTGAGAAAATGTCTTATGTAAATAACGAGCCAGAGCCCGAGAGGCCCGCCAAAAGGCCTCATGTTCAAGACTTTGATGATAAAATTTAGGAGAGGTTAGACTGGGGGGAGAAGGAAAAGGAATATAAGGCCACCGTCCATGATCTACGAGAAGAGTTGAGAAATGTCACCTTCAACAATGATTTGCAGGCACAAGAGGCTGAAGGTGAGAGGAAAAGATTGGTGCGAGAAAATGAGGCCCTCAGAGCTCAGGTTCGACAATTGAAAATTGAAGCCGAGAACACAGGCCGAAGCAGGAAAGATGAAAGGCTTATTTATAACCTTACTCAAAAGGTACGTGACTATAAAGATGACCTGTAGAAAGCTGAGTCTGAACTAGCAAAAGCATAGGCAAGGTTGGCTAAAAGTGCCGAAAGGCGTGCAACTTTCATTCAACAGATGAAAGAAAGATATGAAAAAGGGGTCACAGTTTGGGAAAAGGTAATTGGCAACCTCGAGGGTGAAATGGCTAAACAAGCCAAAAATTTTAAGGCTGAAAGAGAACATTGTTACGCCTTAATGGCACGGCTAGAAAGAGACTTGCAACAACTCCAATAGCAGAACCAGGTAGCCGAACAAACTTTGGAAGCCAGAACCGAACAGATTGGGCGTTTGTTGCAAGAGAAGTGCGTCATAAGAGAGCGAGTCAAAAGGATCGCCAACTACATCGCGATGAAGTGTAGTAGCTGTGAGGATATGACTAGATCTATGTTCTTCGCTACTGTGATAATTTTTGTTCGCCGGGTAATGAAAGATCTCTACCACCTCCAAGGGGATTTAGCGAGTTGGCCCGCGGCAAGGCCGAATGATGTCCTGCGAGTCCCGGGGGCAATTGAGGCATTGATGTATTCGTGATTTCTTGAGTCTGTATTTTCTTTCTGTTAAAGTCTGCCAGTTTGTCTTGGAGTCTGTATTTCTTTTATTAGAGTATGTGGGTTGTTTGCTTTTCGTGTCTGTATTTCATCTTTCATTAGAGTTTGTTAGTTTTTGTTTAAGTCTATTTACGGGTTTTATTATGAAAAATTTGAAAATTCCAAAAATATTTTATTATTTTTATCTCCAAGAACTATGCTTGGTCTGATTCATGCTGGGCCATGATACGTAGTAAATCCTCATAGGATTCGACCGTAACCAAATGATAAAGAGAGAAAGAAAATAAGAGGAAAAACAAGAGAGTAAAGAAAAGAAAAAGAGCGGAAAAACAAGAGAGAAAAGAGAGAAAATAAGAAATCAAGAAAGAATAGAGGCAAGAGTGAAAGGAAGGAAAAGAAAAAGAAAGAAAAAGGGGGAAGTTTGCAATTGAAAGTAAGAAAAAGCCGAGATGACGCATGCAACCGATCAAATACATAATAGAGACGGTTAACTGTTTGGGTGCATTCATGCCCAATGTGCGGTTACCAAACTGTTAAAGCCTAATTGCTAACAAGGTTGTTGATTGATGTATTGAGTTCAGGCAGGTGGTTAGTTGATTGGCATTCTGGCAACTCACTCATACAACACTTGATCAAAAGATAGGCTGAATATGGCCAACCAAGAACCGGAGACAAGTATTGTTGACCCGTCAAAAGAGGTGGATGAACTGGATGTTAATGCAATGAAGGAGGAGATGTATAAGTTAAAGCAGCAAATGGCTGAAATGTACCAAGCCTGGGCAAAGGGGCATCCACCACCGGTTTATCCCGCCAACCCTGCTTATATCCCGCCATCAGCCCAACCTCCAGAGCCTCCCACTATGAACTCATCTCCAGCCTTCCCCCTCTACCAACAATGCTATGGCGCCACTTCCCATACTTCTCAAGCTCCACCACCCAAACAAGTCCCATACCCCCCACCAATTACACCCGTTTTTGTGGCACCTCCACCTGCTACATTACACCGATCTTCTAGTGAACCTCTGTTCCAAACTCACGACAACCAATACTATCCCCTTGAACCCAACTTAAAAGTTCCAGAACCATATTCTTACACCCCTCATCTTGAGCTCCCGGCAGAGACCGAGAAGCCACCCAAAAATCCCGAGCATGAAGAGATGATTAGAAAGGTCAAAAGCTTAGAACAATCGTTCAGAGATATGAGGGGGTTGGGAGGTCAAATAAGTGTGGCTTATAAGGATTTATGTCTGTTCCCAGATGTTCAGTTGCTAGAAGGGTTCAAAATGCCCAAGTTTGATATGTACGACGGGCATGGTGACCCAGTAGCACACTTAAGAGGATTTTGCAGCAAGATGAGAGGAGCAGGTGGAAGAGATGAATTGCCGATGGCATATTTCAGCCAAAGTTTGAGTGGCTCGGCATTAGAATGGTATACCAGACAAGATCACAGCAGGTGGTACACATGGGACGATTTGGCCCAAGCCTTTGCCTGCCATTTTCAGTACAATCTCGAAATCATCCCAGACCATCTGTCATTGACAAAGATTGAGAAGAAACCCGGTGAGAGCTTCAGAGAATATGGATTCCGTTGGAGAGAGCAAACAGCGAGGGTCGACCCTCCGATAAAGGAAAGTGAGATGGTTGATTATTTCTTGCAGGCTTTGGAACCCACTTATTTTGGTCACTTGGTGTCAGCAGTAGGTAAGTCCTTTAATGAAGTTGTAAAAATGGGAGGCATGGTTGAGGAGGGACTCAAGTCCAACAAGATCATGAGTTATTCAGCAATCAAAGCGACCACCCAGTCCATTCAAAACGGTACTGGGGGTGTACTCGGGAAAAAGAAGAAAGAGGATGTCGCTACAATTGAATCGGGAGCTTGGGTCGGTTCTAGGAACCTTCCACGTTACTACAACCCGCCTCGACCCTACCACAAAACTTACCCCCACACTACATATAGTCTACCACAACACTACTACCCACCACCCGATCCTTATTTTTCCGTCCATCACGCACAAACCTATACCCAATCTCCCGCTCATGCACAATGGCATGCGCCGGCTCCATCAAGTCCATACCTAGCTCCACAAAATGCCCATCCACACCCAAGAGCCTCCAAAAATCCCCCTGGAACAGGTTTTCAGCCAAATCAAGCCTTTAAGAATGAGAGGTTGCAGAAATAGAAGACTTTCACTCCATTGGGAGAATCATATGCTAGTCTATTCAACCGACGGAGACAGTTGGGTATGTTGAATCCGATCAAGGCTAAATTGCCGAATCCCTCTCCCAGAAATCTTGACCGCTCGGTAAGTTGTGAGTATTGTTCAGGGACCCCGGGTCATGACACAGAGAAATGCTGGAAGTTGAAAATAGTTATTCAAGAGCTCATTGATACTAATCGGATTGAGGTCCAAGCCCCAGAGGCACCCAATATCAACCAGAACCCGTTGCCGGCCCATCATGAGACTAATATGATTGAGATAGTGCATAAGGAAGGGGACCCTAAGAAGCCGTCCTAAACCATCATGATGATTCAGGCTAGTGAAGCCAAGCCGTTTGAAAAGTCAACAAATGAGAAGTCTGTGATCAAGTTGAACGGAGCAAATAATGAACCATCTATGGAGGTCAAGAAGGGGTCCTCAAGTGACGTTGTAGGAAAACATGAAAGAGCAAAAGTGGTTGTGCCAGGAGTGACGAACAAGCCTATGGTAATTGTGAAGGGCGCCCCCACAGATCCTGTCATTATCAAACCGGTAACTCAATTACCGATAGTCAACATCAAGGTAGTCCCATGGAATTATGAACGAGTGATAGTGACTTACAAGGGGAAAGAGGTTAAAGAAAAAGTATGTGAGACTCATGGTTTGACTCGATCGAGGAGATGCTTTGCCCCCGAAGAGTTGTGAAAAACTAAGACCTCAAAAGATAATCCAGTGTTCATGAAGAAAGCGGTGACCGAGGAAGAAGCAGAAGAATTTCTAAGAAAGATGAAAGTACAAGACTATTCCATTGTGGAGCAGTTAAGGAAGACACCAGCTCAGATCTCACTCTTGTCATTATTGATCCATTCAGACGAACACCGTCGGGCTTTGATGAAAATCTTGAACGAAGCCTACGTTCCTGACAAAATCTCAGTAAATCACTTGGAAAAGATAGCTAGCAAGATATTTGAGGTGAACAGAGTCACTTTTTCTGATGATGAGTTGCCTATGGAGGGTACCGAGCACAATAGAGCCCTATATCTGACGGTGAAATGTGAAGATTCCGTGGTTACACGGGTACTTGTGGACAATGGTTCCAGTGCAAATATTTGCCCTCTTTCCACTCTGAACAAGTTGAAGGTGGATGATGAAAGAATTCATAAGAACAGTATCTGCGTTCGAGGATTCGATGGTGGAGGGAAAGATTCAGTCGGGGACATAGTGCTCGAGCTTACAATAGGGCCAGTTGAATTTACTATGGAATTCCAGGTGCTCGATGTGGCTATTTCTTACAATCTGTTGTTAGGTCGACCCTGGATTCATGCTGCCAAAGCAGTCCCGTCCACTCTGTATCAAATGGTTAAGTTTGAATGGGATAGATAGGAAATTGTTGTGCATGGCGAAGACAATTTGTGTGTTCCTAGTGATGTCATTGTTCCATTCATAGAGTTTGAAGATGACAAGGGGTCGTGGGTTTATCAGGTTTTTGACACGGTAGTGGTAGAGAAAGTTCCTGAAGGGAAGTGCGTGTCGACTCCAAGGGTAGCTGCTGCATCAGTCATGGTAGCCATTGAAATGTTGAAAAATGGTTTTGTACCGGGCAAAGGTTTGGGCACATCTCTGCAAGGTATCGTACAACCGATTTCTCTTCCTAAAAACTTGGATACGTTTGGTCTGGGGTTCAAGCCTACAGTCGCAGACGTGAGAAGAGCCAGAAAAATGAAATAGAGGGCATGGGCCCTTCCAAAGCCAGTCCCGCGTTTTTCCCGGTCATTTGTCAGGCCTGGTACCAGAAAGTGCCCAGTGATGTCGGTTCCCATTTCGGTAGTTGATGTGGATGAAGATTTGATGGAAAGGTTCGAGAGGATATTCGCCGATGTGAACGTTTTGGAAGCTGGAGAGGGTTCTAGCAAGGCGGATGTGCAATTTTTTGGGTCCGGTGCAAAGATTAACAATTGGGAAGCTACTCCTCTCCCCACCAGGAGGGAGTTTTGGTAGTTTACTTTGATTTTCTTTCAATTTATCTGGATTATTCCAGGGTTGTAATTCAGATTCTGTGTTCCGTCCGTTTGGATGTATAAACCCTGTTATCTTTAATTTCAATAAAATGCAATTTCTCTTTTCTTCTCTTCGTGATAGATTTATTTTTGTTTTCCTTTTTTCCCTGTACAGTTCTTTTTATGCTGGCTTCAATGATATGACATGCATGCGGAATCTACGGCCCAGTCTTAAAAGCCAATCTAATCCTAAAATAGTAATTCAAGAAATAGAGTGTGATGTTGAATCGGAATATGACGAGGACGAAGCCTTTGAAGAGATTAGTAAAGAATTAAGCCATTTTAAAGAAAAACCCAAGCCTAACCTGAGTGATACAAAAGCAATCAATTTAGGGGACCACGATAATGTCCAGGAAACTAAAATAAGTGTCCATCTTGAACCACGACTCAGAGAGGAGATAATTAAAACACTATTCGAGTATAAAGATATTTTTGCATGGTCCTATGACGACATGCCAAGTCTAAGCACCGGTTTGGTGGTTCACAAATTGTCCACCGATTTGGCATTCCCTCCTGTCAAGCAGAAGCTGAGGAAATTTAAAACTGATATGAGTGTAAAGATTAAGGAAGAGGTCACCAAACAGTTTGAGGCCAAGGTTATTCGGGTCACTCGATATCCCACTTGGTTAGCCAATATAGTGCCTGTACCGAAGAAGGATGGCAAGACCAGGGTGTGTGTTGATTATCGAGACCTCAACAAGGCAAGTCCCAAGGATAACTTCCCACTGCCGAACATCCATATATTGATCAATAATTGTGCTAAACATGAGATTGGTTCTTTTGTGGATTGTTATGCAGGCTACCACCAGATCTTAATGGATGAAGAAGACACAGAAAAGACAACATTCATCACGCCATGGGGAACGTACTGCTATCGGGTCATGCCATTTGGTTTGAAAAATGTCGGGGCAACCTACATGAGGGTAATGACGACCATATTCCACGACATGATACACAGGGAGATCGAGGTTTATGTGGATGATGTGATTGTAAAGTCTAGAAAGCAGTCTGACCATGTCAGAGATCTGAGAAAGTTCTTCCAAAGGCTTCACAGGTACAGTCTCAAGCTCAATCCTGCAAAATGCGTGTTCGGTGTTCCGTTTGGAAAGTTGTTGGGATTCATAGTCAGCAGACGAGGTATTGAATTAGACCCGTCAAAGATCAAAGCTATCCAGGAGTTGCCGCCCCGAAAGAACAAAACTGAGGTGATGAGTCTATTGGGAAGATTGAATTACATCAGCAGGTTTATTGCTCAGCTCACGACAACTTGTGAGCCCATCTTCAAACTGTTAAAGAAAGATGCTCCAGTTAAGTGGACAGATGAATGTCAGGAAGCATTTGATAGGATAAAGGGGTACTTGTCAAACCCACATGTGTTGGTCCCTCCAGAACCAGGGAGACCTTTGATTCTGTATTTAACAGTCTTGGACAATTCATTTGGATGTGTGTTGGGATAGCATGACATCACTGGTAGGAAGGAGCAGGCCATATATTATCTTAGCAAGAAGTTTACATCTTACGAGGTTAAGTACACTCAGCTTGAGAGGACGTGCTGCGCCCTAACTTGGGTAGCCTAGAAGTTGAAACATTATTTGTGCTCTTATACTACTTACCTCATCTCTCGCTTGGATCTGTTAAAGTATATCTTCCAGAAGCCCATGCCCACGGGAAGGCTCGCAAAGTGGCAGATCTTGCTCACAGAATTTGACATTATCTATGTGACTAGGACCGCAATGAAAGCACAAGCATTGGCCGACCATTTGGCTGAGAATCCTGTGGATGAAGAATACGAACCCTTGAAGACTTACTTCCCTGATGAAGAGGTAATGCACATTAATGAGTTGGAACAGATTGAAAGGCCAGGATGGAAACTTTTCTTCGATGGGGCTGCTAACATGAGAGACATTGGAATAGGAGCGGTACTTGTCTCTGAAACAGGGCATCATTACCCTGCTATGGCTCAGCTTCAGTTCTACTGTACTAACAACATGGCGGAATACGAGGCATGCATCTTGGGTTTGAGGATGGCTGTGGATATGGGTGTCTAGGAAGTCTTGGTCTTGGGTGACTCGGACCTTCTGATACATCAGATTCAGGGAGAATGGGAAACACGATATTTAAAACTCATACCATACTAGCAATGTTTGCATGATCTTTGTCAACGGTTTCAATCAATAGTGTTCAGGCATATTCTGAGGATTCACAATGAGGTCGCCGATGCTTTGGCTACTCTGGCGTCAATGTTAGATCATCCAGATAAGGCTTATGTAGACCCGTTGCATATTCAGGTCCGTGATCAACATGCTTATTATAACATGGTGGAGGAAGAGCTCGATGGGGAGCCTTGGTTTCACGACATCAAGGAATACATCCGAAGGGGAGTATATCTGGTACAAGCCATAGGTGATCAAAAGAGAACAATTCGTCGCTTGGCAACTGGATTTTTCTTCAGTGGAGGAGTTTTGTACAAAAGAACTCCAGATCTGGGGTTATTAAGATGTGTAGATGCCAAACAGGCCGCGACTATCATGACTGAAGTACATTCTGGAGTCTGTGGACCGCACATGAGTGGGTATGTGCTGGTAAAGAAGATTCTCCGTGCAGGTTATTATTGGCTCACTATGGAGCGAGATTGTATCAGTTTCGTGCGTAAATGTCGTCAGTACCAAGTGCATGGAGATTTAATTCATTCTCCACCATCTGAATTACATACAATGTCTGCACCATGACCTTTTGTTGCTTGGGGAATGGATGTCATTGGACGATCGAGCCAGTAGCGTCCAACGGGCACAGGTTTATTCTGGTGGCCATCGATTATTTCACCAAGTGAGTAGAGGCTAAAACATTCAAGTCCGTAACCAAGAAAGCGGTGGTTGATTTTGTGCATTCAAATATCATTTGCCGGTTTAGGATACCGAAAGTGATCATTACAGATAATGGGGCTAATCTCAATAGTCATATGATGAAAGAGGTATGTCAGTAGTTCAAGATTACACATCACAATTCTACCCCATACCGCCCTAAGGCAAACGGAGCAGTTGAAGCGGCCAACAAAAATATAAAGAAGATACTTCAAAAAATGGTGGAAGGTTCTAGGCAGTGGCATGAAAAGTTGCCGTTTGCATTGCTAGGTTATCGTACTACTGTCCATACTTCAGTAGGGGCAACTCCTTATTCGTTGGTGTATGGCACGGAAGTAGTGATACCCGCAAAAGTGGAAATTCCATCCCTTCGAATTGTCGCGAAGGCTGAGTTCGATGATGAGGAGTGGGTCAAAATCCGCTTAGAACAATTGAGTTTGATCAATGAGAAGAGACTGGCAGCAGTATGTCATGGCCAGTTGTATCAACAGAGAATGGCAAGAGCATACAACAAGAAGGTGCGTCCACGAAAGTTTGAAGTGGGGCAGTTAGTATTGAAACATATTCTTCCTCATCAAGTTGAAGCAAAAGGAAAATTCGCCCCAAATTGGCAGGGGCCGTTCGTTGTGACTAGAGTGTTGTCCAATGGTGCATTGTATTTGACAGATGTAGAAGACAAATGTGTAGAAATGACTATCAATTCTTATGCGGTGAAGAGATACTATGTATGATTTCTGTCTTTGATTGTACTTGTTTGTATTTGGCATGTCTCGAATATTGAAATGACGAAGGCATTTTGTTATGTCATCTAAATATTTTATCCCTCGTTACCCCTTCAAGCCTCATTTATTTTCTTTCATACCCCTCCTTCGGAATTGATAGTAAATATTGGAAACACAAGCGTAAAGATAAGTAAAGGAAGGAGAGAAAAGAGAAAGGAAAAAGAAAAGAGAAAGAAAAGAATGGAAAGAAAAAGAAAAGAATGAAAGGAAAAAGAAAAGAAAAAGAAAAAAAGAGAAGAAAACAACAAAAGAAGAAGAAAAGAAGAAAAGAAGAGAAAGAAAAAGAGAAAGTCACAACAACAAGGTAATTCCTATGTCATGAACTACGTTCGACCTGATTCCTTTTAAGGATACGTAGGCCGCCTCACGGTTCGGTCCCATCAAAATAAAAATCCAAAAGTCCCAAAGCAAGAAACTGAGGCAGAAGTTGTGGTTGTTATAAGAAATCTGATTCCGAAGGTTGTAAATTTGAACCCAATCAAATTGTTTTGAGCTTTTTATACTATTACTTTCTAAACCCATCCAAAAGCCACATTACGGTCCAAAGAAAGACCTTTTGATCAGTCTTCGGGAAATTCCAAGTCAAGCAGGTAGCGGTGATTCACATCAGGGGCAGCACTCTGGTTCGAATAGGGAAAAGAAACCAAAATGAGAGAGTCTTATTGGTGAAAACCCTCACGGGCAACGTAAGGCGAAAGTGAGTTGATAGATGAACGAATGAAAGAGGTTTGCTGGTGAAAACCTTTCAAGGCACCGCAGGATGAACAAGGTCAGGATTTGGGTGAAGAAATCAGGTTATGAAAATTCCGGGGCAACAAAGTATGGCAATTGAAAGTTGATTGGTTGGGCGGATTGGGCCGACTAATCCAAATTGCATGTCATGATCATCGGTGCCAGTTGCTCCACTCAGATAAGTCTCGTTTCTTTTTTTCCCATTCAGATAGTCTCCCAGTTTTGGATTTTCTTATCCTTAACCCTGAAAGTCATTGCATTTCATTCCTTTCGGGTTTATTGATCTAAGATGTTCCCAATGTCTGTTCTGTTTAAGCAAACAAGAAGGAATTTCAAAGCTCACTACCAGCTTCAAGATTGCAAAGCACAGTACGGCTAGAGCATACCAAAGATAGCATGATGTAAAGTGGGATAAAGTGCCAGCAAAAGTTCCATCGGCAGAATGATTTAGGAATTTCATGGGAGATGCAAAGGTTCAGTTAAAGGGTTCAGAGGTGTGAAACAACGGTTCGGGTTTAGAACACTCGGGTCATTCAAAGTCATAGGGGTTTGAAAGTCAGCCGGGAAGTCAAGCGGTTCTTAGCCAGTGCAGAGGAAGCCAATCAAATCAAAGCATGGCAGCGGAGAGGTATTCAACAAAGAATGCCATCAACTAACCACCACATTTAAAAACTGACAGGATTTTTTCTTTGATTGAAACAGGGGCATAAAGTTTCTGTTATTTTGGGAAAATCCTCCGCAAAGAAAGGCGAGCACTAAACAGGTTTGACGATAAACTCCCAGGTCCCGCCTAAATCATGAGATTTAATTGGAAATTCTCAGGACCCTCCTGAAAAATGGGACCTAGCTTAAAAATCAAAACAATCATGAGTAGTAAAATTTAGCATAAATGTACCCCCAAAGAGTGTAAGATGGTTTCAAGTTCGCATGCTTGAGATGGGATTTAGTTTTAAAATTTTCAGAACCCTCATGGATAATAGAATTTAATTTTAAAATTGCAGGACCCTCCTGGATAATGGGACTTAGCTTTAAAGTTTCGGTTAGATAGCAACATTTCGCGTAAATCCTGCTGTAGGGTAGTATAATTCAGTTATAAAAGTTGTCACTCTTAAGATAAAATTTGACCTTGGATTTTCAGGACCCTCCTGGATAATGGGGAGTAGTTTAAGACCTTCTTAGATAACAAGATGTAGCAGAAGTCATGCCTTTAAAAGATATAGCGTAGATTTGAAATTGTCGTTTTAGTTAAGAGCTGTCAGGACCCCCTGGATAATGGGACCTAGCTTTTAAATTCTTAGTAATATTTGGTAATATGATTTAGTTTAACACTCACATATGTGCCCAACTACCAAACTGGGGCAGAAAGTTTTCTTTGTTTTGTCTATTTTGTTGAAATCAGGTACCCGCTTGGAGAACAGGGAGAAGAATTGCAAGTCAGTAGTCAGGAGTCCGCCTGAAGAGCAGGGAATACATTTCAAATCAGCAGTCAGGATCCCGCCTGGAGAACAACGGGATACCAAAACTGGGGCAGAGAATTTCCTCTGTTTTTGTCATTTCGTTGAAGTCAGGAGCCCGCCTGGAAAGCAGGGAATACAGTCAAGCGCAACAGTCAGGAGCCCGCCTGGAAAATAAGGGAGTACAATTCAAGTTTAGCAATCAGGAGCCCGCTTGGAGAGCAGGGAATACTTTCAAGTAGAAATCAGGAGCCCGCCTGGAGAGCAGGGAATACATTCAAGTTTAGCAACAGGAGCCCGCCTGGAGAACAGGGAATACGTTTCAAGTTGAAGTCAGGAGCCCGCCTGGAGAGCAGGGAATACATTTAAGTTGAAGTCAGGAGCCCGCCTGAAGAGCAGGGAATACTTTCAAGTTGAAGTCAGGAGCCCGCCTGGAAAGCAGGGAATACTTTCACGTTTTGAAGTTAGGAGCCCGCCTGGAGAACAAGAGAGTATAATTCAAGTTTTGGTTTTCAAAATTCTTTGATATTAGGCAATGTGATTCATTTTACACTTACACATGGGCCCACATACCCAAACTAGGGCAGAAAATTTTCTTTGTTTTTATCTATTTTGCTGAAGTCAGGAGCCCGCCTGGATAGCATAAGAATACATTCACGTTTCGAAGTCAGGAGCCCGCCTGGATAGCATGGGAATAAATTCACGTTTCGAAGTCAGGAGCCCGCCTGGATAGCATGGGAATACATTCACGTTTCGAAGTCAGGAGCCCTCCTGGATAGCATGGGAATATATTCACGTTTTGGAGTCAGGAGCCCGCCTGGAGAGTATGGGGATACATATCAGGTTCAACAGTCAGGCATCCACCTGGAGAGCAAGGAAAAACATCTCAGAATACAATTCGACTTTAGCAGTCAGACATCCACTTGAAGAAGGGGAAAACATCTCAGCTTACAATTCAAGGTGGCAACGAATGGATGTCACCAAGAGAATAGAGGACAACAAGGCAACAAGAACTACAAGATCAAGTTTGAAGACATAGATAGGACTTTTGTAATCCATAGATCGTAGTCTAGTCTAGCTTATAGTTTTATTTTGACATGGTGTCATAAGGGGGTAGCAGCAGCAGCAGCAATAGCGAAATCACAACTTTAGGGTAGTCCCAGCTACCAGACCCCGAACTACACTAACCTGATTCTTTTTTAGCCAAGGATATGTAGGCAACCTCAGAAGTAGGGTGCGGTCAACTCTTTCAAAAAATGCTTCCCATAGAGTATTCAAACGGGCAAAAATCGCTCGTATCCGCTCACTTTATCTTTGCATAAAAACTCTTTGTGTTTCCGGACAAAGAGGGGCAGCTGTGAGCACGCGATTTTTGCCCTATATGAATTACTCCCATAAATTCAAAACAAAATAATTTCTTTTCATTATTTGCAATTTTTGTGGATTTTGTGGCGTTTTCTGTTAATTGTTTGCATTGTCTGTGCATTTCGTTTTCGTTTAGTTAATGAAAAATACAAATTATGTTTCATTTGCATTTAGTATTTAATTCTACATTTTGGGATTACTTAGCAAATTAATTGTTTTATAAAAATGAAAAAATCACAAAAATAACTTATTTTTGCATTTCTTTAATTTTAGTCTCGAATTTTGGAGGTTTTCTTTAAGTTGGTATTTAATTAGTTATGGTAATTATTATTTAGAGTTAGTTGACTTAATTCTATAGGATAATTTGATTAGGAATCAATTTAGGTTTTATGTTTAATTTTTAATCTCAATTTAAAAAGAAATTAGAAGAAAAATGAAAAAAATGAAAAATGAAAAGGAAAGGGGAATAAGGGCAAATTCAGTTCTGGGCCAAATTTACCCAGGCCCAAACATTTCCCCCCTGAAACCCGTTTGGCATGGCCCATTCCCCCCAACCCGGTCCGTCCCACACCCCAACCAAACGACGTCGTTTCGTTAAGCTTTGATCTGAGCCGTTGATCGTGCCTAGATCCAACGGACCAGAACTGGCCCTTCCCCCGTATAAAAGTGTCAGAATCCTCAGACCCCCCATCTTCTAAGCCCAAAGCCTAATTCCCTTTCTAAAATCATCGCCCCTTTCCACCGTGGCTCCTCCGTCCGGAAATTGCCTCATGGCGGCGGAGCACTTCCAAATCCATCCAAATTTCGACCAGACAACCCCCATCATCCCCTCTTTCATGTCCTGCCGCCATTTTTTCCAAAAGACCGCTGGATTTTTCCGAATTTCAGATCAAAGATTAAAAATCCAAGCTTTCTTCTTTCGCCTAAAAATTCCGGATTACATCCTCAGTTCGTGTTATAACCAGCATGAATTCCTCAGTTTTCATAAAAAATGGGGCCATTTCATGTCAAGAGCACCCTTTCCCTTGTTTCTGACCCGATTTCAGACACTCAGCCTCAAACGACCCAATTTCTTCAAGATTCCGCCTTGTTCCTTTCATGGCTCGTGATGAGAATTGCGACACGAATTATTATATATGAACAAGAGTTCGACTAATATTCGTGTTACAATTCTCGCCATTTAGTCAAGTTTTTGAATTCACTGGAGTTTTGATGTCGGGTCAGCCTCGTCTTTGAGGATTCTGAAGTTTAAAATGGAGTGCATAGGTATTTTCTGTTCCCTTGGTATTTTTCTTCCTTGTTCTGTTTTTTTTAGTTCAATATTTAATCATCAATTTCTTCTCATTTTCTGTAGGATTAAGTTAGATATGCTAGTTAATAACTTAGTGTTAATTTCAGGCTAAATCGTTTTTAAAAGAAAAGAAGAAAAGGAATTGGATTAATTGTGTGTGTTGTCGCTGTTCTGAATTGGACTTTTAATTCCCTTAAGTTTGTTTGTTTGGGCTGGGTTTGGGGTCTGTTGTTTACTAGCCCGTTGCTTGAAGGAAACATGCCCGTTAGCCCAAGTTGAAAATTGGTTTAGGGTTGATCTGACCCTGCTTTGTCCTAAGAGTAAATAACAGGGTTTGGGGGGATAATTTGGGTAATCTAGGCCGGGGAATCTTTTATAACTGACTGAGGAAGCTTCCTGGAAGCTGGGGTGGGGACTAATGTGAAAAATCTTATTTTTGGCTTGGGGTTTTTAAGCTAAAACGAAAATTAGCAAAGGGGCAAAGTGCAAGCTGAGGCTGCCCTGCTTTCTTGCCTATAAAGGCATCATTTCTTGCCTTTCAAGGGGGGATTTTTTTGGGGGGAAGTTAAACCAATACAGAAATATAGACGGCTAAAAAAAACAATGAAAATTTTACTGTTCCATTAAATTTTCTAAGATTTTAGAGGTTAAACATGATCTAAACTTGCTGGTTTTCAAGTATTTGGTTCAAACTTGGCTGTATTTTGATTATTGGGTATCCTTGATCCCTCTGCTGGCCTGAATTTGGTTCAAAGTTGGTTGTCTGTGGTTATCTCTGGTTTGATTTTGTTGCTGTGGTTAATCCTGCTGCTGAACTATCCACCTCTGTTTTTTTTTTGTAATCCAGGTATGCTTTGGATCTATTGTATGTGAAGTGTAAATGTGAGCTCTTGTAGTCCAAGATAATGAATGTTGATCAATATTAAGTTTCTACTATCTGCTCATCATCAGATTTGATTTAGTTCTTGCCTAGTAGAATTTTGTTTTACATGACAGTCTGTTTGGTTAAGCTCGTATTCGAGCTTATGAAGGTACAACTGATTTGGAGGCATTTAGGCCTTTAGTATATGTTCAAAATGGACTTTAGCATGTAGGTTAATCAGTTGGAATACTTGATGTTTAGCTCATAATCATGGATGTGGATACATGTTATACACTTGATGTATAAAGTTACAGTGGCTCTTTTAAAATTGTCTTTGGATATTACCTTTGTGAATTTAGTCTGAAATTGTATAAAGTTGTCTGTTAAAACCAGTCCTCGCTCAGGTTTTCATTCTTATTTTCTGCATTTTGATTTCTTTTTTTTCTCCCTGTTTTAATGCGCTTACTGTTTTAGCCACGAAGTTCACGTGATTGATACGTACTTCAATTTTTCCTCTTTTCTTGCTCTAGTGTGTGAAGTACGTTAGGCATAATTTTTGGCTGCTAATTTTGTCACATGTTAGGCTTATTCTCGTGTCTCATGTGGTGTCACTGATAGGCACTTATGTGAGTTGGAGCAATCATCGATTTGGGAAGTCGGACCAAAGTGCTTGGTCGGATAGTGAGAGCTTAATACCGGGTCTGAGAGAATGACACTATGTCTTTAGGTGCCCTCTCTTGTGTTATACTCGGGCTCATTTTGGGCCCAGGTCTGAGTGTGTTCACAGCGAAGATTTGGACTTGTTTATCCTCGCCGACCCATTTTTCTGTTATTTATTGCGTTGGCCCAAGCCATTTGTTTAAATAATTGATTTTCTTCATGTGATCCTTTTGGTTAGTGTGGGCGAAACTCTCAGTTGCATTTAGCGTTCAGTAAATTAGGCTCATTAATTGGTGGAAGCGAGCCATATTAGATAACATAACTAACTTATGACCCTCATCAGTTAGTTTAGAAATCCTTTGATTAGAATAAATCGAGGTATGCCCTGCCGAATAAAATGACAATTGCATGACCCTCATATTAATTTAGATATAAAATTAACAAATGTACGGAGTTTGCTTATGTACGTTTAATATACTATCCTAATTATGGACACGTTCGCGTGACATGATTACGATTTCTAAAAACTAAACCGGAGTATGTGTTCGCGCAACTTTGGCCGAATTTTTCTTCATATTAATAAAGCGTTATTGATTGTGGACACGTTCGCGTGACATGATTTTTAATGCGCCAAACAAATGGACACTTACGCGTGACCCATTTCAAGATAATTTTTTAATTAAAAAGCGGTAAAAGTTAAATGCACATAGATTCTAAAACGAGTAATTAAATAATTTTAATAAGCCAAGTATGATCAAAGCGACCGTGCTAGAACCACAGAACTCGAGAATGCCTAACACCTTCTCCCGGGTTAACAGAATTCCTTACCCGGATTTCGGTATTCGCAGACCGTAAATAGAGTCAACTTTCCTCTATTCAAGATTTTATACCAGTGACTTGGGATACCATAAATTATCCCAAGTGGCGACTCTGAATTTTAAATAAATAATCCCGTTTCGATTGTCACTTAAATTTAAAAAACTCCCTAATACCCTTTCGGGGTAGTAAAAAGGAGGTGTGACATTATGTTCTTAGACACTTGAGTTTTTGATCAAACTATATTGAAACCTTTGCTATAAAGCTTTTAGTTACCTCAACTGTATTTGACTTAGAATGCAGTAAATATAACCAGGTAAATCTGGAGTAATCATCTACCAAGGTCAAAAAATATCTCTTGTCATCATGTGTAGGCACCCTATATGGCCTCCAGACATCACCATGCACAATATCAAAGATATACTTAGAGCAAGAAGAGCTAGCAGGGAAAGGTAGCTTGATTGCTTAGCTATAGGACACACAGTACAATAATGTTCCTTCAGCTACATATTATGCAAAACATCTACAAATCTCAAAACCTTTAAAGGAGCATGTCCTAATCTTTGATGCTATAAAGAAAATACATCACAAGTCTTATTATTTGCTAGTTTACTACATTTATTGGTATCACCTGGAATGTTATGTACAATTAAATTGGAACGAGTGCCTTGATGATGAAGTATTGCTCTGTCTTCTTCCTTGAGAATGTACAGACCCAACTCTTCCTTACCAATCCCCAACACCTTCCTACTTGAGAGTTCCTAAAAGATATAGAAAGCATGGTAAAATGTTGGTAGATACTACAACTCCTTTATGAGTTTGGACACTAAGAGGAGGTTATATTTAAACTTTAGAATATGAAGAATATTCTGAACCATCTTATTTATTAAGAAAGAACAAATACCAGTATGAGTAATAGACATTTGTTCTCTTGTTGGTAAATAAACTTTACTCCTAGCATTTTCTGGTATTTCATTATACTTCTCTAGTAAGTGAAAACTATGAACCATATGATTTGTTTCTCCCGTATCTATAATCCAGTTACTATGTATTAGGCTAGTCATACATGCATGTATACTACCTGTTGTTCCTACAGTGACAACATTGGCAACAGGTTCAGCTTCCTTATCCTTGTTTAGCAAACGCAGAATGTTCCTGGGTGAAGAAGTGAGTTGGAGAGGTTATTGGTATCTGATGTCCTTGAACCTGTATCTCTGAGGTTGGAAGACCAGAACTGGTCACATTGTTAACCTGGGCATTTGGTTCCCCTCCATTTCTCTTGTTTTTGAAGTCAGAAAGATAGTCATAAAGCTTAAAACAGTTCTCTCTAGTGTGACCCTTATATTTGCAGTAGTCACACCAAACAACACACTACTACAAATAAGACCTTTAGCGACAATACAAAATAGTTTTGGCGGCAATAATAATAGCCACTATATCTTTTATCGGCCATTAGCCTTTTGCCGCTGAAACTGGGGTCGGCAAAGCCTTTAGCGGCTATTCTCGCAAAAGCTGGTAAACAGTATATTTTGTTGCTGCTAAAAGCTATTATCTATAACGGGAATTATTCGCGGCAATTATAATGGCTACTAAATCCAATCCAAAACGGCTAATTATACTTTTTTAGTGTCCATTATTATAGCCGCTACATTCAAAATAATTTCCGCTAAAGCAATTGTTTGTGGCAATTATAATGGTTACTAAATCCAATCCAAACGGCTAATTATACTTCTTTAGCATCTATTTTTTATAGCCACTAAATTAAAAATAATTGCCACTAAAAATTCGCATCTTTAATGGCAATTATTTTGTGGCAATTAAAATGGCCATAGTATCCCTTTTGAAAACATCTGAGTTTGCCCTTTTATCTTCCATTCTAATGGCTAATATGTTCAACTAAATTGCCGCTAAAAGTCAATATCTTTAACGGTATTTGTTTTACATCAATTATAAATAGTTTAGCCACAATTAATAACAATTACTACATTCGTACATAATATGACTCAAATAATGAAATATATTAATATTAATTAAAAAAAACAATAATGTATCTCATTAATCTTAACAAACAAAAGGAAGTACTAATCAAAAACATTAATATCACAGTAACTTAAAGCATAAAAATATATTGTTTAGACTAAATAGATAATGTCATTATATAACTAATCCAAATGATGGTCTTCAAATGATTTCCGCAACTTTCATTATTTTGAAACCTTTCACCCGCTAAATTATCCAACATCAGACGGTATGACCTGAAATTATAAAATAATTATGTCAAAAGATAAAATATAATGTGTAAAAACAACTTGAAGATTTCATCACTTCCCAAATTGGTCATGTAACAGTAGTCCCCTTTCCCTTGTAGAATGGCACAGTTAGAGAGAGTAGAATGACAGAGAAGTCCATTTGTTTATTGTATTAAACAGGAAACTATGTCCAAAAGGAGAATGTGAAATACAGAAATATACAGCAAAACCAACCATTCATCTAAAATTGATAGAAAAAGGCAACTTTAGGAATTTAGGTAAAGCCTCATTAGAAAAGCAAAATTCCTGTTTGCAAAAATTGACAGCTTAACGAAGCTTGCTTTAGCACTAAACAAAAACATTTAATCGAAAAAGAGTTGTAAGCACATAATATGTAAACTGAGAACTAGATGTAAGATTAGATACAAGAGAATGTGAAGGAAGAGGTGAACAGAAACATGCAACAAGAGTAAAGAGACTGAGACAGGAGCTCCGAGAAAGGTGCTGATCTGCTTAGTCCATATATCATAAAGGTGTTGTACAACAAAAGAAGAAGAAAAGAAAAGTTGCCAACTCCCTCACCTAACATTAAGCAAAAATAACTAAGCTAAAATACGAACATTTCAATCAAACAAATAACTGAAGTGGTAGCAGTTCATGAAATACAACATTAACAAACCCAGTGTAATCCCATAAGTAAGATAATGTGTACGCGCAGACCTTACCTTCCGATAGTAGCAGTTTATAAAACTTGCACTAAAAATCCCAAATTAAGGTCACACACAGTAACCTTTTAACTTAATAGGCTTTAACCTTCTTCCCCTTCCGTCCTTGGAAAAGGACAACGAATATATGAATATTGATAGTTGCAAGTTATTATAGCTAATCTCTTCATTTCCCACTGAAGAATAGTAGAATACAGCAGGGTAACACCAATACATGGGTCATTGTGCTCTATATATTTGTTGATAGCTTTTAATTAATTCAATAAAATGTCTCAATTACTGAATTGCAAATCTCAAACAACAGCTTATGAGTAAGAAGACTTAGTTTTCCAAGCTTCAGTGTGTTTGTCCTTGAATTGCATGTACTTTGTCAGAGGAGATCTTTAAATCAGCTTGAACTTGAGTCAAGTTCTGCACTAATTCTCCTGCATATTCTTCTTTCTTGTCCAAGAATGCCTTAAGTTCTCTGATTTCTTCACTTGACTTTGATAATTATTCTGAAAAGCAACATTAAAGGCGCTCCTTGTCTTTTTCAAATTGACTTGAAGAAGCTTTGGCAACTGCTAGCTCAGAAGTCAGACTTCGCTTTTGCTGCTCCAGGAGATTTCTACTCTCTTGCAATTCTTCTATGGTTCCCTGAGCATTCTCAAACTGCTCTTTCCAATTATCTGCTTCTAGCTGGGCTCTCTTGGCTATTTCCTCAGCCTCGTGGATAGACTTTTCAGACTCACGAGTTTTCTTTTCCAGAAGAGAAATTCTTCCCATCAATTCTGTACCAATGAGGTTAGCCTACAGTAACAACTCATAGAAATAAGAATTTAGAGATAAAAAAAAGCTTGTTAGTAAGTAGAAAAAAATATACCTTCAAAGTAGAATGAACTATGTCATTCATCAGAGTTAAGCAACTGTGACTGCTCATCTTCTTCTTCTCAATATCTCCAATCAAAGGCCTAAGCCAGGCATCTGCTCTACCAGACTTCCTTAAAAGACTGTTATTAGCAGGAACTTCAAGTGTAACACTCCTCATAGCCAAGCTTCTACTACTGGAACCCTCCTCTGCATGTTGAACAGAGGAAGGGGGAGCTGTAGAAGGAGGAGCAGTAGAAGAAGTGAAAATAACAGGAGTTAAAGAACTCGAAGCAGGTAAGGAAGCAGAGACAGGCAAGGGAGCAAAAATAGATAAGGGAGTAGGAACAGATAGAATGGGCAAGGAAGCACTTGAAACCAACGGAGGAATAGAAGAAATGGGAACAGAGGAAGAAAAAGGAACTTCATCTAAAACTGGACCTAGTTCTCCACTTTCAAAACCACCAACAAAGAGGCGTTGAATAGACTCATTGGTGTCCCTCAGAGTGGTTTCATTATCAGAAGAAATTCGAACAGGTTCGGTAAGAGAGGCACGGATAGGGGTAACTTCAGCTTCATCCTCGGAAACGATGCGTCTCCTAACTCTTGGTCTAGCTATTAAAGAGGTGTCTTCATCTTCATCATTCTCAGAATTCTCTTCTACAACTTTCCTCTTTGATAGTATAGCTTGAGTTCTCTACAAAGAGAGTGAAGTACCAGAAGAGGCTCGAAGGGCAATAACTACTTCAGCTATCATTCCTCGAATAGCAAATCCTGACAAAAAAAAAGAATGAAAAAGTTAGAAACAAGAAGGGACTTAACATACAAAAAAGCATAAAGAGATGCATACCGTGAGTTTTCACTTTCCAACCATGTAAATTGGAAATGGATTTCCAATTTCTTGCCTCCATAGGCACGGCTTTCAAGATTGAATCTACCCAACCACGAAAATTAGGAACGGGTTCCACATCTCCCATATTTGTTATAGAAAAGCAAAAAGAGACGAAATTAGAAAAGAAATTGAAATTCTTGAAGATAGGAACGGTAAGTAAAAAAGAAACTTAAGTGCAAAGTTCCACTTCTCAGGGAAGGGGATATTTGTTTCACCCACCAAATCAACTGTGCGAACAGCAACATAACGAGTGTACCACCCATGATCCTTGTCATCTTCAGGGCTTACCAAGACCCTTTTACTTCTTGCAGTTAAAGTAAAAACCCCATGGCGGAATAATTTGGGGTGGTAAAGATGAATAAGGTGGGGAAAGGTAAAGCTAACATTGGCTTTTACAGACAAATATCTCAAACAAGCCACTGCTCTCCATACAAGGGGGCCAATTTGTCCCAAACAAATTTTGAAAAAGCGACAGAAATCAAGTATAACTGGGTCAATAGCAGGAATAAATCCCAAAGTGAAGGGATAAGTATAAACAAAAGAAAATCCAATCCTAACAGAAGATATTCTTTGGTTTGGATTAGGGATCACTATACGAAGATCACTTCTCCAGTTGCAATCTTTTCGAACAATAGAAATCAAAGGTTCAGTGATTAGAGAAGGAAAAGTGTCAGCTTTCTCTAAATTAACAACTTGATCACGAAGAGATTTCCTATCATTCTCAAAGGACAAGTCATTGGGGACTATTTCCTCAACTAAAGGCTCTTGAAGAGGCTCAGAAAGTTCTTTACCTTTAGAAGAGGATTGCTTAGTGATAGAATCTCTAGAAATAGTGCTAAAACTAGAAGAAGGAGTGATGGAACCAGAGGAACCACCACGAATGGATCCTAGGCTACGAATCCTGCCACTTCTACCCCTTCTATGTCTTACAGGGGCGTTGGGGAAGCTATCAAGAATTGGGATTCTCTTAGGGTTAGGATTCGGAGATGCCATTGCAGAGAAAGGATGAACTAAAGGAGAAAGGAACGAAAGTAAAGAGTAAAGTATCTGTTAAGGGTTTATGAAGAAGAAGACAAAGGGAAAAAGGTTAAATATGTGTATAATATCAAACGTCAAACAAAGAAGCGTAATGATGGAAAGCCTATAATAAAGGCAACTATCACTTCGTAAATAGAGGGGATGAAGAAGCCTTGGAAAAAGGTTGTAGAATTACATACATATCAGAAGGTGACACGTGTGCAGAGCATTAAATAGAAAAGACAACTGAAGCGTCAGTACTGACATAGCATTGATTCCGGCAAAAATTCCTTTTTCGTGAAGATCCACTTCCCAAATATTTAATTGATAAATAAATGGAAAATGGGGGGACTATCTGTATTGGAAAAAAACTGAATCTAAATATTGAAGATGACGTGTCATGACACATGAACTGGTCAAAAGGTCAAAAGGCAATAAATAGCCAAGAGGCACGGGAGACAACAGATATGAGGAGAAGAAAACAACATAGGTGTGGACCGTTACTCAAATAGGTACTAGTCTCGTACCTATTCGAGGCATATAAAGACCGAAGATCGGAAGAAGTTGAAGATACGAATCTGATGACGTAAAAGAGTCTAGATACAACATTAAATATCAAATATGTTAGAGAATTTGAATTAAATAGAAATGGTTGTGTAACGTTTCTTTTAATGTCATTTATTGCTCATTATTGTCTCATTAAGACAAAAGCATTACATCTTCTCCTAGAATCAACTATAAAAGGAGAAGGACTCAACATCTGTAAAAACGAGAAATATTATTGTGATTACACTGAAATACAAAATTACTTATTACTTTATTATTCTCAAAAGTCTTTTATTATTTTCGTCTCCAGGTTATCAGTAACCCAAATTTCTCTATATTTCTAAGCTTTGACCAAAGACTCAGATTTTTGGTTAAACATAGAGCTCTAAGTAACCTCCCACTCAAAACTTAGTTGCTTAACCAATGGACCAAGGAACGCTTCTTGGCAAGCGGTGTCGTTTCATTGGATACTTAGAAATTTTCAATGTTATAGTATTTAATAAAAATGTATATTTAATTAAAAAATTTGATGGACACCGCTAACACTAGGGTGCGTCCGCTCTTGGGTGTGGGCTAAATAAATCAATAGGCAGTCTTGATTTTATTGAAGTAAATTGCATTGGAACTTTGTAAATTCTAACAAAACGTGGAAAGATATATCTACAATTATTATTTATTGAGTTTAAATTCTATGCATTAAGTTAAATTTTTGCTAATGAGCTGGATATTTTGCTCTTTCTCGGTTATTTTGTTTCAAAGTAAAATAATGATTCCACCACTAAACGCAAGTGCAACTTGAAGGATATAATGGAGTGAAATTATAGTTTACTAATAACAAATTATATACAAATAATTAATGGACATTGAATTCAATCACGCAAATGATTTTTGATCTGTACTTATGTCGAGTGGCGCTCCATACCCCATAATTTTAATACCACAACTCAAACTGTCAAACACATTATTACTTTTAATTTTACAGTATTTTATATTGAAACTCAAAATGTATGCGTAGTTATACTCATATTACATTAATTGAGCTTTATGCAACAAACTAAATCTTCGGAGGGAGTATTAATTAATTATAGCATCATGCCGGTTTAACTTTCTTTTTGTAACCAAACGACCCTCTTATCATAAAAGTAGAGCTACCACATGTTCAATTTTTTGTTTAATAAATATTTGGAGGCGTACTTCTTATTATTTCATTTTAGAAAGATTGATGCTTTTTATATTTGAAAATAATTACGTAATTTTATACTTTCATATCATTTTACCTTTAATAAGAATAAGAAGCAAATACGTACATTCCGATCCTTCTACGCGCCACCACCACCTCCTCCTTCGCCTCCGCGTCACTTCCAGCTTCAATTTTCAACAATTTGCTCAAAATTGAGGACAAAAGCAAACAATTCTGATACAAATACTATGGGATATTTAAGATCATACATTTTAAATTTTTTCTTAAACTCCGTACATATTCAAAGGATATCGTTAAAATAGAACTGAGATAACATGTATTTATTTCTCTCTTTCATTTGTTTTTTTTTTGTCTTTTGATAGTTTTTTATGTGGCAAAATACATAGACAACCCTTTAAACGTGGCCATATTTTTCACTTAGGCACTTTGTTGCGTATAGTAGGGCCCAACTATTTATTAGTTAAGTGTAATTAGTTATAACTACATATAGTTAGTTAGTTCGTGGTAGTATAAATACAATAGTTAGTTAGTGATATTGTACAACTATTCATTTCTTTCTTCTTCTCAGTCGACTAATAACTGAGCTTCTCCTTCATCTCTTCTTTTAGAACCTTCATTTTGCCATGGATGTAGCTCCTTAACATAGTATTAAAGCTCGGTGCTCGATTTCCTTAAAGCTCAACCGTGAGAAAACTTGAATCATTCTGTTGTATCAAATCATCCGCTCATCAATTTGATCGAGCCATTTTTCAACACATAAATCTCTCTACTCGACCTAGGGTCGGGAATATTTTGATTTTCTGTTTGAATCGAGGTCAAATTGTGTCTAAGTCTATGTGATTGTGATAACATTATAAGAATTTCTGGGGAAGTGCTTGCTGCTGTGACAATGTCGATCAATGAAGATGTAGTTGGCTCACCTGTTGTTGCGTCAATGTCTACAGAACTCGTCGATCACAACCATCCTCTCTATATTCATCCATTCGATACTCAAGGTTCTGTTCTAATTTTTATTCAGCTTCAAGATTCATAAAAATATTCTATTTGGAGTAGATCTATGAAAATTGTATTGCATGGTATGTTCTAGGTACTTGTACAAAAATCAAATATGATACTAGTTTACATGAATTGTGGGATAGATGCAATGTCATTGTACTTGCTTGGATAATGAACACAGTTTCACCAAGTTTAATTAGTTCAGTTATCTATGCTTTCGATACCTACACGGTGTGGACAGATCTTAAAGAAAGATTTGATAAGGATAATGCATCTAGGGCTTGCTATTTGCACAAGGAAATTGCCACATTAACTCAAGGCATATCCTCTGTGTCTGTGTACTATACTAAACTGAGAGAATTATGGGATGAGTATAAAATTTCGACTCCTCCTCCTACTTGTGGTTGTGCTGAATCTAGAAAACACGTAGATCACTATCAGATACAAAAGTTGTATCAGTTCCTCACAGGGCTAAATGAGTCCGATGAAAATGCAAAGAATCAGTCATCATGACTCCACCGTTGCCTAATCTGAATCAAGCTTATGCTATGATAGTTAATGTGGAGAGTTAGAGAGTTAATGGAAAAGGTGTATTTGCTGAGGGTAATGAAGTTGCTATGACGAGTAATAAGGGGTATACTGGAGGCTATAATAGTGGAGGACAAACTAACAATAATCATAATGGAGGGTATACAGGTGGATATAACGGTGGAGACAAACTAACACCAATTTCAATGGAGGCTATAGACCAGAAACTCATTTAGTAAAGGTGTCACTACTACAAAAATGGCCTTTGGCGGTAATTACTTAGCGGCAATAATGCAATGATCGCTAATAAATTCTTTAAGCTTAAATATTAGCGGCATATGACCAATAGCCAGTAAAAGATATCCTTTTACCGGCAATAAAAAAATAATAGCCACTAAAAATTACTAATTGAAACTAATCTTTTATTATTTTAACTATCCCTCCGCACGAAAAAAAAGAAAATCTTTCCCTCCAATTTTTTTGATACCTTTTATCGTTCCCCTCCCCAATTAGAAAAAAATAGAACGAAAAACCTAACTCACTCCCCAGTTGAACGAAAAACAATAAAACATTGAATCCTAACTCGCTGCTGAAAAGCTTAACTCGCTACTGCGTCAACGGCAGTGTGATTTACAGTGTGTCAACGGCAGTGCGAGTGCATCAACGAAAGCCCATCTTTTTCCAGGTAAATTCTCTTCTCTTCGATTTACAATCGATTTACAGTATAATCGATTTCCCTCTTGAATCTACTTTGGTGCCGAAAAAACCTAACTCGCTGCTGCGTCAATGGCAGTGCGATTTACAGTATGTCAACGCAGTGCGAGTACGTCAACGACAGCCTATCTTTTTCCCAGGTAAATTCTCTTCTCTTTGATTTACAATCGATTTACAATAGAATCGATTTACAGTAAATTAACTTCTCTTCTTCCAATCGATTTACAGTAGAATTTGTATTGATGTTGGTCGATTGATTTACATTAAATCAGTCTCCTAAATCGATGTTGCGTCAACAGCCTGTCGTAGTGCCCGTCCATCTTCTTCCCCTGTTAACTTCACTTTTTCCCCTGTTAAATCAATCACTTGCAATCGATTTACTTAGGTTTTGAATTGATTCTTGTCGATTGATTTACAATAGATTCTGTGTACATTAATATGATAAAAGTCATGTTATTATTTGGATTTAGAAAATCCTGATTTAGGAAGTTTGTTTTGGCCGCTTATCTCTTATATCTAAATTTCTCCTATGTTATAAACTAACTTTTGGGAAAGAAACTCATATACTTGCCGAGGTTAATGTTCTTGTACATGGGATTCATATTCCGTATAAAACGATGTATGTATCATGGACAAAGATTTTCAGATCCTTTAATAAGCATGGATGCCCTTTGTTACTTTAAGAATGACCTTCAAATGCAGACAAGCTTATAATATTTATGATACTCTGTTAACTTCAGCGTTATGTATAATGTTGGCCTGAGATGAATGGAAAACAGGGTCAGTGAGGATTCATATAGCCGACCCTAACTTGTTTGAGATTGCGGCATAGTTGTTCTTGTTAACTCCGGTGTTCTCAATTATGCTTATGTGAAAACATAGTTGCATTCATTTTTCTTATACTTGGTCCCAAAGTAGTAATTGTGGTTTTCTTCTTTCTTCCTATTGATTTATGTGATGTAATCATATATGTTTGTCCTTTTGAGATACTACTTTAGTTAGAGGGATTTACCTCAGTTCATACATGGGTAGAGTACAAAACTACAACAAGATTACTCGGAAATGATGTGATATGATGGCAAAAGCAGGAGAAGAGAAGTGCAACTAAAGTTAAAAAACTACTTAAAGTTGGACATTAAGATAAAACTTCAATACCTAAAGGGAAAGTAGATGAATTCTTTACTTATTTCCTCCCCTAATATTGTTGGATTGTTTATGATTTCACACTTAATTTATCCTCACTCCATCAATGGTTTTAGGAAGGCCATGTGGTTGGAAATTCTGCTTATACTCTACTCCCTTAAGTATGTCCAATATTATCACAAAAGTCACGTCCATGCTAATAACTTACACTAGCTTTTATGTCATTTTTCACTGCAGATGGATTCTATTCTATTTCAAAATAAACCTGTTAGTTTCTAAAGGTTTTTAGTTTTTACTTAATGTCTACTTGCATGTCTGGTTATTCTTATCTTTCTCTTGAGATTTAGTATGCTGCAGATGCTGAAAATGTTTAGGTAATTGAAGGGTGGACTTTTAGGCTTCAAAATTTCTAGAGACCTACTTCAGTAGAGTTGCTATACATTTTGAAATTTCACTAACATTTGTGTCAAAACACAATTGTGTATGTCAAGATCTGTCTTGCCCTCCTTCCCATTCCTTTGTGTGGCCTTGAAAATCAGCGGTTATGGTAGAAGTCATAAACTTTACATTCTTGGCTGAGTGTGAAATAACCTGCTCAAAATGGTAGTAATACTTCCTCCTGAAGCAAAATGCCACGCTGGAATTAAATAGATTGTGAATTTGTGGAGGTATTGCTTTTTTGTGTGTTTTCTAAGTCGTTAGTGATATTTGTTTGTTGTTAGATTGATAATTGATTGATTGAATTGATTCATCTTATGTTCTGGTATTGTTTTATCAATTGGTTCTTCTGTATATTTCCTAAGGCTACTTTTCACCATATAAAAGCTCAATCACCAATAGGACATCTCAGCCACAATAGTTCAGTCATTTGTTAAGAAACAACTTGGGTTGTTAGCAATAGTCAGAATCCTTCGACAGTCAGTACCCACTAGTTTGTTGGTAGTAATAATCAGAATTTCCAGTCTTAAAAAGTTGTATAATTTATAAATTTAATAATTCTATTCTTATGAACCAATTTGGTGAAAATCGGCAAGTTGTCTTTGACTAGATGTCTTTTTCATATTTACATGTTTGTTCTATGATGAATATGATTTGTTTATAAATAGAAAAATATTACATATCGATTCAGCCCCATATATGTCACCGCAATCACTGTCGTATAGTTAAAAAATTCACACCTTTTTTATGATTTGCATAATTTGATGAATTTTTCAAGTTTATTTACTCTGTCTCTTTCTTGTCATGTTTGGTTTAAGTAATCTTTAACTGAAACTTTAGATGGATGATTTTATAGCAATTATATTTTTTTATTTATAATTGTATAATTTTAATATATAAACTAACTTATATTCTATTTAGGTTTAAAATAGTTAAACTGACGCTCAGTGAATGAAAGAGTTATAAATAAATTGGTAAAAATGGAATATAGAAATAAATTGGTAAAAATGGAATATAGAAACAAATTGGTTAATATATTTATGTTTGATAGTTTTAATTGTTAAAATAATATCTTGGAGTTATGGAATTACCTACTAATAGAATAGTTATTTTATTTTAAACTACCTTTTTGATTAATACCTCCTTTTTACTAACGAATTTTTAGCTCTTGCAGTAATTATAGAAAAGAAAGGAATAGCTTGAACGCCATGGATACTCCTAAAAATAAAAGATGGATGTATTGTGATAGAGTTAACGAAGAATATTCGGACGGAGTAGAGGATTTTTTAAATCATGCCTTTTTTGAAACAAGGTGGAGAAAAAATTGCATGTCCTTGTATGAAGTGTGTGCTTATCCATCAAGTAAATCGGTCTACAACATATGATCATCTTGTAATTAATGGTATTATACCGTCATATGATACTTGGTTTTGTCATGGGGAGTCTCTAAAGGGATCTAACAATGCTCGAGAAACTAATCGCATCCAGTTAACTTTAAGGGGCGATGATATGCGAGGAATGATACATGATGCATTTGGAGGAGTTACACAGTTCATGGATACTGACATTAGTGAAAGCGGTGGCATGGAGCAAAATGTACAAGAGAATACTACTCATCCATCTGGAAATCAGCCTCATCCAGAGGTGGATAAGTTTGAACGGTTCATGAAGGAGGCAAATGAAGAACTATATCCTGGATGTAAGAAGTTTAGCAAACTATCCTTTTTGCTGCGTATGTATCATACAAAATGCATGTTCAAATGGTCAAATGAATCTTTTAATTCTTTGCTTGGACTGTTGAAAGATGCACTGCCTGAAGGAGAAAAATTGCCTTCTTCTTTCTATAAGACCAAAAAGATAGTTGAAGGCTTGGGCTTAAAGTATGAAAAAATTCATGCGTGTCCCAACGATTGCATGCTTTTTAGAAAAGAGTTTGCTAATAAGAATGTTAATGAATGCAAAGTTTGTGGAGCTTCTAGATGGAAAAATGATGCTAGAAAAATTCCAGCCAAGGTCCTAAGGTATTTTCCTTTAAAACCAAGGCTACAAAGATTGTTTATGTCTTCAGAAACTTCTAAAGCAATGCGATGGCATCATGAAGAGCACAACAAAGATGGAGTTTTACGTCATCCTGCAGATTATGAAGCTTGAAAAAATTTTGATAGTAAATATCTCGAATTTGCTGGAGATCCTCACAATGTGCGCCTAGGATTAGCTTCTGATGGGTTTAATCCATTTGGCACAATATGAACTGTTCACAGTACATGACCAGTGATTTTAATGCCATATAATCTTCCACCATGGATGTGCATGAAACAAGAGTTCTTCATTTTGTCCTTGCTTATTCCTGGACCAAAAGCGTCTGGCAATAATATTAATGTCTTTTTTCAACCTTTAATAGAAGAGTTAAATGAACTATGGGATGTCGGGGTAGAAACACACGATGCCTCTACTAAGGAAATATTTCAAATGCAAGCAGCTCTCATGTGGACTATAAATATTTTTCCAGCATATGGTTCTCTCTTTGGATGGTGAACTTATGGTCGATTTTCCTTCCCCTCTTGTAATATAAACACTCAATGTAGAAGGCTCAGACATAGCAGAAAATTTTGTTACATGGGGCATCGACGCTTCTTGAAGTCGGGACACAAATATCGGAATGATGCAAAATCGTTTGATGGGACTAAAGAAAAAAGACATGCACCTTGTCCAGTATCTGGGTCACTAGTGTTGAATCAAGTTAAAGATATAGAATTTACTTTCGGCCAGTCGAGTGAAGGGGTAAGTGGAGTGATGAAAAACACATGGAAAAAGAGGAGTATTTTTTCGATCTTCCTTATTGGAAGTCTAACTTGGTGCGCCATAATCCCGATGTGATGCACATAGAAAAGAATGTGTGTGATAACTTAATTTATACATTATTGGGTCTTGGTAAAAATTCTAAAAACAACTTAGAAGCTCGATTAGACTTGAAGGAGATGAAAATAAGACCAAGTTTATGGCCTCAATATCGAGCTAGTGGGAAAGCATATCTTCCTCCTATTTTTTCCCAATGTCTCAGAATGAAAAGGAGTTGTTTTATGAAGTACTACAAAATGCCAAGTTTCCATATGGCTATGCATCTAATATCTCACATTGCATTCGCAAACGGAAGATATTTGGGCTAAAAACTCATGATTATCATGTTATTGTATCGACCTGACCGGTCGTTTTGAGCTCTAGCGCGTCGTTCAGCGGTTTGAGGCCATGAGCATCTTCATTTCAGGTATTATGACTTGTACGCATGGTCGGAATTGAATTTCGGGAAGTTCGGAGTTGATTTGGAAAGAGAATTCTCATTTCGGAAATTTTAAGTTGAAAGAATTAACTAGGATTGGAATTTTGAGTAAATGACCTCAGAATTGGGATTCAAAGGTTCCAGTAGGTTTGTATGATAATTTCGGACTTGGGCATATGTCCAGACCGGGTTTTGGAAGACCCGGGAATGTTTTGGCGCCTATTGTGGAAGTTAGCATTTTGGAAGAAATTTCATAAGTTTGGGTTGAAGTGCATTTCAGTATTATCGATGTTCGTTTGGGATTCCGAGCCTGGGAGTAGCTCTGTATGGTGATTCTGGTATTGGGAGCGCAATCGGAAGTGAATTCGGAGGTCCATGGGTCATTTTGGGGTCATTCGGCTAAAGATAGAAATTTGAAGGTTTTTTAGAAGTTTGATCGGAAGTGGACTTTTTGATATCGGGATCAGAATCAGATTCCGAAAGTGGGAGTAGGTCCGTAATGTCGAATATGACTTGTGTGCAAAATTTGAAATCAATAGGACGTGATTTGATAGGTTTAAACATCGAAAGTAGAAGTTTGAGATTCTAAAGTTCATAAAGCTTGGATTGGAGGTCAATTCATGATTTTAGCATTATTTGATATGATTTGAGGCCTCGAGCAAGTCCGTAATATATTTTGGGACTGGTTGGTATGATTGGTTGGGGTCCCGGGTGCCTCGGATGGATTCCGGGAGGTTAACGGATCGAATTGGAACTTGAAGGATGAGCTGAAGGGGTCTGGTTGCTGGTGTAACCGCTTCTGCGGAGGGTTCACCACAGAAGCGGCCCCGCAGAAGCGAGGAAGGGAACCTTAGAAGCAATTAGAAGTGAAGGAGTCAGAGGCCGCAAGTGCGAAGGAATTCCCGCACCTGCGTGATCGCAGATGCGGTCAGTGCGGCGCAGAAGCGGGCTGGGGAAGCTGGAGGAGGACCGCAGAAACGGTATTGGAACCGCACCTGTGGAACCGCAGAAGCGGTCAAGTGACCGCAGGTGCGGAAAGGGCTGGAGGCAGTGAGTGTTTTAAAAGTCGGGATTTGGCCATTTCTCTCATTTCCTCTTAGGGTTGGACGATTTTTGAGTTTTTGGAAGAGAGATTTTTTTTATCTATGTCAAGGTAAGTTGTTCCCACTCATTAGACGTTAAATACATGGTTTTGTTTCGGATTTGACCATGAAAATTGGTAGAAACTTAGGGTTTGAGGAAAAACCTAGAAAATGGATATTTTGGATTATTGACCACGATTTTGGATATGAAATTGAGAGTAAATTATATATTTGAGATCGTGAGGCTATGGGTAATCTTTATCTTCGAAAAATTTCGAAATCCGGGCACGTGGGCCCGAGGACAATTTTGTCAACTTTTCGATCAGGGTTAGGAATTATTATAAATTGGATTGTAATGAGTAATTGAACATATATTAATGGATTTACATAATTATTGGTTAGTTTTGGAGCATTGTGCAACGATTTGATTTTTCGGAAGAGCGTGGAATGCCGGTTATGGATCTTCGGAGCGAGGTGACTCTCTTTTCTAACCTTGTAAGAGGGAATTGTCCCCATTAGTGAGTTACTTGGTTATGTGCTCCTATTTGCGGGGGCTACATACGCCCTAGGTGACGAGAGTCTGTGCGTATCTACTATTATGCTTAAGTCCGGGTAGTTTAGGGCCCAAAAGCATGCTTTCTTGTAATACTTGCAACCTTGTTGGCAAACTTAAAATGCTTAAACATATCGAACGTGTAAATGAATTTCTAAAAAAGGTTAGATATCATTTCTTGACTTTTAAAAGAGAAACTTGCCTTTTCCTGAATATTTGCTCCTTGATGAATTATTGGTTTGATTGTTTGAATGTGTTTATCTATTGTGGAATGGGCCGTAACGCCTCGGTAGATTAAATAGATGCATCTATGGTTCGCGTCATTCGACCCTCTGGCAGTGCACTGTTTAAATATTGTTAGATCGGGTCGTACGTCCTCGACATGATTTGCGCATGCTTGTATTGCTTGCCTTGGAATTTATTGAAGTGATGTTGTTCCTTCCCGGCTTGAGAATAAATGTATAAATGACGAAAAGGAATTTGGAAATTTCCTATAAAAAAAAAGAATTGTTTACTTGCTTCATTCTATTGAATTACAATCATGTTTATAAAAATTCACGATTTAATATATTATTGATATAACATTATTGGACCACTAGTAAGTGTCGAAGTCGACCTCTCGTCTCTATTTCTTCGAGATTAGACGGGATATTTATTGAGTACACGTTGTTTTAGTACTCATACTACACTTGTTGTGCATTTTTGTTGCACAGGTTTATGTGTGACTAGTGGCTTAGTGGCATAGCGGCATGATTGATACGGAGACTTAGGTGAGCTGCACTTATCGAGATGACCCGCAGCCAGCAGAGTCTCCTTCAGAGTATTGTACTATATTTTCATTTTTGTCCACTTTGTATACCGGACAGTTACTGTATTTTATTTCATTCCCTAGTAAATTCTCATGCACTTGTGACACCGGGTTCTGGAATGTCTATGGGTTTATTTAGAAATTTTTAAAAGTTGTTGAATATTTCATTATTTATTCAGTGGAATTTACTATGTATTGTTTAAACGTTTTAAAAAAATAATTTCGGAAAATAAAAAACGAGAATTTAATTAAGTATTTTGGTTGGCTTGCCTGACAGCGGTGTCCGGCGCCATCACGACCCTTAGTGGATTTTGGGTCGTGACAGGTATAATTCAAGAACTCCTTCCTCTTGCCTTGCGGAGATCAGTAGATAAAATAGTTAGTTCCATTTTAATTGAACTATGATCATTCTTTCATGTTTTGTGTAGCAAAGAACTAAAACTAGAAGAGTTAAAGTTACTTGAAGAAAAAATTCCAGAAACATTGTCTACTATGGAGAAACGTTTCCTTCCAGGATTCTTTACTATTATGATACATTTGGTAATTCACTTGGCAACTGAGGCTAAACTTGTGGGGCCAGTACATTATCGCTGGATGTATCCAATTGCGAGGTATGAATAATATCAGTGAATTTTTATTATATCTTTAGTTGTTAAATATTATATCAAACTAATACCATTATTTTATTCCATAGGTATTTGGGTATTTTAAAACCATATGTTCGTAATCGTGCATGTAGAAGGTTCAGTAGCAGAAGTATATATAGCAAATGCGTGTATGGCATTTTGCTCACGATATTTGGAGGGTGGGGATTCAAGGTCTTATTGTTCAAGAAAATGCGGTGATGAAATTGAGCATGAGACTAGTAAAGAAGAATGTCTTTTTCCAACTGTTGGTGAGTCGTACGGTGGAGTAGATGTATTTGAGTTGGATGAGAAAACATGGTTGCAAGCACATCGACATGTACTTTTCAATTGCGAGTCAGAAGTGGTTGAGAATTATAAAAAGTAAGCATTATATCTATTATTTATTATATGTATATTACTTATTTGATAGCAAATTAAATATATGTGAGTTACATGAATAGGGAACATATTACTGAAATCAAGAGATCATATCGAAGCGTCGTTTGACACAACATCAACTTGATCGTGTGCATTTCGATACATTTCACAAGTGGTTCAAGGAGAAAGTAAGTAGTAGGTCTAAGTCATTAGTTATGTTAAATTATTGTCCTTATACATATATCCACATTTATAGTTGTATCTTTTATTTGGTTAGGTAAAGGAGTTAGAAGCCACATCTAACATCTTAAAGGATAGTAAAGTCCTTGCACAAGGGACGAGTTACATTGCGAAAAGATTTAATACGTTCGATGTAAATAATGAGTTTCGAACGAAGCAAAGTGAAGAATTTAAGGTGACACAAAATAGTGGTGTTATGGTCATTTCAAAGACTTAAAGTTATGCAAGTACAAGTGACAATGCTACGAAGTCTGCAAATATCACATATTATGGCAGATTGAATGATATTGTGGAGTTAAACTACTATGAAGAATTTAAGGTTGTATTATTTAAGTGTGATTGGGTTGATGTAACCAAAGGTAGAGGAGTTAAGGAAGATGACTTGGGTTTCACACTTGTGAATTTCTCACGCTTAACAGACTCTGGCGATCGAGAACGTCATGAGCCCTTTATTTTTGCAGAACAAGCTCAACAAGTAAATTTGTACAAGATCCTCAAGATCATGAATGGTTTGTCCCTAGGTTAATTAAACCTCGAGATATTTTTAATATGGGAGAGGAAAATAGTTTGCAGTTTGAGTCATCAATGCAGAGTGATGCCACTGACTTGACACTCTTAGAAAATGCTCGTGTTTCAGAGGATGAGTATAATGATTGGGTAAGACGTGGTGTCGATGGGATAGTAATTGATACAAACGTACATTCTCAAGCTTCTCTAAATGATGGTGAAACTAATATTGAGAGAGAAAATGCCATTAAAAATGAATGTGATTCTGAATAAGATAGGTAGAACTTATAGAGTATTTTTCTTGCAAGTGTTATTTAAGAACTTCTAGGGATTTTTTTAATTCAGAAATTTGAATAAATATACTTTTTGCTTTCAATTTGAGCCATTTCATAGAAAATGCATGTCAGTCAGCTATGGATTTTCCATGTTTGTATTGGTTGATTTTTGGTTGAATTGAGTGAATATTTTGTGCTTTCTTTTAGTTATATTTTGCTGATTGTAGCCCTTGTACTGCAATATACTAAGGTGTTGTTATAATTAGACAATAGTTTTTGCTGGTGCATCAATTTCTTTTATCTCTTCAACTATCTTTGTCGCAAGGCTTTGTTTGTATGCACGAATTGTTATTCATTTATTTTTCACAGCTTGAGATGAGGATGATGATTCCTCTTATTTTGCGCGTGACCTATTGATTGGTTGGAGTTAATCTGGTACTAGTATAACTTAATGCAGCTAGATAGTTTCTTTATTTTGAAAAAAGAAGTATGCAAACTAGAGGTCGCAACCGACTGGTAGTTGAACAAGATGAAGATGAAGATGTGAGACCTTATATTGAGGACTTGATGGATGGTCAAAACTACTCTAGAGCCTAGCCATATATTGAGCAGTTGATGGATAGTCAGAACTACTCTGACGCCCAAGCACGTGATGGTCAATCTAATGAGTTGAATAGTTCTGATGGTGGCACTGAGATTCAACATGATAAAGATTCAGGTAATGCTTCTATAATATTGCAATCTGATTATGTATAACATTAGATGATAGCTTTCATTTTCTGGTATGTGTGAATTTGGATAAGTTTATTCTTAACTAAAACATTTGCTAATTATCACGACCCATTTCCATAATAGGTCATGATGGCGCCCAACACCATTGCTGGGCAAGCCAACGCAGAAAATACTAAATAAACTTTCGTTTACTTTTACCCGAAAATAGTTGAAATAATTCTTTAAGTCGAAACAAAAATCAACAATGATTAATAAAGTCATAATAATTATACAACCCCAAATGATACAGTATATTAATGTGTGTGTCAAGACCTGGTGTCACAAGCTATGGGCAACTAGTAGAATATATAAAAGAATCACACTATCCTACTGTCCGAAATAGAATAGACAACAAAAATACATAAGAAAGACTTCTTCAGGCTGTTGAACGGCATGGGAGGGAAGCAGCTCACCATAGAAGTTTCGAGTCCGCTCAGGGATGCGCACCAGACTGATAGCCAGATACACCCGTCTCAGATCCTGTACAATTAAGCACAGAAGTGTAGTATGAGTACATAAATAATATGTACCCAGTAAGTATCCTGTCTAATCTCGAAGAAGTAGAGACGAGAGGTCGACTTGATACTTACAAGGGTCAAATAATATGAGAAGAATTTACAATAAGCATAGATAGCACAATTTATTAACTTTTTACGGCAATGAGAAACAGTTCTTTTTCCAAATAATGTCATGGTATCCATTTACATTTTCAAGGCATATATGAAGTTCAGTCCACCGAGAAATACTAAGTAAAGCATGCGCAAATAACACTGAGGGACGTACTGACTGATCCAACATAAAAGTAAAGTATGCATTCTGAGGGTCGAACGACTCGAACTATAGATACATCTATTACCCCGCTCGTGAATCACATGTGCGACGCGGTCAACTATAAATACGCTCATCAACAAGCAGACAATAATATATATATCGGAGGGGTAGTTATTCACAGGAATATCAAAATTCTCTTTTAAAAAAAACAAATAGGATAAAGTTCCTCCACTAGTCTCATTTACCTTAATCAAAATAATTCATACGAATCCGAATTTATCATCAAATTACAAGAATATCACGTAGAGCATGCTTTTGGGTCCTAGACTACCCGGACTTAACATAGTAGTAGCTACGCACTGACTCTCGTCACCTAGTGCGTACGTAGCCCCCGCATATAATAGCAATTAATTCCATTATTACACCTATAGGGACAATTCCCTCTTACAATGTTAGAAAGGAGACTCACCTTGCTCCAAAGTGTATTTCCAATACCAAGAACGAGTCCAAGCCTTCAATTTAGAGCCGAACGATCCCAAACTAGTTAAATGAGGTAAGAACTAATCAATATAGGTTCACAAGATCGAATTTTAGCTATTTAAGCAATTTTCCAACCTTTAACACAAGTTTCCTAAAATCGGACCCCGAGCCCACGTGCCCGGATTCTGAATTTTTTTGAAGGAAGTTGTTCTCTATAACCTAAGGATCGATAATATATGATTTCTAATTTATTCCATAGTGGAATTCGTGGTTAAATATAACTTTTACTAAAACCCTAGGTTTTTGCTCTAACCCCATGATTTCACCTTAATACTAGTGTTTAATCTACCCAAGACAAAATCATTAAACTAGAAATAGGTAGAACACACTTACCTCAAGAAGCTAGGTGAAGATCTTCTCTCAAAAGCTCTAAAATCGCCAATGGAAGAGTGAAAAAGTGATAAAAATGACTTAGAACCCGTATTAAATGAACCTCACTGCCTCAGCGATTTCCGCATCTGCGGTCTGGATGTGGTCCCGCATCTGCGAGAAGAGGACCGCATCTTCAAAAGGGGCTAAAATGGATGGGACCGCTTCTGCGGTCTTGAGGCCGCATTTGCAAAGTTGCTTCTGCGTCTTAGGAGCCACTTCTACGGTTCCTGGCCTGGCCTAGGCCACATTTGCGATGAAAGGACCGCTTCTACGGTCTCGCACATGCGGTCCACCAACCGCAGGTGCGGTTACGACAAAAGCAGCAGCTTCAGCTCTTCTCAAACATTTCCACTTCACTCGAGCCTCGTCCGATTGACGCTCGGAGCTCACGAGCCTCATCCGAACATACCGACAAGTCTGAAATCACGAGACGGACCTAATCGAACCTTCAGAACACCCGAAACAATGCTAAATCTAGGAATCACCCCCTAAAATCAAATGAATCAAACTTATGAACTTCAAGTTCGTAATGTTCCTCTAACAGGCCAAAACACCCTTAAACTACTCGGATTGACTCCAATTTTTACAGGCAAGTCTTAAATGATATTTTGGACCTATACCGGGCTTCGGAACCAACATATGAGCCTAATACCTATGAAATCAATCATTAATTAGTTTCTTTAAATCCTTAAAATGTCAGATTAACAATTTCTAATAAAAATTCATTACTCGGGATATAGACCTCGGAATTCGATTCCGGGCATACGCCCAAGTCCCATATTTTCCCACAGATCCTCCGGGACCGTCAAATCACGAATCCAGGTCCGTTTGCTCAAAATGTTGACCAAAGTCAAACTTAGTCTTTTAAGAAAATTGTAAGGAATCAAATGGGCATATCTCACTGCAAACTCTTCCAAATCCCGAACCAACCATCCCCGCAAGTCGAAAATTAGCTAAACCAAGCACGGGAAGTTTTATTTAAGGGAACAGGGTTCTAGAAGGCAAAATGATCGGGCGGGTCGTTACATTCTCCACCTCTTAAACAAAAGTTCGTCCTCGAACAAATATAGAAAAGTACTTGAGCTGCTGAATAAATGCGGATATCTACTCTGCATGTCCTCCTCGGACTCCCAGGTCGCCTCCTCGATTTGCTGGTCCCTCCACTGGACCCTCACCGCAAAAATCTTCTTGGACCTCAACTGGCGATCCTGTCTATCAATAATGGCAATTGGCTCCTCCTCATAACCCAAACTCTCATCCAGCTGAATAGTACTGAAGTCTAACACATGGGACAAGTCGACATGATACTTCCGAAGCATCGATACATGAAAAACCATGTGAACCCCCGATAGGCTGGGGGGTAAAGCAATCTCATAGGCAACCTCCCCAATTCGCCTCAACACCTTAAAGGGACCAATAAACCTTGGGCTCAACTTGCCCTTCTTCCCGAACCTCATAATGCCTTTCATTGGCGAGACTTTCAAGAGAACCTTCTCGCCAACCATGAATGATACATCACGCGCCTTCCGATCCGTGTAACTCTTCTGTTTGGACTGAGCTGTGTGAAGCCTCTCCTGGATAAACTTCACCTTATCCAAGGCATCCTGTACCAAATCTGTACAGTATAACTTAGCCTCCCCAGGCTCAAACCACCCGATAGGAGAACGACAACAACGACCATATAAAGCCTCGTATGGAACCATCTCTATACTGGACTGATAGTTGTTGTTGTATGCAAATTCCGCCAAGGGCAAGAACTAATCTCACTGCCCTCCAAAGTCAACCACACATCCCCTGAGCATGTCCTCCAAGATTTGAACTGTCCGCTCTGACTGCCCGTCGGTCTGAGGATGGAATGCTGTGCTGAGCTCTACACGGGTCCCCAACTCACTCTGAACCGCTCTCAAGAAATGGGAAGTGAACTGAGGGCCTCTATCTGATATGATGGAAACAGGCACACCGTGCAACCGGACTATCTCCCGAATGTAAATCTAAGCATACCTCTCTGCTGTGTAAGTAGTCGCCACTGGGATAAAGTGGGACGACTTGGTCAACCTATCAATAATGACCCATACTGAATCAAACTTCCGCAAGGTCCGCGACAACCCAACTACGAAATCCATAGTGATGCGCTCCAACTTCCACTCTGGTATAGGCATCTACTGGAGTAGGCCACCCGGCCTCTGGTGTTCATAATTGACCGGCTAGCAATTCAAACACCTAGCTACATACTCCACTATGTCTTTCTTCATCCTTCGCCACCAATAATGCTGCCTCAAGTCACGGTACATCTTCATAGCACCCGGATGAATGGAATACCGCGAACTGTGCACCTCCTCTAGAATCCTCTCCCTCAGGCCATCAACATTAGGAACACATAAACGATCTTGGAGTTGCAAAACACCATCCTCGCCAATAGAAACCTCCTTGGAACCTCCCTGAAGTACCGTCTCTCTAAGAAGCGCCAAATGTGGATCATCGAACTGTCGGGCCTTGATATGCCCCAATAATGAAGACTGAGCAACCACACATGCAAGAACTCGACTGGGCTCTGAAATGTCCAATCTCACAAGTCTGTTAGCCAAGGATTGAATGTCCAAAGCTAGTGGCCTCTCCACTGCTGGAATGAATGCCAAGCTACCCATACTCTCCGCCTTTCTGCTCAAGGCATCCGCGACCACATTTGCCTTTCCTGGATGATAAAGAATGGTTGTCATAATCTTTCAGTAACTCAAGTCACCTGCGTTGCCTCAAATTAAGATCCCTCTGCTTGAATATATGCTGCAAGCTGTGATGATCAGTATAGACCTCACATGACACCCTATACAGATAATGCCTCCATATATTAAGGGCATGAATAATCGCGGCCAACTCTTGATCGTGCACAGGATAATTCTTCTCATGAACCTTCAACTGACGCAAAGCATATGCAATAACTCGCCCCTCCTACATCGATACACATCCCAAGACAATGCATGAAGTGTCTCAATATACCGTATACATCCCCGAGACGGAAGGCAATACAAGAACTGGTGCTGTAGTCAAAGCTATCTTGAGCTTCTAAAAGCTCTCCTCAAAATCATCAGACCAACGGAAAGGAGCACCCTTCTAGGTCAATCTAGTCAAAGGTGATGCAATGGATGAAAATCCATGCACGAATCGTCTGTAGTAACCTGCTAACCCTAGGAAACTCCTGATCTCGGTCACTAAGGTAGGGCGTGGCCAACTCTAAACTGCCTCGATCTTAATGGGATCCACCTTAATACCCTCTCCTGACACAACATGCCCCAAGAATGCCACCGACTCTAGCTAAAACTCATACTTGGAGAACTTAGCATATAGCTTCTGCTCTTGCAAGGTCTGAAGCACTACTCTCAAATGTTGCTCGTGCTCCCTCAAGCTACGAGAGTATATCAAGATGTCATCAATGAAGACGATGACAAATGAATCAATATAAGGCCTGGAAACCCTGTTCATCAAGTCCATAAATGCTACTGGGGCATTAGTCAAGCCAAAGGACATCACCAAAAACTCATAATAGCCATATCTAGTCCGGAATGCAGTCTTTGGAACATCCGAGTCCCGAATCTTCAGTTGATGGTACCCTGACCTCAAGTCTATCTTAGAAAACACCTTATCACCCTGTAACTTGTCGAACAAATCATCGATATGAGGCAACAGATACTTGTTCTTGATGGTGACTTTGTTCAACTGGCGGTAATCAATGCACATCCGCATAGTCCCATCTTTCTTCTTCACAAATAACACTGGTGCACCCCAAGGTGATACACTGGGCCTAACAAACCCCTTTGCCAACAACTCCTCCAGCTGCTCCTTCAACTCTTTCAACTTTTTAGGAGCTATACAGTACGGTGGAGTAGATATAGGCTGGGTGCCTGGGGCCAAATCAATACAGAAACTAATATCACGATCCGGTGGCATGCCCGAAAGATCAGAAGGAAACACATCGGCAAACTCCTGAACTACTAGAACTGAATCAATCGTCGGAGACTCTGCGGTGGTGTCCCAAACATAAGCTAGATAAGCCAAATACCCCTTCTCAACCATATGCCGAGCCTTCAGGAAGGAAATAATCCGACTAGGTGTATCAACTGTGGACCCCTTCCACTCCAACCTCGGCAACCCTGGCATTACTAGTGAAATAGTCTTAGCATAGCAATCTAGGACGGCGTGATATGAAGATAACCAATCCATGCCCAAGATGACCTCAAAATCGATCATATCAAGCAACAAGAGATCTGCTCTAGTCTCGAAATCATAGAATGCGACCACACAGGATCGGTAGATTCGATCCACAACCACAGAATCACCCACAGGAGTGGACACATAAACAGGAGTGCCCAAAGGCTTAGGAGAAACAACCAAAAAATGAGCAAATAGAGATGATACATATGAATAAGTAGACCTTGGGTCAAATAATACTGAAACATCTCTACCGCCGATGGAGATAATACCTTTGATGATGGCATCTTAGGCCAATGTATCTGTCCTGGCCGGAAGGGCGTAAAATCTGGCTGGAGCGTCGGCTGGCTGGCCTCCACCTGACTAAGCAATAGTTGGCTGACCTCTCCCTGCCTGGCCTCCACCTCTAGGATGGACCCTACCAGCCTGCCCTCCACCTCTAGGTGGCGGGGCGGCCAGTGCTGAAGTTATAGGCTGCTGACCCTACTACATTGCCTTGCCCCGAAGTCTAGGGAAGGTCTTCTTCATGTGACCCAGATCTCCACACTCGTAGCACACCCTTGGTAACATAGCCTACTGCCTTGAAGTTTGAGCCTACTGACCCGAATACCCACTAGAAGAATCCTGGATGGCTGGGGGGCGATATGAACTCTCTGGTATGGCACTGAAGTGAGCACTGGAAGAACCCTGATAACCAGAATACCCTCTGGAGGAACCCTGAATAGCTGGTGGGTGGTAAGAACTCTCCAGCATCGCACTGAAATAAGGCCTCACTGGAGCACCTCTATGAGGGGTGGTGGTGCCGAATACGGGGGTCTGCTGGGCTGACCCCTCTCGAAGTGACCTCTACCCCTAGTTGGGGCACCTCTGTACTCTCCTGAAAATCTATCCCTCTTATCCTGTTGTATCTGCTCTCTACCCCTCTGGCGATACCCCTCAATCCTGCGAGCAATCTCTACCACTAGCTGATATTCAGTACCCATCTCCACCTCTCGGGCCATGCCAGCTCAAATAGTGGGGTGTAGCCCCGTAACGAACCTCTGCACTCTCTCTGCATCTGTGGGAAGTATCTTGAGTGCATGGCGAGACAACTCAGAGAACCTCGCCTCATAATCGATCACCGACATCTGACCCTGCTTAAGATGCTCAAACTGATACCGCAACTCTTCCCTCTCAGAGGGCGGAATGTACCTATCCAAGAATAACTATGTGAACTGACCCCAAGTGAGGGGAGAAGAACCTACTGGCCTGCCAAGAACATAGGACTGCCACCACCTACGGGCCCTGCCCTCCAGCTGAAAAGTAGTAAAGTCAACTCCATGCAACTCTAATATCCTCATATTGTGCAGTCTGTCCCCGCACCTGTCAATGAAGTCCTGGGCATCCTCATGTCGCTCACCCCCAAAGATAAGAGGGTGAAGCCTAGTCTATCTATCCAATAACCTTTGTGGATCGCCATCCACAGCTGGCCTGGACTGGGGTGCCACTGCAAAAACTAGCTGAGCCCCATCTGCGGGTAGTGCACCTGGAGTCTGATACACTGCGACTGCGTGACCGGGAGCCTGAGCAGTAGGGGTCTGTGCTCCCCCCCCCTCCCCGCCTGTGATGTAGCCAGATCTGCTGGAAATAAACTAGCCTGAGTCATAGAATCCATGAACCGTAACATAACGGCCATGACTTCCTGGAATCCCGGTGTTGTCATAAAGTCTGTCGGGGTAGGCTCAGCTGCGGGCACCTCGCCCTGCTCCTCGATAATAGGATCTCCTGTAGGATCTGCTGGTGGTACTACTGGAATAGCTCTGGGACGCCCTCGTCCCCTACTACGGGCCAGTGCCCTCCCCCGGCCTCTGCCTCGGCCTCTAGCAGCGGGGGGAGCAGCTCTGCTCGGGTCTAGAACATCAGCCGTGCATGTCCTCACCATCAATGAGAGAATAGAAGAGGGAAATTTAGTATACCAACCACTGCACGATAGGAAATGAATAAAGAGTAGTTTTACTAATACCCTATATCCTCTCGAAGATAAATACAGACGTCTCCGTACCGATCTACAAGACTCTATTAGGTTTCCCCATGACTTGTGAGACCTACGTGAACCTAGTGCTCTGATATCATGTTGTCACGACCCATTTCCATAATAGGTCATGATGGCGCCCAACACCATTGCCGGGCAAGCCAACGCGAAAAATACTAAATAAATTTTCGTTTACCTTTACCCGAAAATAGTTGAAATAATTCTTTAAGTCGAAACAAAAAAAAATGATTAATAAAGTCATAATAATCGTACAACCCTAAAATGATACAGTCTACTAATGTGTGTGCCAAGACCTGGTGTCACAAGCTGTGGGCAACTAGTAGAATATACAAAAGAATCACACTATCTTACTGTCCAAAACAGAATAGACAACAAAAATACATAAGAAAGACTTCTTCAGGCTGCTGAACGACATGGGAGGGAAGAAGCTCACCATATAAGTCTCGAGTCCGCTCAAGGATGCGCACCAGACTGATAGCCAGATACACCCGCCTCAGATCATGTACAATTAAGTACAGAAGTGTAGTATGAGTACATAAACAATATGTACCCAGTAAGTATCTCGTCTAATCTCGAAGAAGTAGAGACGAGAGGTCGACTTGATACTTACTAGGGTCAAATAATATGAGAAGAATTTATAATAAGCATAGATAGAACAATTTATTAACGTTTTATGGCAATGAGTAACAGTTCTTTTTCCAAATAATGTCATGGTATCCATTTACATTTTCAAGGCATATATGAAGTTCAGTCCACCGAGAAATACTAAGTAAAGTATGCGCAAATAACACCGAGAGACGTACGGCCCGATCCAACATAAAAGTAAAGTGTGCACTGCCGAGGGTCGAACGGCTTGAACTATAGGTGCATCTATTACCCCGCTCATGAATCACACGTGTGACGCGGTCAACTATAAATAAGCTCATCAACAAGCAGACAATAATATATATATATCGGAGGGGTAGTTATTCACAGGAATATCCAAATTCTCTTTTAAAAAAACAAACAGGATAAAGTTCCTCCACTAGTCTCATTTACCTTAATCAAAATAATTCATGCGAGAAGAGGACCGCATTTGCAAAATGGGCTAAAATGGCTAGGACCGCTTCTGCGGTCTTGAGGCCACATCTGCGGAGCCGCTTTTGTGGCTTGGGAGCCGCTTTTGCGGTTCCTGGCCTGGCCTGCCCTGGGCTGCATCTACGATGAAAGGACTGCTTCTGCGGTCTCGCACCTACGGTCCACCAACTGCAGGTGCGGTTATGACAGAAGCAGCAGCTTCAGCTCTTTTCAAAAATTTCCACTTCATTCAAGCCTCGTCCGATTGACTCTCGGGGCTCCCGGGCCCCACCCGAACATTCTGACAAGTCTGAAATCACGAAACGGACCTACTTGAACCTTCGGAATGCCCGAAACAACGCTAAATCTAGGAATCACCCCCTAAAACCAAATGAATCAAACTTATGAACTTAAAGTTCTTAATTTTCCTCTAACGGGCCAAAACGCCCTTAAACTACTCAGATTGACTCCAATTTTTATAGGAGTCTTAGATGATATTTTGGACCTGTACCGGGCTTCGGAACCAACATACGAGCCAGATACCTATGAAATCAATCATTAATTATTTTCTTTAAATCCTTAAAACGTCAAATTAACAATTTCTAATAAAAATTCATTACTCGGGCTAGGGACCTAGAAATTTGATTCCGGGCATACGCCCAGGTCCCATATTTTCCCGCAAAGCTTCCGGGACCGTCAAATCACGAATCCGGGTTTGTTTGCTCAAAATGTTGACCAAAGTTAAACTTAATCTTTTAAGAAAATTCTAAGGAATCAAATGGGTATATTTCACTCCAAACTCTTCCAAATCCCAAACTAACCATTCCCGCAAGTCGAAAATTAGCTAAAGCAAGCACTAAAAGTTTTATTTAAGGGAACGGGGTTCTAGAAGGCAAAATGACCGGGCAGGTCGTTACACTAATGCTTCTTGGTGAACCTTCTGTTAGTTAAGAGCTCTGTTAGTTAAAAGCTATGTTAGTTGTGGACTACTTTGTTGGGTAAAAGGGCCAACTCTCATGCGAAGAATAGGCTCACACACTACATGTAAAGGAGTAAGGTTTTGTTAGTTGTGTCTGCAACTTCTGGTTGTGTTACAAATTGTGAAACCAACATAACTTCATTATTAGGATAAGGTGCTTGCTTCCTTTCATGTGATGATTCTTGATTTCCTACGACCTTAACTTCAGTTCCAATATGAGCACTTTATTGTAATTCCTCGACATTGTTGTGATATTTATAGTAATACTCCTGCTTTGGTAGTTTTTTTCAACAGAGTAATGTTAAAGTATCTAGAGTTAGAATTCTTGAAGTCACCACATTATTCGGATTTTTTTTCATTCTAGATAATTCAGAAGCAAAAAAGGTTCGTGGGCCTACTTTACTAAAAGATATTTGGAAACTTCCGCCGGGAAGACAGTTAATGTGCCGTTTAATAATCGTAACCAAGATATTGGGAAAGAGGGCCGAAAGCTTGCTAGCTTTCTAGGAATTATTGCCAGAACTTGAGAGCTAACACCTCTACATGTAGATGATTGGAGAAATTTTGACAAAGAGGAAAAGAAGAAATTAGTGGATTTTTTTAGGGTATGTAATTATTATTATTATTATTTTGTGAACATGTTATTGATACATGATGTTATCTTCTAAATGTTGATTTTTATTTTTTTAGAAGAAGTTCTCTATCCTAAAACGTGGAGAAGTGTGGGTCTTAAAGTCACTAGGAAAGAAATGAAAAGATTACAAGCGCGATTTAAAGGGTGAGTATACGCCAAAATATAAGACTAAAGACGCATTACTAAAAAATAGACCAAGTCACATACCGAGGGATCAATGGAGTGGTCTTGTCTCTTATTGGCTTTCTGATAAAGCTAAGGTATGAACCTTGAAAATTCTCCCAGTATGCTCATTTTCATAGCATTTTTATTTTAGTTATGCTCAATTTTTATTTATGATTTATAAGATATAGTTTTAATATTTCAATGACAGAGACGTACCCAAGCAAATAGAAACAATAGGGCCAAGAAAACGATGCCTCACACAGGAGGATCCAAAAGTATTGCTACTTTGATGAATGAGTAGGTAAACTTGTGAAAATTACAAACTATAATATTTTAAACCTTTTTTGTCACGCATATCTGATACCATTTTTATTGTATTTGGCTGTAAATGGGATTGAGCCTACACGAGCAGAAATTTTCTTATTAACTCATAAAAAACGTAAGGATGGTAGGCCACTGGATGATGATTCTATTAAGACAATCGTAAGATTTATTCTTTCTTTTATTTTGTTGGTTTGATGACTCCGTCAAACAATGTGCATGTTTTCCTACTCATGAATTCCAAAATTGATTTATTGTGTATTCTATGGTCAGGAAATGATAAATGAAAGGATGAGCAATAGTGAGAGATCTACTGAGCAACCTCCTCGTAGTGTTGCTTGGGAAGACGATGTGTATTCTCAGGTGTTGGGAAATGAAAAAAGTGGGTATGTTCGTGGTTTGAGACTTGGTCCAACTCCTGCTGTTCTATGGGGTAGTAGTTCTCCTTAGGAAATATCATTGCTGATGATTCTTCTAATGAGGTTATACAAAGGTTAGAACAGAAGATAATCGAGTTAAAGGAGAAACAAAATAAAGAAATGAATATGATGAAACAAAATCAGGAGATGATGCAATCAGAATTACTCCAAATGAGACAACTCATGCACAAATATGCTCCTGATGCATCTATGCCTCAAAGTAGCAATGGCACCTCAGGGGAACAGGTAACTCCATTTCATAAGCTTTAGACATTTTTAATGAAATTCTAATCATATAAAAGTATTGTTATCTAACATGTTAATATTTATTAGATCCCTGATGCCAATAGTGGACATAAACGAGTACCATAAACATCAAGGATGTTTAGTGTTACTAAAAATGCTCAACCTTCTCATGGTACTACTCATCTTTGTCCTTTCGTCGCTATTATTTGAGTTTTCCTCCGATTTTTATTAATTTGTTGTTTTATTTAGGCTTACCTTGGATGCTTCTTGCTTTTATATTTCCCTCAATGCTAGTGGCATTTCGTCGAGCAGCTGTTTTCTGTTGTTTTGGTGATTCCACCTTCTTTGTAGGTGATTTTCTAGAGGTTACCGTGTTCCACCCTTCACCCTTTTTGTTCGTATTATTACTCCTACCATCATGTAGTCTATCCCCAGTTCCAGTCTCCAAACTTATGCTCTTTTGACCAACTTTTTGATTCTCTGAAATCTGGGCATTAGCAGCAGTAGCAGAGTTTTGTTTTCACCTCCAGCTGGTGATTGAGAGTGTTTAGCCTCAATACCATCCTTTCCTCCTGAAGGTACAGCTCCCACATCTTCCTTATCCTTTCCCACAGAAAGTACATCCCTCCTATCAATTCTTTCATTCACCTGCTTTGCACAATCTCTAGCATGATTAGTAGCATCTTGCAGTGTATCAGAAGACTTTTTATTCTCTTTAGCCTTATCACGATCATTCATTGAGCCTGTAGCAGCAGCAGCAACACTTCATTCTCTACATATTGTTGCACCTCTTGATTCACTTCTTTACGATTAGGATGTATTTGATTTTTAGTAACAATACCAATTGCAGTTTTAGTCTTTGCTAAGGCTAACTTAGCAGGTACATCCCTTGTAGATTTAGGTGGACCTTTATCCTTCATTGAATCAACACCTACAGAGGTACCATCAACTACTGTCATTATATCATCACCATTCCCTCGATCACCACCTGTACTACTGCCCTTGAAGGCACAAAAACAGGCGCCAACGGGCTCAACTTCTTCTTAGGAGAAGTTGAAACAGTGTTGTTGTTTAGATCCTTTGGTGAGCTACTTGAAGGTAGGCTGTGGACATTAGATGTACACTATTCTGCAAATAATCATTGGCAAACTTCTGATGATGCTTTCTGGCAATGTTATAAAATGTTGAAACTACTACATGCATAATATTATTGTTGGTGAATGGTTGGAGAGTTGATGTGGACCTAAATGGGAAATAAAAAGCAAATCCTAGTCATATATAGTCATTGAAAATAAACCAGAAAAAAAGCTTTTAATAAAAACTTGGGGCACCCAACATCACCTTATAAACATTTAAAGCTATGTCATTCAACTACATACCGATCCTAAGAGAAAATGATAACTCACTAGGAGTTGCAGCCATATCATTGGATCTTAAGTTCTTAACTAGCTTTCAAGAATTTCTGTACTTGTGAATGCAGATGTTTGGCTAGAGTTTCACCCAGAATCATCTAACAGAAAGGTCAAATAATATGCAGTACACAACGAGGATATTATTCAGAACATTGAGGAAAAATGATTGGTGTGTAGTGCTATGAATAGTCAAACCTAAACTTTAGAAAGTTCCCATGCCTCCCTTGAAGCTTCCCTTGATTCTCATTTAGCTGAACATCAAGTGTTAAAGAATGATCTTGCTATGTGGGAAAGGAAGTATGGACTTCTTGAGGAGAAGTTTGATTTAGAGGTGAGTTGGGCTTTCTTAAACTCTCATCGTGATGCTTTAATGGAGGCCAGTCAAGAAAACTTTGACTTAGACTCAGAGTTGGCCAAAGTTTTAGAAACCATTGAAAGAACCCAACAATCATTTGACTTTCCTTCTCCGGCAATTGAAGCTCCCGTAGCTAAGGAACCTGTAAATGACGAAGCTGTTGTTGTGGCAGTTGAAGTTGAAGATGTTGCAATTCCAGCTTCCGAGGGTGAAATTTCTAGGAATCAGTCTATGGAAGCTGAAACTTCCGTGACTCTTGCTCCCCTCGTTGAACCTAACACTTCAAGCCCAGCTGAAACCGCTCCTGTTGCTGCTTCTTCAGAAGTTGTCACCGTGCCTGTGGCTGTTTCTGAAAGTGAAATTAATATTGCAACTTCTGATGTGCTAACCCCTTCAGTGACTAGTTAAATTTCCAGACTTTGTTTTTACTTTCTTTGTTGGATGATGGTTTTATCCCTTAGTTATTTTTTTTAAGGGATTTTTTGGTAAAAGTCCCCAGTTATCATAATGGGGCACTTGTATAAACTTTTTGTTGACTAAGTTCTTACTTAGTCTTTTTAATTATATCAAGAAGTTTGTTAGTACTTCAATGTGCTCTATTCTTACCTTTTCCTTATCTACTTAGGACTTATAGAATAGTTTAGCATTTTATCCTTTGAAAATGCTTTATGGTTCTCCTCATGACTTATTAACATGAGGTTTATAAAAGAGGGCCCTTTTATATATCGACACTTAATGAAGAAGACGTCTCAACTTCATAATGGTGTTATAATACGATGAAAGAAATAGGAACACACATGTTTTGTTTGAAATAACTTTGACAAGTTTTTATTCATGAACTTGGACAAGCTTTTGAATATTACATGTATTGAGATACATTTATAACTTTCTCGTAACTGTTTTTCTTGCAACAGATTTTTATAAAGTAAATGTTATTCAACAAGGTTTTTCCTTACAACCTGTTTCAATACATAGTCATGACCCTATCTTAATGTATTAGGAAGGGTTTGAGAGGTGATTCCGTTGTTCTCATGGGAAAGAACACTACGATGAATGTTTTGCATCTTCATTTGTTTTGATAGGAAAGAACACAATGATGAATGCTAAGGTTCCGTAACTTCTGCTCGATACTTGTTTCAATTTACGTCTCCGTCTTACCGCACGTATTTGTGTACAATATGCAGTCCCCCAAGTGTTTGAGCGCTGAAGTATGAAGCCTCGAGCACTTGTTTGTTTCTCACAATTTGGTCCTTTTTCCTGAAAATAGAAAAACATACGGGACTCAGAGGTGAGATTAAAGATGAAGACTGCCTAACCCGTGTGTATTTCCATCAGATTAATTTGTAACCCTGGGCTGGGAATTTTAGAATATTCCATTTTGCCGTGCAGGTCGTGACTCATCATTAGGCACGAGTTAGGGTTTTTGCCTAGCATCTAAAATCGTTAGTAAAATTTTAACAATTCAAAGAAAAATTCTAATACAGCAATACCTGATTGTAGGTACTTTCTCAGAAATAATATCGCTTTAGGTGGACAGCATTCCAATGCGAGGGTAGAAACTTGCCATCTATTGTCTCCAACTAGTATGCTCCTTTTCCCGCAATGTCACGAACTTTGTAGGGTCCTTCCCATATTGGACTTAGCTTTCCTGAATTAGCAGCTTTTGTAGATTGGAACACCTTTTTAAGCACGAAGTCCCCAATTTTAAAGAATCTGAGGCGTGCTTTCCTGTTATAATACCGTTTAATTACTTGCTTTTGTACTGCCATCCTTATTAATGCAGCTTCTCTTCTTCCTTCGAGCAAATCAAGATTCACCCGCATCTTTTTATCATTTGATTCCTCCGTTGCTTGAACGTACCGTGTGCTCGGTTCTCCTATTTCAACTGGAATTAAAGCCTCTGCACCATAAACCATTGAAAAGGGTGTTTCTCCCGTGCTTGTTTTTGTCGTTGTACGATAAGCCCATAATACCCTATGTAATACCTCAGGCCAATTACCTTTTGAATCCTGTAACCTTTTCTTCAAGTTGTTGATAATGACCCTGTTTGTGGATTCCGCTTGTCCATTACCCATTGGATGGTATGGTGTAGATGTTATCCTTTTAATTTGCCAACTTTGAAAAAATTCAGTGATTTGAGCTCCTATGAATTGCGGACTGTTGTCATACACGATTTCCTTTGGTGCTCCAAAACGACATATTATATTTCTCCAAATGAAGTCTTTAACTTCCTTCTCTCGTACATGTTTAAATGCTCCTGCTTCTACCCATTTAGTAAAATAATCTGTAAGTACAAGTAGAAATTTCACCTGACCTTTTGCTTGTGGCAATGGACCTACAATATCCATTCCCCATTTCATAAAGGGCCACGGGGCTATAACAGGATGCAATAGCTCAGCTAGTCTATGCATATTATTGCCGTATATTTGACATTTATCACACTTGGACATGAAACCGTTTGCTTCTTCTTCCATTTTAGGCCAATAATACCCTGCTCGAATCAGCATTTTTACTAGCGACCTTCTTCCTGCATGATTTCCACAATGTCCTTCATGTACTTCTCTCATCACATATTCTATTTGGGAAGGTCCGAGACACCTTGCTAATGTTCCACCGAACATCTTTCGATAAAGATTTCCTTGATGTAAACAGTAACGAGCAGCTTTTTTACGAAGTGCATAAGATTTTCTTTTGTCAGCAGGCACGGTTCCGCGCTATAAAAAAGCAATAATTTCGTTTCTCCAATCCCATGTTAAATGATTAAAATTTACCTCGTTCTTATCAGGTTCGAGAACGAAATAAAATAAATGTACGACTGAAGCATTTGCGTCGTTTGCTACGTCTGTTGTAGATGCGAGATTAGCTAAAGCATCTGCCTCCACATTCTCATCTCTTGGGATCTGCATTACTTTCCAAGTTTGGAATTGTTTTATTAGTTAGCGTACCTTTTCAAAATATTCTTGCATTCGTGTCTCCCTGGCTGTATAAGTCCCCAACATTTGATTGACCACGAGTTGAGAATCACTCTTGATTATAATCTGTGTTATGCCGAGTTCTCGTGCCAATTCTAGACCTGCAATTACAGCCTCATACTCTGCTTCATTGTTAGTTATAGAATGACATTTTATAGCCTGTCTAATAGTCTCACCCGTAGGTGGTATGAGAACTATCCCTAGGCCTGCCCCTTTTACATTAGACGAACCATCAGTGAATAAAATCCAAGTCCCGGGTTTGCACCATTAAAAACTTGTAATTCTTTTTCTGCTTCTAAATGCATCCCCTAGCTAAAATCAGCTACGAAATCGGCTAATACTTGAGATTTTATAGCAGTCCTAGGTTGATAAATGATTTGGTATTCACTTAATTCTATAGCCCATTTTGCTAGCCTCCCTGACAATTCATGTTTATGCAAAATGTTTCGTAATGGAAAAGCAGTAACTACAACAATGGGATGACATTGAAAATAAGGTCTTAATTTTCTAGATGCCATGATCAAAGCTAATGCTAATTTTTCTAGTTGTGGATATCGTGTTTCAGCATCTAATAAAGACTTGCTTACATAATAGATAGGAGATTGTTTACCTTGGTCCTCACGGACTAAAACAACACTTACCGCAACTTCTGACACGGCCAAATAGATGAGTAGCTTTTCTCCTTCTTTTGGTTTTGCCAATAATGGTGGATTTGACAAGTAAGCTTTTAAATTTCTAAGGGCTTGTTGGCAATCTTCGTTCCATTCAAAATGATCTTGCTTTTTTGAGTGCGGAAAAAAATTTAAAGCATTTTTCTGAAGATTGGGAATAAATCTCCCCAAGGCTGCAATTCTTCCCGTTAGCCTTTGGACTTCTTTTTTACTCGTAAGGATATCAGTGATCTCCTCTATTGCTTTGATCTGAGAAGGATTTACCTCAATACCACGGTTAGAAACGAGAGAGCCCAATAATTTGCCTGAGGCAACCCCAAATGCACATTTTTCTGGATTGAGTTTCATATTAAATTTTTGTAAAATTTCAAATGTAACAGATAAATGAGAAATATGATCATGAGAATGCTGGGTTTTGACGAGTATATCATCTATATATACCTCCATGGTTTTTCCTAAATGTTCTTGGAACATTTTGGTGACCAACCTTTGATAGGTTGCTCCAGCATTTTTGAGATCAAAGGGCATTACTTTATAACAGTAAGTCCCCCTGTCTGTGATGAAAGAAATTTTTTCTTCGTCACTGGGGTCCATTTTAATTTGGTTGTACCCCGAATATGCATCTAAAAAACTCAAAAGTTCATGTCCTGCAGTTGCATCAATTAACTGATCTATATGCGGTAAAGGGAAAGAATCTTTTGGGCAGGCTTTGTTAAGATCTGTATAATCCACGCAAACCCGCCACTTACCGTTTTTCTTAGGTACAACAACTGTGTTTGCTAACCAATTAGGATACTTTACCTCGCGTATTGACCCAATTTTTAATAGCTTTTGGACCTCATCTTGAATCACCTGATTTTTGAAAGCTCCTTGCTTTCTTTTCTTTTGCTTTACTGGTGTGAAGGATGGGTCTTCATTTAGTTTGTGAGTCATCACATCCGGTGGTATCCCTGTCATATCAGCATGGGACCAAGCAAAATAGTCCACGTTAGCTTTTAAAAATTCAATCAACATACCTCGCATGTCTGAGCTTAAATTGGCTCCAACATAAACCTTCCGTTCAGGCCATTGCTCAAATAATATCACAACCTCGAGCTCTTCAATTGTTGTTTTGATATTTTCATTCTCTTCAGGTTCCTGAATTGTATCAGGTCTCGAGTCTAAATCTGTCTTTTCTTGCTCAATTGAGGTTTGATCCTTGATACCTTCAACTGTTTCCTGTAATTGCTATTTTTCTTTATTTACGGTGCTCGTATCTGTTACAGTGTTGATACTCCTGGTTGTCTGTTGATCCCCACGAATTTGGCAAATTTCCCAGGGTGATGAGAATTTATTAACTTGATGTAGAGTTGATGGGACAACATCCATGTCATGGATCCAAGGTCTCCCCATGATCATATTGTAAGCCATTTCCATATCTACTACCTGAAATTTAGTTTCTTTAACAACACCTGCAACAAAAGTTATTAGAATTACCTCTCCTTTTATTACCACACTTAAATTGTCGAACCCGGATAGGGTATGCGCCTTAGGTATCATTTTGTCTTCAGCTTGCATTTCACGTAATACACTTAATAGTATAATATTCACGGAACTTCCTGGATCAATCAAAACTCGTTTTACATTAGTATCATATACAAGTAAAGATATTACCAGTGCGTCATTATGTGGGGTCATTACTCCTTCGGTATCTGCATCATCGAAAGAAATACTTTTGTTTTCTAAAACCTGTCGTACCCGTTTCCCGTGTGTTATCGTTACTTTAGAAACCTTGTTGGACGCCGTATATGTTACACCGTGAATATCTTCTCCCCCACTTATAACATTCACGGTTCTCTTGGGTGAAGGGGGCTTTGGTGGCTCCTGCCTATTTTTCATATAGGCTTGCTTACCTTTCTCACTAATAACTCAGTGACATACCCTTGTTTCAATAGATAATCCACTTCACTTTGTAAGAATCTACATTCTGAAGTTTTGTGCCCGTGATCATTGTGGAATTCGCACCAATGGTCTGGATTGCGTCTATTTAGATTTGACCGCATCTCTTTTGGCCATCGTACCTTATCTCCCATGCTCCTCAAAACAGCTACGATCTCGGAGGTAGTGACATTAAAGTTATATCCGCCGAACCTTGCTTTTAAACTTCTGTCATTATCTCATGACTCTTGTCTGTTTCGGTCATTTCTGAACCTTGATGAAGAACCATATTTCCTGTTCCTCGATTTTTGATCATATCGTTGACTATCCTGCTTTGACCGTGAGTCTTTCCCTGTAGGTCCCATTTATGGATCATACCTGTTTTTACCTGATCTTTTTTCGGTTTCTGATCACCTGGAATTGCTCCTTTCTTCATGACGAAACTGAGGTACGATATCTTCCTCAATTCGCAACTTCGTACTATACCTGTTATAAACGTCATTCCACGTGGTTGCATGAAACTCTCGAAGGCTTTCTTTAAGTCTTCTCGTGGCTTCTGAGCTTTTGTCATTTAAGTTGCTTGCAAAAGCTATTGCAGCCTAGTTACCAGGTACACGAGGTAAAGTGATTCTTTCACGTTGGAATCTATCAACAAAATCCCTGAGCAACTCGGAGTCCCCTTGCTTGATTTTGAAAGTATCCTCCATTCTTTTCTCAACCTTTTGAGCTCCCGAGTGTGCTTTAATAAAAGAATCTGCAAGCTCAGCAAAAGAATTAATAGAATTTTCGGGTAAAAGAGAATACTAGGTTAATGCGCCCTTGGTGAGTGTTTCTCCAAATTTCTTGACCAGTACTGATTCAATTTCTTGTTTGGTCAAGTCATTACCTTTCACGCCTGTTGTAAATGCAGTTACGTGATCACGTGGGTCTGTTGTGCCATCATATTTCGAGATGTCAGGCATTTTGAACTTTTTAAGGATTGGAAGGGGAGCAGCACTTGGTTTCCAAGGTTGTTGTGAGTATTTATCCACATCCACTCCTTTAATTACGGGTGTAACTCCAGGGATTTGCTCGATGCGCTCATTTTGTTCCTTAAGCTGTTTCTGCAAAGTTAATACTAAATTTTGCAAATGAGAATTATTTGAATTACCTGGTTCTCCATCCTGTGGTTCACTGGGGGTTCTTCCATTTCCAGAATTAACAAGGCCAGAACGAGGATTCTCTAATGTATTTTTATTACGTGTAGGTGTGGGTGGTGCAACAGGTAATCGACTAACTAGAGCCTGAAGAGCTTGGTTAACCCGTGCATCAATTACTTTTTGTAAAGCTTCATCTACCCCTTCAAAATGTTCAGATTGCTCTTGTTGATCAGCACGAGATTCAGGAGCAGGAGTGCCTTCACGAGATTGACGTGGTGAATTTTGAGGGGAGGGAACCACGTCAATGTTATGTAAATCTCCTTGATTTTGATGGATTTGATTTTCATGGTTTCCCAAGGTGTTTTCACTGTTATTGTTGTTTGACATGATGATAACAACGTCTGGAATGTAGCTTAAAAGAGAAGATTATCAGATTCCCAGTAACGGAACCAATTTGTTTAACCAAAAATCTGAGTCTTTGGTCAAAGCTTAGAAATATAGAGAAATTCGGGTTACTGATAATCTGGAGACGAAAATAACAAAAGACTTTTGAGAATAATAAAGTAATAAGTAATTTTGTATTTCAGTGTAATCACAATAATATTTCTCGTTTTTACAGATGTTGAGTCCTTCTCCTTTTATAGTTGATTCTAGGAGAAGATGTAATGCCTTTGTCTTAATGAGACAATTATGAGCAATAAATGACATTAAAAGAAACGTTATACAATCATTTCTATTTAATTCAAATTCTTTAACGTATTTGATATTTAATGCTGTATCTAGATTCTTTTACGTCATCAGATTCGTATCTTCAACTTCTTCCGATCTTTAAATGACTCGAATAGGTACGAGACTCGTACCTATTTGAGTAACGGTCCACACCTATGTTGTTTTCTTCTCCTCATATCTGTTGTCTCCCGTGCTTCTTGGCTATTTATTGCGTTTTGACCTTTTGACCAATCCATGTGTCATGACACGTCATCTTCATATTTAGATTCAGTTCTTTTCCAATACACTCAAAGCCTTCTAATATTACATTATTGCTCTTTATGAGCTTAATTCGTGAAATTATTTATAGGTATTTTAAGTAATATTTTAATTTGTAATTTAACTTTAGTTTCAATGAGCAGATTATTGAATTAAGTTCCTTGAAACTTATTTAAATTTGATAGTTGTGTGATGCCTATTTGAATGAAAATATAATAGATGAATAGTCATTTGCTATAAAGTTATTTATTTGAATATCTTATTTTCTACCAAAAATGCATTGCAGGCGCTAGAGAAAGAGGAGCTAAATCAGAATAAATAGACACATGAATTGTGTCTCCTCTTATTCATAGAATTTAGTATCATCATTTTATGATTTATTGCTGATCACTAATTGTCCCTAGATCTTAGGTACTTTTACACACAACACAAACTAAAATTTTTGGACATAAGCATCAACCTTATTTTTTCCTGATGTTTTGATACTAATGCTAGTATTATTCATATTGGATAGTCAGATGACTCTGAGTCTTGAACTTATGCCTTCTTTTCCCATACAGCATAATCAACTCCTGATGTTGCCAACTGAAAATTAGATGGAACAAGGTTTCCAACATTGCCAGGTCCAATTTTGACAATGATTTTGTCATCAATGTTTGCCACATAAAGATCATTTTGTGCTGCCAAAATTTTCACTTTGCTTGTTGCAGAAATTCCATTCCTCTTCCTAACTGCATACAAATCTTTGATTGGTTTCCTCATCCCTTGGAACAGAAAGAAATGGTCATAGAACTGCACAAAACACAAAAGAATAGTGCTCTTCAATTAGACGAAACTTGATGCTTTTTTTTTCTCTTATTCAATCAATCAATTTTCCTAAACTAGATGCCACGATATGAAGTGGGGTCTTGGAGCAACGATACAGTTGTCTCTGTATGACCTATAGGTCACGGCAGTGGCATATAAACCTTGTCCTATGCGGTGTCACGGGACACCGCTTCATCAAAAGTTTTTACTAGTTATTTATAAGAAAAATAAAAATAATGGGGATAAATATAAAAAATGACGCCGCTTACAACTAAAATAAGTTATTTATTTGTTCATTTCTTCAAACTATGACACCGCTTATGAAAAATCCTGCGTACGCTACTGGGTCACGGGTTCAAGTTGTGGAAGCAGCTACTAATCATTGCATCAATATACGTTGCATGTCTATATCACACTCTTTGGTGTGCAGCCCTTCCCCGAACCCTGTGTGAATGCTGCATGTTTTGTGCACCAGACTGCCTCTTAAAATGCCACGACATGACCTCTATGTATTATTTCCTATTCGAGTTGTTAGCTTATCACAAACCTCTTCGTCTGGACTAGGAAACAATTATGTGAAGCTTACAAAAGGGAGTTCACAAAAATGCTAAGGTTGTTTTCTATCAGATGTAACGCGCAACTCGTCCTGTTTTAATCTAAATCATTGCAGTTTCATCCAATTATAACAACTAGTATGGAAAAACTGCAGAGGCTGAAATAGTATTGTAAAGAAGAAATATTATACCACTGATGGAATTCCAGGATGAGTTAGAATGTAGGCATATCCCTGAGTAACTTTATCATTTGGATTAGTAGGAAATGGCCATTGCTGTTGCGAATAAGTATCATGATTATCAATAAAAGTCACAGCATTCTGAGGCAAAATACCAATCATTCCAGGAGGATGTCCCTTAGAATCTTTCAACAAATCGAATCTCGTATCCCCAACAGCAGTACCAAGAATACCTTTCGTCGTAAAATCAAATGTTGTCACAACACCACCTGCATTCTGAACCCACTGAAGTAAATAATTTCTATGCTGATCATAGTCCGGTTTCCCATCCGGTTTATTATTAAATTTCAAGAAAAATTCTCCAACAGCAAAATCTGGTTTAGTATTGTCCATGTAGATTTTAGTGAACTTAGGTGCATATCCTAAGACCATATCAAATCTCCAACCATCAAATCCAATTTCAGTTTTGAGCCAATTCATCCAATCTGATAAATCCTTTTGCACTTGTGGATTAGCATGATCAATGTCTGGTGCATCTCCCCAATCTAAACCAGTATCATTATTTCCTTTGCCATCGGAAAATTTAGTATCGTTGCCACAAATGAAGGTCGGACCCCAATCGAGCTTATTATCAGGCGTGCCACCTTCAAATAAACAGTTGATTCCTCTTCTATCTTTGTTTTCAGCCCATCTATGGTTTATCACTATATCAGCAAGACATTTGATTCCTTTATCGTGAAAGGCTTTGATTAAGGCTTTAAGTTCACGTGAATTTCCATAGCTTGATGTGTCCAAATCATACAATCTTGATGGCATATACCCTGACAAATTGAGAAAATATAAGTCTAATTTAATAACCTTATCAGATAATCTAGAAGTTTCCTTGATCGAAGGAAACTATTAATTATGAGTCCGTAGGGCAATCATATTTTATGGAGAAGTCCATGGGGCTAAAGTATTTGCCTAAGAGTCCCTAGCCTACCTATAAATATGCGACTCAATCAGTCCGGCTTGTCAAAGTTTTCCAAAGGTGATTCTCTATAACGCTTGAACAATAATGGCTGAAGGTACAATCCTATTAATATTCTGCTACGTAGGCTCTGTGTGTATGCTTAAATTCTACATAGTCCACTTACAAGTTTGAAAGTAATAGGTCACATGGTATGACCAGTTCCTTAAAGACTAAAGAGTGAAGCATAAATGTTTACAAGTAATTGTCCATGATAAGAAAAACTAGTTACCTGGAAAATAAGGTAGGTAACTTGCTATAACATGTTAAATTACACTGATAGCGTAATTTTTTTTTTTGAAGAGTACCTTGGCTGTGATTTTGAAGGGAATTTGAGGCAGGGGGAAGCCAAACATGAGTAACTCCAGCATCAGCCAAATCTGGGACTAATTTGATAAGATGGTTCCACCATCCTCCATCTTGCCCCGACGATTCCCAGTTAAATCCCTGTTTTATAAATTAAAAAAAAACATATAATACCTAGTACTTAGTTGAATATTTTAATGACAATGGTTCATCTTCACATAAAATACTACAGAAAGTATGTTTCTGCACATAAATGGATTTGTTTTATATATCTAGAAAGTTTTCTTTTCTTGGGTACCTGAAATAACAAAGTAGAAGATGCAAATGCAGGCAAAAGAATCAGCAAAAGACACACAGAGAAAATGAGGTTTATGTTTGTTTTGTTTTCCATTTTTCTGTTTGTGTATATTAATGAAATCTGAAATAAGATGATTAAAAATAGGGTGGTGGATAGCCTATATGGAAGACTTTTCAAAATTAATGTATACTAGAAATTACACTATTGACCAAGTCAACAGAACTTAGAGGCTGCTAAACTGTGTTTAAGTGATAAAAATATTATCTAAGTGCCATTTTGTGTAGAAAATGATGAGAGGAGTTATATTGTAGTATTGGTAGCTACAAACATCTGGCAAAAACATTGTATGCAGTACTTTTCAACTAGATGATGGACAAGGAAAACACGTAATTTTTCTCATAATTTTTCTTAGTAGAATGGAACTTCCAATATTTTTCTTATTTTCTTTTTCTTCATGGTAAAAAGGGCAACTTGATGCACTAAGCTCTCGCTATGTGCGGGGTCTGGGGAAGGGCCGGATCACTGGGATCTATTGTACGTAGCCTTACCCTGCATTTCTGCAAGAGCTATTAGACTTTAATTAGATATTGAATCCTGTCATTGGCTGGAATGAACCTTAAATATACCAGATCAGGTTCGTTTGCAACTCCACCTATCCAATTAACTGGATTCGAAAATGCTAAATACAGATATCATTATGGAGTGTGGTGGGATGGTTGGGATCTCTCTCGGGTTTGGGCCTTGCGATTTGCGAATGAAAAACTTCTTAGTGTTGAATTTGGCAAATCTTTTGTCCCACATTGGTGGGAAAAGAAGGGTTGAGGGGATTTTCCCCCTATAAAAGAAGGCTTAATGTTTAGGATTTAAACACACCTCTCATTTGCCTTTTCATCTGTTTAAGACATTTGTATCTTCTCTCTTTAGTATTATTTCACTTGTATTTTTGGAGTGAAATAAAATATTGGTTGTGTCCGAAGAGTAGGCAAAATTAGCCGAACCTCGTAAATTCTGGTGTTCCCTTTATTGTTGCTTTATTGTCTTATTTATTATTTGGTGACTGTCATAATTTTTGGTATAGTAGTTGTGACTTATTCACACTATATACATTTGGCTTCCGCAACAATTGATATCAGAGCCAAGGTACTGTCTAAGTATGCTCTGTGGTTGCAGCATAGTCTGATCTTCCACATCAGAAAAGATTTATCTTGGTAACTGAGTCAAGGTTCTGTCTGAATATGCTCTGTAGTTGCAGTTTAGTCTGATCTTCTACATCAGAAAGGAAATAATCTTGATTTGTGTCGTCAGCTATTAAATAATATTTGTGTCAAATATGGGAGACAATAAACAAGAAGAATCTACATCAAGTGTCAACAATACGTCATCATTGGCATCTTCGCTTATGACAAGAATTATGTCAAATGCGAAATTTGCGGTAAAAATATTTGACGGGTCCGGACATTTTGGGATGTGGCAAGACGAGGTTCTAGATGTCCTTTTTCAACAAGGGCTAGATCTGACCATTGAAGAAAAGAAACCAGATGTTATTGGAGAAGAAGATTGGATAATTATTAACCGTGTTGCTTGCGGTACCATTCGATCCTATCTTGCTAGAGAGCAGAAATATCCATACACAAAGGAAACTTCTGCAAGTAAATTATGGAAAGCACTGGAGGATAAATTTTTGAAGAAAAACAGTCAAAATAAATTGTACATGAAGAAGAGACTGTTTCACTTCACCTATGTTCCTGGTACCACGATGAATGAACATATCACCGGTTTCAATAAGTTGGTCACAAATTTGCAAAATATGGATACAACTTATGATGATGGTGACTTGGCCTTGATGTTGTTGGCGTCATTTCCTAATGAGTACGAGCACCTTGAAACTACTCTACTCCATGGAAATGACGAAGTTTCTCTTAGAGAAGTTTGTTCGGCTTTGTACAGCTATGAACAAAGAAAGCGAGAAAAACAGAAGGGCGGAGAAGGAGAAGCACTGTTTGTAAGGGGTCGTCCTCAAAATCAAACGAGGACAAAGAAGGGAAGATCCAAGTCAAGATCCAGACCCAGCAAAGATGAATGTGCCTTTTGTCGAGAAAAAGGGCACTGGAAGAAAGATTGTCCGAAGTTGAAGAATAAGGCCAAACATAACAATGGAAAGGCCATTATGGATTCAAATGTAGCTGATTGTGATGATTCAGACTTCTCATTAGTTACAACAGAGTCATCAACATCATAAGACATATGGTTGATGGACTCGGCTTGTAGCCATCATATGTGTCCCAACAGGGACTGGTTTGTGGAATTTCAAGAAGGAGAATATGGAGTCATCCACACAGCGGATAACAACCCTCTTACCTCATATGGCATTGGTTCAATACGATTAAGGAACCATGATGGAATGATCAGAACATTAACAGATGTTCGATATGTACCGGATTTGAAGAAGAATCTCATCTCTGTGGGAGCCCTGGAATCAAAAGGGTTCAAAATCATTGCAGAAAATGGAGTGATGAGAGTATGCTCCGGTGCACTAGTGGTAATGAAGGCTAATCGGAAGAATAATAATATGTACCGCTATCGTGGCAGTACAGTTATTGGGACAGCGACAGTGACATCCAGTGACGACAAAGAGGCAGAAGCAACCAAGCTATGACACATGCGCTTGGGACATGCTGGAGGAAAATCCTTGAAAACTCTATCAGATCAAGGATTGTTAAAAGGAGTAAAGGCTTGCAACTTGGAGTTTTGTGAGCATTGTGTTAAAGGGAAACAGACAAGCGTTAAATTTGGTACAGCGATCCATAATACTAAAGGCATTTTGGATTATGTACACTCTGATGTTTGGGGTCCTTCCAAAACACCTTCATTGGGCGGGAAGCACTATTTTGTAACCTTTGTTGATGATTTTTCCCGAAGAGTATGGGTGTATACAATGAAGAGCAAAGATGAAGTGTTGGGAATTTTTCTCAAATGGAAGACGATGGTGGAGAATCAAACAGACAAGAAGATCAAGTGTATTCGCACAGACAATGGAGGTGAATACAAAAATGATCATTTCAATAAGGTCTGTAAAAATGATGGCATCGTCCGATACTTTACTGTTAGACATACACCACAACAAAATGGAGTGGCAGAACGTATGAACCGGACCTTGCTGGAGAAGGTACGGTGTATGTTGTCCAATGCTGGCTTGGGCAAAGAATTTTGGGCTGAGGCAATTACATATGCTTGCCACCTAATTAATCGTCTACCATCTGCTGCTATTGATGGCAAGACACCATTTGAAAAATGGTATGGAAAACCTGCTGTAGATTATAACTCTTTGCACGTGTTTGGCTCAACTGCATATTATCATGTGACGGAGTCAAAATTGGATCCAAGGGCAAAGAAGGCTATTTTTATGGGAATTACTTCTGGAGTCAAAGGATATCGCTTATGGTGTCCTATGACAAAGAAAGTAATATTCAGCAGAGATGTTACCTTTGATGAATCTGCTATGGTAAATAAGGTAACAGAAGACACCAAACAAAATAAAGGTGCTTCTAAGCAGGTGGAGTTTGAGGGAAAATTTATTTTTCCTACACAAGAAGCAGAGGAGGAAACAAATGAAGATTACCCTCTGGAAGGAGAGCCAGTAGAGGAGATTCCAACTCAGGAACCTCAACAACAACTTGAATCAATAGCAACCAGCAGGCCAAAAAGAACAATAACGAAACCTGTTCGTCTCATAGAGACGGTTGCTTGTGCAACCTCAATTGTAGCTGATGATGTTCCTACCACTTATAAAGACGCTGTCCAAAGTTCAGAAGAAGATAAGTGGAGGATTGCCATGAATGATGAAATACAGTCCCTTCATCAGAATCATACATGGAGATTGGCCAATCTCCCGAAGGGAAAGAAAACAATTGGGTGCAAATGGGTATTTGTAAAGAAAGAAGGATTTCCTAACCAAGTAGATGTTCGCTACAAAGCAAGATTGGTGGCCAAAGGATATGCTCAAAAGGAAGGAATTGATTACAATGAAGTGTTTTCTCCAGTTGTAAAACATTCCTCCATTAGAATTATGTTGGCTTTGGTAGCACAATTGGATTTGGAACTAGTTCAGATGGATGTAAAAACTGCGTTTTTACATGGAAACTTGGAGGAGGAAATCTACATGACTCAGCCAGAAGGATTCAAAGTTGCTGGAAAAGAAAATATGGTGTGCAAACTTGAAAAATCGTTGTACGGATTGAAACAATCTTCTAGACAATGGTACAAGCGATTTGACGAGTTTATGTTGCGGCAAGGGTACAAGAGAAGCAAATACGATCATTGTGTGTATTTGCACAAGCTTAAAGATGGTTCCTTTGTATATATTCTCCTATATGTTGATGATATGTTGATAGCTTCCAAGAATTCGGAAGAAATTGATAAGTTGAAGATTCAACTGAAGAAGGAGTTTGAGATGAAGGATCTGGGCGAGGCAAAGAAAATTCTTGGCATGGAGATAATTAGAGATAGACGTTCAAAGAAACTCTGTTTATCTCAAAAGGAATATTTGAAGAGAGTACTTCAACGTTTTGGCATAGATGACAAGACTAAGCCAGTTAGTACTCCACTTGCTTCCCATTTTAAGCTAAGTACTATTATGTCGCCAATGGATGAAGCTGAACGAGAGTATATGTCAAAGGTACCATACGCAAATGCTGTTGGTAGCTTGATGTATGCAATGGTTTGCACAAGGCCTGACATTTCACAAGCTGTTGGAGTTATTAGCAGATATATGCACAATCCAGGGAAGGAGCATTGTCAAGCTGTGAAGTGGATTTTACGGTATATTCATAATACTGTAGATGTCGGGTTAGTTTTTGAGCAGGAAGACAATCAGTCTGTAGTTGGATATTGTGACTCAGATTTTGCGGGTGATATGGACAAACGAAGATCAACTACTGGTTATGTGTTTACTTTTGCAATGGCACCAGTTAGTTGGAAGTCTACTTTGCAGTCAACAGTTGCTTTGTCTACAACAGAGGCAGAGTACATGGCTATTACAGAGGCTGTGAAAGAGGCAATTTGGCTTCAAGGATTGCTAAAGGAGTTTGGTGTTGAACAAAAAGGTATCACAATTTTTTGTGATAGTCAAAGTGCTATTCAATTAGCGAAGAACCAAGTTTATCATGTAAGGACGAAGCACATTGATGTTCGGTATCATTTCGTACGAGAAATCATAGAAGAAGGTGGAGTCACAGTGAAGAAAATTCATACTACGGAGAATCCTGCTGATATGCTGACAAAGGTGGTGACTGCGGTCAAGTTTCAACATTGTTTGAATTTGATCAACATTGTTGAAAACTGAAGATTGAAGATGAAGACACAATCAAAATTTGTTATTGAGAGAAAATTGAAGATGTGGAATTTTGCCAAGGTGGAGATTTGTTGAATTTGGCAAATCTTTTGTCCCACATCGGTGGGAAAAGAAGGGTTGGGGGGATTTTCCCCCTATAAAATAAGGCTTAATGTTTAGGATTTAAACACACCTCTCATTTGCCTTCTCATCTGTTTAAGGCATTTGTATCTTCTCTCTTTAGTATTATTTCACTTGTATTTTTGGAGTGAAATAAAATATTGGTTGTGTCCGAGAAGTAGACAAAATTAGCCGAACCTCATAAATTCTGGTGTTCCCTTTATTGTTGCTTTATTGTCTTATTTATTATTTGGTGACTGTCATAATTTTTGGTATAGTAGTTGTGACTTATTCACACTATATACATTTGGCTTCCGCAACACTTAGTACGAATTGCTTTACCCTCTTAGTGGGCCTACTCGATGCAATATCTGGTATTGCACTCGCGATAACAAACTTGTAAAAATACACTGTTGGCAATGGTTATATTTCTCACAGTATTTCACATTACTAACTAATAGCTGGTTGGATCGCTATGGATTAATCTGTAGCTCTTCAATTTCAATTTAAGGACTAAAAAACTTCAAGCAGAAGAGTTGGTTCAATGCAAAAGTTTACACTGAAGACATTATCACGAATCACAAAGGAAGAAATTATATTGAATTCTATGATTAAATTTGCGTCATATTGTAGCTAAAACAAGCCAGGCTCCATCGAATGTCATATAAAAGTTTGATCTTTTTTCCCACGGTCACTTCTTGTATAATAAATTACTACTGGTAAAAGTTTCCAAGAGCAAATGCAATATGTTTATGACTTTTGCTCCCATACAACATAGTCCTGTCCAGAAGTTGCCACCTGATAATTAGGTGGAATAAGACTTCCAAGATCAGTTTTTGGACCAATCTTCACAACAATCTTCTGATCAACCATTGCTACATAAAGATCAGCATCAGCAGCCATTATCTGCACATTACTTGTTGCAGATATTCCATTCCTATTCCTTATTGACACCAAAGTAGAAATTCCGTCCTTCAGCCCCCAATCAAAGAAATGGTCATAAAACTGCAACCAAAAAAAAAAAGAAATGGTTGTAACTTTCTTGCAAAACGGACTTATTCAAAAATGCCCCGGTGCATTAAGCTCCCGCTATGCGCAGGGACCGGGGAAGGGCCGGACCACAAGGGTCTATTGTATGCAACCTCACCCTGCATTTCTGCCAGAGGCTGTTTCCACGGCTCGAACCCGTGACCTCCTGGTCACATGACAACAACTTTACCAGTTACGTCAAGGCTCCCCTTCGGACTTATTCAGAAATGCAATGAACAATATTTGATCAAAAATAAGATAAATTTACCACTGAGGGAATTCCAGGATGTGTGAGAATATATGCATAACCTTGCATAACTTTGTCTGAAGGGAAAGGCCAAAGCTTTTGTGTCGATCCAGTATCATGATTATCGATAAAAGTCACAGCATTTTGAGGCAAAATACCTATCAAACCAGGAGGTTTACCATTTGAATCCTTCAATCTCCACAACTCCCCTTCAACAGCAGCTTGAAGAATTCCTTTAGTTGTGAAATCAAAAGCTGTTACAGCTCCACCGCCATTTTGAACCCACCCGGCTAGCTCATTCCTATGATTGTCCTGGTTATAGTCCGGTTTTCCATCTCCGCCATAGGCAATAGAGTTCCAAAACTCACCAACTGCAAAATCCGGGGACGTGTTTTCCATATAAATCTTGGTGATACTAGGAGCATACCCTCTAACAAAATCGAAACGCCAACCATCAAATCCAATTTCAGTTTTTAGCCAATTCATCCAATCAGACAACTCTTTTTGGACTTGGGGGTTAAGATGATCGATATCAGGTGCAGCTGCAAAGTCTAAACCGGTGTCATCATTCCCCGTGCCATCAGAATATTGCGAGTCGCCTTTGCAAATCATATGCGGACCCCAATCAAGACGATCATCAGACGTTCCGCCTTCAAAGATGCAGTATATTCCCCTGCTATCTTTCTTATCGGCGCATCTGTGGTTTATAACTATATCAGCAACAGCTTTTATTCCCTGATCATGTAAAGCCTTAATAAGAGCTTGCAGTTGTTGCTGATTCCCATACTTGGATGTATCTAAGTCATACAATCTTCCTGGCATATAACCTGGCGAAAAAAGATGGTTTCAGCATTCAAGTAATCCCATTTGCAACAACTATAATCTGTCTTAGTATGCGCAATTCTTCAAACATGTAAAATGCATGTCAAATATAGGATAATTAAATCAAACTCCAGTCTTCAATTATTTAACTACGCCTCAATCTAAATTCAAACTATTTTAAAAATGTATAAGAGTATAGATTTATATTAAGTATGCACACGAAAGTATAAAAGGTTCACTGAACTATGGGCTTACTTAATTAAAATTCTAGATCCATCTCTGTATAACTTATGATGTATCATTTTTAACAATTGAATTGTCCTACTTTTTCCTATTTTCTTATAAACGATAATTTTAGGGTTGGCTTGCGCTTACCTTAACTAATCAGACTAATCCATCAAGTATCTGTTACCACTAACCAGTAGTAAAGGTACGAGATAAGTCTATCATCCTAAACTTAGACATCGAAAAAATCAACAAGCATTTTTTGTCTTTAATGGGATTTAAACGTTGCTCTTTAACAATTTTTTCAATCTCATTGACGGATAGGTGACACACGCCAATCCCACTTTTATGCGTGCATTCAATAAAAAGTGACAACTTTATTACTCCATCTGTCTCATTTTAAATGTCATTTAAGATTTTAGCATGTCAATTAAGAAAACATTAAGTATAATATTTAGTTTACTAAATTACCCTTATTTATTTCCGGACTATTAAATGCTACTATTGAAAAGTGGGATTTAATAGCAAGGGGAGGATCAGAAAAATACTGATTCTCTCATGATCTTTGAAACCGACATTTCTTTTGAGACATTTTTCTTGGACTAAAACGACAGTTAAAATGGGACGGAGGGAGTATGTGTAATTACCTTGAGGTGAAACAGAGTTAGATGATGGTGGTAACCAAACATGAGTAATTCCGGCTTTTGCCAAATCTGGAACTAAGTTGATTAGAGAGTTGTACCATCCACCTTGCTGATTACTTGATTCCCAATTGAACCCCTTAAATTCATTACAAAAGAAAGAAAAAATGAACTGTTATATATATCTGAATAAGTACACAAATATAGAGTATAGAGATACGTATATATATACATGTGAGAAAATTTGAGGAAAGGTTCTTGGAATACCTGAAACAACAAAGTTGGAGTTGCAAATATAGGAAAAAGAGAGAGAATTAAACAAAGAGGGAAAAGAGAATTCATTGTTTTTTCTTGTGTTTTGTTTAACTCCAGGATGAGGTGACAAGATGGACAAGAAACTCTATTTATAATGTGGTTTAGAGACAGAAAGGATCATAACTTTTTCAAACAAATGTAATCTCATCAAATTATTCTTTCAAAATAAAGCAGTTTGTTATTTGCTTATTATTATAATCTTGGTATTAGATACACTTACTTTTTTATTATTCTCAATGATGGGAAGAAAATGAGAACTACTTTTGTTTCTTTCCTAGTCATGGTTGATAGCAATCTGGATATAGATACATGCAATATTAAAGCATGGTTTGATTATGATTGATACACCAATTCAGCGGTCGCGGAAGCCGGATTTTATTAAAGGGATTCAAAAAAAATAAAAAATGTAAATACGTAAAAAAAAACAAAGGAATTATACGTATATGAATTTTTTTTACCTTATATATATACAGTATAATTTTCGAGCGAAGGCCCCTTCCGCCCACCTAATTCCGCTCCGGTGTGAATCCAGAATATTATTTCCACAAGTATGCCTAACTAGAGGGCTATAGTTCATTGGTGAGAACATTTATTTTGTGATACTCAAACTATTACGAACGTAAACCAAAAAATATAGGAGTAACGGAAAATACATGAGAAAATCACCCTTTTTTATGGAAAATATTTTTCACGAAATATTTTCCACAAAATCAGGTATTTGGTATGATGGAAGTCTTTTTCCATGAAAATTGTTGAACTTTTTCGAAAAAATGTAAGTTAATAATATCAACAAATGAGTTTAATGTGACTTTTGAGTATTAGAAATTAATTAATAATAATTTATGTGTGTTAGTTTGAAAGCAAATACTATAAAATTAAAGGTTAAGATGACTTCCGTACATAGTGAGGACAGTAATTTTCCTCCTTTTGATGAATAATGACTTTCATCGTATATATCAAATACTAGAAAATAACTTCCTCATAACAAATATTTTCCAGCAAATCATTTTTCCTCGTACCAGACACACCAAAAATGTATTAGGATGTGATTTTTCATCTCAAAAGAAAAATTGTCAATAATTCAGTCCTTTTGGTCTTTTCTCTTGACTCAGATGCTGAGCGTAAAAGTCACGGAGTTCAAATGGTAAGATCATACGCCTAATAGACTTACATAATGTCCTTTCCATTTTATATGAGATTATTTTCATTTTTTGTATGTTCTACAAAATGACACCTTTCTATTTTTAACAAAAAAAATTAATTTTAACTTTCAATTTTATTTTTAATGATGTGAGTTTATAGCCACACACAAATACCCAAACATATTTAACATTTCAAATTTAAAAAATTTCTCTATTTCTAAAACTCCGTATTGACTCAAATTACGTCCTGTCCTACGGCTCTATCAAGAGACAAAAGTTTGGACAGTGGGCCAGATGAAAAGATGTGATTGCTAGAACAAATATACATTTGAAAATTGGCCAAGTTTTCACATTATCCTGATCTTGCTCAACGTTATTTCCTGGATGGTCACGTTTTTACACTATCAGTGAAAATTGGTCAATTTTCAGATTATCAGTGATAGATTAGGACATCATGAGATGAAAGAAAATAAAAAGTGATAATAGACTTCATTAGATTCATGTCTGTAACTGAGGATAAGACCTTAGTCTCCTTCAATATGAATGCGTTTCTTGTTCTCTGTCATTGTTTTCATCCTCTCTTTTTTTGGTTTAACAATGTGATATTTGGTACTCCCTCCTGTTCATAATAGGCGATCTTTTGGCCTTTTTATTTTAGTTCAAAATAAATGTCCTCTTTTCATAATTAAAAAGAAATTAACTTTTTTTTTCAAATTTGCCCTTATTTTTTTTAAATTTGTCCTTGAGTCAAGTTGACAATATATAAATTTAATTAATGGCAATTTAGTCAAAATATCTTTTTTCTTCTAGTAGTTAATAATTACTTAAGAGATGTATCAAAAGTCCAAAGATCACTTATTATGGATCGAAAGAAGTACTCTATATTAGGAATTTTTCTATTCTCAAAATTCGAACTCGAAAATTACGGTCAAGAAGCAGCCTAACCATGCCACCATATGTGTTGGTGGTAATCCAAGTGTCACTTGGCTTACGATTAGCTAATCATTGATTGCATCAATAATTAAATGTTAAAGATGCCTCGAATGCTGTAGCTCAACTAAGAACTTTGCCTCCCAGTAGAGATGGCAGTGGTGCGGGGCAGAGCGGTTGTGATGCGTGTTCAACCTTAACTCGCCAAGATTTCAACTGCCCCGCATAACAAAAATTTTAGTTTTCAATTCGCTCCGCCTCGGCCTGCATAAACCCGCCCCGCCCCGGATAGCAAAACTTCTCTATTATTTCAATTTTAATGAGTATTTTTTGCCCTATTACTATATTATGTCTCAAGCTTCCCGTTCTTATTTAAATACATAAAATTATGAGAAAGAAAAAATAATAGTTTGATTTATGAGACAAATTCAGTTAAAAATTATCAAAAGATCACTGCAGTCGTCACGTGATCTATACTATCTAAGAATTTTTGGTGAATTGCAAATTTCTTTTATACCAAAAAAATACGATTTTGGTGTATTTTGTTTCGAGCAGCTGAACGAAAATAAGATTTTGTAGTTATGAAAGTCTAGTAATCATCTCTCACATTTTTAAGTTTTTCTTGTCAAATAAACATTTTCATTATTAATACACAGTCACTTATATATGACTGATAGCCAATAGAAGAACCATAATTTTGTGAGAAAAATAGCAATTTCACGATGGTATTAGTCAAAAGTACCTCAGCCGCAACTGCCCCGCAACCGAATTAAGTTTTTAAAAAATGTTTGCACCTGTGATGACCCGATAAGTTATTTATAGTTTTAACCCTTAATTCTGTATTTTAAAATCTCAAATGGCTCTGTTCAGCCTTCCTCGATTTGCATTTGTAGTCAGTGTCTTCCATAAATTGATTAAAATGTGAAATCGTGCTTTAAAACTCATTTGAGTTGACTTCGGTCAACGTTTTGAGCAAACGGATACGGATCCGTATTTTGACGGCGCGTATCGTAATTTGGGACTTAGACATTGTTACACCCCATATTTTCATACGTGAGAGTACATCGTAATACAATTGATGCAAGCTCACAAATGAGATCATCTTTGAAAGCACATAAAGTAATTTAATCATGTTACCATGGAGATTACAAATATATAAGATCATGGACAACAAGTACAAAGAGGGTTGGAAGGTTTAGAAGCTAAGGAATTGAAGAAAATAATGTTTCGTCGAAAGTCGACAAGTTAGGGATGTGATAGCATGTACTTTTGGGGTGAGACTAAGGTGTTTAACTTGATAAGAAGGTTATGTTATGAGTTATATTAGTTGTACGATAATCGTGTGTTATGTTTGAAGTCAAGTGAGTTGTGGAACAAAAGTCGATAAAAGTCATCACAAGTTAGATTCATAAGTTTTACTGAAATTTTGGGTCAAATGTAACTGCGATTTTCTCCCAATATACATAGAGTCATGGGGTGTTTCGCCCATAAAATTGAAGCTCTATGAGTCTACTTACTAAATGATTAAACCGTTTGTCGATACGACATTAGAATTGAGAGATATTCACGTTTTTGCAAGACTGCGCAGACTGGTAGGTGACAAGTAGGTGCATCACCTACTTGCCAAAAAGAAAGGCCTCAATTAAAAGCTCCAAGGTCGGCCAAAGAGCCCTTTTAAGGGCTGATTTCCTTCATATATTACACTCATAATAGATCAAAAAATCAGATGTACACCCCAGCAAAATCCTCCCAAAAATTCAACACAAAACTCTAAATAATTTTCTCTTCTTTACAAGTTCTAGTTGGAGAAAAACCTAAGGGTTGAAGAATCAAAATAGGAGTGTGAGCACGTGATTTTTGCCCTATGAGAATTACTCCCAAAAAATTCAAAATAAAATGGTTTGGTATTGTTTGTGATTTATTTGTATTTTTTGTCTGTGCATGTTTATTTCTACTTTAATTAAGAAAAATACAAAAATATGTGTTGCATGTGCATTTAGGATTTAATTTTACAATTTAGGAATTAATTAAACAAACAAGTTTGTTTTACAAAATAAAAAATCACAAAAAAATAATTTACTTTGCATTTTAGCATTTAATGTCAAATTGTGTGATTTTATTTCTAATTGATATTCAATTGTGTGTGATAATTATTATTAAGGGTTGATTAGTATTTTGTAGGATAATTTTGGCTTTACAATTATTTTTGAATTTTGGTTTTGGGTGTGAGCACGTGATTTTTGCCCTATACGAATTACTCCCAAAGAATTCAAAATAAAATAATTTTTATTTTTGTATGCAATTTTGTGAATTTTCATGATATTTTCTGTTATTGTTTTCATTTCTTTGTGCATGTTTATTTGTAAAATTAATGAAAAATACAAAAATATATTGTAGTTAATTTTAGGATTTACTTTGACATTTTGGAATTAATTGATAAATATATGAAAATTAAAAAAAATTAAAAAAAATAGGTATTTTGCATTTTTAATGTTTAAGTTAAATTGTGTGATTTCTGATCCGGTCAGTGGTTCATTCCTGGTTTCTTCTGATCGTGTTTGTATTCGATTCTTACTTGGATTTACTTTTTCACTTAGTAAGTATGTCTATCATATTACTGTTTGTGTTTGCTTCTACTATTAGAATTTGTGTCTCATAAGCATATGATTTTCAATTAAGTCTTATTGGGTTGGTTTAACAAAAGTAAAAATTGAACTTTTATAAGAACTTGAATTGAAACTTTGTTGATCGATTGTTTGGATTATACCTTCGTTAAAAAATGCTTGGGACACAATAATATTAGTTAATAAATACTAAGTTAGTGGGATTATAAAAAAGGGAAAGACATCTAGTAGTGGAGACAACACTTGCTGATTTTAAGGGTTAAAGATAGTATAGTTAATTGTCCACTAAGGCTTAAAATAAGGAGAAAAGAGATTTGAAAGCTTATAAGACACAGAGATATATGTAGAAAGAGGGGAGATCGAAAGAAAGAAAAAAAGAACGGGAGGAAGTTCAAAGATAGAGACTATATACACTCGATATATAGTTAATATACACTATATATACACTATAGATACTCTCGATATACACTGGATATACACGGACAGCCACCGAACGGATCCGCGATTGGTTGCTGCTGTTACCCCCGGTTGCTTGCTGATCTCTAATCCTCTTTCCCAACCTTCATTTGGCTTCTTTGCCTTCTAAATCTCGGTCTTGTTAATTAGGTACGTCCTCCTCAAGATATTGTTAGATCTGTCTTAATGTTAGTCTGTGATAGATGCAAAGATTTTGCAGCTGTGGTTCTTTGATTTATTCTTGTAAGAAAAACATTAAATCTTGAGGAAATTTCATAAAAGTTACAGTGATATGTATTGCTTGTTTGTGTTATTACTTTAAAGTATCAATTTGATTATTGGTTCGTTAGCTGACAAATATCTGGTAACAAATAAAGAAATGTCATTAGAGAAGCTAAAATGTCAAACTACTTAGATGTACTGTTCAAGGATCTAAATTTTATGTAGTCTTTTAAATTAAATTTCATGAAGAAGGTTGATTGATACGTCCAAGATTATTACTCCATATATAAATTGTTTGTGGGATACCAGATTTTTTTTTCTATAAAAAAAATAATGTGGACGAAATAAAGGGATGAATTCTTCTTAACGGAGACGGGGGGTATATACTATATACACTGGATATACATTCTATATACACGGACATACCACTTCGTCTTCTTCACGAGCCTTCCCCCTCCCTTGAGCTTCTTCTCCATTTTTTTTCAAGAAAGAGAGTTTCTTCTTCACAATTTTTCAAGCAGCAAAACTTAACTCCATCTTCCTCATCATATAACTTATCTCCACCAGTTTATTTTGGTGGAAGCTCAAATGGAGTCTGTTCGGTTCCGTTCGAGTTTCCGGCGCCGCTGAAGTTTTCCGGCCATGGTCACTGATATTTGGTTCATTTGTTGATTTGCAAACCTTCAAAATTCAAATTCCGAAATAAAGGTCTATTTCTTTACATATGTATCGTTTCTTCATAAATTAATTCATGGATGTTCGGTTGAACAAATATTTCACTAAGTTCCTACATGTCTCTGTGAATATTCATTCCATGTATCAAAGTGAGTTTGCTTTAAAGTTGGTTTGTGCTTGATAGCATTAGAAAATGTTTAGCCCTTTGTTAGTATGTTTCCCTGTTGGTATTCTTAAGATGAATTTATTTGTTATAAGGTTTCTATTGGCTTCATGATTAGTTGGAAATATGACATGAATTTGATAAGTTTGGTGTTGGTGATTTTGGCTTTGAGTGTTTTATTAATGGACCTTTTTGTTTTGTTAGTGTTTAAACTTATGGGCCATGTGCTATTGAGATATTTAGTTGATAAACATTGGGCCTTTGGTAATTTAACAGATAGTGGGATGCCTGTAATTTAGAATATATGGGCTTAAAATGAGAATTTTTTTTAGAACAATGATGGGCTCAAATAAGTCGATCCATGTTGGCCTGTTTCCTAAACCGATTTTGTTCAAGTCTTGTAAATACATATGACTTCTTTAACTAGTATGGGGATCAAACATCGTTGAAATTCTACATATATTTTTATAATGTTATATCTATAATTCAAGAGCCTCACCATCGATAATCTCAAAGTAGTGTAGAAAAATAATTCATGAATATATGTAGTTTGCTTCAGTTGAGTATGAAATAACTTGGGGCGTGCCATGCAAAATAAAATCTCAAAATGCATGGCCCTCATTTGATTTAATCCTTAGATTCTGAGGCATGCCATTTAGTGAATTCCAGGGCCCTCGCAAAGTGCAAATGCGTAGTTGCTTTAGGCGCGTGTTTAATAACATCACTTTCCTAAATTCGGGTGCGCATTTATGTGACCCAAATCCAAATCTCAACAATGTTAAATTATGTAAAAAACCACGTGTGCATTTATGTGATGTTGTTCGAGACGTGTTTTAATAACGTTGCAATCTTCTTTAAATTTTTTAATAAAAATGGTTAAAAGTTAAAATTTGCACATGGGTTTAAACATATATAAAAATCAGATAAATAAGCCGAATATGACAGTTGAGCGACCGTGCTAGAACCACGGAACTCGGGAATGCCTAACACCTTCTCCCGGGTTAACAGAATTCCTTACCCGGATTTCTGTGTTCGCGGACTGTAAAACAGAGTCAATCTTTTTCTCGATTCGAGATTTGAACCGGTGACTTGGGACACTATAAAATATTTCAAAGTGGCGACTCTGAATTTTTAAATAATAAATCCCGTTTCGATTGTCCTTTAATTGGAAAAACTCCCTCTGCGTCCCTTTGCGAGCGCGGGTAAAAAGGAGGTGTGACAGCTCTGGCGACTCCGCTGGGGACCGAACCCAGAATCTCTGGTTCAGGGTTCAGAATTCGAGCTTAGATGAATTGTTATATTTGGCTTTATTTATTATTTGATATTATTACATGTTTTGGCCTAAATATGCAAAATGATGTTTTTTTTACCGCTTTGATATTATTTGAACTGTACATATAAACTGTGCCGAAACCTTCTCTTCTCACCTCCGGGGATGTGCTTACTGGTTGAGACTCCCTATTCTGTTAGTGTCATACCCTGAAATAAAAGAGGCTCGGAAAGTTTCTAAGCCGGCTGGCCTTTTGGTTCCCGGAAAGGAGCTTCTTCCTCAGCTCGAGTTGTCCGCTCGGTACACTGTCTAGAACATATACCCAGGTAGAACCTAGAATAACTTGACTTCATGCCGGATCCCTAGTAGGAACGTTTATTTACATCATGTTGCATTTGACTTAGGGGACTCAACACAGGGGTTGGGTCCGTCTAGGACAAACAACCTGAAATGAAAAAATACCATCCTGCTGCATCTTGTTTGTTTTGCACGTTTATTTGCTTCAAAACCCTGATTTTGAAAAATGGAAAAAAAAATTAGTTTGATTTATTTGAAAAGAAAGGAGTCTTGTTTACAAGTTTAGTTTATGTTGGGCGAATTACGCCGGTTTGATTCTCACAGGGCGTGAGATACGTAGGCAACCCTCGTCGGGTCTAACCTCCCATTTTGCAAAATAGCCCAAAAAATGTCAAAGATTTTAATTTTTTGTCATAGAGTTGGGTGATGCTATTTTTATCAGAAATAGCCGAATGCTCCCAAAAAGGACGCCGGAAGGCTGACCTTGCATAAACGGCCACTTTTAGTCATTTTTTTAGATTTTTGACCGATTGCCCCACATAGCCTTAAAATCTTCGTCCCCAAGGCGCTGAAAGGCAGTGTTTGCAATATCAGATTTTTATTTTTAATTCGAAAAACAAGCAAAGAGTCATAAATGAGTCGGGTGATGCCGTTTTTATCAAAAATAGCCGAATGTTCCCAAAAGGGACGCCGGAAGGCTGACTTTGCATAAACGGTTACTTCTGTCATTTTTTGGATTATTGATCGGTTGACTCACACAACCTTAAAATCTTCGTCCCTGAAGTGCTGAAAGGTCGTGTTTGGAAAATCGGGTCTTTCTTTTATGAAAAATAATCAAATCGTTTTGAGTCAAATAAATTTTTCTTTTGTTTAATCACATTAATAAATGTGCAGAATGAGCACGACTCAAAATGAACCTTTTTCAATCATGAATAAAATCCACCTCCAGTTGCGGCTATGGTGGAATGATTTAGGCAAAGAAGGGCGAGATGAAGTCAAGAAACATTTGAAAGGTCTCACGGGTTTGTTGGGTATCAGGCCTCGAGAGGATATTATAAGGGCACTGGTCACTTACTGGGACCCGGCGCACAATGTCTTCCACTTCTCGAACTTTGAGCTCACTCTGACTTTGGAGGAAATAACAGGGTACATCGGCAGTGTTGAGGTTCCGTTGAGGCGTAAATACCTGGTTGCTCCAAGAGCCGTAGCGGTGCACCGATTTTTGGACTCGTTAAAAGTAGTCAGAACGATCCATAACCCAGACTTGGCGAAAGGTTTTTGCACTCTGAGCTTCATATACCAAAGATACGGCCACATAGGAGGATTCGACAAGCCAGAAAACAAGTTGTGCAGCAAAAGTAACCGTCGAAAGTGGGATGAACATAGACGGGTTGCTTTCATGATAACCTTCTTAGGGCTTTTAGTGTTCCCAAGAAAAGACGGGAATATTGACATAAAGATAGTTGGGGTCGTCAGTACTTTGCACACTCAAGATGACAGCACGTTTGCACCCATGATTGTATCTGATATCTTCCGAGCTCTCACGGCCTGCAAAGCCGGAGGGAATTTTTTCGAAGGGTGTAACTTGTTATTGCAAATGTGGATGACCGAACACCTATGTCACCGAGCCCAGTTCCTGAGCCATGGATCTTCTGAGAAAACCTGCATAGAGGAGTTCTACACCAGAATTAATGAGGTCCGCTTACCTGATGGAGTCTTGGCATGGACCTCATACTTTCGGACCCTCAACGCCAATCAAATACAGTGGACACTGGGATGGTTACCGATCGACGAAGTCATATATATGCCAGCAGCTAGGCCCCATTTTCTCTTGATGAGGCTTAAGAGAATTCAACCTTATGCGCCGTATCGGGTTTTGAGGCAACTTGGGAGGTGTCAGATAGTGTCGAAAGATGAGGACCTGAGCACCCAAGTGATTGAGATCAGTTCCGATGGCCAGTTTCCAGAAGCAAGGGTACGCCAAATTTGGAGCCAATATCAATACTTGGAGGCAAATACTTGTGTACTGAATCGGGCAAGAGGAGAAGTTTCACCCGGATATCAGGCTTGGTACAAAGGGGAAGTGTCGTCTGGAAGGCCGGCTAAAAGACCTCACCTTCAAGAGTTTGCCAAGTCCTCAAAAGAGCATTGGGACTGGTTGGCGAAAGAAGGAGAATACAGGGCCACAATAGGCAAGTTGAAGCAGCAGGTCACAGATCTTCAGTTTGAAAGAGAAATTCAGACCGCGGCCAATGAAGGGGACAAAAAGAAATCAGCCCAAGAAAATGATTCCCTTAGAGCTCAAAACCGATAAGTCATAATGGATGCCGACAACCAACGGAGAAGCCGGTCCGATAAAAGGCTGATAGCAGGGTTAAGGAATCAAGTCATTGAAAGCCGAAAAGACTTGGAAAGATTCGAGGCTAGCATAGCAAGAATGCAGGCCAGATGGGCAAAAGGTTCAGCAGCGCGGAAAAAGCACCTATGGCAAGTGAGAAGGGATTATGAAGGGAGCATTGCAATATTAAGAGAAACAAATTCCACTCTCAGAGATCGGATCTTTAAACAAGCCCGAGACGCTAGAACGGACAGGGAGCACTGCTATGATTCAACAGCCCGAATGGAAGAACAAATGGAGAGGTTCCAAGATCAGCTCGTTGACAACACTCAAGTATTGGGATTAAAAAATCAACGAATAGAACAGTTGTGTATGGAAAGGGATAGAATCAGGTGTAGGATCGATGAGATTGGGCACTACATCACCACGACGTGCCTAACATGTGAAGAAATGCCCCATGGCACCCTTTTTGCCTTAGTCATGGGTTATGTCCACCGGATCATGGAGGAATTAAAAAGCTTGCAAAGAGGCCTGGCACCAAAGCCCGCGGAAAGGCCGAACGATGCCTCGCGGGCACCAAAATTCAAGGCCTTAATGTATCCCTAGTTCAAGTCTGCACTTGTTGTTTTTAAGAGTCTGTTGTCTACCCTTCTGTTCTCTTTTTATATCAAACAATGTTAATAGTGTGGAGTCTGTATTTTGTTTGTCTTTTTTTTTTCAAATGGGTAGCTTGTAATAGCATATTTTGGTAATAAAATGAAAAAAAGATAAAATGAAAATAAAATAAATAAATTTGTGTCTTTATTTTTACTTGTGGCAGAACTACGCCCGGTCTGATTCATGCGGGAACATGATACGTAGGCAATCCATATAAGATTCGACCATCACTAAAAAAAAGAAGAAGGGAAAAGGCAAAGTGAATACATAAGCCGGAATGACGCATGCAGTCGAAGCAAAGACATGTTAGAAATGGTTAAACTGCCAAGGAACATTGCATTCCCCAATGTGAAATTGCAATATGTGTTAAACTCTAACAAGTTTGTTGTTTATATCAGAGAAAGAGATTTCAAAACAGTTAGCTCGTTAGAACGTTCTGGCAGATTACCATTACCACACAAGATCAAAAGGGCCCATTCCGGAAAGTATGTCTGGTTCGGACAAAAGTGTTGAGGAGGAAAAGACGGAGATGCAAATGATGAAGGAGGAAGTAGACAGGTTGAGACAAGAGATAGCTGGGATGCACCTAGCCTGGGCTAAGGGACAAACACTACCAATACTTCCCCCTACTCCTACCCTTTCACCAACTCGGACTCCGGAACACCCTTCCACTGGTCCATCAACGAGCTTCCTCATTGCCCAATACTATCAAGGGGAAACTTCCTATAATCCCCTAGCTTTACCACCCAAACAAAATCCTCCTCCACCAACTGTTCCTGTTTTCGTGGCACCTCCACCCGCCACGTTGCAAAAATCAGCCGATGAACCAGTGTTTCAGGTTCACGACAACCAGTACTATCCTCCCGAACTCACCTTCAAAGCACCCGAGCCATACATTTACACCCCTCACCTTCAGCTCCCGACAGAAACTGAGAGGCCAGCTAAGAATTCGGAGCAGGACGAAGTGCTCCGTAAAGTGAAAAGCCTGGAGCAATCCTTCAGGAATATGCATGGATTGGGCAGCCAAGTCAGTGTGTCCTATAAAGATCTGTGTCCCTTCCCTGATGTTCAATTACCGGCAGGTTTTAAGATGCCAAAATTCGATCTATATGAGGGACATGGTGATCCCATGGCACATTTACGAGGTTTCTACAGTAAGATGAGAGGGGCATGTGGAAAGGATGAGTTGTTGATAGCTTATTTCGGTCAAAGTTTAAGCAGTCCGCATTAGAATGGTACACGAGGCAGGATCCTAGCAGGTGGCATACCTGGGACGATCTAGCACAAGCATTTGCAGGTCATTTCCAGTATAACCTTGAGATCGTCCCCGACCGTCTCACACTATAAAAACTGGAGAAAAGCCTGGAGAGAGCTTCAGGGAATTCGGACTCCGTTAGAGAGAACAAGCAGCAAGTGTCGACCCACCAATGAGGGAAGGTGAAATGGTGGGCTACTTCTTACAAACGTTGGAGCCAACTTACTTTGGTCACCTGGTGACGTCAGTTGGTAAATCTTTCAATGAAGTAGTAAAAATGGGCGGCATGGTTGAAGAGGGACTCAGGTCCAACAAGATAATGAGTTATTCGGCGATCAAGGCCACAACTCAGGCTATCTAAAGTGGCACGGGAGGTGCGCTCGGGAAAAAGAAGAGAGAGGAGGTCGCAACAGTCGAAGCAGGTACTTAGTCCAAATCTAGAGGTCCTTCCCCTCGCTACCAACCCATACCTCATTACCCAAATTATCCACACACTCCATACAACCCTCCACAACCCTATTATCCACCACAAGAGCCACATTTCTCCATCCATCATGCCCAAACTTACACCCAGCCTCCGGCTCGCCCGCAATGGCGTGCGTCGGCTCCCCAACATACATATACACCTCCAAAACATACATATCCACCTCCACAAAACACATACCCACCTCCGCAAAGCACATACTCACCACCAAGGGCCTACAGGAATCCTTCAGGGCCAAGCTTCCGCGGAAATCAGGCTTTCAGGAACGAGAGGGTGCAGAGGTCGAGAACATTCACTCCGCTGGGAAAAACCTATACTACTCTGTTCCACAAGTTGAGGCAGTTAGGTCTATTAAGTCCTGTTGAACCCAAATTGCCAAATCCCCTTCCCAAAAATCTGGACCACTCAGTAAGCTATGAATATTGTTCGGGGGCTTCCGGGCATGATACTGAGAAGTGTTGGAAGTTGAAGACTGCCGTACAAGATCTTATTGACACAAATAGGATCGAGGTTCAGGCACCAGAGGCACCCAACATCAATGAAAACCCGTTAGCGGTGCACCATGAGGCACACATGATCGAACTAGTGCACGAAGGAGGGAAACCTAAAACACCCTCCCAAACGGTAATGATGATTCGTGCCAGTCCAAACGAAAAGTCGACCAGTGGAAAGGCAGTGGTACAATTGGGAAAGGTAGATGACAAGCCATTTGTGGTAGTGGGGAAAGGTTCGTTTGTTGCTGCAAAGAAGCCAAAGTCAGTCAACGCAGTGCTGCAGGGAGTATCAAGCACACCAGTGTTGGTGGTGAAGGGGGTCCACGTAGAACTAGTTGTTATCAGGCCAGTAATGCAGTTGCTGATAACAAATGAGAAAGTTGTGCCATGGAGCTACAGTCAAGTGACAGTGATGCATAAAGGGAAGGAGGTTGTGGAAGAAGTATGCGAGGCCCAGGGGTTAACTCGTTCGGGAAGGTGTTTTGTTCCCGCAGAATTGAGAAGGGCCAATCCTGTAACAATAAAGAAGCCAGTAACGGAGGAAGAAGCAGATGAGTTTTTAAAGAAGATGAAGGCATAGGACTAATCCATTGTAGAGCAGTTAAGGAAGACCCCAACCCAGATCTCTTTGCTATCCTTGTTGATCCATTCAAACGATCATTGTCAGGCATTAATGAAGGTTCTGAATGAAGCCCATGTCCCGGACAAGCTCTCAGTGAACCATTTGGAGAAAATAGCACACAAAATCTTCGAAGTAAACCGAGTGACATTCTCTGATGATGAGTTACCGGTAGAGGGTACAGAACACAACAGGGCACTCTACCTGACGGTGAAATGCGAAGAATCGGGGGTCACTCGAGCACTAATTGATAATGGGTCAAGTGCCAATATATGTCCTTTGGACACTCTGAACAAACTGAAGGTTGCTGATGATAGGATCCACAAGAACAGCGTCTGCGTCCGAGATTTTGATAGGGGCGGTATTGACATAGTGGGTGATATCATACTGGAATTGACAATTGGTCCGGTCGAGTTCACCATGGAATTTCAAGTGATAGATGTGTTGGTGTCGTATAATCTTTTGTTGGGACGACCCTGGATCCACGCAGCCAAAGCAGTGCCTTCTACACTGCATCAGATGGTCAAATTTGAATGGGATAGACAAGAGATTGTGGTACACGGGGATGACGGCACACATACCGTCAGTGATGCCATTGTGCCCGTCATAGAAACCGACGATGACAAGGGCCCATGGGTTTATCAGGTTTTTGACGTAGTCTCAATAGACAAAATTCCTGAGGGTGGGGGCCTTCCACTTCCCAGAATCGCAACTGCGACCTTCATGATAGCCTTAGAGATGTTGAACATCGGGTTTGTACCAGGGAAAGGTTTGGGGATTGATCTGCAGGGAATAGTCCAGCCAGTTTCTTTGCCCAAGAACCTGGATACTTTTGGATTGGGATTCAAGCCTACCGCAACGGATGTAAAGCGGGCACGCAAGTTGAAGAAAAGAGTCTGGGTCCTTCCTAAGCCAATCCCGCGCCTATCCAGATCATTTGTCAGAGCAGGGTTCAGAAAGTTGCCGGTCCCAGAAATTCTCGGACCCTTGATCGGGCCAGATAGAGATTTGAATAAGGGATTTGAAAGGCTGTTCGCTGATGTTAACATGATAGAAGCTGGAGAAGGTTCCAGTAAGGCAGACATACAGTTTGTGGGGCCTAGGGCCAATGTCAACAATTGGACAGCTACTCCTCTTCCTACTCGGAGGGAGCCCTGGTAGTTGGCTCTGATTTTCCTTCTTGTTTTCTGGATTAATCCAGGGTTGTAATCCAGATTCCTTTTTATTTTTATTGTGTTCATCAAAGTGTGAAACCTTGTTATCCCATAATTCAATAAAATAAAAAGTTTCTTCTTCATTCCTTATTTTATTTTTCCTTTTTAATTTTATTTTTTCCTCTTTTCTTTTTCTGAACAGCTCTCTTTATACTGGTCTTAACGACATGGCATGCACAACGGATCTTCAACCTAGTCTAAAAGATCAATCTGATTTCGAACTAACTATACAAGAGGTCGATTATGATAATGAATCGGAATACGATGAGGATGAAGCCTTCAAAGAGATAAACAGAGAGTTAAGCCAGTTTGAAGAAAAATTCAGGCCCAACTTAAATGACACAGAAGCCATCAATTTAGGGGATGCATCGATATCAGGGAAACTAAAATAAGCATCCATATTATACCAAATATCAGGGAAGAATTCATCAAAACACTTATTGAGTTCAAAGATGTTTTTGCATGGTCGTATGATGACATGCCGGGGTTAAAAACGGATTTAGTGGCTCATAAATTGCCCACTAACCCGGCATGCCCTCCCGTCAAGCAGAAATTGAGGAAGTTCAAGACGGATATGAGTGTGAAGATTAAAGAGGAAGTAACCAAGCAGCTGAAAGCAAAGGTTATTCGTGTCACTCGATATCCTGATTGGTTGGCTAATGTGGTGCCGGTGCCGAAGAAAGATGGGAAGATCAGGGTGTGTGTTGATTACCGCAATCTGAACAGGGCAAGCCCAAAGGACAACTTTTCTTTACCCAACATCCATATCTTGATAGACAATTGTGCCGGACGTGAGATCAGATCTTTTATAGATTGCTATGCTGGGTATCATCAGATTCTGATGGATGAAGAAGATGCGGAAAAGACGACATTCATTACGCCGTGGGGAACTTATTGCTACCGGGTAATGCCATTTGGTTTGAAGAATGCTGGGGCGACGTACATGAGAGTAATGACTACTGTGTTTTATGACATGATCCACAAAGAAATTGAGGTGTACGTGGACGATGTGATCATAAAATCCAAGCATCAGGAAAACCACGTAGCAGACTTAAGGAAGTTTTTCCAAAGGCTTCGAAGGTACGATATTAAGCTCAACCCGGCCAAATGTGCATTTGGAGTTCCATCTGGAAAGCTGTCGGGATTCATCGTCAGTCGGCGAGGTATTGAACTGGACCTGTCGAAGATCAAATCTATCTAAGATTTTCCACCGCCGAAGAACAAGACAGAAGTAATGAGTCTGTTGGGAAGGTTGAATTACATCAGCAGGTTTATTGCACAACTCACAACAACCTATGAACCCATTTTTCGGCTACTGAAGAAAGATGTTGCGATAGAATGGACGGCAGAATGTCAGGAGGCATTTGACCATATCAAAGGATATTTATCAAATCCACCTGTGTTGGTTCCACCTGAGCCGGGGAGACCATTAATTCTTTATCTAACGATCCTGGAGAATTCGTTTGGCTGCGTGTTGGGGCAACACGACATTATAGGAAGGAAGGAGCAAGCCATCTATTATCTCAGCAAGAAGTTTATAGTATATGAGGTTAAGTACACTCAACTCGAGAAGACATGTTGCGCCCTAACTTGGGTGGCCCAGAAATTGAAGCATTATTTGTCCTCATATACTACTTATCTCATTTCACGCTTGGATCCACTAAAGTATATTTTCCAGAAGCCTATGCCCACAGGGAGGTTAGCGAAATGGCAAATATTACTCACGTAGTTTGACATCGTCTATGTGACGAGGACGGCCATGAAAGCCCAAGCACTGGCCGATCACTTGGCTGAGAATCCTGTTGATGAAGAATACGAGCCAATGAGGATGTATTTTCCTGACGAAGAAGTGATGCATATAGATGAATTGGAATTACCTGAGGAACCATGTTGGAAGCTTTTCTTTGATGGAGCCGCAAATGCGAAGGGAGTTGGAATATGAGCGATACTTATCTCTGAAACAGGACATCATTATCATGTTACGACTCAGCTGCGTTTCTATTGTACCAACAATATGGCTGAGTATGAGGCATGCATTTTGGGTCTATGACTAGCTGCAGACATGGATGTCCAGGACATCTTGGTCTTGGGAGACTCGGACCTCCTGGTGCATCAGATTCAGGGTGAATGGGAAACACGGGATTTGAAGCTCATACCATATCGACAATGTTTGCATGATCTGAGCAAGCGATTCCGATCAGTGGAGTTCACACACATCCCAAGAGTTCACAATGAGGTTGCCGATGCTTTGGCCACTTTAGCATCAATGTTGCATCACCCAGACAAAATTCATGTTGACCCGTTACATATCCAGGTTCGTGATCAACATGCTTATTGCAACATGATAGAGGAAGAAATGGATGGCGAGCCATGGTTTTATGATGTCAAGGAGTACCTCAGGATGGGGATATACCCGGAGCAGGCCACCGGAGATCAAAAGAGATCCATTCGGCGATTGTCCAATGGATTTTTCCTCAGTGGAGGAGTGTTCTACAAAAGAACCCCAGATTTGGGATTACTGAGATGTATAGATGCCAGTCAAGCCACGACAGTTATGACAGAGGTACATGCTGGAGTTTGTGGGCCACATATGAGCGGATATGTATTGGCGAAGAAGATTCTTCGAGCAGGGTACTATTGGCTCACTATGGAGCGTGATTGTATCAATTTCGTGCGAAAATGCCATCAATGTCAGATACACGGAGATTTGATTCATTCTCTGCCGACATAATTGCATACAGTGTCAGTGCCATGACCATTTGTTGCCTGGAGCATGGATGTCATTGGACCTATTGAGCCGGCAGCTACCAACGGTCATAGGTTCATTCTGGTGACCATCGACTATTTCACTAAGTGGGTTGAAGCTAAAACTTTCAAGTCGGTAACCAAGAAGGCAGTGGTGGATTTTGTTCACTCCCATATCATCTGTAGATTTGGAATCCCAAAGGTGATCATCACGGATAATGGTGCTAATCTTAACAGCAATTTGATGAAAGAGGTATGTCAGCAGTTTAAGATTACACACCGTAATTCCATACCATATCATCCCAAGGCGAATGGAGCAGTTGAGGCAGCCAATAAGAACATCAAGAAGATACTGAGGAAGATGGTAGAAGGATCCAGACAATGGCATGAAAAATTACCATTTGCATTGTTAGGTTATCGCACTACTGTCCGTACTTCGGTAGGGTAACTCCTTATTTGTTGGTATATGGAACTGAAGCAGTAATACCGGTAGAAGTTGAAATTCCATCCCTTCGGATTGTCGCTGAAGCTGAGATTGAGGATGAAGAGTGGGTCAAAACCCATTTGGAGCAGTTGAACTTGATTGATGAAAAGAGATTGGCAGCTGTGTGTCATGGCCAGTTATATCAAAAGAGAATGGCGAGAGCCTACAACAAGAAGGTGCGCCCCAGGAAATTTGAAGTGGGGCAGCAGGTGTTGAAACGAATCCTGCCACATCAGGCCGAAGCAAAAGGCAAGTTCGCCCCGAATTGGCAAGGACCATTCATTATAACTAGAGTGTTGTCCAATGGCGCTTTATGTTTAACAGATATCGAAGGGATATGCGTCGACATGGCTATCAATTCTGACGCAGCTAAGAGATATTATGTATGATTTCTTGTAATTGTTGTTTGTTTGTAGTTGACATTTATCGGAGAATGAAATGACGGAGGCCATTCTTTCTTCTATCCAAACACTTTAACCTTTGCTTCCCCTTTTGAACCTTATTTATTCTTTCATATCCCTCTTTTGGAATCAGTAACGAAAACGAAAGAAAAAGAGAAGAAAAAAAAATAACGATAATAAAGACGAAAGAAAGTCACAAGAAAAATAAAGGAATTAGGAACTACGTTTGACCTGATTCCTCAAAGAAGGATACGTAGGCGCCTCACGGCTCGGTCATAGCGTAACATAGTGTGCATAATGTAACATAGTGTAACAAAAAATAAAAATCCCCAAGCAAGAAAAACTGGGGCAGAAGTTTGTGTTTGTAATTTTGGTAAGAAAGTTTGATTCCAAGAGTTGTACTGTTTTACCCATAAAAATTATTTTGAACTTTTGATACCCCTTTTTCTTTTAGCCATACACAAAAACCCCTATTGATGTCCAAAAAGACCTCCCGATCAGTATTCGAGAAGTGCCAAGTCATGCAAACGGAAGTCGGGGATAACACCCTGATTCCCAATAGAGAAGAGGATCATGGACTGGAAATGAATTGATAGCCGAAAAGAATCCCCAGCAAAGAGAGTCATATCGACAGCACTCCAATCCCCAGCTGAAAATAAAATAAAATGAGAGAGTCTTATCGGTGAAAACCTTCACAGGCACCATAAGGCGACGGGAGTTGAGAGAAATGAGAGAGTCTTATTAGTGAAAACCCCTCGAAGGGCACTATGAGGCGACAAGACAAGATTGGCGGGAAGGATCCGCAGTTGGCAAAAAGCTGCATGCCTGTTTATCCCCAGCAAGATGAGGCCGTCCGAAAGATTGATTAATACAAATAGACTGGGTTGATTAATCCGGAATGCACGACATGATCGTTGGGATCGGTTATATTATTCAGATAAGTCCTTTTCTTTTTCTTCTCCCCAACATTTGTTCAGAAAGACTTTTCTTTTCTATCTTTTGAAGTCATCACTTTTCATTTCTTTGTTTAAAGACTTTTTCTCCAGCATTTTGTTTTTGAGAAAGATTTTTCAGAGCTACTACCAGTTGCCAAAATGGTGCAAAGCAAAATGCGAATAGGACAGGCTAAAGATAAGGCGACAAAGTGAAAAGAAGTTTGTCGCAAGACCAAATGATGAATGGGTCTAGATTCCAAGATGACTAAATTTCCAGAGGAAGTTGGAGAAAAATAGAAAAAACAACAGTCAAAAAGTTATAGATCAAATTCCAAGAGGATCCCCAGCAGATTTGCGAGATGCAGGAACAACTCCGACAGATTATCGACCAAGTTCCGCGATGGTCAGACAACACAAAGCGGGGAAGGAAGAGAAAAGAAAAACCATCCCCAGCAGGAATATCATCCCCAGCAAGTTTTGTAATAAAACGCAAAGCAGGGAAAGGAAAAAGGGAAAAACCATCCCCAGCAGGAGTGGTACGACCACTCAACACGTTTTAAACTAACAAATTTTTCTTTGATTTGAAATAGGGAAATGAAATGTTATTGACAACGGGAAGACATGGCCACAAAGAAGATTATCAAACTGGGGCAGAAAATTTTCTCACATTGCGAAAATTTTCTTCAAATCAGATACCCTCTTGGAGAAGATGGAAGATAACACAAGTTTTGAAGGAAGTGGAATCCCCAGCAGTTTACGGGAGAAGGCAATACAAGTTTTAAAGAAAGCAATCTTGGAAGAAGCAAGATAACCCAAGTTTTAAGGGTAGCGGTCTTTGAATCAGTATCAGCCCCACCATTGTTAAAAGGAGGAAAGTAACTAGTCTTAAAGAAGGAAGATAATTCCCCAGCAGTGTTATCCTCGGCAGGTTTCAGAGAAGTGAGAACACCAGTTTGAGGGAAGTAATTGCTGAAGAAGTCAGGAGCCCGCCTGTAGAATGGAGGTTGTTAAATTTTAAGTTGATAAAGTCAGGAGCCCGCCTGTAGAATGGAGGTTGTGAAATTTTAAGTTGATGAAGTCAGGAGCCCGCCTGTAGAATGGAGGTTGTTAAATTTTAAGTCGAAGAAGTCAGGAGCCCGCCTGTAGAATGGAAGTTGTTAAATTTTAAGTTGATGAAGTCAGGAGCCCGCCTGTAGAATGAAGGTTGTTATAATTTTAAGTCGAAGAAGTCAAGAGCCCGCCTGGAGAATGGAGGTTGTTTTATCTTTAAGTTGTTGATGAAGTCAGGAGCCCGCCTGGAGAATAGAGGTGTTATATTTTTGAGAAGTTGTTGAAGTCAGGAGACCGCCTGGAGAATGGAGGTGTTATACTTTTAAGAAGTTGTTGAAGTCAGGAGCCCGCCTGGAGAATAGAGGTGTTATATTTTTGGGAAGTTGTTGAAGTCAGGAGCCCGCCTGGAGAATAGAGGTGTTATATTTTTGAAAAGTTGTTGAAGTCAGGAGCCCGCCTGGAGAATGGAGGTGTTATACTTTCAAGAAGTTGTTGAAGTCAGGAGCCCGCCTGGAGAATGAAGGTGTTATATTTTAAGAAGTAATTGTTGTTGAAGTCAGTAAAGCAGAGGAATACAACAAAAATCCCCAGCGGAAAACAACAAAAATACTCAGCGGGAAGCAACAAAAATCCCCAGCAGAGGAAGGCAGTTCAAGATTCAAAGGAAAAATAATGCAAAGCTCACAAGAGGAAATAAGCAGTTCGAAATCGGCAATCAAGGGAGAATACAAGTCAAATCAGAAGTAAAGAAATACCAGAGAAAACACAAGGCGACAAAGCAGCAGCAGTCACATGACCAAGTTTGAGAATAAATCTTTGTAATTCATAGATCATAGCTTAGTATAACTTCTTTATCTTTCATCAAGGTGTAATAAGGAGGTCAGTAAGCAGTAGTAACAGCATGCAGCAGCAGCAACAGCAAAAATGCAGTTCCATGGTAGTCCCAGCTACCAAAACTTCCCAAACTACATTGACCTGATTCCATTTTAGCCAGGGATATGTAGGAAACCTTTAAAGCAGAGGTTCAGTAAAAACTTTAAAAAAAAATGTGTGTTTCACACGGAGTATTCAAACGGGCAAAAATCGCTCGTATCCGCTCACTTTATCTTTGCACGAAAACTCTTCGTGTTTCCGGACAAAGAGGAGCAGCTGTGAGCACGTGATTTTTGCCCTGTATGAATTACTCCCAAAGAATTCAAAATAAAATAATTTTTATTTTTGTATGCAATTTTGTGAATTTTCATGATATTTTCTGTTATTGTTTGCATTTCTTTGTGCATGTTTATTTGTAAAATTAATGAAAAATATAAAAATATATTGTAGTTAATTTTAGGATTTACTTTGACATTTTGGAATTAATTGATAAATATATGAAAATTAAAAAAAAATAAAAAAATAGGTATTTTGCATTTTTAATGTTTAAGTTAAATTGTGTGATTTCTGATCCGGTCAGTGGTTCATTCGTGGTTTCTTCTGATCGTGTTTGTATTCGGTTCTTACTTGCATTTACTTTTTCACTTAGTAAGTATGTCTATCATATTACTGTTTACGTTTGCTTCTACTATTAGAATTTGTGTCTCATAAGCATATGATTTTCAATTAAGTCTTATTGGGTTGGTTTAACAAAAGTAAAAATTGAACTCTTATAAGAACTTGAATTGAAACTTTGTTGATCGATTGTTTGGATTACACCTTTGTTAAAAAATGCTTGGGACACAATAATATTAGTTAATAAATACTAAGTTAGTGGGATTGTAAAAAAGGGAAAGACAACTAGTAGTGGAGACAACACTTGCTGATTTTAAGGGTTAAAGATAGTATAGTTAATTGTTCACTAAGGCTTAAAATCAGGAGAAAAGAGATTTGAAAGCTTATAAGACACAAAGATATATGTAGAAAGAGGGGGGATAGAAAGAAAGAAAAAAAGAACGGGAGGAAGTTCAAAGATAGAGACTATATACACTCGATATACAGTTAATATACACTATATATACACTAGAGATACTCTCGATATACACTGGATATACACGGACAACCACCGAACGGATCCGCGATTGGCTGCTGTTGTTACCCCCGGTTGCTTGCTGATCTCCAATCCTCTTTCCCAACCTTCATTTGGCTTCTTTGCCTTCTAAATCTCGGTCTTGTTAATTAGGTACGTCCTCCTCAAGATATTGTTAGATCTGTCTTAATGTTAGTCTGTGATAGATGCAAAGATTTTGCAACTGTGGTTCTTTGATTTATTCTTGTAAGAAAAGCATTAAATCTTGAAAAAATTTCATAAAAGTTACAGTGATATGTATTGCTTGTTTGTGTTATTTCTTTAAAGTATCAATTTGATTATTGGTTCGTTAGCTGACAAATATCTGGTAACAAATAAAGAAATGTCATTAGAGAAGCTAAAATGTCAAATTACTTAGTTGTACTGTTCAAGGATCTAAATTTTAAGTAGTCTTTTGCTTTAAATTTCATGAAGAAGGTTGATTGATATGTCCAAGATTATTACTCCATATATAAATTGCTTGTGGGATACCAGATTTTTTTTTGCTATAAAAAAAATAATGTGGACGAAAATAAAGGGATGAATTCTTCTTAACGGAGATGGGGGTATATACTATATATGCTGGATATACATTCTATATACACGGACAAACCACTTTGTCTTCTTCACGAGCCTTCCCCCTCCCTTGAGCTTCTTCTCCATTTTTTTTCAAGAAAGAGAGTTTCTTCTTCACAATTTTTCAAGCAGCAAAACTTAACTCCATCTTCCTCATCATATAACTTATCTCCACCAGTTTATTTTGGTGGAAGCTCAAATGGAGTCTGTTCGGTTCCGTTCGAGTTTCCGGCGCCGCTGAAGTTTTCTGGCCATGGTCACTGATATTTGGTTCATTTGTTGATTTGCAAACCTTCAAAATTCAAATTCCGAAATAAAGGTCTATTTCTTTACATATGTATCGTTTCTTCATAAATTAATTCATGGATGTTGGGTTGAACAAATATTTTGCTAAGTTCCTACATGTTTCTGTGAATATTCATTCCATGTATCAAAGTGAGTTTGCTTTAAAGTTGGTTTGTGCTTGATAGCATTAGAAAATGTTTAGCCCTTTGTTAGTATGTTTCCCTGTTGGTATTCTTAAGATGAATTTATTTGTTATAAGGTTTCTATTGGCTTCATGATTAGTTGGAAATATGACATGAATTTGATAAGTTTGGTGTTGGTGATTTTGGCTTTGAGTGTTTTATTAATGGACCTTTTTGTTTTGTTAGTGTTTAAACTTATGGGCCATGTGCTATTGAGATATTTAGTTGATAAACATTGGGCCTTTGGTAATTTAACAGATAGTGGGATGCCTGTAATTTAGAATATATGGGCTTAAAATCAGAATTTTTTTTAGAACAATGATGGGCTCAAATAAGTCGATCCATGTTGGCTTGTTTCCTAAACCGATTTGTTCAAGTCTTGTAAATACATATGACTTCTTTAACTAGTATGGGGATCAAACATCGTTGAAATTCTACATATATTTTCATAATGTTATATCCATAATTCAAGAGCCTCACCATCGATAATCTCAAAGTAGTCTAGAAAAATAATTCATGAATATATGTAGTTTGCTTCAGTTGAGTATGAAATAACTTGGGGCGTGCCATGCAAAATAAAATCTCAAAATGCATGGCCCTCGTTTGATTTAATCCTTAGATTCTGAGGCGTGCCATTTAGCGAATTCCAGGGCCCTCGCAAAGTGCAAATGCGTAGTTGCTTTAGGCGCGTGTTTAATAACATTACTTTCCTAAATTCGGGTGCACATTTATGTGACCCAAATCCAAATCTCAACAATGTTAAATTATGTCAAAAACCACGGGTGCATTTATGTGACGTGGTTCGAGACGTGTTTTAATAACGTTGCAATCTTCTTTAATTTTTTTTAATAAAAACGGTTAAAAGTTAAAATTTGCACATGGGTTTAAACATATATAAAAATCAGATAAATAAGCCGAATATGACAGTTGAGCGACCGTGCTAGAACCACGGAACTCGGGAATGCCTAACACCTTCTCCCGGTTTAACAGAATTCCTTACCCGGATTTCTGTGTTCGCGGACTGTAAAACAGAGTCAATCTTTTCCTCGATTCGGGATTTGAACCAATGACTTGGGATACCATAAAATATTTCCAAGTGGCGACTCTGAATTTTTAAATAATAAATCTCGTTTCGATTGTCCTTTAATTGGAAAAAACTCCCTCTGCGTCCCTTTGCGAGCGCGGGTAAAAAGGAGGTGTGACATTGGGAATTAAAAAAAGAAAATAAAAGAAAAAGAAGAAAACTAGAGAAAGTCGGACTGGGCCAGTTTGAATTAAATAGACCAGGCCCAAACCAAAATAACCTCTTACAGCCCAGTCCAAATATCCTTTCGCCCGGACCAGTCCGTTTTAAAGACACCCAAACGTCATCGTTTTGGGGAAGCCTTGATCAGGGCCGTTGATCTCACTGGATCAACGGTCCAGATCACTCCGCCCTCACCCGTAACCCCATACCCGACCCGTTACCCGGATCGACCCCGACCTCAACACTAAACCAAACGACACCGTATTTAATTAGCTTCTTGATCCTAGCCGTTGGTCGTGCTTGATCCAACGGCCAGGATTAAAACACCCCCCCCCCCCCCCCGCGTATATAACCTTGATTCCTTACCCCCATGCCCCCTAAACCAAACCCCCCCTCACCTCTTCGTCTCTGAGTTTCAGAGACCAAACATACCCCCCGCCTCTTGCCACCGTGCACCGCCCACCGGAAATCGCCTCACGGTGGTTCCGGTGGTCCAATGACCCCCATCTTCACACCCCTGAACCACCACACCCTCCTCTTTCCAAATCTACCCTCCGTTGTCCTTGAATCATCACCGTCAGCTTCGAATATCAGATCAAAGAATCAGTCTAGAACCCTAGTTCGTCCAATGACCCCCAAATTAACACCCCTAGAACATCTAACCACCCCCAATCCAAATCCAGTACCCGTTTGCTTCGAATCATCCTCAAACTTCTCGAATCTTCATTCGAAGATTCGAGCAAAACCTGGACCTACCCCAATCCGCCCTGAACTCACACCCTGGCACCCCCTGACCTCCCTCATGCCCAAAACACGCTTGGTTCCGTTCGAATCAGACCAGAACCACTCGAACCCCAAATCAAACCCCCAAGAACCCTAGAAAGCCAGAGCTTGAAATCTATCCCAGCTAAAGGATGATTTGGGGTCTAATCGACTTTAGTCGAAGTGTTCTCAGTTGAGAACACTCGATTAAGGTCCGTTCGACCTCAAACAGTTCGAGTTTAAGTTCGAATCAGGGTCGTCCAGGTCCCGAGTTCTTGAGGTATTTTCCCTTCATGTTTGTTCCAGTTTGTGTTTGTTTAGTCTGTTTACTTTAGTTTAGTTTTATTGGTTTTTCAATTTCTTTGGTCGATTGATTCTGCCCGTCTTCAATGACCCTTTATTTGGGTAAACTTTTCTGGTCATGGTTAATGAGTGTGATAAAACTATATAATCGATTTGAATAAGTGTCATCGATTAGTTAAGTTTTATTATGAATCCCTGTTTCTACCAATACGATCACCTGTGTGCATGTTCGATTCTTATTTGCTATTGATTATATGTGTTATAGCTTGTGTAATCGATTGAATAAGTGTCGTCGATTAGTCTGGTATGCTTGAATGTTGGATTAGCATGATAAAAGTCTAATTTGTGGTTCATTCTTGTCTGTTTCCTTCCTGGCTCGTTTGTGTTCTAAAGTTTGTATTGAAATGAGCTCGTTGTTATATTTGAACTTAGAACTGAACCTGTTGGTATATTCAGTTCATTGAACTGGATTTATTGGTCATTTGTTATCCTGAGTTACTGTTGATTTGAATTGGTTATAGCTGTAGTACTTTAGTGATCAGTTAAAAATCAGTTGTTAGGTTTGTAACTTATAAAATAGATCGATTGAAGTTTAGGGCATGGCAGTAATACATAGGGGTTAAGGGGGTATTTTGGGGATTGAAAAGTTCAGAAATTGGCTAGTTTAAGTGTGCTGACAGTAGGGTACTAAAATACCATTAAACTAATACAATTGTTTAGTGCTAATGGGGAACAAGACATAATGATGGGGGAAAGGTTTAAAGAAAATGGATTAAGAAATAGGTGCTCATACCTATTTAAATTTAAATAAAGAAAAGACAAGTGTAGTGGGGAACAAAACATATACTAGTGGAATTAAAAGGAGATGATGGGCAGAATTAGTGGGAAAATTCTGCCCAAAGTGCTTTTGAAAGTTGAGGGGCAGGGTCAGTGTTTGGTTATAAATAGAGTCACTTAGGACAGATTGAGGGGGAAGTTTTTTACACGGGATTAATTCTGAAAAAATCTGGAGAGAGACATTGAGAGGACCTTTTTTGGGGGATGGGCAGTAAGGGTTGAGAGTCAAAAACAAATAGAAAAAGTCCAAATATTGGCACACACTGCCTGACTTTGAAAAAGATTGAGAAAACCTACTGTTGCATTAGTTTCCTGAAGTTAAATTAGAATTCCAGTTGATGAGTTGCCTGTTTCTAGCTTGATTTCTGATTGTGAGAGTCTCAGAGGTTCCCTGGTTGGTTTTCTAGTGACTTTGAGTTTATTCAGGCTGGGTTTGAGTCAGTTCTGGTAATTCTGTTGGGTTTTAAGCACTTCTGGATTTCTGGTTTATTGCTTGGGTCTGCTGCGTATGTCACTAGCTGTTGGTACCTCCTGTTTGGTACTCGCAGTGTTTGTTTGAGGTTCTGCTGTGTTGTATTGCTACTACTGTTGATCCTCTTCTCCTTCTTCTTGTCATGTTTTTCCAATCCAGGTACACTTTTCGAATCCCCTTGATGTAGCTCCTTGAAGTTTAAAAAATGGAAATAGTCACAGATTTGTGTTCATTTGTAGGCTGCCTGTTGTTTACAATTGGATGAGTTGTTAGTTAATTATATCTAGTCGATATTGATTAAGTGTTTAGTATTATGTGAATAGTGGATACACATGGATTGTAATTAAGAGCTACTGAACTGCTATGTTCCTGTTGACATGTTGTTAGTTTACAAATTTGAGCTGCTAGGTCGTCAGTTGCTTTACCATAACAATTAATACTATATGAAGTTATTTGAACCCTTGATTCGTTCTGCTATAAGGGATTCATGTCAAAGTGGGCAACTAGTTAAGGATAATAATTTAATTAGAAACGGAAGCATCAGAATGTTCGAATGTGCGCTAGTTTGATTTGGGACTACTTGAATTCATGGCCATCTAGCAACCGTTTTAGTATAGATAGTGCTCACTTTAGTATAGCACTATTCTGTTGAAAAGTCAAATTCAGAAACATGATTGGGGTTGCAAATGTATGATGGGTCATCGAGTTTGATTTCGAGTTAAACCTAACATCAGTAGGCATCAACAGTTTAGGCTAGTAATATCAGTAGGCATCATCAGTAACTTGTTTAAAATAAGCAGGCACCGTTAGCACTGACTAAACAAATTGGTCATGATAATTGTATATGAATAAGTAGTTAATTTGAATAAGCGTACGTCGTAGTTTTATTACTATTTGGTAAACACATTCTGGAGAGTTGGAGTAATTGTGGTGTGCAAATGCTTATCCCGCGATCTTCTCGGCCTGATCCTGTTCATTTGAACTAGGCTAGTCCTAGGCCCACTTTGGGCCACTGAAAATTCACGGTTGGCCTATCCGAATTTTATGGCTTGGGCTCTTTGGGCCCAAGACTGATATGGCATGTTAGCACTTAAGGATGGACTGGGCTTTTAAATTAGGTAGTGGATTCACATTAAAAGGTTTGTCCTTTCGTTTGGATCCGGACTTGAACTACGAGGCCCGATTTTGTAATGTTAATTAATTAGGACTTTTTCCTTTTTTTTAGAGACAAATAAAGTAGAAAATTATAGATTGCTTTAGGTTTGCCCTTTTAAAATAAGAATGAGATGAGCCTTGCCGAATAAAAATACAAAATTGCGGGGCCCTCAATAAATATTTGTTTTAAAATACTTAGACTTAGGGACGGGCCGTTTAGCGAATTTCACGACATTCCCCAAAAGATAATAACACGCAAGTCACTTCCGGCGCGCTTTAAATAATTTACTCTCTTAAACTCGGGTGCACATTTATGTGACCCAAATCCAAGTCTTAACGAAGTCGGAATGCGTCGCTAATCACGGGTACATTGATTGTGACGTGGTTCGAGATGCATTTCCACGACGTTGTATATTCCTTTAAAAAATAATGAATGAGACGAGCCTCGACAAATAAAAATACACAAGCTACGGGGCCCTCTATACGTGTTGATAAAATTACTTAGACTTCGGGATGAACCGTTTAGCAAAATTTCGCGGCCCTACCCAAAATAATGATACGCTAGTCGCCTTAGGCGCGTACTTAATAACGTTATCTTCTTAAACTCGGGTGCGCATTTATGTGACCCAAATCCAAATCTCAACAGAGTTGAAATGTGTCAATAACCACGGGTGCATTGATGTGACGTGGTTCGAGATGTATTTTCACGATGTTGCAATTCTCGGTAAAAATGATAATAATAAAAGCGGTACACAGTTAAAATTTGCACACAGGTTCAACATGTATTAAAATCAGATAAATAAGCCGAATATGACAGTTGAGCGACCGTGCTAGAACCACAGAACTCGGGAATGCCTAACACCTTCTCCCGGGTTAACAGAATTCCTTACTCGGATTTCTGGTTCGCGGACTGTTATGCAGAGTCAATCTTTCCCTCGATTCGGGATCCAACCGGTGACTTGGGACACCATAAATCTCCAAGTGGTGACTCTGAATTAAATAATAAATCCCGTTTCGATTGTCCTTTAATTGGAAAAACTCCCTTTACGCCCCTTCACGGGGGGTGTAGGTAAAAAGGAGGTGTGACAGCTCTGGCGACTCTGTTGGAGATTTTTTGTTGTTTCCCGCTGACCCAGAATCTCGGGTTCAGGGTTCAGAATTCGAGCTTAGATAAATTGTTATATTTGGCTTTGGTTATTATCTGATTTTTACATGTTTGATCCTAATGTGCTAAATGCTGCTTTTACCTCTTTGATATTATCTGAACTGTATATAAATTGTGCCGAAACCCTTCTCTTCTTACCTCCGGGGATGAGCTTGCTGGTCGAGACTCCCTATTCTGTTAGTGTCGATACCTGAAATAAGAAAGAGGCCGGACAAGTTACTAAGCCGGATGGCCTTTTGGTTCCCGATACGTAGCCCCCTCCTCGACTCGAGTTGTCCGCTCGGGTACACAGTCTACAACAAATACCCAGGTTATGAACCTAGAATAACTCAGCTTCATGCCGGATCCCTAGTAGGAACATTTTTTGCATCACGTGTATTTGACTTTGGAGGCTCAACACAGGGGTTGGGTTTGTCTAGGACAGGTGTACCAAAAATGAAAATGACTATCCTGATGCATCTTACTTGCTTCTACTTGTGCATTTATTTGCTTCGGGTTTGCATGCTGACCGACTTTGAAGGAAAGAGAAATAGCAGTGTGAGGGTTAAAGAGAATTAATCACCTGTTTTGAAAAAAAAACAATGTCCAAATAGTGTCGAAACTCTGCCGAATTTTTGAAAAAGAAAAATATATAAGTTTTATTTGCCAATGAAAAGAGTCTGGATTTCAAAAAGAAGTTTGTTTTATTTACCCGAACTATGCTGGTTTGATTCTCACAGGGTGCGGGATACGTAGGCAACCCTTATCGGGTCCAACCTCCCCTTTTACAAAGATATCCAAAAAAATGTCAAATTTTAATTGGCAGCATAAATAAGTCGGGTGATGCCGTTTTTGGCAAGAATAGCCGAATGTTCCTGAAAGGGACGCCGGAAGGCTGACTTTATATAAATGGCCACTTTTAGTCATTTTTTGATTTTTTGACCGGTTGACTCACCCAACTTTAAAATCTTCGTTCCCGAAGTGCTGAAAAGCCGTGTGCAAAACTGGATCTTCCTTTTAAACTGTGAAAATTAAAAATAGTCAATTTGTTGAGTCAAATAAATTTTATTTCTCAAATCACCTTAATAAATGTGCAGGATGAGCACGATGCAAAATGAACCTTTTTCAATAATGACTAAAATCCCTTTCAAGTTGCGGCTATGGTGGGATGATTTAGGTGGCGAAGGGCAAGATGAGGTCAAGAAATATCTAAAAGGTCTTACGGGTTTATTGGAAATCCAGCCTCGGGGGGATATCATAAGAGCTTTGGTCACCTGCTGGGAACCGACACACAATGTCTTCCACTTCTCCGATTTTGAACTCACTCCGACTTTGGAGGAAATAGCCGGGTACATCGAAAATGCTGAAGTGTCGTTGAGGCAAAAGTACCTGGTTTCTCCAAGAGCTATCACCGTGTATCGGTTTTTAGATTCGTTAAAAATACCCAGGACGGACCATAACCCAGATTTGGCCGCAGGTTTTTGTAATTCGCGCTTCATATACGATTGATACGGTCATGTCGGAGGATTCAACAACCCGGGTAACAAGTTATGCAGCAAAAGTAACCGTCAAAAATGGGACGAGCATAGACGAGTGGCTTTTATGATAACCTTTTTGGGCCTTTTGGTATTTCCAAGGAAAGACGGAAACATTGATCTGAAAATAGTCGGGGTCGTCAGTACATTGCTCATCAAGATAAAATCACTCTAGCGCCTATGATAGTATCTGATATCTTCCGAGCTCTCACAGCCTGCAAAGCCGGAGGGAACTTTTTCGAGGGGTGTAACCTGTTGCTACAAATATGGATGACTGAGCATCTCTGCCACTGTTCCCAGCTCTTGAGTTATGGTTCCTCGAAGAAAACTTGCATAGAAGAGTTCTACACAAGAATCAAGGGGGTCAGTCTACCCGAGGGAGTTACGGCGTGGACATCATTCTTTCGGACCCTCACCGCCACCCAAATACAGTGGACACTAGGATGGTTGCTTGTGGATGAAATCATATATATGCCAGCCACTGGGACCCATTTCCTTTTGATGGGACTCCGGAGTATTCAGCCCTATGCCCCGTATCGAGTCTTGAGACAGTTGGGGAGATGCCAAATAGTTCCGAGAGATGAAGATCTTAGTGGCCAAGTAGTCGAGATCGGGCCCAACGGACAATTTCCTGAAGCAGCAGTCCGACAAATTTGGAGTGAGTGTCAATACTTAACATCCAATACATGTGTATGCAATCGGTCCAAGGGTGAAGTTTCGCCGGGATACCTCGCTTGGTTTAGGAAAGAAATCGAGTTTGGGAGACCGGCCAAAAGGCCCCATCTCCAGGAGTTTGTCCAGGCGTTGCAAAAACAGTGGGATTGGTTGGCTGAAGAAGAGAGTTACAGGGCAGAAATAGGCAAGCTGAGGCAACATATTAGAGACCTAGAATTTGAAAATAGTCTGCAAGTTGATACCGATTGGGGAGAAAAGAGCAAATTGGCCCAAGAAAATGAGGCGCTGAAAGCCCAAATCCGACAGATGAGGAGAGATGCTGACAAACAACAAAAGAGTCGGTCGGACGAGCGGTTAATAAAAGGTTTGAAAAAGAAAATCGGTGAGTGCCAGGATGATTTGAAGAAATCTGAGGATACCATAGCACAACTTCAGACACAATGGGCAAAAAGAACGAAAGAGCGCACACAACACTTACAACAGGCAAGGAAAGATCATGAAAAGACCCTTGTCAGTCTAAAATGGAAGGTGACCACCCTAGAGAGCGAGGCGGCTAAACAAGCTAAGGCTTTTGAAACCGAGAGTAAACACTGCCATAATCTGATGGCCTCGATGGAAGAGGAAATACAGCAGTTGCGGAAACAACATCTGCATGATTCTTGGGTTTTGAAGGCTAGAGGAGATCAGGTAGAATGCCTACTCCTAGAGAAAGACCGAACCAGGGACAAGATTCTGACTATTGTTCATGCTATTACCAAGAAATGTCGGGTGTGTGAAAACATGAAGTGCACTACCTTTTTCTCGGCGGTGATGATATTTGTGAAGCAAATCATGTATGAATTGGAACAGTTGGAAAGGAACATCACACCTAAACCTGCGGCGAGGCCGAATGACGCCCCGCGGGCACCCAAATTTAAAACTTTAATGTGTTCATAGTTTGAATCGGCATTTTTCTTTCTTTCCTAGAGCCTGTTGTCTATTAAAATCTGTCTTTCTTTCGCGTCAGAGTCTGTCAGTAGTTATCGAGTTCGTACTTGGTTTAGTTTCGATTCTGTTATTTTCCTTTCAAAAACGTCTGGTTTGTAATAGAATATTTATTAATAAAAAATAAAAAAATTCCAAAAAATTATCTCTTTGCTTTTCGCACTTATAGTGTAGAACTACGCCCGGTCTGATTCATGCGGGGACATGATACGTAGGCAACTCTATAGGATTCGACCACCACTAAAAAGAAAAAGAAGGGAAAATGAAAAATAAATAAAGAAGGATAGAATAAAGGAAGCTTAAAAAAGGAGGGAACAATTATGAGAGGTCGGAATGACGCACGCAACTGAAGCAAATGCATGATAGAAATGGTTAATTGCCTAGGTGCATTGCATCCCAACGTGTAATTGCATATATGTTGAACTCTAAAAACTAACAAGTTTGTTGATTTCCAGAGAATTCAAGCAGTTAGTTTATTTAGAGGATACTGGCACATTACCATTACCAAACCAGATCGAAGGGACCAATACCGGAAATCATGTCTATTCCAGATGTCGACACTAGTGTTGAGGTAGAAGAGTTGGACGTCTACAAAATGAAAGAGGAGATGCTCAAGCTTAAGCAACAGATGGCCGAAATGTACTAAACCTGGTCCAAAGGGCAAGCACCGCCAGCTTACCCTGCTAACCCTGCTTTTACCTCACCATTAGCTCAGTCTCAGTATCATCCCGCCACCGATCCAGGTTTTCCCATTTATCAACACTACCATGGCACTACTTCTCATACGCCACAAGCTCCACCACCAAAGTCAATTACACACCCTCCTCCGCCAATCACCCCTATCTTTGTGGCATCTCCACCAGCCGCACTCCATAAATCCCCGAGCGAACCTGTGTGCCAAGCTCAGGACAACTAGTATTATCCCCCGGAGCTCACCTTCAAAGCACCCGAAGCCTATCCATATGATCCACATCCTGACCTACCGGAAAAAGCAAAAAAATCGGCCAGAAATCCTGAACAGGAAGAGATGTTCAGAAAAATGAAAAGCATAGAGCAATCCTTCAGGGATATGAGAGGTCTAGGAGATCAGGTAAGCGTGGCTTACAAAGATCTGTGTTTATTCCCGAATGTACAACTACCGGCAGGGTTCAAAATGCCCAAGTTTGACTTGTACAATGGACATGGCGATCCAGTGGCTCATCTGAGAGGTTTTTGTAGCAAGATGACGGGAGCGGGCAGAAGAGATGAATTATTGATGGCGTATTTCAGCCAAAGTTTGAGTGGATCAGCGCTAGAATGGTACACCAGGCAAGATCATAACAGGTGGTACACCTGGGACGATTTGGCCCAAGCATTCGCTTGTCACTTTCAATATAATCTTGAGATCATTCCAGACCGACTGTCCCTGACCAAACTGGAAAAGAAGCACAGTGAAAGTTTTAGAGAGTATGGGTTCCGGTGGAGGGAGCAAGCATCAAGGGTAGATCCTCCAGTGAAAGAGAGCAAGATGGTTGATTACTTTTTGCAGGCTCTGGAGCCAACTTACTTTGGTCATTTGGTGTCCGCAATTGGCAAATCTTTTAAGGAGGTTGTAAAAATAGGAGGCATGGTCGAGAAGGGGCTTAAGTCCAACAAAATCATGAGCTATTCAGCAATCAAGGCAACCACTCAGGCGATCCAAAGCTGCACTGGGGGTGTACTTAGGAAGAAGAAGAAACAAGATGTCACGACTGTTGAGTCCGGAGCCTGGTTCGGATCTAGAGGCCCGTCACCCTACTACAGCCACCTATGACCCTACCACTAAAATTAGCCCCATACTCCATATAGCCCTTCACAACCTTACTACCCACCGCCAGACCCCCATTTTTCCGTCCATCATGCACAAACCTATACCCAAACTCCGGCACACGCACAATGGCATGCGCCATCGCCACAAAATCCCTACCCAGCTCCACAAAATATATATCCACCCCCAAGGGTCTACAGAAATCCCCCCGGGACAGGTTTCCGACCAAACCCAACCCTCAAGAATGAGAGGCCACAGAAGCAAAAGACTTTCACTCTACTGGGGGAATCATATACCAGTCTTTTCCATAGGTTGAGGCAGTTGGGCATGCTGAATCCAATTGAGCCTAAAATGCCAAATCCCCCTAGAAATCTTGACCATTCGGTGAGTTGTGAGTATTGTTCAGGGGCCCCAGGGCACAATACAGAGAAATGTTGGAAGCTGAAAACAGCCGTGCAAGAGCTTATCGATACTCATCATATCGAGGTTCAAGTGCTAGAAGCACCAAATATTAATCAGAATCCATTGCCATCTCACCATGAGACACACATGATTGAGTTGATACACAAAGAGGGGGAGCCCATGAAGCCCTCACAAACGGTAATGATGATCTGTTCCAGCGAAACCAACTCAAGGGAAAAAGTAACCAGTGGGAAATCAGTGGCCCAGTTGAGAGGGGTAGATGATAAGCTAGTTGTGGTAGCCGAGAGAGGGTTGTCAAGCATTTTTGCAGTGAAACCAGAGAAAGCTAAAGTGGTAGTGCCAGGGGTTGCAAGTAAACATGTTGTGGTTGTGAAGGGTGCTCGCACAGAGCATGTCATTATAAAACAGGTAACTCAGCTTCCAGTGATCAACAACAAAGCTGCTACTTGGAATTATGAATGAGCGACGGTGATTTACAAAGGGAAAGAAGTCAAAGGAGAAGTGTGTGAAGCCCAAGGTCTAACTCGTTCGGGGAGGTGTTTTGCTCCCGTAGAGTTAAGAAGGGCCAATCCAATAGCAACAAAGAATCCAATTACCGAGGAAGAGGCGGAAGAATTTTTAAAGAAAATGAAGGCGCAAGATTACTCCATTGTGGAGCAGTTGAGGAAGACCCCGACATAGATCTCAATGTTATCCTTGTTGATCCATTTAGATGAGCATCGCCAGGTATTGATGAAAATTCTGAACGAAGCCCATGTTCCGGATAAGATCTCTATGAACCATCTGGAGAAAATAGCAAACAAGATCTTTGAGGTCAACAGGGTCACTTTTTCAGACGATGAGTTGCCCGTGGAGGGTACAGAACATAATAGGGCCCTCTATTTGACTGTGAAGTGTGAAGACTCGGTAGTCACTCGAGTACTAATTGATAATGGTTCCAGTGCCAATATCTATCCGTTGACCACCTTGAACAAACTGAAGGTCGATGGTGACAGAATTTACAAGAACAACACCAATGTTCGAGGGTTTGATGGTGGTGGTACAGACACAGTGGGTGACATCGTGCTTGAATTAACAATTGGTCCGGTCGAGTTCACCATGGAGTTTCAAGTGTTAGATGTGGCAGTGTCATATAATCTTCTGTTGGGGCGACCCTAGATCCACGCCACCAAAGCAGTGCCTTCTACATTACATCAGATGGTCAAATTCGAATGGGATAGGCAAGAGATTGTAGTACATGGGGAAGACAATACAAGCGCCGTAAGTGATGCCATCGTACCCTTCATAGAGACTGATGATGACAAGGGGCCGTGAGTTTACCAGGTTTTTGATACAGTTTTAGTGGACAAAGTTCCCGAGGGTGAAAGCATCCCACTTCCCAAAAATAGTAGCTGCAACTGTCATGGTAGCCTCGGAAATGTTGAAAAACGTGTTTGTGCCAGGTAAAGGTTTAGGGGCTGATCTTTAGGGTATTGTCCAACCGGTTTCTTTGCCCAAAAATCTGGATACCTTTGGTTTGGGTTTCAAGCCTACAGTGGCAGATATGAGACAGGCCCGCAAATTGAAGAAAAGAGTCTGGGTCCTTCCCAAGCCAATCCCGCGCCTATCCAGATCTTTTGTCAGGCCGAGCATAAAAAAACAATTGCTATCCAAAGTTACAGGGCCTTGGAATGGTGCAGATGGAGACTTAAATAAAGGCTTTGAAAGATTATTCACCTAAATCAACATGGTAGAAGCTGGGGAGGGGTCCAGCAAGACGGATGTGCAGTTTGTGGGGCCAAAGGCAAAAATCAACAATTGGATGACTACTCCTTTTCCCATTCGGAGGGAGTCTTGGTAGTTGGCTCTGATTTTCCTTCATGTTGTCTGGATTATTCCAGGGTTGTAGTCCAGATTTCTTTTATTTTGTTGTGTTCATCAAAGTGTGAAACCTTGTTATCCCGTAATTCAATAAAATAAAAAAGTTTCTTCTTCATTCCTTATTTTATTTTAATTTTGTTTTCTTCTTTTCTTTTTTTGTACAGTTCTCTTTATACTGGTCTTAATGACATGGCGTGCATAAGGAATTCTCAGCCCAGTCTTAAAAATCAATCTGATTCCAAAATGATAGTTCAAGAAGTAGATTGCGATTACGAATCAGCATATGATGACGAGGATGAAGCCTTCGAAGAAATTAGTAAGGAGTTAATTCACTTCGAAGAAAAAACCAAACCCAATTTGAATGACACAGAAGCCGTCAATTTAGGGGACACAGACAACGTCCAAGAGACTAAAATAAGTGTCCACCTCAAGCCAAAAATCCGGGAGGAGTTAATCAAAGCACTCATTGAGTACAAAGATGTTTTTGCGTGGTCATATGACGACATACACGGTTTAAGCACTGATTTAGTGGTCCACAAATTGCCCACTGATCCAGCGTTCCCACCCGTCAAGCAAAAGTTGAGGAAATTCAAAACTGATATGAGTGTGAAGATTAAAGAAGAAGTTACCAAGCAGTTGGATGCAAAGGTTATTCGGGTCACTCGATATCCTGTCTGGTTGGCTAATGTCGTGCATGTACCGAAGAAGGACGGCAAGATTAGAGTATGCGTCGATTACCGCAATCTCAACAAAGCAAGTCCGAAGGATAACTTCCCACTACCCAATATCCATATTTTGATCGATAATTGTGACAAGCGTGAGATCAGATCTTTTATGGATTGCTATGCTGGGTATCATCAGATTCTAATGGATGAAGAAGATGCAGAAAAGACAGCCTTCATCACGCCATAGGGAACTTATTGCTACCGAGTAATGCCATTTGGGTTGAAGAATGCTGGGGCAACTTATATGAGGGCGATGACTATTGTATTTCATGATATGATACATAAGGAGATTGAGGTATACGTAGATGATATGATCATAACATCAAAGCATCAGGCCGACCACGTCGAGGATTTGAGGAAATTCTTCCAGAGGCTTCGCAGGTACAACCTCAAGCTTAACCCTGCCAAGTGTGCATTTGGTGTTCCATCCGGAAAGCTGTTAGGATTCATAGTCAGTCGGCGAGGCATCGAGTTGGACCCATCAAAGATCAAAGCCATACAAGATTTGCCCCCTCCGAGGAACAAGACTGAAGTGATGAGTCTATTAGGAAGGCTGAACTACATCAGCAGGTTTATTGCTCAGCTCACGACAACTTGTGAGCCAATTTTCAAGTTGTTGAGGAAGGACGCTGCGATCAAGTGGACTGATGAGTGTCAAGAAGCGTTTGATAAGATAAAAGGTTACTTGACAAACCCACCTATGCTGGTTCCGCCAGAACCAGGGAGACATTTGATTCTTTACTTGACAGTCTTGGAAAATTTATTTGGTTGTGTACTGGAGCAGCATGACATCACCGACAGGAAAGAACAAGCCATCTATTATCTTAGCAAAAAGTTCACAGCTTATGAGGTTAAGTACACTCACCTGGAAAGGACATGTTGCGCCCTAACTTGGGTGGCACAGAAATTATAGCATTATTTGTCATCCTACACTACTTACCTCATTTCACGCTTGGATCCATTGAAGTATATCTTTCAAAAGCCTATGCCGACAGGAAGACTTGCAAAATGGCAGATTTTGCTCACATAGTTTGACATAATCTATGTGACTCGGATTGCGATGAAAGCCTAGGTATTGGCCGATCATTTGGCCGAGAACCCGGTCGATGAAGAGTATGAGCCACTGAGGGCTTATTTTCCTAATGAAGAGGTGATGCACATTGATGAACTAGAACAAGCCGAAAAACCAAGTTAGAAATTTTTCTTTGATGGGGCAGCTAACATGAAAGGAGTCGGAATAGGAGCTGTGCTAATTTCTGAAATAGGGCATCACTATCCTGTTATGGCTCAGCTTCATTTTTATTGTACCAACAATATGGCTGAGTACGAAGCATGCATTTTGGGTTTAAGGTTAGCTGCGGACATGGATGTCCAAGACGTCTTGGTCTTGGGAGACTCGGACCTCCTGGTGCATCAGATTCAGGGTGAATGGGAAACAAGGGATTTAAAGCTCATACGATATCGACAATGTTTTCACGATCTGAGTAAACGATTTCGATCAGTGGAGTTCAGACACATCCCAAGAGTTCATAATGAGGTCGCCGATGCTTTGGCCACTTTAGCATCGATGTTGCACCATCCGGACAAAGCTTATGTCGATCCTTTGCATATTCAAGTCCGAGATCAGCATGCTTATTGTAACATGATTGAAGAAGAACTGGATGGCGAACCATGGTTTCACGATATCAAGGAATACATCAGAATGGGTATATACCCAGTGCAAGCCACGGTGGATCAAAAGAGAACAATTCGACGGTTGGCAAGTGGATTTTTCTTGAGTGGAGGAGTTCTATATAAGAGAACACCAAACCTGGGACTGTTAAGATTCATAGACGCTAGACAGGCTATGACTGTCATGTCCGAAGTACATTCAAGAGTCTGCGGACCACATATGAGCGGATATGTGTTGGCAAAGAAAATTGTCCGAGCAGGCTATTATTGGCTCACCATGGAGCGAGATTGTATTGGTTTTGTGCGCAAATGTCATCAGTGCCAGATACACGGAGATCTGATTCATTCTCCACCATCGGAATTGCACACAATGTCAGCGCCATGGCCCTTCGTCGCTTGGGGCATGGATATCATTAGACCAATTGATCCAGCAGCATCCAACGGGCAAAGGTTCATTCTCGTAGCCATTGATTATTTCACCAAATGGGTTGAGGCCAAAACTTTCAAATCTGTGACCAAGAAAGCAGTGGTCAATTTTGTTCATTCCCATATCATCTGTAGATTTTGGATCCCAAAAGTGATCATCACGGATAATGGTGCTAATCTTAACAGCGGTTTGATGAAAGAAGTATGTCAGCAGTTCAAGATTACACACTGTAATTCCACCCCATATCATCCCAAAGCGAATGGAGCGGTCGAGGCGGCCAACAAGAACATAAAGAAGATACTGAGGAAGATGGTAGAAGGATCCAGACAATGGCATGAAAAATTACCATTTGCATTGTTGGGTTATTGCACTACTGTCCGTACTTCAGTAGGTGCAACTCCTTATTTGTTGGTATACGGAACTGAAGCAGTAATACCGGCGGAAGTTGAAATTCCATCCCTTCGGATTGTCGCTGAAGCTGAGATTGATGATGATGAGTGGGTCAAAATCCGTTTGGAGCAGTTGAACTTGATTGATGAAAAGAGATTGGCAGTTGTGTGCCATGTCCAACTGTATCAAAGGAGAATGGCAAGAGCCTACAACAAGAAGGTGCGCCCCAGAAAATTTGAAGTAGGGCAGCATGTGTTGAAACGAATCCTGCCACATCAGGCCAAAACAAAAGGCAAGTTCGCCCCAAATTGGCAAGGGCCATTCATTGTAACCAGAGTGTTGTCCAATGGCGCTCTGTGTTTAACAGATATCGAAGGGAAATGCGTCGACATAGGTATCAATTCTGACGCAGTTAAGAGATATTATGTATGATTTCTTTTGATGGTAATTGTTGTTTGTTTGTACTTGGCATTTATCGGAGAATGAAATAACGGAGGCAATTCCTTCTTCTATCCAAACATTTTAACCTTTGCTTCCCCTTTTGAGCCTTATTTATTCTTTCATACCCCTCTTTTGGAATCAGTAATGAAAATGAAAGAAAAAGAGAAGAGAAAATAATGATAATAAAGACAAAAGAAAAGTCACAAGAAAAACAAAGGAATTGGGAACTACGTTTGACCTGATTCCTCAAAGAAGGATACGTAGGTGCCTCACGGCTCGGTCATAGTGTAACAAAAAAAAATCCCCAAGCAAGAAAACTGGGGTGGAAGTTTGTGTTGGTAATTTTGGAAAGAAAGTTTGATTCCAAGAGTTGTAATGTTTTACCCATCAAAATTATTTTGAACCTTTTGATACCCCTTTTTTTTAGCCATACACAAAAGCCCATATTGATGTCCAAAAAGACCTCCCGATCAGTATCCGAGAAGTGCCAAGTCATGCAAACGGAAGTCAGGAGTAACACTTTGATCCCCAGCAGAGAAGAGGATCATGAGTTGGAAATGAATTGATAGCCGAAAGAATCCTTGGCAGAGAGAGTCATATCGGTAACACTCAAATCCCCAGCTGAAAAAATGAAATAAAATGAGAGAGTCTTATCGGTGAAAACCTCCACATGCACCATAAGGCGACGGGAGTTGAGAAAAATAAAATGAGAGTCTTATCGGTGAAAACCTTTACAGGCACCATAAGACAACGGGAGTTGAGAGGAATGAGAGATTCTTATTAGTGAAAACCCCTCGAAGGGCACTATAAGGCGACAAGACAAGATTGGCGGAAAGGAGCCGCATTTGGCAAAGAGTCGAGTGCTTGTTTATCCCCGGCTGGAGGAGGCCATCCGAAAGATTGACTGATACAAATAGATTGGGTTGATTAATCCGGAATGCACGACATGATCGTTGGGATCAGTTATATCATTCAGATAAGTTCTTTTCTTTCTTTTTTCCCAGCATTTGTTTAGAAAGACTTCTTCTTTTTCTATTTTTGAAATCATCATTTTTCATTTTCTTAGTCTAAAGACTTTATCTCCCCAACAGTTTGTTTTTGAAAAGGATTTTCAGAGCTTATTACCAGTTGCCAAGATGGTGCAAAAGCACAATGTGGATAGGACGGGCAAAAAATAATGCAATGGAACGAGAAAGACGTTCGTTGCAAGACCAAATGATGGATTGATCTAGGATTCCAGGGGAAGTTGGAGAAAAACAGAAAAACAACAGTGGAAAAATTGTGGATCAAACTCCAAGAGGATCCCCAGCAGATTTGCGAGATACAAGAACAACTCTGACAGATTATCGACCAAGTTCCGCGATGGTCAGACAACACAGAGCAGGGAGGGAAGGAAAAAGAAAAACCATTCCCAGCAGGAATATCATCCCTAGTAAATAATGTCATCCCCAGCATGTTTTGTAATAAAACACAAAGCATGGAAAGGAAAAAGGGAAAAACCATCCCCAGCAGAAGTGGCACGACTACTCATCATGTTTTAAACTAACAAATTTTTTTTTTGATTTGAAGCAGGGAAAGGAAATATTATTGACAACAGGAAGACATGGCCACAAAGAAGATTATCAAACTGGGGCAGAAAATTTTCTCGAAAATCAGATAGCCACTTGGGGAAGAGGGAAGATAACACAAGTTTTGGAGGAAGTGAAATCCCCAGCAGTATACGAGAGAAGGCGATACAAGTTTTAAAGAAAACAATCTTGGAAGAAGCAATATAACCCGAGTTTTAAGGGTAGTGGTCCGTGAATCAGTGCCATCCCCACCATTGTTAAAGGGAGGAAAGTAACTAGTCTTAAAGAAGGAAGATAATTCCCCAGCAGTGTTATTCCCAGCAGGTTTCAGAGAAGTGAAAACACCAGTCGGAAGGAAGTAATTCCAGTGGAAGGAAAGCGCCAGCTTTAAAGAAAGTGGTCTTTGAAGTAGGAAAATGACATATTTTTGAATAAAACACCAGTGTTATCTCCAGCATTTTTCGGAGGAATAAGACGCCAGTTTTGAGGGAAGCAGTTGAAAGAAGATGATTCAAGTTAGAAGGAAAATGGTTCGGGAGGCAGGAAGGAGCAACATCAATAAAATATATTTTTAAGAAATAGTCGAAGTCAGGAGCCCGCCTGGAGAATGGAGGTGTTGTATTTTAAGAAGTTGTTGAAGTCAGGAGCCCGCCTGGAGAATGGAGGTGTTATATTTTCTAGAAGTAGTCGAAATTAGGAGCCCGCCTGGAGAATGGAGGTGTTGTATTAATGGAGGTGTTGTATTTTTAAGAAGTTGTTGAAGTCAGGAGCCCGCCTGGAGAATGGAGGTGTTGTATTTTTAAGAAGTAGTTGAAGTCAGGAGCTCGCCTGGAGAATGGAGGTGTTGTATTTTTAAGAAGTAGTTGAAGTCAGGAGCCCGCCTGGAGAATGGAGTTGTTGTATTTTTAAGAAGTAGTTGAAGTCAGGAGCCCGCCTCGAGAATAGAGGTGTTATATTTTTAAGAATTTGTTGAAGTCAGGAGCCCGCCTGGAGAATGGAGGTGTTATATTTTTTAGAAGTAGTCGAAGTTAGGAGCCCGCCTGGAGAATGGAGGTGTTGTATTTTTAAGAAGTAGTCGAAGTTAGGAGCCCGCCTGGAGAATGGAGGTGTTGTATTTTTAAGAAGTAGTTGAAGTCAGGAGCCCGCCTGGAGAATGAAGGTGTTATATTTTTAAGAAGTTGTTGAAGTCAGGAGCCCGCCTGGAGAATGGAGGTGTTATATTTTTTAGAAGTAGTTGAAGTCAGGAGCCCGCCTGGAGAATGGAGGTGTTATATTTTTAAGAAGTAGTTGAAGTCAGGAGCCCGCCTGGAGAATGGAGGTGTTATGTTTTAAGAAATAGTTGAAGTTAGGAGCCCGCCTGGAGAATGGAAGTTGTTATATTTTCAAGTTGTAGTAGAAGTCAGGAGCCCGCCCGGAAAGCGAAGGGTTACGACAAAGATCCCCAACATAAGTTAAAGTTCAGAAGTAGGAAGGAAGGCAACATTAGTTAGAAGAAGGTGGTTCAAGCTTCGAAGGAAAAATAATTTGAAGCTCACAAAAAGGAAATAAGCAGTTCAAATTTGGCAATCAAAAGAAGACTACGAGTTAAGACAGATAGAAAGAAACGTCAGAGGAAACACCAATCACCAAGATGTCAAAGCAACAAGAGACACAAGAGCATGGCTGAAGATCTAGATAAGATTTTGTAATTCATAGACTATAGTTTAGTCTAGTTTCTTGTTTTCTTTTAGCATGGTGTAATAAGGAGGTCGAAAAGCAGTAGCAACAGCATGCAGCAGCAGTAACAGCAAAAGGCAGTCCCATGGTAGTCCCAGCTACCAAAAACTTCCTGAACTACATTAACCTGATTCCCTTCTAGCCAGGGATATGTAGGAAACCTTTGAAGCAAAGGTTCGGTTAAATCTTTTCAAAAATGCTTCACACGGAGTATTCCAACGAGCAAAAATCGCTCGTATCCGCTCACTTTATCTTTGCGCGAAAATCTTTTGTGTTTTCGGACAAAGAGGGGAAGCTGTGAGCACGTGATTTTTGCCTTATGAGAATTACTTCCAAAAAAAAAAATTCAAAATAAAATGGTTTGGTGTTATTTGTGATTTATTTGTATTTTTTGTATGTGCATGTTTATTTCTACTTTAATTAAGAAAAATACAAAAAAATATGTGTTGCATGTGCATTTAGGATTTAATTTTACAATTTAGGAATTAATTAAACAAACAAGTTTGTTTTACAAAATGAAAAATCACAAAAAAATAATTTACTTTGCATTTTAGCATTTAATGTCAAATTGTGTGATTTTATTTTTAATTGATATTCAACTGTGTGTGATAATTATTATTAAGGGTTGATTAGTATTTTGTAGGATAATTTTGGCTTTACAATTTATTTTAGAATTTTGGTTTTGGGAATTAAAAAAAGAAAATAGAAGAAAAAGAAGAAAACAAGAGAAAGTCGGACTGGGCCAGTTTGAATTAAATAGACAGGCCCAAACCAAAATAACCCCTTACAGCCTAGTCCAAATATCCTTTCGCCCGGACCAGTCCGTTTCAAAGACACCCAAACGGCATCGTTTTGGGGAAGCCCTGATCAGGGCCGTTGATCTCACTAGATCAACGGTCCAGATCACTCCGCCCTCACCCGTAACCCCATACCTGACCCGTTACCCGGATCGACCCCGACCCCAACACTAAATTAAACGACAACGTATTTAATTAGCTTCTTGATCCCAGGACGTTGGTCGTGCTTGATCCAACGGCCAGGATTAAAACACCCCCCCCCCCCCCCGTATATAGCCTTGATTCCTTACCCCCACGCCCCCTAAACCAAACCCCCCCCCTCACTCACCTCTTCGTCTTTGAGTTTCAGAGACCAAACATACCCCCCGCCTCTTGCCACCATGCACCACCCACCTGAAATCGCCTCACAGCGATTCCGGTGGTCCAATGACCCCCATCTTCACACCCCTGAACCACCACACCCTCCTCTTTCCAAATCTACCCTCCGTTGTCCTCGAATCATCACCGTCTGCTTTGAATATCAAATCGAAGAATCAGTCTAGAACCCTAGTTCGTCCAATGACCCCCAAATTAACACCCCTAGAACATCTAACCACCCCCAATCCAAATCCAGTACCTGTTTGCTTCGAATCATCCTCAAACTTCTCGAATCTTCATTCGAAGATTCGAGCAAAACCTGGACCTACCCCAATCCGCCCTGAACTCACACCCTGGCACCCCTTGACCTCCCTCATGCCCAAAACATGCTTGGTTCCGTTCGAATCAGACCAGAACCACTCGAACCCCAAATCAAACCCCCAAGAACTCTAGAAAGCCAGAGGTTGAAATCTGTCCCAGCTAAAGGATGATTTGGGGTCTAATCGACTTTAGTCGAAGTGTTCTCAGTTGAGAGAACTCGATTAAGGTCCGTTCGACCTCAAACAGTTCGAGTTTGAGTTCAAATCAGGGTCATCCAGGTCCCGAGTTCTTGAGGTATTTTCCCTTCATGTTTGTTCCAGTTTGTGTTTGTTTAGTCTGTTTACTTTAGTTTAGTTTTATTGGTTTTTCAATTTCTTTGGTTGATTGATTCTGCCCGTCTTCAATGACCCTTTATTTGGGCAAACTTTTCTGGTCATGGTAAATGAGTGTGATAAAACTATATAATCGATTTGAATGAGTGTCGTCGATTAGTTAAGTTTTATTATGAATCCCTGTTTCTACCAATATGATCACTTGTGCACATGTTCGATTCTTATTTGCTATTGATTGTGTGTTTTATAACTTATGCAATCGATTGAATAAGTGTCGTCGATTAGTCTGGTATGCTTGAATGTTGGATTAGCATGATAAAAGTCTAATTTGTGGTTCATTCTTGTCTGTTTCCTTCCTGCCTCGTTTGTGTTCTAAAATTTGTATTGAAATGAGCTCGTTGTTATATTTGAACTTAGAACTGAACCTGTTGGTATATTCAGTTCATTGAACTGGATTTATTGGTCATTTGTTATCCTGAGTTACTGCTGATTTGAATTGGTTATAACTATAGTACTTTAGTTGATCAGTTAAAAATCAGTTGTTAGGTTTGTAACTTAGAAAACAGATCGATTGAAGTTTAGGGCATGGCAGTAATACACAGGGGTTAATGGGGTATTTTAGGGATTGAAAAGTTCAGAAATTGGCTAGTTTAAGTGGGCTGACAGTAGGGTACTAAAATACCATTAAACTAATACAATTGTTTAGTGCTAATGGGGAACAAGACATAATGATGGGGGAAAGGTTTAAAGAAAATGGATTAAAAAATAGGTGCCCATACCTATTTGAATTTAAATAAAGAAAAGACAAGTGTAGTGGGGAACAAAACATATACTAGTGGAATTAAAAGAGATGAGGGCAGAATTAGTGGGAAAATTCTGCCCAAAGTGCTTTTGAAAGTTGAGGGGCAGAGTCAGTGTTTGGTTATAAATAGAGTCACTTAGGACAGATTGAGGGGGGAGTTTTTTACACGGGATTAATTCTGAAAAAATCTGGAGATAGACATTGAGAGGACCTTTTTTTGGGGGATGGGCAGTAAGGGTTGAGAATCAAAAACAAATAGAAAAAGTCCAAAGATTGGCACACACTGCCTGACTTTGAAAAAGATTGAGAAAACCTACTGTTGCATTAGTTTCCTGAAGTCAAATTAGAATTCCAGTTGATGAGTTGCCTGTTTCTAGCTTGATTTCTGATTGTGAGAGTCTCAAAGGTTCCCTGGTTGGTTTTCTAGTGACTTTGGGTTTATTCAGGCTGGTTTTGAGTCAGTTCTGGTAATTCTGTTGGGTTTTAAACACTTATGGATTTCTGGTTTATCGCTTGGGTCTGCTGTGTATGTCACTAGTTGTTGGTACCTGCTATTTGGTACTCGCAGTGTTTGTTTGAGGTTTTGCTGTGTTGTATTGCTACTGCTGTTGATCCTCTTCTCCTTCTTCTTGTCCTATTTTTCCAATCCAGGTACACTTTTCGAATCGCCTTGATGTAGCTCTTTGAAGTTGAAAAAATGGAAATATTCACAGATTTGTGTTCATTTGTAGGCTGCCTGTTGTTTACAATTGGATGAGTTGTTAGTTAATTATATCTAGTCGATATTGATTATGTGTTTAGTATTATGTGAATAGTGGATACACATGGATTGTAATTAAGAGCTACTGAACTGCTATGTTCCTGTTGACATGCTGTTAGTTTACAAATTTGAGCTGCTAGGTTGTCAGTTGCTTTACCAGAACAATTAGTACTAGATGAAGTTATTTGAACCCTTGATTCATTCTGCTATAAGGGATTCATGTCAAAGTGAGAAACTAGTTAGGGACAATAATTTAATTAGAAACGGAAGCATCAGAATGTTCGAATGTGCGCTAGTTTGATTTGGGACTACTTGAATTCATGGTCATCTAGCAACCGCTTTAGTATAGATAGTGCTCACTTTAGTATAGCTCTATTCTGTTGAAACGTCAAATTCAGAAACATGATTGGGGTTGAAAATGTATGATGGGTCATCGAGTTTGATTTCGAGTTAAACCTAACATCAGTAGGCATCAACAGTTTAGGCTAGTAATATCAGTAGGCATCATCAGTAACTTGTTTAAAATAAGCAGGCACCGTTAGCACTGACTAAACAAATTGGTCATGATAATTGGATATGAATAAGTAGTTAATTTGAACAAGCGTACCTCATAGTTTTATTACTATTTAATAAACACACTCTGGAGAGTTGGAGTAATTGTGGTGTGCAAATGCTTATCCCGCGATCTTCTCGGCCTGATCCTGTTCATTTAAACTAGGCTAGTCCTAGGCCCACTTTGGGCCACTGAAAATTCACGGTTGGCCTATCCGAATTTTATGTCTTGGGCTCTTTGGGCCCAAGACTGATATGACATGTTGGCACTTAAGGATGGACTGGGCTTTTAAATTAGGTAGTGGATTCACATTAAAAGGTTCGTCCTTTCGTTTGGATCCGGACTTGAACTATGAGGCCCAATTTTGTAATGTTAATTAATTAGGACTTTTTCTTTTTTTAGAGACAAATAAAGTAGAAAATTATAGATTGCTTTAGGTTTGCCCTTTTAAAATAAGAATGAGATGAGCCTCGCTGAATAAAAATACAAAATTGCGGGACCCTCAATAAATATTTGTTTTAAAATACTTAGACTTAGGGACGGGACGTTTAGCGAATTTCATGGCCTTCCCCAAAAGATAATAACGCGCAAGTCACTTCCGGCGCGCTTTAAATAATTTACTCTCTTAAACTCGGGTGCACATTTATGTGACCCAAATCCAAGTCTTAACAAAGTCGGAATGTGTCGCTAATTACGGGTACATTGATTGTGACGTGGTTCGAGATGCATTTCCATGACGTTGCAAATTCCTTTAAAAAATAATGAATGAGACGAGCCTCGACAAATAAAAATACACAAGCTGCGGGGCCCTCTATACGTGTTGGTAAAATTACTTAGACTTTGGGATGGACCGTTTAGCAAAATTTTGCGGCCCTACCCAAAATAATGATACGCTAGTCGCCTTAGGCGCGTACTTAATAACGTTATCTTCTTAAACTCGGGTGCGCATTTATGTGACCCAAATCCAAATCTCAACAGAGTTGAAATGTGTCAATAACCACGGGTGCATTGATATGACGTGGTTCGAGATGTATTTTCACGATGTTGCAATTCTCGGTAAAAATGATAATAATAAAAGTGGTACACATTTAAAATTTGCATACAGGTTCAACATGTATTAAAATCAGATAAATAAGCCGAATATGACAGTTGAGCGACCGTGCTAGAACCACGGAACTGGGGAATGCCTAACACCTTCTCCCGGGTTAACAGAATTCCTTACTCGGATTTCTGATTCGCGGACTGTTATATAGAGTCAATCTTTTCCTCGATTCGGGATCCAACCGGTGACTTGGGACACCATAAATCTCCAAGTGGCGACTCTGAATTAAATAATAAATCCCGTTTCGATTGTCCTTTAATTAGAAAAACTCCCTTTACGCCCCTTCACGGGGGGTGTAGGTAAAAAGGAGGTGTGACAAGGAGCTGAGATATTCACCAAATATGGTAAGTATACTGACCTTTTAATCTTTTTTTTCTTCTTTTAAATTAGAGAAATTTATTCAATAATTGTAAGAACTCACGGGACGGTTATCGGAAGCCGTGAGTTCGAGTTGTTCAACTTGTAGTGGACTGTTTTGTGGGTTGTTTTATATTTCTATTGGGTTGTCTCTTTTGCTTCTGTTTTTGTGGAGTTTTGGAGGAGTAAGGGTGTGGAAAAATAATACATAACGGCAGGGGGGCTGGCTGGTCGTCGTCGTTATATTTTTGGGTTGTTTGACACTACTATGGTTGTCGTTTTGTGTATGGAGTAATAGGGGTATGTTGGGCTATTTCGTGGTATTTTGTGATGGATATAAGGTTGAAAAATAATGTATATATGTTGTTATTATTGTGTTCTTGCGTTGTTGGTGTTATGTCGAATTAGGGAAAAGTAAAGATTATATGGGAGATGTTGCCCGTTTTGTTACAAAATAAGCTTGTCGTTCGTTGTGTGATAGTTGTACCTTCCATAACTTAATGATAGTATTGTTATCATTGTTATAGATTAAGGTGAAACAAGAGGAGTTTAACGTGGCTATTGGACATATTGTGATAAGGTATGTTAAGGCTAAACCTTTCTTTCATTTTGTCATGATCCAATAACTACATGTGTTTGATAACGAGACATAAAGAGAAGTTCATATTCTTGAATTTATGTACATTGGCCTAGTCTCATAAGTTACAGCATTCTCCCTTATCGGGAATTCATATTCAGTTTAGTTTTGTCTTCTTTCAGCCAAGAGAGCAGAGAGTCTATATATATACAGTATTATAGTATTTTCACCACCATCGAGCTATAATCGATGGGCAGGTCCCTATTGGGCAACCTCTGATTAGATGGTAAGTTATATACCGAGCCTACTGTGGCCGAGCGCCTAAGAGCAAGCCTAGAATGGCCGAGATATATAGCCTAGTATGCCGAGCGCCTACGAGCGAGCGTACTACGGCAGAGCAGATACATATACCGAGCTTTATAAGGTCGAACAGCTATTTTACTTACTATATTGAGAGAGTTGAGTCAGTATCAGCAGGTAAGCATATTTTCAGATTATATTTGACTTCCAGTTACCTTTAGTTATTATATTATCAGTTCAATTTTAACTTTCAATTATTCTATTGCCTTACATACTCTGTACATTATTTTGTACTGACATCTCTTTTGCTGGGGACACTGCATTTCATGTATGCATGTCCTCATTGACAATTGGACAGACCCTCCCAGTAGGCAGAGTCAAATATCATCTTGGTTAGTAAGCTCCACTTCCTCGGAGTTACCAGGTCTAGACCTTGGAGTCCATTTATATATACAGGTTTGATAGGTAAGTCGAGGCTCTGTCCGGATCATGGTACAATTCAGTTATCTCTAGAGGCTTATAGACGAGTCTTGTATATTCTTATATCAGTAGATATTCATGGCGGCTTAATCGGTCGGCATAGTTATATATATCAGTTTTTGGATATGTTTACCCCACAAATAAGAGAGACATTATTTTCAAACAATACAGAATATGGCCTCATCGGCCTAAGTTGAGGGTTACCCCTCCAGAGTTCATAGTTATAGAGTGGTACGCTCGGGCCGAGTACGGAACCGGGTGCCAGCCACGCCTCTTCAAGTTTAGGGCATGACAGGTGTATGTCCTGAATCGAATTCGGAGGTCCTTATCTTGATTTATCGCAATTTGTTGAAAATTAGAAGTTTAAAGGTTTAACAAAATTCAAGTTTGACTTTGTTGCTATCGGATCCGGATTCTGGTTCCGGAACTTGGTATAAGTTCATTACTGGATTTATGACTTGTCTATAAAATTTGGTACAAAAAAATTCGTTTGACGTGATTCGAACGTCTGGTTGTTAAAATGAAAGTTCTTAAGTTTCATTGAAAATTTCATTTGTTTTGGTTTCCGGTTTGTAGTTCTAGGTGTTGTTTTGGTATTTTGATCGCGTGAACGAGTTCATATAAATTTTTTGAAATTGTGTGCATGTTTGGTTTAGAGCTCCGAGAGCTCAGGTGAGTTCTGGATAGGCTTCGGAGTGGTTTGGACTTAAGAAAAATAGTTGGTAAAAATCTAGTTCTGGTGCAACCTCTAATCTTGCAATTACAAGGTTAATGTTTGCATTTGCGAACATTCATTTCCTCTATCAAGTTCGCATTTGGGGAGAGTGGTTCGCATTTGTGAAGGGGTACTGGGGGAGAGTGGTTCGCATTTGCGATCAGACGGCCGCAATTGCAAAAGTCCAAGTTCGCAATTGCGAACAAAACCATCGCATTTGCGATGGCAGCAAAGATGGGGAATCTTCGCATTTGCAAAGGCTTTATTGCATTTGCGGGGTTCACAATTGCGAACCCCAGGTCACAATTGCGATATCTGCGGCTGGACAAAAGAAGGGAAATACGAGATTTTAGCTCATTCTTTCAAATTCTCAATCCTAAGCACCCTAGAGGCGATTTTCCCAAGAACCTTTCTTTCTAAATTCATTGGTAAGTGACCTTAATCTACTTTCTCTCAATTACCCGTTACATTTCACAAGTTTTCAACATTAAATCTAGGATTTTCATGGTAGATATTAAAGATTTGGGAAGAATAGGGAGTTTTTTTTTTGCAAATTTGAGATTTAGTCCTAAATTTGGGGTCGAATTTCTAAACAAATTACATAATCGGGCTCGAGGGTGAATGGGTAAATGAGTTTTGGCCCGAATCTCGAGTTCTGACCAAGCGAGCCCGGGATTTTCTTTTGTTGACTTTTTGAAAAAAGTGTTATCGTAATTGATTTCCCAAATATTATTTGATGTTATTAAGTCGATTTTGGTTAGATTCGGCTAGTTTGGAGACGAATTCTAGAGGAAAAACCCTGGTTGATTGTGGAGTGAGGTAAGTGTTGAGTTTAACCTTGATTTGAGGGAATTAGGAACTCTTGAGCTATGTGCTATGTGCTATGTGAAATTCATGTGTTGCGGTGTATATGCAAGGTGACAAGTGTATGTATTCCGCTAAAATACTTGTTTCCCTGTTTTTCCGCATTTCATTAAATATTTCATTTCATGCCTTAACTGTTACATGCTTTAAATGCTTCCCATGCCTCTATTTGTTAATTGTCAATTATTATTCTCATGTTAAAAATGTTAGATTTTCCCAAGCTTCCATGATTTACTGCTACCTGTCTTAGTTGACTTACTTGTACCCTTTAGTTGATATTTATTTGATTTGTCTTACCGTTTAGTATTAATCACAATGAATTCGTAATTTGAGATGAGATTTCCTTTCTGGTTCTGTTTCATATCCATTAATCATACAGGATACTTGTGATTTGAGTTGTTAAATTGATTGCACTTACTGAATTGTCCATACTGTACGGTGGGATCGGGTTATGCGCCGCAACAGATGAAATAAGGATGGATTGATATTGCGAAATAAGGGTGAATTTATATTGACACGGTGGGATCGGGTTGCGCCACAACAGGTAAAACAAGAGTGGATTGATGTGGCGAAATAAAGGTGAGTTATGATATTGATTCTGATTATATAGTGGGATCGGGTTGCACACCGCAATATATTTTTACTTATTACTGTTGATATTATTATGGTGGAATAAGGAAGAATTGTATTGTACGGTAGGATCGGATTGCGCGCCGCAATAGTTTATGTGATTTACATTCCTTGTTGTGTGTGGACTTTGGTACTTTCATACGAGACTCTAAAGATTGGTATTTCTGGCATTTACTGGTTTTTCTTCATAGATTGAGTTACTTTCATGTGTTAACTGCTTTAATTCGTTTCTGTATTTTTTTCTTTTCTGTCATTATTATATACTGCATACAGGTTATTGTAAGTGATTGCCTTAACCTCGTCACTACTTCGTTGAGGTTAGATTCGTCACTTATAGAGTACATGGGGTCGGTTGTACTTATATTACATTCTGCACTTTTTGTGAAGATTTTAGAGTCGATCCCAGCAGCGGTCCATAGATTGCTTGAGCCGGCTATTGAGTGGAGACTTGAGGTATAGCTGCTCGGCATCCATAGCCCCTAGAGTCCCGTTCTTCTTTATCTTAGTGGTGTACTTTCCCTCAGACAACTTTACTTTTATATAGACCTTTATTTCTGCTATTCTAGTAGCTCGTGCACTTGTAACACCAGATTCGGGGTTGTATTAGTTATTTCAGTTGTTATGGTTTTTTCGCACGTTACCTCAGATTTATTTCAGTTATTTTGGCTTTTTTATTATTATTTGATCTGAACTGTCAAAAATAGATAAACTATTCTAACGTTGGCTTGCTTAGCAAGTGAAATGTTAGGCGCCACCACGATCCCGATTGTAAAATTTTCGGATCGTGACAGCTCCCGCTCCATACCCGCATAAGCTTAAACCCGCCCCGCCCTGCATCCACTCCACTACATTGCCATTCCTACCTCCAAGCCTCGGATTCATTTCATTTATTCTCTTGTATACTTGCTGGAGAAATGTGTCTTTGCATTATCTTGGCCCTATACAAGAATCCATATGAAATAGAAAAAATAAAGTTAGCCACGTGCTTGCAATGTCTTTAATTGATTTTTACAATAATATACTGTTCTTCCATTTCTTTATAGGTGATCATAAAAATATATGTGTATTTTTTAGATAATACATAATGATCTATGATATTACCAGAATCTTTCATTTTATAAAGGAATGATTTTGATAATAACTTATTAGCAATCAACCTAAATTTACTTAGGTGATCATAAATAATACATAAGCGATTTCTATGTAACACACGTTCTATGTACATAGATAATTTCTAGATAACACATAAGCCATCTATGATTTCACTAGGATCTTCCACTTTATAAAAAAAGGGTAATTTTAGAGAGCTCCCCTCACGTTTGCTCTATCACATTGAACTCCCTCGTGGTTTTGGATATTACGCTTATTTTCCTTATTTTGATTTTTTTAACAATTCTTTTTACCTAATAATTTTAATGTAGATAAATGACATTATGACAAATCTACTCTTTTTAAGATAGTATGTTATTTAATTAATACTGTGATCATTTTTAAAGTTCCTTTAGGAGTAATTGCCAATATTTAAGATGAGCAAAGCCGATTGATTCTTCACGCACAAAGTAAAGTATTTCATTATTTTGAATAGAATTTTCTTTTTTTTTTCTTCTTTTGTTACTCTTTTGAAAGTTCCAAACCCGATACTTCACTAGCACTATTGCTCCGTTTCATTTAAATTACAAAAGAAACGATATGATTTCATTGAACATCAAGTGAAGAACTCAAATCCATTTTAATGGAAACAAGATTTGCTTAAAGAAAAAGGATTCTTAATGAAATCTATGCAAGCTCCTGATAAGTATCTTCATATGCAGTTCTCCATCACATTCTTTTCTTTCTTCCCATTAAACCATCGCCAAAAACTAATTACAACATACTCTCTAATTAAAGGAGACAACTACGGCTCTATGTTGAACTAGCAGGAATAAATGCTAATGAGTTTCGATCACTGTCAAACTTCTCTACTAGGAAGTTGTACACTAAAATGAGAGGTATTTTTCCTAAAGTTTCATGAAGGAAGTTAGTGTGTAATAACTTAAGGAGCTTCCAAATGGATATTCATATTAAGAGCCCGTTTGGACAAAAGAAATTTTTCACTTTTTTCCGAAATTAGTGTTTAGCCATAAAATTTTCAATTTTCACTTGAAGATGAATTTGGAATTTTTCGAAAATTTGAAAAACTCCAAAAAGCTATTTTCCAAAATTTTACTCAGATCACTCACAAAAATTCAAAAACAACCCAAAATTATGTTCATGTCCAAACACAACTCTAATTTTCAAATACCATTTTCACTTGAAAAAAAAATTCACTTTTTTTTTGTTGAAATTTTACAATTCTTATGTCCAAACGCCCATTAAAGCGCGTGGCATATGTAAAATTGCTTACTAGAGATAGATTAATAAAATGGGGAATGGAGGTTCCGTTGGCTTGTCCACTCTGTAATGGGAACGAAAGTATTTCACACTTGTTCTTTCAATGTAACGTCTTCCCATATCTGGAAAAAGGTCCTAGCTTGGCAAGGGACAAGCAGAATGGTAATGTATTGGCAAGAGGAACTAAAGTGGGCTGAAGTTTATGCAAGAGGAAGAAGAGCCGAGGTAGAGATATACAGCATGGCACTTGTAGTGGTGTGTACTAGATTTGGAAAGAAAGAAACCAATGGGTATACCGAGGTACGCAATCAGATTCGAAGCATATTATGAAACAAATTATCCAAGAGGTATGTTGTAGAGGAACAATGCATAAAAGATTAGCTAGGAAACTTGATAAGTTAAATTTATATCCTTAACTTTGTGGTTGTAGTAGTTGAAGATATTGTCATTTCGCGGAAAAAAAAATAATTCTAGGATTAGGTCTTGGTTTTCGTGCAAATTTTTCTCTGTTGAGGTGCAAGTAATATTAGGAAAATTCAAAATGTGTTAACATAATTAATTAATAGTAGTATATTAAAAAGGGCAAATTAGTCAGATCATAATTTTTTCCTTTATAAAAAAAATAGTATATTAAAAGAATTGTTACAAAAAAATCAAAATACGGGAGGTAAGTGTAATATCCAAAACCATAAGGGAGGTTAGTGTGATAGAACAAAATGTAAAGGGAGGTCTCTGAAATTATCCCTATAAAAAATGATCCTGGTAAATAATTAATAAGCAATCAATAGGAGATCACTTACGCGACCATAAATAAATACATGGGTGATCTCTAGATAATATATAGGCGATTTAGATTTCACCAGGATCTCCCACTTTATAAAAAATAATCCTGGTAATAACTAATAAGTGATCAATCGGAGATCACTTAGGCGATCCACTAAACCAGATTACATAAAATCAGAAGTACTCCAATCTTTCCCGTTTTTACCTAACCAGAAAATAAAATCTACTAATCAAATGTAGATTCAACAAAACGTCAACTATGAATCACCCATGTTATAAGTATGAATATCCAAGTATATAATTTACATGTAGCAAGTTTTGAAGAAATTTTGCTTGACAGTTGCCGCAACAATTGAGAATTGGTTCATCCACTTGTGCAGACTAGAAGATTTGGGGAACTAAAATCATTACAATCAAATTGTTGAACTTAATAACCAAACTCAAAAAGAGTAAAGATCACTAAAACGGCAAAGTGAAAACGGGAAAGAAGAAGTAACCAACATGCAATATGTGCTTCTAGTTGCTAATTATGCATGAAATTATTGATTGTGAAATCAAGCATGACATTGTTGCTTGTTCAGTTCTTTATTAGTTTTCACTAAGACATGCAAGATTCTCTATTTCCACCCTCAGTAGTCGAGGTTGAATCCCTTAGTTTGATATATCTCCTCTAAGTTAATCCAACTAAATATGGCCTTCCTTCTATTGGTCTTTATACAATGCCATTTAACTACTTCACCCAACAGAAAAGATCCATATGTCACTGTCAACTGCAAGCTATTTATAATAGAAACAAAAAGAAACAGAATGCTACAGCAGATGCAATGTTCAACAAAATAAACTCAAATTCCAGCAAGGTAATCAAGATTAACCAACATCAACATGTATTTTAGCATCACTAGGCCAACTATATGAAGACATAACCATAAAACAGATAATTAAGATTTTGGATCAGTATAACTAAAATGATAGACATAACCATAAAACAGAATCATTTATGTAAAATATAAGCTCAATGTGAATTGATAAGACACAATAATCAGTCTCTGTAAAATGTGAACATTAAATTTCAGTTCCTTGATGGAAAGCCCAGTAATACATCATAAAAGGGACACAGAATTATACCCTAAGAACAGACAAATAAAATTCAAATCCTCCATAATTTTCTTATCATATGAGTTGATTTTTGGTGACACAAAATATTAAAGAACAGTCCCTACTGACATTTTTGTAGTAGCTTTGTTCACATTTTTGAAGGCTTTGGGAAAATGTCAGGTGTGAATTTCTGTGCTGCACTTATGCTGCCCTTAATTTTCATTGCACCCCTGCATCAAAATCCATTCGAAAATCACAAATTATCAAAAAGCTCGAAACTTTAAAAGATCAAAAAGTTGCAAACAAATAAAATAAAAAGCTGAAAAGGATAAATAGAAGGATAATAATACCTCATAAAAGCAATTTGGGGATTCATTTTTCCAGTGGCAATCTTCACAAAATCATCATCCTTAAATGAAAAGGTTGCATCGGGTTTCCCACCCTCGTATGGCCCTAAATTCCCAATTAAACAAATACCCAAATTCAATTTCGGATCCATACAATTTAAAGCGATCAGTAACAGGAAGCAAACAATTTCATTCTCAATTTCTATATTAATTGGAATCGACTATATAAATCCTCTACAACTATTTCTATTTATTCGGATTCATTTCATTTAAATACTCGATAATGGAAAGGAAGAAGAAAAAAAGCCCAACCTTCCTTTGTTTCTCCTTTCTTCAGATCAACAACATACACCTTCTCATTGAATCCAATTTTCTGCAGATCAAAAATTAAAAAAAAAAACATAAAATTAAGGAATATAAAAGAATTTATACATATACAGGAATGTAAAATTAGGGGAAAAGGGGGATTTTACCTTTGGGGCGATGTTGATTTGGTAAACGAGGCCAATTTTTTTTATGAGTGCCTTGCCAGCATCAGTAGTGAGATGAAGTTTCATTTGCTCAAATATAGCATCGGATTTCAACTGAGTGGAAGTGTCCGCCATAGCTACTGCTACTATTTGCAACAAATAAGTTCAAGATCAAAATACAAGAATTTTATGGCTTAGGGAAAGAGAAATATATAGAGGAGATCATTAATGGGCATTAAAATGGCAGCTGCAATTTTGGAATTTGGCGGAAAAGATAAAAATAAATATTGCAGTTTTGGTTAGCAAACGAAGAGGAGATGGCAAAGGGGTGCATGATTAGTCATGGTGTGGACACGCAATTCAATGTGCGAGATTAGGATGACGTACTTGCAAAGAATTAGGGCTTTACGCGCTTGTAGTTTCAAACTTTTATTTACTCGCTCTTTCGTGAAGCCAAGTGTGATGAGAAAGGAAATTCTCCGCGTTGGGACCCGCGAGTTATTATTTACATGAGGTACCTGCGGCTGGGACGGATAATGAACGAGCCCCAAATTTTTCCTTTTCAAGAAAAATTAATATTAGTACCCTGCACGGACACTAATTAGTAATATGTCAAATATTTAAGTTATTTGGATTGTACCTAAATAATCTTAAAAGTTACATTTTTTTAGTAAATATAGATAATCATTGGATATTAACTATATGAAAAAAAATTAACCATTTCTTCTATTTTCTTTTTTTGATACCATTCTTGCCGGTGTCATTGGATACTAAAAATAGTCAGGAAACATAATAATAACTCATATTTATAGCAAAACAATCAAATGTTGAGATAATGAATTGACTCTTTGGATAAGACTTAACTCTTTTACTACTACTTGAACTATTATTTGGTGTGTTGATATCTCTTAAAAATATTTCTTTCTTAAAATTTTAGTTTCTAAAACATTATTTTTCAATAATAATTATTTTTGTAATAATATAATGAAAATATTATTCTTAATTCAAAATTTATTTTAATTGGCTATCTAAAAATATAAAAAATTCTTTAGCTAGTGAATTTTTTTTTATTCCATTTTGATATTTGACATTAACCATGTTAAATATCTGAGTTATTTGAATTATATATAAATAACCTTAACATTTAAACCTTATAAGTAATTATAGATAATCGTCAGATATTAATTAAGAAACACTACATGAAAAAAGACTAACATTTTCTCAATTCTCGTAGTGATAATTTTATTTTTGCACTATTCTCATAAGTGTCATTGGAACTTAAAAATAGCCACGAAGTGAAATAATAACTCATATTTATGACAAAGCACAAAGGTTGACACGATATAAACGCTTCTTTGATTAGGACGTGACTCTTATACTATGACTTGAATTCTTATTTGGTATGATTTTACCCCTAAAAACAGCCACAAAGTGAAATAATAACTCATATTTATGGAAAAGCACAAAGGTAGATTTTAATATCTAAAACTTTATATATATTATAATAATGATTATCTTTATAATGATGCAAGTGAAGATATTATCCTTAATCGAAAATTCACTTTATCGGCTATCTTAAATAATTTTTTGGCCGGATTTATTTCAATATGACTCCACTTTAAGTTTATCGATATCTCTAACCCTAAAATTTGAATTTTTAATACCCTATATATACAAAAATTTTATTCTTTGAATCATTAAATGTTAAATTGGTTGATTATTATTATAAAATATTACATATATTGTCTTAAAAATTATCAAGTAGTTTATTTTTCGACACCATACTTAGCTTAACCTCAATGCAAACTACTCAAATTGCATTCCCATTCAAATTCGAATATCATATCAGTTTGTTAGTAATAGTGATTTTTTAAAAATGACACATAATGTAAATTTAAAAAAATATTCTAAGATATCCTTATCTTATAATCTATGTATTTGAGTTGAAAAAAAAAATGATGAGATTAACTTTCAAATTTTTTTTATTCTCAACAAAGATGAAACATAAGAAAAAATTTGTTGTCATATTTTATTTCTTGTTTTTAGATATTTATAACATTTTTTTCAATATTTATTTTCTTTTATCTTATTTTTTATGTCATTATTTCTTTTGTAACAAAAAAATTAATTTATTTCACTATAAAAGGATGACTTTTAACAAAAATTGTCTACATATGAACTTTAATTATATTTTTAGCCTTTGGTTGAAATTATTTCATATTTTTCTTTTGGCTTTACCTAATCAGCCTAAATAGGTGCTCAACTGGCCACTTAAATTAAAAAATTGAATGATGAGTAATATATATATATATATATATATATATAAGAGGTAGATTGTATAAAGTTTAATCTAATATAAGAGGGGTAGATGGTATTAAGTCGAAATTAAAATCGTCTAAATCGTCTTCTTAGATGGTATAGATGATATGACTGATGGTATGATAATATTAACAATATCAGATATTGTTGTTTTCTATATATATCTGAACAGATACTACTATTGTCTTGTAGATATATAAAATGTATGGCCAAATCTACTATTAAATAAAACCCGTTTTCTACGTCTATTATAAATTCTTCCAAACTTTGAGTAAGACTCCTAACAAAGCTTTCTGAATTTGTATAGTTATTACGATTGTTGGACATTAATAATAAAATTATTTTTTGCGATTGAACTCTTATGTTGTGAAAATCCTACTCGGTACTCTCTCTCTTTTATTCTATAGACTTGTATAGTTACCATATTATCTAAATTATGAACTGAAATTACCCCTTTACTACTTTTTTTAATCCACTTTGTTCATCTCTTCTTCCCAATCTTTTAAAGATTTTAACACTTTTCTTAACTCTTATTTCTTTAACCTCACCCCGGCCATGGTTAAACACTTATACCCTTCTTAATTGTTTTCAGGTTTTACTTAACCAGTTTCTTCTAGGAATTTACAGGTTAATCCATCATAATTGTTAAGAAATTGGGAAGCTAACCATATACTTAGAGTGATATCTAATAATCGATCATATGAACATGAAACATAAAACTATACAGGATAACAAAAATTTTAAAATAAACAGGGGTAATAGGAACATAATTTAGATAAAAGATGAGTAACTTACATGCTTATAGGAGAGAGATTTTCCTTTCGGGAAACCCGAAAAAGTCTACTGAGCTTTGGGAATTAAAAACGATCACACATAAGCATAAGGCCTTATTTTTTTTACAAGCTTAAAGGAGGAACTACTAAAGTATTCATAAGGAAATATTTTACAAAGGGTTTTGGAAAGGGGGTTGATGATGGAAAGGGGAGTTGGTTGGATGGGTTTTCTTCAGAGTGCTTTTTCTCTTCGATCTTGTTTTTCTTCTGCTTCCTTCTCCTTTTTATAGCTAAATTTTGGAACGGATTTGAAAACCGGATTCCAAACTCTTCCGAAATCTATCTTGTCCAGCCTTGCACGGTACTTCATTGGGCCCCATCTTCACATGGCTTGGTCGGAGATTCCTTCCGTGTTTGTAACTTTTTCTTCCACTCAAAATTTTAACTTGTCTTTTAGCACAACTAGCTTTACCTCTTGTCACATCTTCTTTACTTTATGTCACTCGTCACTTTTGTTTTTTAGCACAGCTAGCATTTCTCTGTCACATATTCTTTTCCCTCTTGTTTTTCTCATTCATATGTTGTCATTATTGCTCTGTATACCAGCCTTGTTTCCTTTGTCTTTGGTACTCTTTAATTGCTGTTTTAACTGGGACTTTATTTTTATGTGTCTAAATTATGTATAGCTATTGAATCGAAACTCATTTTTGACTCATCTTCATATGGATCTTGAGCATCCTGATAATTTAGGTTGTCTTCATAGTTATCATCTTCTCTTGAACTTTGGGTCCTTTCTGGATTTGGACTTAGATTTGGACTTGATCTTGGACTTGGATTCTTAACCATGTGTTTGTTTTGTTCTTCCTTGTCTTGAAAAGAGTTTTCTAATGTCTGCTTTATTATATTTTCTATTTTTTCATTTTTTTTCTTTTTTGAAATTATACTCTTCTTTTTTAACACTTCTCCCTGTGTTAATGTTCTGGGTAGTCTTCTTCTCGATGAACCTTCATCTTCACTTTTGCCATAAACGGATTTGATGTGTCTTTACCGGTTACCGTTTGAACCGGACTAGCTGTATCATTATCCGATACAGTGGATTTTGCTGCATTCATTGGTGAATGCACACCCTTCTCATCCATTTTTGTTTGAGATGGAGGACTCTTGGACTGTTTACCTCTGTATCTTGTTGAGAAATAGCTTGAGTCTGGAATAATTCAAATCTCAACGCTTGTACCCTGTGCTCCAATACCTTTACCTGCTCCATAAGTTTTGTCTTTTCTTGTGCCAGAGTTTCATTTTTCTGGTTTATTCTTTTAAAGGCTTCTGTCATTGATGAACAATGATCACAGAATATTATCTTGTTATTGTCTTTTCTGATATTGTATTGAGGGATTTTTTCCGGGTTTTGTTTGAGTACTGGAGAGATATAGTAGTTTGGTCCTAGTATTTCTCTTGCATAATCTAATGCTTCAGTAAAATCATTAAAACCTTTAAAAAGTGGTTTTTCTATATCTTTAATAGAATCTAGTACTTCTAACCATGTCTGAAAAATACCATTTGTCTTACCATGTATAACCACATAATTCTTAAATCTTTTGTCTTGGTTTTTATCTGTAAAATATTGTCCTAAGGCATTAAGAGACGCTATAAAAATTTTTGTGTCTTTCTTATTGTATGTTATCCATAAATTATCAATTAAACACCGTTGATGTCTATCTATGACACATTCTGGTAGGACTCTAAATGACATATTTGATGGTGGAAAAAATATTAAGTTATGTTTTCCAAAATTTATTCTTTCCATATTGGTCTGTTCTCCTAAAGGATATGGCTTAAAATGAAGATTAACTAATACTGTCTGCATGTATCTGTCTGAGGGTGAGGCAATGCCCTTCCCTTTGTCTTCAGTCTTGGAAACTGTTGGTCTCATGATGTACATGTAAAATACTTGTTTATTAATTGACAGTAATTTTAAGCCTACTTAACTGATCTGCTAATTATTATCTTTTCCTTTAATATGTTCAAAAACCAAATTATATATTGATATAGTATCCATAAAATTTAACCATCTTCTTCTACTACTATTCTTTGTATTTATCTTCTGGTGAAATTTAACTATGGCTTCACAATCAGTTCTAATTGTTACTTCTTGTTTATTTAATATATATAATCTAAAACTATTTAATCCGTAAATTACGGTTAATATCTCTGCATCTATACTACTCATATTTCCTTTTTCTTTATATTTACCACTTTGATAAGCACATATTTTTTTTGTGCCCTTATCACTATATTTATTTGGTTTTACTTTTAGAACTACTCTCCATCCTTCAAAACTACCGTCTGTTTCTATTATCAAGTAGTCTGTTTCTAGTGGCATATTTAAATCAGGAATATTTTTTATTTTTTCTTTAATTTTTTGTACTAATTTAATGTCTTCTGTGTTAAAATATTTTTGCCATGTAGCTCATGTTTTAGCATATAATGGTAGTTCTATTTTCCCTAAGTCTTTAATAAAGTTTCTCGCATAATTTACTATTCCCAAAAACTTTTGTAGCTCTTTGGTACTATCTAATTTATCTGGCATTTCTAGGGCCTTTTTAGCTATATGGGGTTGTAATTTAATTTTTCCATCCCCTAAGATTACTCCTAGAAAATTTATATAATTCTTGCATAGCTCCATCTTCTTTTTACTAATTATTATTCCATTATCTACAAATAATCTAAATACTTTCTGTAAATGTCCTAAATGTTATTTAATATCTTTACTAAATACCAGTATATTATCTGCATATACTAAAACAAACCTCTTATATTCTCCAAATATATTATCCATCTTTCGTTGAAAAATAGGTGGAGCTGTTTTTAGTCCGAACGACATTACTAGCCATTCGAAGTGTCCTTCTGGACAAGTGAATACAGTCCACTCAATGCTTTCTTCATGCATCTTTACTTGCCAATACCCTGATTTACAGTCAAACTTGCTGAATATCTTTTTCCTTTGTATTCTATTTATTAGTTCTGTTTTATCAAGTAACTTATATCCATCTGTTCTAGTGTTATCATTAAGTCTTTTGTAATTTATTACCATTCTCGCTTTTCTTCTTACTATCTCACTATGGTTTCTAACCATAAAGGCTGTTGACCTGTGTTTAGAAATTGATCTTCTTATTACTCCTAAATTTATAAGTTCTTTAATTTGAATTTTGAAGTCTTCTAGATCTTGATCTGTAGCTTCTATTGAAGTTGTTTTAATTATATATTCTGGATTAATTATATCTAGTTTACACATAACTTTATTATTTTCCCAATGTTTTAAAGATTTTCCCCCTATTATTTCTATTTCATCTAATATTTTTATTATATTATCTAGATCCTTTTCGTTCTTTATTATTCATATTTTTTGTAGTCCTATTTTAAAATTGTATAATTCTGTTTCAATATCTATTAAAGTATTGTCCTTTTCTAATATATCTCTATCTTCATTTTCATCTAGTATTAAGGTTTTAGATTCTTCTTTAATCTTACAGCATGTATTTTTATCTTTACACTCTTTACAACATTCTTTTTTATTTTCTTGCAAGCTCGTGTTCAGTAGTGTTCTTATCCTGGTTGCAGTTTCTATTGTTTGTACTGGTGTTTGTATAATATTTTTAAAGAATATTACTCCATCTCTACTGAGCAGACAACTACCATTATTATGTAAATAAAACTTAATCCTAGTACAAAATCTACATTTATGTTTAAGTCTCTTACCCAGATTTTATCCACCTTGTAGCTGGGTTTATAGAAATCTAAACATGTATTTATAAAGCTAATTTATGATTTATCTATATAATGTCTGTATATATTATGAGTTCCATCCATCTGCATAGCTGCAACTGGCTTTTCTAAGGTTCTGATTAGATTTAGGGGAACTATCTTTTTATTTATTATACATCTTGTGCACCCGGAATCTACTAGAGCTAACGTTTCTATTTCATAATCTTCTATTTTGATTCTTGCTAAAAAATTTATTGTACTTAATTTTTTATCTTCATTACATATTAGTGTATTCATAATTTTCTATACTCATTAGTTCTTCTTCTACTGTTGTTATATTTTCTTTTATATCTTCTAATTTCTCTTTTCCTTTTTCCATTTTCTGTATTCTTTTTTCTAGTTCATTTATTCTAGCTTCTAATGTCATTATTCTCAAATTCATGGTATGGTCATTTATTTCTTGGTATTTTTCTTCTTTATTTATTTTTGTTTCAAAATCTTTTTCTATACATGAAATACATCCTTCTAGATAGCATAATTTACATTTAGCTCTTTTATTTCTACTAGGGTACCATTTGCATATAAAACACTGATTACTATCTAATCCTTTATTTCTTTCAAAATTATGGTTACGTTCTTCTGATATATTTACAAAGGTATTTTCTTCTAAATCTAATTTTTCTAATCCTATTTCATTTATTAATTCTTCCTCTTCTGATTTTGAGGTATTTATTTGAGCTTTTTCTTCTATATCTACGCTTACTATAGAGTATATACTTTCGTTATCTGACATATATTCATCTACATTTATTAGGGTTTCTTGAAAATCTTCTATTAACTGTGAATCTCTTGTTTTATTATTAATTCTTTTTGGGCATGTATTTGCTAAGTGTTCTACACTACCGCAAGTAAAACATTCTAATTTATTTTTATAGTTTCTATCTGTTCTATACTTTCTAACATGTCTATTCCTATCTAGGTAGGGTTTTCTAACTGATGATTTTCTAAGATAATATTTTTTTTCTATTGCATCCCTTGTTGTATTGAGGTCTATATTTTCTATATTTCTAGTTATCATTTTAGTTATCAGTTATTATTTCAGTTTCAGTTATCAATTATCAACTCTCAATTATCAGTTTAGTTTCAGTTTCAGCATTTATAATTCTTTCTTTCAGTTGCTTTGCATACCAGTGCAATTCAAATATACTGACGTCCCTTTTGCCCGGGGCCTGCATCTCACAATGCAGGTAATGATTTACAGGTTGACGATTCAGAGCGCTAGGACTCTCGTATCAGCTGTTTGGTGATCCCCAGTTCTTTCGGGGCATTATCATTACTTTACAGCCTTTCAGTATTTACAGATAGTTAGTGTTTTCAGTACTTCAATAGAGGCTTCATAGACTAGAGTAACAGTTAGACAGAGTCTCAAGCTTTTCATGTTAAGCTATATTTGCTACAAATACGTTTCAGAATTGTATTAGTATTTCTGTACTTTAATTTGTATCATTCAGACTTTCACTATATCAGCATGTGTTAGTTTATCTTCCGCATTCAGTATGTTATGACATCACATGTTGATTCAGCCAGCCAATTGGTTTGCTCAGTCATATGTAGTCAGGCACCGAGTGCTGTGTTACGCTCAGGCCCAGTTTTGGGGCGTGACACCTATATCAAAATCTCACCTATCAACCGAAAAACGCCGAAATTCCAATTTTGCCAATTCAAGTATAAATCTACCCATGACCTCCAAAACCTATTCCGATCAAGCTCCTAAGTCCCAAATCACCTCCCGAAGCTATCCGAACCTTTGAAATTCACATCCGAGCCCTTTTCAATAAGTCAATATCCGGTTGACTTTTCTAACTTAAGCTTACTCAAAAGAGACTAAGTGTTTCAAACCTTACCAAAAACTCTCTGAACCCAAGCCAACCAACCCAATAACACATAATATATCTGTACAAGACAATAAGAAGCAGAAATGGGGGAAATAGAGCGGTAACTCATGAAACGACCGACCGAGTCGTTACATGATCAATCAGCGGGAATGCTTAAATGGGAGGATACAATTACTTGGATTTGATGCAACCAAATGAGAGAGTCTTATCAGTGAAAATCCTCATGAGTACCATAAGGCGATGATGACGTCCAAATCCACTACTAAAAAGTAAATGGATACGGTCGCATGCAATATAATATACCCAACTATGAGTCGGGGTCAAATCCCACAGAGAACAATATAAAGGCGATTAGGAATGTAAGAGAATTATCACTTGTTATGCAATGCCAAACACTTAGAAGTGATTTGAGGAAATATTTATACCTAAATACAGAAATGTAAACTAACCTAGAAAGCGAGTAAAATGATCAATGGCTACAAGTATGGATGCATTGGGAATTACACTCAAGTAACAATCCAATGTATTTTATGATTTTACAAATATGAGAGAGTTTACGTTAATTAGCCACGGGTAATAATTCTATATTAGCTTCTTCCGAAGACCAACAAGATTTCCTAATTGGATTATACCTAAAACAATTAAGATATTAAACACACCTGAATATGGCTACAAGTAGTTCAATCCTATCCCTAGGTAGAATCTATAAAATGAAGGTTAAAGCCTCAAGTTCTTGTTAATTAATCTTTCCCAACCCCAAATAATCTTTCCCAAAATTAATTCGGAGTCAATGGGTGAGTCCTAGGGTTAGCTAATCCCTTTGGAAACATTAAAGAACAAGAATAATTAAAGTAACAATAACTCACTTCATAAAAGGATAAAAATCATTCAATACATAAGCACAACAAGGTATTTAATCCACACTTTAAATATGAATATTTCCATAAACAAGATTCAAGTGTTGGATAAAATACTACATACTTAGATATACAATACAAATCAAGAAAATAAAGAAATAAACATAAATGGGTAAGAAATTCTCGACCACAAGCTTCAAATCTTCAAGACTCAAGTGTGTGTGCAAACCCTAGCTTCCAAAACTTGTTCTCTCTAGTCTTTGGAACTGAAAATAAGCCAAAAGATATTTACAAATGAGCTAGTTTAGGTATTAAATGGTTTGGGGTGAAAAATGTGAATTTTCATAACTGCCCAGTTTTCTCGCCCAATTTCTTCTTCGCATTCGCGACAATACCATTGTGTTCGCGAAAGTATGCTTTTCTTGGGCTTCGCGTTCGTGTTTGGTCCTTTGCATTCGCGAAGGTTTGGTTTCTGATTCTTTGCATTCGCGATATGTACTTTGCGTTCGCGAAGGTCTAGCTTCCTGCTTCTTCGTGTTTGCATTGGACCTTCGTGTTCGCGAAGAGTAAATCACTTGGAGGTTCCATTTGTCCATTTTAGCTCCTTTTTGACTTGTTTTCACTTGGTTTCTTCACCATTACTTCTAAATCACATAAAACCTATAAAATAAAAGTAAATGACGATAAACACACGATTTTATCACTCAAACATAGCAAAAATATAGGTTTAAAGACAAGATAAGTTAGTAAAATACCAACTTATCAAACCCTCAAACTTAAACTATTGCTTGTCCTCAAGTAATGAAAGCGACAAAATCTCCTCCTAAGTATTTAACTTAATAGTGCATCCATATCATGCCAAGCCAAAAAGGTCTACTATAAGCACAAACACATGACTTCGATTGGTACCAACAATTACTCCAAAGCATATGAATTATCAAACACTTCTTATGAACTTTATTACATTTCAAGTGCTCAAACACTATGCAAATCAAATTAGCAATCAAGTCATGACACTAAAGCTTCACAATTTGCCTCTTTATCACAATTAACTTTCTTTGGTCATTCCTTCCAATTGAAAATGAGATTAAATTCACAACTCAAATCTCATATGCCCTCATATTTAAGAAATAATCCCAACTTTTAAATTGCAATTTAAACACACATGGATATCAAATGGAAAGAATTAAATCTCACTCTCTCAAAGATGTTCAAATGCATACAAGTAGTACTATAGGCTTGCCCTTCATGTAGTTCTCCACTAATGTAGACAACTTGGTTCAAAATCAATTAGGACTTAAAGGGTTGTAGTTTAGGCTTTTGGTTAAGGTAAGACACAATTTTGGTTAGAGTGACTCAAAACCTCCCCAAGCACTACAAAATTTATAATTAAATTCCACTTCCTTCAAAAATATTTTCCATACTTTCTTCACTTTTCATTACACATCTAATCTTTCCTTTTTATTCACAACTTCCTTTTATTTTATTTTATTTTTTTCCTTTTTCCTTTTCAAAATCAAGGAAGGTTTCACTTTTTATCATTGTTTTTCTACCTTCCACCTTTTAAACAACTTCCATATCACAACTTTTCCAACCTTCACCCCCAAACTCAGTCTTTTAGCTTATGTTTACACTTTCAAAATACTTAGGGAGGTAGGGTGCCAAAAGCTAAATCAATATAGAAAAAAAAATTAAAGCTTGTAACATGGTTGCCAAAGAACAAGGTTAAAGGCTCAAAATGGGTTGACTAGGGAAAATATTCAAGGGTAGGAAATTTAAGGCATAATGGTGGTCCAAGGAAGGCCTAATATCATTTTTCAAACCAAGTTAGTCTATGATTTCGCCTTGAAGCACATTTCGGGCAAGTTCTAGACTACAAGTAATGTAAAAGAACTCACAATAAATCTCACCACACATGGCACACGAACACTCAAGTGGAATAAAAATCCAAAATCCAATTGAAACCAATGACTCAAAGAGGTTACATATAGCATAGGAAGCTATTTAGTGAATCAAAGAGCCAAAATTTGAGTCTAAAAGTTATGACATTTTGACTTCAATTATTTTTCTTTTTCAACAACTAAAAATTCATATGCCGAGGTTTAAATCAGGTTGGTACCAAACAAGCCACAACTTGGTCAATGGGCACAAACCGCAACTCAAACCATTTATTCTTCCTAAAATAACATAAGCTATATCTAAACTACAAGACTAATTCCCTTAAGAAAGTTGCCTAGCTATCCATCATTGGGAAAAGTCAACAAAAATTTACTAAAAATTACACGGTTCAAGAAGAAAATTGGCATCCTTGAAAAAAGAACCGCGGTACAAAGAAAACCAAGGATATAGCCACTAACATAAAACATACTATATAAAAAAAAATTAAGAAGCTAATAACCCAAATTAAGAAACTAATAAACATCAAGTAACTAAAATAATATATATATATATATATATATATATATATATATATATATATATATATATAAGAATCTAGTAAACATACTAATATAGCACATCACATGAAAGTACAATAACAATTAATAATCTAAAACATTGACCAATCTACGCAAGTTATCACACAAAAAGAAGAAAAGAAAAAAAAAGATTGTTCATGCTCCGCATACATCCATCATATCTAAATGAGTCACCCCAACCTAAAGTGTTGCACTGTCCTCAATGAAACTAATCAAAACAAGATAAAATGAAGGAGATGCTCCCTAAAGCCGCATCAGTCGGAGCTGGAGGTGGTGGAAAATTTGAGCTCCAAGTCTGCATCTTCATCATCCTCCGATTCATGTGAACCACAAAATGTAATCAGCTTTTGCATCATCTTGGACAGAAGTTTGCTTTTCTTCTTCTCATGCTCCTTGTACTTTCTCTGCCTCTTCTCAATCTTTCCTTGTCGGTGACTCATGTTCTCCAACCTGGTGTTAATGCCTCCATCTTGCCCGTGATTGCTTTTTGCTCTTTGATCACATCCTCCATGGATGGTGGGGCAGCAGCCCCAGTAGATGTGCCAGCCCCAGGTGGGCCAGTTGGAAGGCCAGTTATAAGCTGCCTAATATGCACATCTACTCCATGTATCTGACTGTATAAGTGGAACATAGTGTGAGGACCAGACTAGAGTGGTCCCATGGGGTCAAATGACCCTAATGCAGGTGCAAAGGATCCGGCGGGATCAGTAGTGGCCTCAAATAACTGCCCAAATGAGGAGGAAGTGACATCAATTCTTCTCTTTTTCTACTTGTCACCGGGTCCCCTTTTCTGCAAAGGATGGATCATTGGCTTTCCTAGACCTTTCTCAAAGTCATTTGGGCATTTTGTCACCCCAGCATCATAGCAAAGTCTAGTGATCAAGGATGGGAAGAAAAGGCTCTTGGACCTCTCATGAGTGGCTTCCTCAATTTCTCGGACAATGTGCTCCCCCATGTTCACAGGTAGTCCATCCATGATAGCAGCAATTATCAGTACCCTGTCTGATGTCACATTAGTGTCATTTGTAGAAGGCGACACTCTTGAACAAATAATAGACAGCCATGTCTTTGCCTCAACCGTGAAATCATGAGAGTCAACTCCCTTGTACACTATCATCCACTTCGGGGTAACCCTATCATGTAACTTATCCACTAGTCATTGGTTTCTTCTTGCTTTAGCTCTGTCTCTGTAGACCTGATTATCAACATTTGGAAGGCCACAAATACCATTGATTATCTTAGGGCTGAAATGGACTTGCACGCCCCGCACAGTAGTAACAAAGGCACCTTGGAAGTCGGTCCTCAAGGTGTTTGCATAGAATTCCAAAACTATTATATGGTTGGCATTATTTGATTTCTTAGCAAAACAAATCCACCTGCTTTCTATCAACCGTGTGTAGAAGCCCGACATTTTAGCTTCGACCTTTTCCAAGTTTATGCCTCTTTCCCGGACGATAGTCTTGGACAGGATTCATCATATTTTCGCTCACATGATAGAAACCGTTCCTGATCAAAAGGTTCCTCTTGTTCAACTCCAAAGACATATTCTTACTCAATTTCATTGTATTTTGGATCCATTTTATGCCCAAAGTACCTACAAAATAGACTAACAATGTTAAAAGCTCATACAGACACTTAAAACAATGTATTAGGAAGTATTTAGGCCAAAAAATGGGCAAAAAAGGTCCAGGGCAGAGCTGTGCGAAGCTACTATTTTTCGCCAGTTTTGGGACTGCCAGTGGTTGCTCTTCACATTTGCGAGAAGACCATCGCATTTGCGAAGAGCAGAAAAAAAATTCCCAGAATTAGACCTTCGCGTTCGCGAAGGTCAAAAAGTTTCAGCCCCACTATTTTGCCTTCGCGTTCGCGAAGGTCATCTTCCTCGCCCAGGCCTAGTTTTCTTTCAGGCATTTCTTCAAAGAGTTGGGGTGCCCTCTTTTCTTTGTTCATTTTACAGACCATTTAAGCACAGATATTCCCCAAATTTTTCTTTAACAACAAACACTCACACTCAACCAACCTCACCCAACAAGCACAACAAATTTCACACATGAATTTGACATTTATGATTTCAAATTTTTGAAGCCTAAGCACCAATCAACCATGGTTGTTCTTCCATTGTTTCACACCAAGAAAGAGAAGAAAGATTCAAGAGGGAAGAGAGGAAATCACATACCTTGAGAATAGAGATGGAAAATTGCAAAAGTCTTGAAGATTTTGGATGATTTGATTTTTGGGGGCTTAAAGGAATAGATGGGACTGTTGGTTGAGCAGAAGGGGGGGGGGGGTGAGTTTCTCGTTTTTAGTAAGCATTTTGCGTTTTAAATTACCTGACCCTACGCGTTCGCGAGAGAACTCTCGCCTACGCGAAGGGTAAAAACTGTGAAAGGGCCGCGAATGCGAGGCTGCAAGTGCGAACGCGAAGGTTTAAACTTTTGTAAACCTACGCGAATGTGAGAGGCACACGCAAACTCGAAGCGTTGCTTTTCTGCAGTTCTATAGTTCTGGCAGCTACTGGTTTTGGCTCTCCGGACCACTCCGGCCTGCTCAAATCAATTCCAAAAAATCTAAAACTTGGCAGATTAGTTACAAATAATATTCTAAGCTATTCTAAAAAAGAAAATTTAATAAATGACTAAATATTTTGAAAAACGATGGGTTGCCTCCCACCAAGCGCCGCATTTTTATTTACACCGGTTGACTCTAATTCCATATTTTTCTCGTTATCATTAACACTCATGGAGTCGGTTGGCGGATGTTCAATTCTTGATTCCTCAAAGTAGAGCTCACTTTCTTCCTCGATATCGGACTCTTCTTGACTTCCTTCCACACTCTCATGTTGGTGGGCATAGTGAGCCTCGACCAATATTTTTATTTGCTCTTCCAAAGTGCGGATATGTTCATCATTGTGAGTCAAGAGTCGCTTCAAGTCCTTGAGTGAAAAGTTGTGCTTCTCCTCATTTGCAAGAATGGTCTCCAACATGAGCATTATCTTCTCATTTTGAGCATTTGAGAGTTCTTCTTGGTTTTGATCAAGAGCCAAGGAGGGATTTTCGGCTTCCACATCTAAGAAAAATTCTTGGCTATCATTAACTTTCGAGGATTTTTGGACCTCTAAAGCTTCAAGCATTTCTCCCATTTTTGAGTGCAACCTTTCAAGTGCCAAGTCATTTTGGAGACCATTCTCCAAAAGCTCTTCCAAGGCACTTTGTTCTGTGTTTCCTCCTTCAAGTAAGCATTCTAACATGAGCTTGAACTCTCCATTTTTGACCATGCTCAACTTCTTCCATTTTCATAGCCCTATCATTTTCATCACAAAAAGTAAAATCATCATAGCGGGGGCCTGGGCAAGGGAAGGATAAATAATCACAATCATTCCAATGACCATTTTGATGACCACACTTATCACAAATACTCCACTCATGGGTTAGAGATTGTGTACACAATCCACCCCCGGGAGAATTTAAATAATTTTGCCACGAGTGTGGTCCTCCACAATAAGGAAAAGGGTCATCAAAGTATGAACAACTACCATCCGACCAATTTTTATTATATGATGCCATTTTTCAAAACTAAGAAAATAAAAAATAAAAATAGACCAAGGTAAGAAAAATTAATTACACAAATATTCACAAGTTTGGACCAAAGCACTTACGCTTATTTCTCAAACAACCTAAATTACGTCAAATTGTTCCCCGGCAATGGCGCCAATTTTGATGACGTCCAAATCCACTACTAAAAAGTAAATGGACACGGTCGCATGCAATATAATATACTCAACTATGAGTCGGGGTCAAATCCCTCAAAGAACAATATAAAGGCGGTTAGGAATGTAAGAGAATTACCACTTGTTATGCAATGCCAAACACTTAGAAGTGATTTGAGAAAATATTTATACCTAAATGCGGAAATGTATACTAACCTAGAAAGCGAGTAAAATGATCAATGGCTACAAGTATGGATGCATCGGGAATTACACTCAAGTAACGATCCAATCTATTTCACGATTTTACAAATATGAGCGAGTTTATGTTAATTAGCCATGGGTAATAATTCTATATTAGCTACTTTCAAAGACCAACAAGACTTCCTAATTGGATTATCCCTAAAATAATTAAGAGATTAAGTACACCCGGATATGGCTACAAGTAGTTCAATCCTATCCCTATGTAGAATCTATAAAATGAGGGTTAAAGCCTCAAGTTCTTGTTAATTAATCTTTCCCAACCCCAAATAATCTTTCCCAAAATTAATTCAGGGTCAATGGGTGAGTCCTAGGGTTAGCTAATCCCTTTGGAAACATTAAAAAACAAGAATAATTAAAATAACAATAACTCACTTCATAAAAGGATAAAAATCATTCAATACATAAGAACAACAAGGTATTTAATCCATATTTTAAACATGAATATTCCCATAAACAAGATTCAAGTATTGGATAAAATACTACACATTTAGATATACAATACAAAGCAAGGAAATGAAGAAATAAACATAAATAGGTAAGAAATTCTCAACCACAAGCTTCAACTCTTCAAGACCCAAGTGTGTGTGCAAACCCTAGCTTCCAAAACTTGTTCTCTCTAGTCTTTAGAACTAAAAATAAGCTAAAAAAATATTTACAAATGAGCTGGTTTGGGTATTAAATAGTTTGGGGTGAAAAATGTGAATTTCCAAAACTGCCCAGTTTTCTCGCCCAATTTCTTCTTCGCGTTCGCGACAATACCATCGCGTTCGCGAAGGTTTGCTTTCCTTGGGCTTTGAATTCGCGTTTGGTACTTCGCGTTCACGAAGGTTTGGTTTCTGATTCTTCATGTTCGCGATGTGTACTTCCCGTTCGCGAAGGTCTAGCTTTCTACTTCTTCGCGTTCGCGAAGGTCTAGCTTTCTGCTTCTTCGCGTTCGCATTGGACTTTCGCGTTTGCGAAGAGTATATCACTGGCAGGTTCCATTTGTCCATTTTAGCTCCTTTTTGACTTGTTTTCACTTGGTTTCTTCACCATTACTTCTAAATCACATACAACCTATAATATAGAAGTAAATAACATTAAACACACGATTTTATCACTCAAACATAGAAAAAGTATAGGTTTAAAGACAAGATAAGTTGGTAAAATATCAACTCACCAGGCGATGGTAAGCAGAGAAATTTAAAATGAGAGAGTCTTGTTAGTGAAAACTCGCAAAGAGCACTATAAGGGGATAGTGAGAAAAGAAATGAGAGAGGTCAGCTGGTGAAAACCCCCAAAGGGCTCCACTGATCGAAAATGGGATCCTCACAGCTATCGGTATCGACAGAGTCCTGGCAAGGTTTCTCAACATTGAGGTATAAGTTATAATGAATTTCTGAGAGTTGGACAGTTTACACAGATCATGCATCCAGTCCAAAAGGCATGTCATGTTCATGAAGTCTGCATGCACTCCAGATAAGTCTTTCCCTTTCCCCGAAAGGGATACCTCTTGTCTAAGTTCATTTGTCCATTTCATTGTTTGCTTTTCTTTGAATCCCTTTCGGTCTAATTCTGTTCTAAAACTAAGACAAAAAAAGGATAGCAAGACTGATTTACAGGGTTCTTACTTGATATAAGTCAATATGCAAAAAAGGCACCCAACCTCGGCAAGGGCATCAAGTCGACTCCGACTGTCCATGGTGGCCGATGCTTCAAAATCAAAAACCGTTTAAAGAGGAAATTCAAAGTCAAATACCCAAAAACGCAAAATGAAGTTGAAAATTTTAAGTCCCACATGACTGACCGTCATGGCAAAGTCTGGAGAAGCCAAAGGTTCTCCAAGGTTAGAAATGCAATCGGTATTCAGGAAACAACTAGTTGCAGTTGAAAGGGCTAAAATCAAGTGACTGAAACATTCAAGGCCACAAAACCAACTACCATTTCAAACTAACAATTGTTCTTTGTTTGAAAATAGAAAACGGGTGCAATCCAAAAGCAACCTTGCAAGAAGCAGGTGCAACCAAAAAGAAACTGCGCAAGGACTAAAAATAGCTTTGCAGCAATAATCACTCAAAAAAGGAAAGTCTTCTCCAAATTCTTTCCTGCATTTTACTCATTCTCTTAATAAAAAATAGAAAAACTGAAAAGAAAGAAAATAAAGAAAATTCAAAATCATGGTAGTATAGGGCCTCCAATCCCTAGTTTCATTTTCCAACATAGGGTCTCCAATTCCTAGTTGATGATTTTTGGACGTACGGTCTCCACTCCCTAGTATCTTTTCCAACATAGAGTCTTCACTCCCTAGTTGATGATTTTTAGACATAGGGTCTCCACTCCCTAGTCTCTTTTCCAACATAAGGTCTTCACTCCCTAGTTGATGATTTTTAGACATAGAGTCTCTACTCCCTTGTCGCTTTTCCAACATAGGGTCTCCACTACCTAATCGATGTTTTTATTTTAGACATAAGGTCTCCACTCCCTAGTTGCTTTTCCAACATAGGGTCTCCACTCCCTAGTTGATGATTTTCCAACATATGGTCTTTATTCCCTAGTTGATGATATTTTAGACATAGGGTCTCCACTCCCTAGTCTCTTTTCCAACATAGGGTCTCCACTCCCTAGTTGATGATTTTCTAACATATGGTCTCCACTCCCTAGTTGATAATATTTTAGACATAGGGTCTCCACTCCCTAGTCTCTTTTCCAACATAGGGTCTCCACTCCCTAGTTGATGATTTTCCAACGTAGGGTCTCCACTCCCTAGTCTCTTTTCCAACACAGGGTCTCCATTCTCTAGTTGATGATTTTCCAACATAGTATCTCCACTCTCTAGTTGATGATTTTTAGACGTAGGGTCTCCACTCCCTAGTTGATGTTCTTAGACATAGGGTCTCCACTCCCTAGTCTCTTTTCCAACATAGGATCTCCACTCCCTATTTGATTGTATTTTTGACATAGGATCTCCACTCCCTGGTCTCTTTTTCAACATAGGGTCTCCACTCCCTAGTTGATATTTTTAGACATAGGGTCTCCATTCCCTAGTTTCTTTTCCAATATAGGGTCTCCACTCCCTAGTTGATTTTATAGGGTCTCTACTCCCTAGTCACTTTTCCAACATAGGGTTTCCACTCCCTAGTTGACTTTATTTAAGACATAGGGTCTCTATTCCCTAGTCTCTTTTACAACATAGGGTCTCCACTCCCTAATTGATTTTGTTTTAGACATAGAGTCTTCATACCCTAGTCGCTTTTTCCAACATAGGGTCTTCAATCCCTAGTTGAGTTTATTTTCAGACATAGGGTCTCCACTCCCTAGTTGTTTTTCCAGCATAAGGTCTCCACTCCCTAGTTGACTTTATTTTTATTTTTTAGATATAGGGTCTCCACTCCCTAATCTCTATTTTCCTAGGGTACACCATTCCTGACCTTTTACTGCTTTCAATAATGAAGTTATATAGAGTTTTGTTACAAATAACTTACGAAATTTTCCTAGTGAAAACTAGGGCAGAAAAATTTCGTTCATTCATTTGTTTTGGTGTCTGAACAGGTTTTTACCTCGAGGAACAGGGTTCGAGATAACCAAAAAGAAGTCTAAATCCAAAATAGAGAAAGAAATGGAAAAAAATTGAATCCAAAGTGCAGAAACGGAGAAAAAATGTGGACCGCTCAAGACATGATTGAAGTCACAAGCTTTTCCTGTCCGGTTTTGATCCGAAAAAGCTAAAGAAGAATGAACTAGCACCTACAGATAGCAAACATCAAGGTTTAGATCAGAGTCTGCATGAAGAACCATCCAAGACTCAAGATCAAGTTTCAGAAGATTTAGAGATAGGAATCTTGTAACTCATAGCTGATAGGCTTTTTTAGTTTCTTTTTATTTTGATTTTGGTGTAATAAGAAGCTCAACAAGTAATAACAGCAACAACAGCAGTGAAATCATAGCTTCTTGGTAGTCCCAGCTATCAAAACTTTCAGAACTACACCAACCTGATTCCTTTATAGCCAAGGATAGGTAGACAACCTCTGAAGCAAGGTTTGGTCAAACCTTTTCAAAATGTTTCTCATGGAGTGTTAAACAGGCAAAAATTGCTCATAATTGCTCACTTTATCATAGATCAGATCCCCTCCCCTTAAAAAACCCTAGCGTCACCGCCCTTCCCCGGTTTTCTCCCTCTTCATCTCTCTCACAACAAAGATGGAACAAACCCTCCCTATTGAAGATCCTAGCAGCTACCCTGATTCATCCTCTCCTCTCTAACCCGATCTTCCCTTCCCCCTTTCACAAAACCTAGTTGCCTCCTCTAAGAAGGTCATCCATCTCTCATTTTGCTCCAGTCCCGACGAGCCAAAGCAAGAATTCGGCCAACCATCAACCACTTTCTTTCATCTCATACACATACACGCTTGGACTGGTGAGAGAAGAAGTTTGCACTTCAAAGTTTAAGATCTAGAAAACTTCAAAAGAAGAGAGAAAAATTGAAAAAAGGGGATTAAAAGGCTGTTCAAATTTTTGCTTCACGGCTTGATCATTTTTGGGTTTTGAAGGCTATTTTGAGTTATAAGTTTGCTATTCGTCTGCTAATTCTATTGCTATTGCTGGTTCATTGCTATTTTTGTTGTTGGAGCTCATCTTTTACTTCAGACCTTTGCTTGTTGCCTTCGGTTTATTTTCACCTATATCTAGGTATGTTCAAAAACTTTAAATGTTAAACTTGTTGTATGTGAGATAAACAATTGAATTTCTGTTCTCCTTGATTTCGATTATGGCACTAGTGAGCTGTTTGTTTCTTTTGAATGATTTAATAGATTCATCATGTGATAGATTCAATTTCTAGCAAATTTATTTGTGCAACCTGTGATATTGAGAATTAATTCATGTTCTAGTAGACTGTAATAAAGTGGATTGGACATGTGAAGTTTTTTAGAGTTAATTTGAACTATTAGAATGTAATAGATGTGATTCTGATTTGTTCCATGTGATACATCTTTGTTGTAACGACCCGGCTGGTCATTTTACTTTTTAGAACCTCGTTCCCCTAGATAAGACTTCTTGTACTTACTTTTACTAATTTATGACTTGCGAGAATGGTTGGTTCGGGATTTAGAATAATTTGGGTTGAAATCGGAACACTTGGTTCCTCAAGGTTGGCTTTGTTTACCGTGAAAATGGTAACTATAATTAAATTTGTAAATGGGATTCTAAAAATACGTGATCTATTTCCGAGCTAGTTGTTAGAGTAGTTGATGCTAATAATATGGAATCTAATGATGAAAAGTTAGCTAAAACGAGATAGTAATTGAACCATAGGGCCTGCTGCCCGGGTTTACGTCTGATCGGTGAAGGACCTCGGGGTCGACGTTGGGGTCGAGCTATCGGGGATAGTCGGGGATGGGATAACAGTTGACGATATAATTAAACAAGGCTCTTTATGGCCAATACTAAGGCGTATGACGAAGAACGAGTAAGAACACAATGAATATCAAGGTGGCCTCGGGCCAATGAGAACGAACAAGTTAGAAAGAAAAGAGATAGGGAGAGATAGAGAAAGAGAGATTATTGCACTTGTGGAGAAATTGAGCAACATCAGTCCGTTACAAGATAGCATGAGTCCCCTTTATATAGGAGGGGAACTCGGCTGCAAGTACATGGGCGTCAATTACAAATTATAGAGATGGGATGACTTGACGTGACGCCTCAGTATAGGCTCTGGAAAGGCAATCCCTATTAGACTTAGCCATGTGCCTTGGGAGCTTCCCCCTTTGTCCTTGCTTCGATCTCCATTTTTTCTAAGTCGGGCCTCGATGAGCCCCGAGGTTGGGAACTCGGTCGTGGCTTTCCATCCTCGGGGTCTTGAGGCATTCTTCCGAAGCGACTTGTCAACAAGAAATCAAGTCCTCTAATTTTTCCGCTACAGATAGTCTCTGTGTTTCCCATAACGAAGTGATAGGAAATGATTCTGACTCCTCGAGCTCTTTACGGCGACGTCATTCCGATGATGCGACTCCTGGCGCGAGCTTTGCGGTGACTGGGGCATCCATGGGCTTATGTATTTTTGACTTCATTCAATGCACTCCTGATTCTCGCTACCCAAGGTGAGGGTACTGTCGTCGGTTCGTTTGTCCAAAGATGCATTAACTGCGCCCGTCGGTCAATTTTCCAAGGCCTTGATGACCGCGTCATAACCCCCTATAAATGGGGATGTTCTGGCATTGTCTTTCTTATCCTAGTGCCTTTGTTGGCTTACTTTCCTATTCCCTCTTACCATCTTCTTCTACTTTTGAAGATTATGCTTGGGGCTCATGGCCTTAAGGCCGTTTGGCGGAGTTTCCTTAGACTGTGTTGTGGCCTTCTGCCGGGGCTTCCCTTCGTTGAGCCTAACCATGTTGTCCTGCTACTGCCGTGGTTGTTAACATGTTCACTGTGGCTGCTGCTGTTGGCCCGAGATGATGATGGACGGGGAGTCGGTTTCCCCCTCATATAGACAATCGTTTGGATTATGCACCACTGCTCACTCTCCTACCCAAGCCTGGCGTGGCACTTCATCCCTAGGGTTTTTTCTTTCCTAAGGGATAAAGTGGCACTACTGGCCGTTGAGGCTGGGGCTCGCCGAATCTTCAACCTTTGGCATTGGCGGGCCATGTCTCTTTTCTCTGCCTCTTCTTTTCCCCTCCTTTTCCTCTTATTCATCTTCTCCAGTAGGAATCCCTTGGGGGATTGAGTTGGGAACCTATGGGAGGTGAAGGTCGAAGGAATCACCCTCGAGGATGCGTACTCGAGGGGCGGCGCTCGAGGATGCTGATATCGGAGATGGATCTTTGAGGGCGGACCGGGCATCCGGGTTTTATCACATGTACATCCTTCTGTTCCTCCGCTTTAGATTAATGATTAGAACTTTATCACTTGGAATTATTTCCTTGGGTTTTATTTGATATATTTGAGTTGCTTTTGGCTAGGTTTGAGCCATTCGGAGCTCGGTACGTGCAATATGGTATTTTTGGAGCATCGCTTGCCTTGCTCGGTATTGGAATTGGCCTGTTCGAGGTAAGTAACACTTTTAAACTTGGTGATGAGGGTATAAAACCCCGAATTACGTATTATGTGATTGATGTTGAGGTGATGCACATGCTAAGTGACAGGCGTATGGGCATGCACCGTGTGAATTGTGACTTCGTTATTTCTGTGGTACTGTATAGTTATCTGATCTTACTTGTAACTATGAAATTTCTACGTATGTGAGCTATTGAGCTTTGATACATGTTAGAAACCATGTCTATGCTACATGCTTATCCTGTTGGGGCCCACTGAGGTCATTTCTGTTGTTGAGTTATCTGCTTTCATTGCTTTATATACTCAGTCATATGCATTCATATGCATATCATATCTCAGTCTCTATTACCATTTATTGGCATATCATATTATCATTTTGGGCGTCTTGCATGGCATTGTGAGCCCGAGAGACTGGAGAGATTGATGACTGAGTAAGGTCGAGAGCCTGAGTGTGAGTGATATTATGGGATCGAGCTGCACGCTGCAACATGTTATATTGATTACATATATGGGATCAGTATGCAAGCCACAACAGTTATACTTATTTACGATAGTGCTTGGACTGAAGGATCCCCTTCGGAGCCTGCACACACCCCCAATGAGCATAGTTGATTATAATGAGGGATGGATCTTCCCTGGACATGGATCTTGTCCGAAGCATTTATATACCAGGGGATGGATCTTCCCCACTGGCTGGATTTGTCCCTACTCAGTACTGAGTGACTGTTGGTCAGTTGATGTATATATTCCGGGATGGATCTTTCCTGGGCTAGATTGGCCATATACAATACTGAGTGATTGAGCATGATGTGTGAAAAGTGTGAGACAGTGAGATTGAGTATGCTGAGAGTGTCAGTACATGAGTTCATCTCTGAGATACATGGCATTGACATGCACACATGATATACAGACATAGAGATATATTTTCCTCATGTTTTACGGTATCATGTGATTCATGAATTCTCACACATAATGATATATGGGCATAAAGAGGTATTCACACTTGCTATCTGGAAAGAAAATGAAACATCTTATTTATTGTGGAAAGGATTTTTGGGAAAAATTTCCAATTTTCAAACTTGCTCATATTTTCGACGATTTCGATAAAGGATTTGGGTTTTCACTGATGAGTTGTAAGTGGGCAAATGTGATATCAATGAACCATCGTTCATAAAACATGATACATATGGGCTGTCAAGGCCTCTGACATACTATACAAAATGAACCTCTATCTACAAAACCTCTAAGATTATTTGACATATCATGGGATAGCGTACCGGCCTACCCATAAGTCTGTAGCAAAACTCTGATATGATGACTCATTGATTCGACTACACTCCGAATGAGGTGCAGTCTTACCGATCCTTCGCTGAATGCTAACCTCGTTTGTTATGAGGGCTCGTCAAACTGATTGTCTATACCTGCATGCATGAATGCAGCGTCCCCAATAAAAGGACGTCAGTACGAATAATGTACTGAGTACATAAGGCATGTAAATAAATATATAAAGAGCATGGAAGAAATATGGAGTAAAGAGACTCAACCTGTAAGTCTGACTCATTCTGTAAATCATGAAATACTTATAGTGTCATGCATATGCGTATGAATGTTATGTCGTGCATAGGTATATGTGTTCATAACATCATCATGCCTCTGAGGGCATCCCATCATATCATCTTGGCCACTGTGGGCAAATCATCAACGTATACCAGCTGATCAGGTGGTGGTGCGTATATAACGCCGTAAACTTTTCCCATATCCCATATACATATATTTACATATATATGTGTATATAATGTATTTACATATATACGCGTATATAACGCTATCTGGTCATGGGTCAGTGTAAATGAATGCAATGCATGAAATGCATAAGAAATACGTTAATAAGATTTTCTCAGAATGCCATAAAAATCAATATACCTTTCGGATAAACTTTATCAAATACGTATTTTTCTGAGACCCATGAACAGAAGATATAATAATAATTCACATGGGGAATCAAGAATATAGACACCCTTAGTATTTCTATGAATAGAGTCATTTATGAAAGTTGCGTATTTTGCTCGTTTCATTTGTATTATAGATCATGCCAAAAGAAAGAAGGGATAGCCTTAATATACCTGAGGCGATTTTCTTGACAATCCTTCTCCTCGAACTATTCGAAGGCAGCGGATATATTCTTTTGGACTTGAATAGCATAGCTCAAACTCTATCAACTATCTCAAATGTTGCAAAAAGGGGAAAACAACAAAAATGGCGCAAGCACAAATCCTAACGAATATTTAAAATAAAATAAATATCTCGATCTCTCTATGTAATCTATCTCTCATATGAATAACTTTAAATAGGGAATTTATCCAAGATCAATGGCAAATCTTTACGTCCTTGTTTTTCCACCTAATTATATGTAAACACCATGCAACAGTTGCCATTACTTTGGCAATAAGCAAATACCATTGGAGAAAAATGTCTGCTTGCCTGTCCTCCAAAAAAATCTTGGCACAAATGCAAATAAACATATTTAACTGCATAGAACAGTAGAAAGCGTCCAACTAAGTTAAAATGCTTAAGAATGCTCCATGGTAGAGGAAACCCCATCAAATGTTGTTACTTACCCTCCCCTCCGGAAATATCTTGCAAAAGATTTTGAAAAATTTAAAGGGATATTTGAATAAATATTTCAACACTTTTATGAAAACAAACTCCACCTCAGGCTGGTTAGGATTTTGAATAACGGTACCAGATGATCAAGAAAGATTAAGGCATTTTTACCATCTTAGCTCATTTGTATCCTGAAGTTGCTAACTCGAAGAGCTAACCATCTCAATTATCAGATGACATGATAAAAGCAATCTTGGAAGCTCCAAATTCGCTATAGGAAGGGTATGTCAACCCACAAATCTTGTGTCACAGTCGCTGTTAGACCCTCGACAAAGCTGATCGGCAAGCGGCGTGGTAGTGGCAAGGATTTGGCATTATGACCTTGCCATTGACCTATGTGTGGGAAGAAAATCAACATGCGGGACAATGCGAACATTGTCAATGGCAACAAACTATTGCAAGAGCAAGTGTGATGAACTACACTACTATTTGAGGGCTAAGGTGTGAGGACTGCACTAAAGCATGAGTGGGTTGTGTGCAAGCAAAGGACAAGGCCTTGACGGAACTAGGCAGGCGGGACGGAAGCTTGACAAAGCAAAGCGGGAAAAGACCTAGGCGCTAAGATGAGGCAGCTTAGTGCCAAGGCAGTGGCATTGTCAACCTGGTGTTGTCTTGGCTTAGGTGAGCGGGCTGGCACCTAAGGAATTTGTGGGCAAATGACTTAGCAAGGGAATGGCATCATGGCTTGGTGACCTGATGCTAAAATCAGCTTGGCATTAGCAAAGGGCAGACTTGATCAAGTAGGGGAGACTTGACATGAACAAGCGGTTGTAGTAGTGGGCATGCATGTGGCTAAGTCATGAGCGACAAGCTATAACTATGGCATTGGGGCGGAGCAGTGTCAAAGGGCAAGGCTGGGAGCAATGCCAGCCTTGGGCGTGCAGCAGCTGGCCAGAAACGCGGACATGCAACGCACATGGAACGGTTATCAAGTGTGTTGTGCACATGCTGTGTAGTTGGGCGGTTACAACTGCCTTGTCCAAAGAGTTGCTGACAATGGGGCTAAGGCTATGTACGTTTTAGGCATGTTTTAGCATGACATGTACGTTTTTTTATCATGGGTGATCATGACCTATCTGTTGGGGGTGTCAACTGAAATAGGAAAACTGTTTTGTGTTGACTACACTATATATGTGTGTGTTAGCAGCCCCAAAAAACAGGCTAAGTACCTAGGGAGGGAAAATGAGCAAGATGTCGGCATAAGGTTGTCTATGTCAAGACTTGAGTATGGAAAATTATGTGTCATTGCTTTACCAAGAGTGAGCAGCATGAAATGCCTTAAGTATGGAAAATTGCCTTAAGTATGGAAAATTATCTAGCTTCTTGTTTTCTTTTAAGCACGGTGTAACAAGGAGGTCGGTAAGCAGTGATAACAGCATGCAACAACAGTAACATTGCAGTCCCATGGAAGTCCCAGCTACCAAAACTTCCCAAACTACATTAACCTGATTCTCCTTTAGCCAGGGATATGTAGGAAACCTTTGAAGCAAAGGTTCGGTTAAATCTTTTTCCAAAAATGCTTCACACGGAGTATTCCAACGGGCAAAAATCGCTCGTATCCGCTCACTTTATCTTTGCACGAAAACTCTTTGTATTTTCGGCCAAAGAGGGGCAGCTGTGAGCACGTGATTTTTGCTTCACGGAAACTACTCCAAAAGAAATCGGAAAAGAAATAAAACAGGTTACCTTCGGGTACAATTTTGAGGGTTTGTGTAACATTTTTTGATAATTGTTTTGTCTGTAAATGCTCACCTTGCTATAGTTAAAAAATATAAAAATATATATTGTATGCATTTAGGGAAAATGGTACATTTACGGATTAATTAACCATAATTTGGTTTTGAAAGCGAAAATCACAAAATTTGCATTGTTATTCTATTTGTTGTCATGGTAACTTTATTAGATGTTTTAATTCATGTGATAATTGTTGTTAGGTATTAATTAATATTTGTGTGTTTAATTTTGGTTTTTAGGAATTTTTGTCTAATTATAAAGAAGGAAAATACCGGATTTGGGCCGAAATTTAAATGAAAAATCAGGCCCAAACCAATTACCACAACCCAGTCCAAACCCAGGCTTCCCAGGCACGCCCCCAAACGACGCCGTATCAGCATCCCCATCCTGAGCCATTGATTGATTCAAATGAACGGTCCAGATCAGGCCATTCACTTACCCAAACGACGTCGCATAGGGCATTTGATCTGAGCCCTCCATCCAGTCCAATCCAACGGTCCAAGATCCCTTTCAGCAACCCGTTTCCAAACCCGACCCAGTAACCGATTCAAACCGACCCCCCAACCAATGCCAAACGGTGCCGTTCCCCATTAAGTGAAAGATCCTGGCCATCGATCTCACTTCATCCAACGGCCAGGATCTAACCACCCACTACGTATATAAGTTTAAACCTTTACCCCACACCCTTATCCGAACACCCCCCATTCCATCGTCCCAAACCCAAACCCAAACCCCCGTTCCAAACCCTAGCCGCCCCCATACACTCTCACCGTGAGCCCGCCGGCAACGATGCCGGTGGCCACCAAAGTAACACCCTTGATGCACCCAACCACCCTGAACACAGATCTGCAAACCGTTGGGTTCGAATCAGTCCCCATCGTCTCGAATCTTCGTTTGAAGGTTCGAGCAAAACCCCGATCTACACCAACCCACCCCGGATTCATACCAACCATTACCCTGCCCTCACTCGTGACCAAACCAAGCTTGGTTTGGTCCGAATCTACCCACAAATACTCAAGCCCCAAATCGAATTGTTCGAACCCTAGAACACAAGAACTTTTGGAATCCGACTAGTTTAAACGGAAGGTTGGGGTCTAATAGACCTTAATCGAAGTGTTCTCGGTTGAGAACACCTCGATTAAAGTCTGTTCGACTTCGAATGAGCAAATCCAGTTCAGGCTTGGGTCGTTTGTTGTTGAGCTTCCAGTGAGTTTTCCTTTTTCTTTTTCTATTTTTGTTTGAGTGTTGTTTGAATTTGATAACGTGTTTAGTCAGTTTGTTTGTTATTTCTGATATTTTTCTTTCAATTGTTCTCCATCTTCGTAAGACCTTTTATTTGGTCGATTGTTATTCTGTTTATGGTTGAATACATATAGTGATATACATATTTCAATTTCATTAATATCGTCGAATCGATAATTCATATAGTTTCCCTGTGTCGTGCAAAGTTGTTGAAGGCAGTTGATGCCCTGTTCATGTGGTTCATTTAATCGACTGATTGTTCTATGTTATGATTAGTATAGTCGATTAGATAAATATCATCGATTAGTTTCATAGGACTGAATGTGCAAATATTCTGATTCGTATAGCTTCATATGACTGATCGAATCATTGTCGTTTAGCTGATTGTTTGACATTATCTGTGAATGGATTGTAGCTGCAATGTAATAGCTAGAACTCAGTTTAAGGCAGCTTGAATTTGAACTTTCAGAAGTTCAAAATGTCCTACTGCTGCAGTAGGGTAATACAGTAATAATCAGGGGCTAACAGGGGTAGTTTAGGGGTGGGAAAAGATCAGAAATGGTTAGTTTAAGTTGGGCTGACATAGGGTACTGAAATAGCATTAAACTAATACAATAGTGGGGAACAAAACTTGATAGCATGGGGGTAATTGAAGACTGTTAGCTGCCCATACCATTGGGGCACAAAACACATGTTAATGGGAAATAAAGGGGTATGGGCAGAGTTGAGGGCTGGGAAAAACGAGGCAGCCTGGGGGTTTGCTTGTATTTTGCCTATAAATAGGCTCATTTAAGGTAGAGTGAAGGGTTAGAGATGAGAGGTTAAGAGGTTAGGAAATCAGAAATTAAGGCTGAACACTAAAACTTCAGAATTTGAAAAGCTTTCAGCTGCTGTTTTTCTGAACCTTCACAAGTCAGAAATAGGCTGAAAGTTGAGCTAATTTTCCAAAGTTAAAAGAGTAGTTTGAGAGAGAAATAGAGTGTTTAAAGCTGAAACTCCACATCAAGGAGTTGGAGGCTGTTTCTTCTTTCTGGGGTGTTTGTTTGGTTTCACATCAGAGTTTAAGGGGAGAAAAATCAGAAATTAGAGGCTGGATAATTTTAAGTGTTGAGAGTTAAAAGAGTGCTGGTTTTCTGAACATAACAAGCAGAAGTCACTTTGTTTCTACACCTGTTTTCTTTCTCTGCTTTGGTCTGGTTTGGTTGGGCACACTGCTGGGTTTCAGTTAGCTTCCCTGGGTTTTTTATTTGCTAAAAACTATTTCAGTTAAGTGTCTTGGTTCCCTGTTTGGACTGAAAGTCCACTAGTTTGTTGCTGTTGGGTTTCTCTGAAGTTTCTACTGGGTTTTCACTTGAGTTGTTGTTGAGTTTTGGTCTATTATTGGGCTGTCACTGTTGCTGCTGTTGCTGTGTTGATGCATACTGCCCTGCTGATCATTCCTCTTTTTCTTTTGCTTTCCTATACCAGGTACACGACCGATACACTGTCAAGGTAAGCTGAAATTTGAAGCATGAATATAAAGAAAATTGGAAGAATTGAAGTTATTTCAAATTAGCTTTAGAAATGTATTGAAAATAGGTTGTCTGCATGATAGTTTACTTTTCCCTAATAGAACTATGTGGTTAGCTGTGATGTAATTGAACTCTTATACATGTCTTTTCATTGGAAAACTCTATGTGTATGCTTATAATTGAAAGGGATTAATGTTGTAGTAGCCATGTTCTATTAGTTCATTATTGTTTTGTCAAGAAGCATGTTAGGTATCAAATAGTTACTTCCTTAAACAAATAGTTTGTTTGTTGGTAGGGATATTGCTTGATCAAACAAGCAGTACTTTACATTTCAGCTCCCTCACAAATGTTGAACATGTACAAAATGGGTTAACTAGGCCAAATGGGAATAAGGATGGCCCAGGTCGAGTTTCACGTTACGCACATTGGGCCTGGGCCAGTAATATCTAAACAACTGCCCATATGCGCGTTCATGTTTCGGATTTTGCAAATCATATTCGAAACCTGACTATAATTAACCTGTAAGCATGTAAATAAAGTTGGATTGTTCTTTTTCTTTCATTATTAGAGACAAACTCAATAGAAAACATAGCCACTATAGGACGAACTTTCAAATAAAACGAGCCGAGCCTCGCCAAATAAACATGCAAGTTGCGGGACCCTCAATAATTAGTCATAATAAATACTTAGAAATTGGGATGGACTGTTTTAGCAAATTCCGCTGTCTTCCCCAAAGATAATAACGCGTCAGACTCTTTAGGCACGATTTAATTAACCTTACCTTCTTAAACTCGGGTGCGCATTTCATGCGACCCAAATCCAAATCCCAAAACATTGAATAAAAATGTGTTTCAGATTACGGGTGCATTTCATGTGACGCAATCCAAAGACATGTTTTTAAACGATGTTCGCATTCTTTTAAAATATAATAATAAAAGCGGTAAAGAGTTAAAACTTGCACATGAGCGCATAATTGTATAAAATCAGATAAACAAGCCGAATATGACAGTTGAGCGACCGTGCTAGAACCACGGAACTCGGGAATGCCTAACACCTTCTCCTGGGTTAACATAATTCCTTATCCGGATTTCTGGTACATAGACTGTAATACAGAGTCATTCTTTTCCTCGATTCGGGATTAAATTAGTGACTTGGGACACCCTAAATCTCCCAAGTGGCGACTCTGAAATAAATAAACAAATCCCGTTTCGATTGTCCTTTAATTGGAAAAACTCCTTCAACCCTCGCGGGGGCGGAAAAAGGAGGTGTGACACCAATGGCGACTCTGCTGGGGAAGCCTTTCCCAGAACCACTGGTTCAGGGTTAGAAATTCGAGCTTATATAAATTGTTATATTTGGTTTTATCTGTTTTGTTACATGTGTTGGCTCAATGTGCTAATTGGTTGCCTTTTACCGCTTTGATATTACGTGAACTGTATATAAACTGTGCTGAAACCCATCTCCTCTCTGAGTCTTCTGAATCATGAAGAAGGGTGTACTTTGTACGACTTCTTTTCTGTATAGTGTCAAATCCCAATTTAGAACGAGGTTCGGACAAGTTGCTAAGCCGGTGAAGCTTCTGTATTCCCGGTACGCTGCCCCCTCGGCTCGAGCTGTCCGCTCGGGTAAGCCAGGTCTAGAACAAACACCCAGGTTCTGAACCTAGAATAACTCAACTTCATACCGGATCCCTAGTAGGAACGCTTATCTGTATCATGTGCATTTTTGACTTAGGGGACTCAACACAGGGGTTGAGTCCGTCTAGGAATAGCAACCTGAAACAGAAAAGACCATCCTGAGGCATCCTACTCAACGCTGTGCATTTATTTGCTTTGGACTTGCATGATGACCGGTTTTGAATATTGAAAAAAGGGAAAATAGCAGTGTATAGGGTTAATCTTCTGTTTTGAAAAAATTAACAAATGTCCAAATAGTGTCGAAACTCTGACGAAATTTTGAGAAAAATATTTTATTTCTAATATAGTTGTTTTATTAAAAAAAAAGAGTCTATTATTTTAGTTTGTCTGGTCTGCAGAAATGGAAAATGAAAAAAATAATTTGTTTTGTTATGGGAAAAGAGTCTTGATTTTTGTTTTAGTTTATTTGCCAACGGAAGCGAAAATATGTTGTTTTTAAAAATAAAAAAAATAGTTTGTTTATTTTCATTTTACTTTGCTTGAAGTATTTCAAAATAGTTTGTTTAATTGGGCGAACTACGCCGGTTTGATTCTCACCGGATGTGAGATACGTAGGCAGCCCTAATCGGGTCCAACTTCCCCTTTTGCTAAAATAACCAAAATATGTCAAATGCTAATCTCAGCAGAAAATAAATCAAGTCAGGCTGTTTTGCCATAAATAACCAAGTACTCCCGAAAGGACGCCGGAAGGCTGAACTTGCACAAACGGCCATTTTTGTGATTTTTGACCGGTATACCCACACAGCCTTAAAATCTTCGTCCCTGAAGTGCTGAAAGGCCGTATCTGAAAACCGAGTCCTTCATCTTCAAAATTCAGAAAAAAAATCGAATATAGATAGTTCTGTTTTGAGTCTAATAAAAGTTTTCTTTCTTTAATTACCTTAATAAATGTGCAGGATGAGCACAAATCGAAATGAACCGTTCTCAGTCTTTAGCGAGGTCCCTCTACAACTCCACATGTGGTGGAATGATCTGGAAGCCGATAGTAAAGAGATAGTGGGAAGAGTATTGGGAGGTTTTATCAATCTGCTGAATATCAAGCCAAGGACAGATATCCTCGAAGCTCTAATACCGTTCTGGGACCCAACCCGCAATGTATTCCGTTTTGTTGACTTTGAACTTTCACCTACACTAGTGGAAGTCGCCGTATGTGCGGGATTGAATGGAAAATTAAGAGAACAGTATTTATTTTCACCTAGACCAGTATCTCCACACGCGTTTTTGGATTTGCTAAGCATTAGTCGGAAGGTGCAAAATGATAATTTGTCGAGAGGATGTTGTGCTCTCCAATTCTTATATCAACGGTATGGTACTCCTCAGGGTTTTGAAGAACAAAACCTCGGACTAATTCATGCTGGGAACAGAAACAAGTAGGAAGCGAGACGTACTTTGGCATTCATAACAGCATTCCTGGGAATCGTGGTCTATCCCCGCAAAGATAAGAAAGTAGAGATAGGCCTTGTAGGGATGGCCGATGTTGCAATCAAAAGAACTGACAGTACTGTGGTTCCTTTGATTTTGTCTGAAATCTACTGAGCTTTAACTATATGTCGAGAAGGAGGTAAGTTCTTCCAGGGATGCAATCTGTTACTCCAGCTGTGGATGCAAGAACACCTCTGTCACCGAGCAGGATACATGAACCACGGGTTAACCGAGAAAAACTATATCAACGGTTTTGAGAAACGAATGACAGGCGTCGTATTCCCCGAAGGTGTCAAAACATGGCTTACACGATTGAGGTCAACAACAGCCGACCAAATTGAATGGGCATTTGGGTGGTTGACTGATACTGAGGCAATATACATGGCAGCCGAGGAATGTCATATTCTTTTGATGGGACTTCGCAGCATCCAACCATATGCTCCTCATCGGGTTTTGCGCCAGCTAGGAAGATTTCAAGTAATTCCCACTGATGATGATCTAAGCAAGCACACCATTGAGCTGAGCCCAGGAGTCATATTTCCCGAAGGAAAAATTAGAAAGCTGTGGCACGAATGTAGATTCTTGGAGCACAAGACTATGGTTCGAGAATTGGCTAAGGGCGAGGTAGACCCAAAGTACGATGTTTGGTTCGAGAGAAGGTTCCAAATTTGTCAGAGACCTGCTAAAAGAGCTCACGTCCAACAATTTACGGATGATTCGCAGGAACAGTGGGGCTGGTTAATGAGGGAGGAAGGCAACCGGGCGGAAATTGGGAAACTGAAGTGACAAGTTGAAAGGCTTATATTTGAGAACAACGTGCAAGTCGCTTCAGAACAGGGTGAAAAGAACAAATTAGCCAAAGAAAACCAGGCACTGAAAGCCCGAATTCGCCAAGTCAGTAAGAGTAACAACGACCGACAGAAACGTTGCTCCGATGAAAGGTTGATAGCAGAGCTGAGGAGTCAGGTCAGCAAAAGCCGAGAGGACTTGGAGAGATCTAAAGCCTGCATAGCAAGAATGAGGGTCAGATGTACAATGGCCCGGAGGAAGCATCTACAACAAGTCATAAGGGATGCTGAAATAAGCATCGGGATATTAAGGAAAACGAACTCCACTCTTCAGGAGCGGATCTTCAAACAAGCCCAAGATGCCCAAGCTAACAGAAGGCGCTGTTATGATGTGATGACCAGAATGGAAAGACAAATGGAAAGGTTCCAGGATCGACTCGCTGACAATGCTCAAGCACTAGGACTAAAGAACCGACGAATAGAGCAATTGTTCGTTGAAAGAGACAACATCCGAGGAAGGATTGATGAGATTGGGCACTACATCTACAGATGCCTAGCATGTGAGCAAATACCTCGTGATACCCTTCTTGCCTCCATCATGGGCTACGTCCACCAGATCATGAATGAGTTGAAGAGCTTGCAGAGAGGTCTTACACCAAAGTCCACGGAAAGACCGAACGATGCCTCGTGAGCCCCTAAGTTGGAATCTTTAATGTATCCCTAGTTCGAGTCTTGTTTGTTGGCTTTATGGGTCCATTGTCTTCCCATATGTTGTTTTTCTTTTCATCGAGTCAGGTTAAGAATTTTGGAATTTGTACTATTGTTGTTCTTTGTTTGAAATAAGTAGTTTATAATAGCAAATTTTGGTGATGAATTGAAAGATTCCAAAAGAATTTTGTGTCTTTACTTTGTGGCAGAACTACGCCCGGTCTGATTCACGCGGGGATGTGATACGTAGGCAATCCATATAAGATTCGATCGCCACTAAAAGAAAAGAAAAAAAAAGAAAGAAAGAAAAAGAAAAAAAAGAAGTAAGAAAGAAAGAATAATAGAGAGAAAACGGTGGTTCCCAAAACACTTTAAAGGCACAAATAAAGCAAGCCGGGATGACGCATGCGTTTGATGCAAAACATGTTAGAAATGGTTAACTGCCTAGGAGCATTGCATCCCCAATGTGCTATTATCAAAATTTGTTAAACTCTAACGCTAACAAGTTTGTTGTTTTCCACAAATACCAGACAGTTAGTTGTTAAAACGTTCTGGCAACACATCCTTATCAAACCAGATCCAAAGGACCGGTACCGACGAGCATGACTACTTCAGAAAATAGTGCCGGGGAAGAAAGGCTGGTAAGCCAGTTGTTGAAAGAAGCGATGGAGAAGATAGAAAGAATGGGATTGGAGATGAATGCGATGCAGTTAGCCTTGGCTAAAGTACAAAAGAGCCCTGAACCACCCGCTACTCTTACACCAGGGCATATGCCGGAATACCCTCACTCTGGCCCTTCAACAAGCCTCCCGAATCACCGCTATTATCAGGAGAGAAGCCCCCATGATTCCCAAGCTCCACCACTCCATCAACCTTTCCCATCACCAAATGTTCCCACCTTTATGGGACCCCCACCAGCCACACTGCAAAGATCAACTAGTGAGCCGTTGTTTCAGGCTCACGATGCGTAGTACTATCCCCCTGAACCCACATTTAATGCACCAGAACCCCATACCTATAATCCACACTTGGAGGTACCGACGGAGATTGAAAAGCCGGTTAAGGTCCCAGAGCAAGATGAGGTAATGAGGAAGTTCAAAAGCTTGGAGCAATCCTTCAGGAGCATGCATGGATTGGGTAACCAGGTCAGCGTGGCCTACAAGGATCTATGCCCTTTACCGGACGTCCAACTCCCGGCTGGGTTCAAGATGCCTAAGTTTGACTTATATGAAGGGCATGGTGATCCTATGGCACATTTACGGGTTTTTTTGTAGCAAAATGAGAGGAGAAGGCGACAAAGATGAGCTACTGATAGCTTACTTTGGTCAAAGCTTAAGTGGATCGGCATTGGAATGGTATACCAGGCAAGATCCCAGCAGATGGTACACTTGGGATGATCTAGCGCAGGCTTTCGCGGGTCACTTTCAATACAATCTCGAGATAGTCCCTGACCGTCTCACATTACTGAGGACCGGAAAGAAGCCTGGGGAAAGCTTTCGAGAGTTTGGTTTCCGCTGGAGGGAACATGCAGCCAGGGTTGATCCTCCCATGAGAGAGGGAGAAATGGTGGACTACTTCCTACAAACGCTGGATCCAACTTACTTTGGTCACTTGGTGACGACGGTTGGAAAATCCTTCAATGAAGTAGTAAAGATAGGGGTCATGATAGAGGAGGGACTGAGATCTGATAAAATCCTGAATTACTCAGCGCTCAAGGAAACGACCCAGGCTATTCAGAGCGACACGGGAGGTGCACTGGGAAGGAAGAAGAAAGAAGAAGTCGCCACGGTTGAGGCAGGCAGTTGGTCCAGGTCCGGCAAACCATACTACAACCAACCCAGACCCCACATGCCAAATTATCCATACAACCCGCCACAACACTACTATCTACCTCAGGAACCACACTTCTCCGTACACCAAGCCCAAACATACACTCAGCCTCCGGTTTGCCCGCAATGGCACGTGCCGGCTCCCCAAAACACATATGCACCACCACAAAACACATACCCTCCACCACAAAACGCCTATCCTCCACCAAGAGCATACAGGAACCCTCCAGGGGCGGGCTTTCGAGGAAATCACGCTGCTAGGAATGACATGCTACAGAGACAGAGAGCTTTTACTGAGTTGGGAGAGACCTATACCGTCGTGTTCCACAAATTGAGGCGGCTAGGTTTGGTGAGTCCTGTCGAGCCTAGAGAGCCAAACCCCCCACCCCAAAATTTGGACCGATCAATAAGCTTCGAGTACTGCTCAGGAATGCTAGGGCATGATACTGAAAAATGTTGGAGGTTGAGGCAGGCCATACAAGATCTTATTGATACCAACAAGATCGAGGTCCAGGCGCCGAAGGCACCCAACATCAACCGGAACCCATTGCCAGCACACCACGAAGCTCACATGATCGAGTTGGTGTATAAGGGAGTAGAGCCGAGGAAACCCTCACAAGCAGTGATGATGATCCAGGCCGCTCCGAAAGAAGAATCAACCGGTGGGGAAGCAGGGGTGCAGTTGAAGAGGGAAGATGTCAAGTCAGTGGTGATACTAGGAAAGAATCCGTCCACTACAACAAAGAAACCAGAGCCAGCCAAATTGGTAGTATCAGGGACCTCATCCACACCCGTAGTTGTATTGAAAGGGGTCTGTAAGGAACTGGTCACCATAAAGCCGGTAGTCCAATTACCAGTGATTGATAGAAAGGCCGTGCCTTGGAAGTATGAAAAGGCAGTGGTAATGTACAAGGGAAAGTAAGTGGAGGAGGATAGTTGTGAGGCGCAGGGGCTGACTCGATCAGGACGGTGTTTTGCTCCAGTAGAATTGAGAAGATCCAACCCAACTGTAACAAAGAAACCTGTGTCAGAAGAAGAGGCGAAGGAATTCTTGAAAAAGATGAAAGTGCAGGATTATTCTGTTGTCGAACAGTTGAAGAAAACACCGGCCCAGATCTCGTTGTTATCATTACTGATCCATTCGGATGAACATCGCCGGGCCCTGATGAAGATACTGGATGAAGCTCATGTGCCCAATGAAATTTCAGTAAACCACCTTGAAACGATTGCCAACAAAATTTTTGAGGTGAACAGGGTAACATTCTCTAATGATGATCTGCCAGTAGAAGGCACGGAACATAATAAAGCTCTCTACTTGACTGTCAAATGTGAAGATTCGGCAGTTACTCGGGCATTGGTAGATAATGGCTCAAGTGCCAATATTTGTCCATTATCCACCCTGAACCAGTTGAAGATTGACCATGGTAGAATTCGCAAGAACAACATTTGCGTCCGAGGATTCGATGGAAGTGGAACAGACACCGTGGGGGATATTATACTCGAGTTGACCATCGGCCCAGTCCAGTTTACCATGGAGTTCCAGGTATTAGATGCCGCAGTATCTTATAACCTTCTGTTGGGACGACCATGGATCCACGCGGCTAAAGCGGTGTCATCCACCTTGCATCAAATGGTCAAGTTCGAATGGGATAGACAAGATGTCGTACTGCACAGCGAAGACACTGCATGCACCATGGGAGGCGCCATTGTGCCCTTTATAGAAACCAACGGTGACAAAGGTCCCTGGGTTTATCAAATTTTCGACGCAGTGTCAGTAGACAAGATTCCCGAGGGTGAAAGCATTTCACACCCCAGGGTAGCTTCCGCAAGTGTCATGATGGTTTCAGAGATGCTGGGTAATGGGTTTGTGCCAGGAAAAGGCCTGGGGGCTGAGCTTCAGGGGATTGTCCAACCTATCTCCTTGCCCAAGAATTTGGAGACCTTTGGATTGGGGTTCAAACCGACTGCGGAAGATGTAAAGAGAGCGCGGAAATGAAGAAGAGAGTTTGGTTTCTTCCCAAACCAATACCGCGTCTCTCAAGATCCTTTATTAAAGCAAGTGCCAAGAGGTCGCCGGTCCCGAAAATTCTCGGGCCATTGATTGGGATGGACGGGGATTTGAATCAGAGCTTCGAAAGACTATTCGCTGATGTCAATATGGTAGAAGTTGGAGAGGGTTCCAGCGTAGCAGACATACAGTTTGTGGGGCCTGAGGCCAAAACCAACAATTGGACGGTTACTCCTCTTCCTATCCGGGGGGAGTCCTGGTAGTAGGCTTTGATTTTTCTTTCTTGTTTTTCGGATTATTCCAGGGTGTAATCCAAATCTCATTTTATTTTGTACAAGTGTGAACCCTGTTATCCCGCATTTTTAATAAAATTCTCTTTTCTTGTCTCATTTTAATTTTGTTTTGTTCTTTCCTCTTTCTGAACAGTTCTCTTTTTACTGGTTCTAATGACATGACATGCACAACGGTTCTTCGACCTAGTCTAATAAATCAATCTGACTCCGACTTAATTACACAAGAGATCTGTTATGACGATGAGTCTGAATATGATGAGGATGAAGCCTTCGAAGAAATAAACAGAGAACTGTGCCAATTTGAAGAGAAACCCAAGCCTAATCTGAATGACACCGAGGCTGTAAATCTAGGGGATGCAGATAATGTCAGAGAAACCAAAATTAGCATCCACATTGAGCCAAACGTCAGGGAGGAATTAATCAAAACCCTCATTGAGTTTAAAGATGTTTTTGCATGGTCATATGATGATATGCCGGGATTAAGCACCGATCTAGTGGTTCACAAATTGCCCACTGACCCGGCATACCCTCCGGTCAAGCAAAAACTGAGGAAGTTTAGGACGGATATGAGTGTGAAGATCAAAGAAGAAGTGACCAAGCAGCTGCAGGCAAAAGTTATTCGGGTCACTCGATATCCCGATTGGTTGGCCAATGTGGTACCAGTGCCGAAGAAGGATGGAAAATCAAGGTATGTATCGACTACCGCAATCTCAACAAGGCAAGTCCTAAGGACAATTTTCCATTGCCCAACATCCATATCTTGATCGATAATTGCGCTGGGCGCGAGATCGGATCCTTTGTGGACTGCTATGCAGGATATCATCAGATCTTAATGGACGAAGAAGATGCAGAAAAGACGGCTTTCATTACGCCATGAGGAACTTACTGTTACCGGGTAATGCCATTCGGATTGAAGAATGCTGGGGCAACGTACATGCGAGCAATGACTACTGTGTTTCACGACATGATACACAAAGAAATTGAAGTGTACGTAGATGATGTGATCATAAAGTCTTGGTGTCAGAAAGACCATGTAGCAGACTTAAGGAAGTTCTTTCAAAGACTACGAAGGTATGATATCAAGCTCAACTCGGCCAAGTGTGCCTTCGGGGTTCCTTCAGGAAAGCTGTTAGGATTCATCGTCAGTCGACGGGGTATTGAGTTGGACCCATCCAAGATCAAATCCATCCAAGATTTGCCACCGCCAAAGAACAAAACGGAGGTAATGAGTCTATTGGGAAGACTAAATTATATCAGCAGGTTCATCGCTCAACTCACAGCGACCTGTGAACCCATATTTCGGCTGCTAAAGAAAGATGCTGCGATAGACTGGACGGCGGAGTGTCAAGAGGCTTTCGACCAGATCAAAGGGTATTTGTCAAATCCACCTGTGTTGGTCCCACCTGAGCCGGGAAGACCATTAATTCTTTATCTGACGGTCCTGGAGAATTCGTTTGGCTGCGTGTTAGGGCAACACGACATTAAAGGAAGGAAGGAGCAGACCATTTATTACCTTAGCAAGAAGTTTATAGTATATGAGGTCAAGTACACTCAACTCGAGAGGACATGTTGCGCCCTAACTTGGGTGACTCAGAAGTTGAAGCACTACTTGTCCTCGTATACTACTTATCTCATTTCTTGTTTGGATCCATTAAAGTATATTTTCCAGAAACCTATGCCTACAGGGAGGTTAGAAAAATGGCAAATTTTGCTCACAGAGTTTGATATCGTCTATGTGACGAGGACGGCCAAGAAAGCCCAAGCGCCGACCGACCACTTGGCTAAGAATCCCGTTGATGAAGAATACGAGCCTTTGAGGACGTATTTTCCGGACGAGGAAGTAATGCATACAGGTGAGCTGGAATTACCCGAGGAACCAAGCTGGAAGCTTTTCTTTAATGGATCCGCAAACGCGAAGGGGGTTGGAATAGGAGCGATACTCATTTCGGAAACAGGACGTCACTATCATGTTATAGCTCAACTACGTTTCTATTGTACCAACAACATGGCCGAGTATGAAGCATGTATTTTGGGTTTGTGACTAGCTGCAGACATGGATGTCCATGACATTTTGGTCTTGGGAGACTCGGACCTCCTGGTGCATCAGATTCAGGGTGAGTGGGAAACACGGGATTTGAAACTCATACCATATCGGCAATGTTTGCACGATCTGAGCAAGCGATTTCAATCAGTGGAATTCAGACACATTCCGAGAGTTCATAATGAGGTTGTCGATGCATTGACCACCTTAGCATCAATGTTACACCACCCCGACAAAATGTATGTTGACCCGTTGCACATTCAGGTTCATGATCAACATGCTTATTGCAACGTGGTAGAGGAGGAAATGGATGGCGAGCCATGGTTTTATGACATAAAGGAGTACCTTAAGATGGGGATATATCCGGAGCAGGCCACCGGAGACCAAAAAAGAGCCATTCGGTGTTTGTCAAATGGATTCTTCCTCAGTGGAGGAGTACTGTACAGAAGAACCCAAGACTTGGGATTGCTAAGATGTATAGACGCCGGTCAAGCCACGACGGTTATGGCAGAGGTGCATGCTGGAGTTTGTGGGCCACATATGAGCGGATATGTACTGGCAAAGAAGATTCTTCGAGCAGGGTACTATTGGCTCACTATGGAGTATGATTGTATCAATTTCGTGAGGAAATGCCATCAATGTCAGATACACGGAGATCTGATTCATTCTCCGCCGACAGAATTGCATACAATGTCAGCACCATGGCCATTTGTTGCATGGGGCATGGATGTCATTGGGCCTATTGAGCCGGCAGCTATCAACGACCACAGGTTCATTCTGGTGACCATCGACTACTTCACCAAGTGGGTCGAAGCTAAAACTTTCAAGTCAGTAACCAAGAAGGAAGTGGTGGATTTTGTTCACTCCCACATCATCTGCAAATTTGGGGTCCCAAAAGTGATCATAACAGATAATGGTGCAAATCTTAACAGCGATTTGATGAGAGAGGTATGCCAACGGTTTAAGATTACACACCGCAACTCCACCCCCTATCATCCCAAGGCGAACGGAGCAGTTGAAGCAGCCAATAAGAACATCAAGAAGATACTGAGGAAGATGGTAGAAGGATCTAGACAATGGCATGAGAAATTACCTTTGCCTTGTTGGGTTATCGCATTACAGTCCGGACTTCCATAAGTGCAACTCCTTATTTGTTGGTATACGGAACTGAAGTAGTGATACCAGCAGAGGTCGAAATTCTATCCCTCTGAATTGTCGCTGAAGCCGGGATTGACGACGATGAATGGGTCAAAGCTCGACTGGAGCAGTTGAGCTTAATAGATGAAAAAAGATTGGCAGCAGTGTGTCATGGCCAGTTGTATCAGAAGAGAATGGCAAGAGCATACAATAAGAAGGTGCGCCCCAGAAAATTTGAAGTAGGGCAGCAAGTATTGAAACGGATCCTCCCACATCAGATCGAAGCAAAAGGCAAATTTGCCCCAAATTGGCAAGGGCCTTATGTCGTGACCAGAGTGTTGACCAACGGTGCTTTATGTCTAACAGATATCGAAGGAAGATGCGTCGACATGACTATCAATTCTGATGCAGTCAAAAGATATTATACATAATTTCTTTAATTATGATAGTTATTGGTTCGTTTGCTTGTACTTGGTACCTATTGGATAATGAAATGACGGGGGCAATTCTTTCTTCTACCCAAACACTTTTAACCTTCGCTTTCCCCCTTTGAGCCTTATTTATTCTTTCATACCCCTATTTTGGAATCACTAATGGAACAAATATATATATATATATATATATATATATATATATATATATATATATATATATATATAAATGATAATAGGATAAAGATCATAAGAAAAACAAAGGAACAAGGGGAACTACGTTTGACCTGATTCCTCAAAGAGGATACGTAGGCTCCTCACGGCTCGGTCATAATGCACCATGGTGTGCATAGTATGCGTAATGTTCATAGCTCCACACATCGTAAATATAAAAATCCCCAAGCAAGAAAACTGGGGCAGGAGTTGTGTTTTTGAAGTTTCAAAAAGGGTTGATTCCAAGAGTTGTAGTGTCTCACCCGTCGAAGTTATTTTTGAATTTTGATAGCCTTTCTTTAAACCCACACAAAACCAACATCGATGTCCCAAAAATACCTCCCGATCAATATCCGAGAGGTGCCAAGTCAGGCAAATGAAAACCGAGAATAATACACTGATCCCCAGCAAAAAAGAGGATCATAAACTGGAAATGAATTGATAGCCGAAAATAATCCCCGGAAGAGAGAGTCATATCGGCAGCACTCCGATTCCCCGATGGAAAATAAAATGAGAGAGTCTTATCGGTGAAAACCTTCACAGGCACCATAAGGCGACGAAAGTTGAGAGAAATAAAACGAGAGAGTTTTATTGGTGAAAACCTTCACAGGCACCATAAGGCGACGGGAGCTGAGAGAAAGGAGAGAGTCTTATTAGTGAAAACCCCTCGAAGGGCACTATAAGGCGACAAGATAGATTGGCAAAAAGGATCCGCATTTACGAAAAGGTGGGCACCTATTTATCCCCAGCAAGGGAGGCCATCAGGAAGATTGATTGATACAAATAGACTGGGTTGAGTAATCCGTAATGCACGACATGATCATTGGTACCAGTCATATCGTCCAGATAAGTTCTTTCCTTTTTCTTCTCCCCCAGCATTTGTTTAGAAAGCTTTTTCTCTTTTCTATCTTTTTCATTTCTTTGTCTAAAAAGACTTTTCCAGAAATTTGTTTTTAGAAGGACTTTTCAGAGTTTACTACCAGGGGCCAAAATGGTACAAAGCAAAATGCGAAGGGCACAGGCCAAAGCCAAGGCAATAGGACAAAAGGCGTTTGTCGCAAAAGCAAATGACAAACTGGCCTAGAAAGTTAAGGGGAACATGAAGAAAAGCGGAAAACGACGGTTGAAGGACTTATGGACCAAGTTCCAAGAAGATCCCAGCAAGAACTTCGATAGATCAAGAACCAAGGTCCAAGGTGGTCAGACACCACAGAAAAGGGGAAAGGGAGAAGAGAGAATTAATCCGCAGCAAGATAACCCTAACAGTCCTACCCTCAATAACGTTATCCCAAGTGATTAGCATGTTATGCCCTGCAGGGCTGGGAGAAAATAAACTTTTAAGAGAGTAGTTTTGAAGTTGAAGAGGACTCCCACAACATGGTTTGACACAAAAGAGTGGGGAACGGAAAAATGGGAAACCATCCCCAGCAGAAATACCATCCCCAGCAGACGTGTCATCCCCAGCAAGCAACTTTATCCCCAACCAGTTGTGGAAGCAAAGAGCAAGGGAAAGGGAAAGGGAAAGGAAAAATCATCCGCCTGCAGGAATGACACGATCATTCACCATGTTAAAACTAACAAAATTTTCTTTGATTTCTACAGGAAAATAAAGGTTGATGATGGCAGAAAGATACGCCACAAAGAAGGTCACCAAAACCGGGGCAGAAAATTTTCTGCCGTTGTCAAAAATTTTCTCGGGGGAACGAGAAACAAATCCAAATACTTTTTTTCAGTCTTTACATTTCATGTCCTAGGTCGTCCACCAGTATAATGAGGGTATACATTTCTATTTTTCATTTCATGTCCTAGGTCGCCCACCAGTATAATGAGGGTATACATTTCTGTTTTCATTTCATGTCCTAGGTCGCCCACCAGTATAATGAGGGTATACATTTCTGTTTTCATTTCATGTCCTAGGTCGCCCACCAGTATAATGAGGGTATACATTTCAGTCTTTACATTTCATGTCCTAGGTCGCCCACCAGTATAATGACCTAGGTCGCCCACCAGTATAATGAGGGTATACATTTCTGTTTTTCATTTCATGTCCTAGGTCGCCCACCAGTATAATGAGGGTATACATTTCTGTTTTTCATTTCATGTCCTAGGTCGCCCACCAGTATAATGAGGGTATACATTTCTGTTTTTCATTTCATGTCCTAGGTCGCCCACCAGTATAATGAGGGTATGCATTTCTGTTTTTCATTTTATGTCCTAGGTCGCCCACCAGTATAATGAGGGTATACATTTCTGTTTTTCATTTCATGTCCTAGGTCGCCCACCAGTATAATGAGGGTATGCATTTCTGTTTTTCATTTCATGTTCTAGGCCGCCCACCAGTTATAATGAGGGTATACATTTCTGTTTTACATTTCATGTCCTAGGTCGTCCACCAGTATAATGAGGGTATACATTTCTGTTTTTCATTTTATGTCCTAGATCGCCCACCAGTATAATGAGGGTATGCATTTCTGTTTCTCATTTTATGTCCTAGGTCGCCCACCAGTATAATGATGGTATACATTTCTGTTTTTCATTTTTAGTCCTAGGTCGCCCACCAGTATAATGAGGGTATGCATTTCTGTTTTTCATTTTATGTCCTAGGTCGCCCACCAGTATAATGAGGGTATGCATTTCTGTTTTTCATTTTATGTCCTAGGTCGCCCACCAGTATAATGAGGGTATACATTTCTGTTTTTCATTTCATGTCCTAGGTCGCCCACCAGTATAATGAGGGTATGCATTTCTGTTTCTCAATTTATGTCCTAGGTCGCCAACCAGTATAATGAGGGTATATATTTCTGTTTTTCATTTTATGTCCTAGGTCGCCCACCAGTATAATGAGGGTATGCATTTCTGTTTCTCAATTTATGTCCTAGGTCGCCCACCAGTATAATGAGGGTATACATTTCTGTTTTTCATTTCATGTCCTAGGTTGCCCACCAGTATAACGAGGGAATACATTTCATATTTTTCCATTCAGGCGCCCACCTGTATAACGAGAGGAATACTTTTCAGTCTTATACTGCAGATTTTGAAATCAATAACCCACCGGAAGGCAGAAGGTTACAACAGGAATCCCCAGCAGGAAACAATAAAAATCCCCAGCACCGGAAAGTAGAAGGTTGCAACAAGAGGTCCCAGCACAAGTTCAAGAGCATGAGTCAAAAGGAAGAAAAGACGCGTCTTGAAAGAAGTGGCCCGTGAACATTAAATTATGCCCAGCATAACAAATCTGATGAAAAAAGCCGTATCCCCAGAGGAACCACCGAAAAGCTTAATGAAGGAAGCCATATCCCCAGCAGACCGAACAAAATGATGAAAACTGGTATTCAGAAAAGCAAAAGGCCAGTGTCATCCCCAAATTCACGGAAGAAAAGCACCGGAAGAAACACAAGCCGACAAGAAAGCAAGGCAACAAGAACAAGTTGAAGATAGATGAGATCTTATGATCCATAGTCTAGTCTAGCTTCTTGTTTTCTTTTAAGCACGGTGTAATAAGGAGGTCGGTAAGCAGTGATAACAGCATGCAACAACAGTAACATTACAGTCCCATGGTAGTCCCAGCTACCAAACCTTCCCGAACTACATTAACCTGATTCCCCTTTAGCCAGGGATATGTAGGAAACCTTTGAAGCAAAGGTTCAGTTAAATCTTTTTCCAAAAATGCTTCACACGGAGTATTCCAACGGACAAAAATCGCTCGTATCCGCTCACTTTATCTTTGCACGAAAACTCTTTGTATTTTCGGCCAAAGAGCGACAGCTGTGAGCACATGATTTTTGCTTCACGGAAACTACTCCAAAAGAAAGCGGAAAAGAAATAAAACAGGTTACCTTCGGGTACAATTTTGAGGGTTTGTGTAACATTTTTTGATAATTGTTTTGTCCGTAAATGCTCACCTTGCTATAGTTAAAAAATATAAAAATACATGTTGCATGCATTTAGGGAAAATGGTACATTTACGAATTAATTAACCATAATTTGGTTTTGAAAGCGAAAATCACAAAATTTGCATTGTTATTCTATTTGTTGTCATGGTAACTTTATTAGATGTTTTAATTCATGTGATAATTGTTGTTAGGTATTAATTAATATTTGTGTGTTTAATTTTGGTTTTTAGGAATTTTTGTCTAATTATAAAGAAGGAAAATACCGGATTTGGGCCAAAATTTAAATGAAAAATCAGGCCCAAACCAATTACCACAACCCAGTACAAACCCAGGCTTCCCAAACACACCCCCAAACGACGCCGTATCAGCATCCCCATCCTGAGCCATTGATTGATTCAAATGAACGGTCCAGATCAGGCCATTCACTTACCCAAACGACGCCGCATAGGGCATTTGATCTGAGCCCTCCATCCAGTCCAATCCAACGGTCCAAGATCCCTTTCAGCAACCCGTTTCCAAACCCGACCCAGTAATCGATTCAAACCGACCCCCCCAACCAATGCCAAATGGTGTCGTTCCCCATTAAGTGAAAGATCCTGGCCATCGATCTTACTTCATCCAACGGCCAGGATCTAACCACCCACTACGTATATAAGCTTAAACCTTTACCCCACGCCCCTATCCGAACACCCCCCCTTCCATCGTCCCAAACACAAACCCAAACCCCCGTTCCAAACCCTAGCCGCCCCCATACACTCTCACCGTGAGCCCGGCGGCAACGATGCCGGTGGACACCAAAGTAACACCCTTGATGCACCCAACCACCCTGAACACGGATCTACAAACCGTTGGGTTCGAATCAGTCCCCATCGTCTCGAATCTTCGTTTGAAGGTTCGAGCAAAACCCCGATCTACACCAACCCACCCCGGATTCATACCAACCATTACCCTGCCCTCACTCGTGACCAAACCAAGCTTGGTTTGGTCCGAATCTACCCACAAATACTCAAGCCCCAAATCGAACTGTTCGAACCCTAGAACACAAGAACTTTTGGAATCCGGCTAGTTTAAACGGAGGGTTGGGGTCTAATAGACCTTAATCGAAGTGTTCTCGGTTGAGAACACCTCGATTAAAGTCTGTTCGACTTCGAATGAGCAAATCCAGTTCAGGCTTGCGTCGTTTGTTGTTGAGCTTCCAGTGAGTTTTCCTTTTTCTTTTTCTATTTTTGTTTGAGTGTTGTTTGAATTTGATAACGTGTTTAGTCAGTTTGTTTGTTATTTCTGATATTTTTCTTTCAATTGTTCTCCATCTTCGTAAGACCTTTTATTTGGTCGATTGTTATTCTGTTTATGGTTGAATACGTATAGTGATATACATATTTCTATTTGATTAATATCGTCGAATCGATAATTCATATAGTTTCCCTGTGTCGTGCAAAGTTGTTGAAGGCAGTTGATGCCCTGTTCATGTGGTTCATTTAATCGACTGATTGTTCTATGTTATGATTAGTATAGTCGATTAGATAAATATCATCGATTAGTTTCATAGGACTGAATGTGCAAATATTCTGATTCGTATAGCTTCATATGACTGATCGAATCATTGTCGTTTAGCTGATTGTTTGACATTATCTGTGAATTGATTGTAGCTGCAATATAATAGCTAGAACTCAGTTTAAGGCAGCTTGAATTTGAACTTTCAGAAGTTCAAAATGTCCTACTGCTGCAGTAGGGTAATACAGTAATAATCAGGGGCTAACAGGGGTAGTTTAGGGGTGGGAAAAGATAAGAAATGGTTAGTTTAAGTTGGGCTGACATAGAGTACTGAAATAGCATTAAACTAATACAATAGTGGGGAACAAAACTTGATAGCATGGGGGTAATTGAAGACTGTTAGCTGCCCATACCATTGGGGCACAAAACACATGTTAATGGGAAATAAAGGGGTATGGGCAGAGTTGAGGGTTGGGAAAAAACGAGGCATCATGGGGGTTTGCTTGTATTTTGCCTATAAATAGGCTCATTTAAGGTAGAGTAAAGGGTTAGAGATGAGAGGTTAAGAGGTTAGGAAATCAGAAATTAAGGCTGAACACTAAGACTTCAGAATTTGAAAAGCTTTCAGCTGCTGTTTTTCTGAACCTTCACAAGTCAGAAATAGGTTGAAAATTGAGCTAATTTTCCAAAGTTAAAAGAGTAGTTTGAGAGAGAAATAGAGTGTTTAAAGCTGAAACTCCACATCAAGGAGTTGGAGGCTGTTTCTTCTTTTTGGGGTGTTTGTTTGGTTAACATCAGAGTTTAAGGGGAGAAAAATCAGAAATTAGAGGCTGGACAATTTTAAGTGTTGAGAGTTAAAAGAGTGCTGGTTTTCTGAACATAACAAGCAGAAGTCACTGTGTTTCTGCACCTGTTTTCTTTCTCTGCTTTGGTCTGGTTTGGTTGGGCACACTGCTGGGTTTCAGTTAGCTTCCCTGGGTTTTTTATTTGCTAAAAACTATTTCAATTAAGTGTCTTGGTTCCCTGTTTGGACTGAAAGTCCACTGGTTTGTTGCTGTTGGGTTTTTCTGAAGTTTCTACTGGGTTTTCACTTGAGTTGCTGTTGAGTTTTGGTATATTATTGGGCTGTCCCTGTTGCTGCTGTTGTTGTGTTGTTGCATACTGCCCTGCTGATCATTCCTCTTTTTCTTTTGCTTTCCTATACCAGGTACACGACTGATACACTGTCAATGTAAGCTGAAATTTGAAGCATGAATACAAAGAAAATTGGAAGAGTTGAAATTATTTCAAATTAGCTTTAGAAATGTATTGAAAATAGGTTGTCTGCATGATAGTTTACTTTTCCCTAATAGAACTATGTGGTTAGCTGTGATGTAATTGAACTCTTATACATGTCTTTTCATTGGAAAACTCTATGTGTATGCTTATAATTGAAAGGGATTAATGTTGTAGTAGCCATGTTCTATTAGTTCATTATTGTTTTGTCAAGAAGCATGTTAGGTATCAAATAGTTACTTCCTTAAACAAATAGTTTGTTTGTTGGTAGGGATATTGCTTGATCAAACAAGCAGTACTTTACATTTCAGCTCCCTCATAAATGTTGAACATGTACAAAATGGGTTAACTAGGCCAATTGGGAATAAGGATGGCCCAGGTCGAGTTTCACGTTACGCACATTGGGCCTGGGCCAGTAATATCTAAACAACTGCCCATATGCGCGTTCATGTTTCGAATTTTGCAAATCATATTCGGAACCTGACTATAATTAACCTGTAAGCATGTAAATAAAGTTAGATTGTTCTTTTTCTTTCATTATTAGAGACAAACTCAATAGAAAACATAGCCACTATAGGACGACCTTTCAAATAAAACGAGACGAGCCTCGCCAAATAAACATGCAAGTTGCGGGGCCCTCAATAATTGGTCATAATAAATACTTAGAAATTGGGATGGACTGTTTTAACAAATTCCGCTGTCTTCCCCAAAGATAATAATGCGTCAGACTCTTTAGGCGCGATTTAATTAACCTTACCTTCTTAAACTCGGGTGCGCATTTCATGCGACCCAAATCCAAATCCCAAAATATTGAATAAAAATGTGTTTCGGATTGCGGGTGCATTTCATGTGACGCAATCCAAAGACATGTTTTTAAACGATGTTTGCATTCTTTTAAAATATAATAATAAAAGCGATAAAGAGTTAAAACTTGCACATGAGCGCATAATTGTATAAAATCAGATAAACAAGCCGAATATGACAGTTGAGCGACCGTGCTAGAACCACGGAACTCGAAAATGCCTAACACCTTCTCCTGGGTTAACAGAATTCCTTATCCGGATTTCTGGTACATAGACTGTAATACAAAGTCATTCTTTTCCTCGATTCGGGATTAAATTGGTGACTTGGGACACTCTAAATCTCCCAAGTGGCGACTCTGAAATAAATAAACAAATCCCATTTCGATTGTCCTTTAATTGGAAAAACTCCTTCAACCCTCGCGGGGGCGGAAAAAGGAGGTGTGACACTAAGGCAGTGGCATTGGCAACTTGGTGTTGTCTTGGCTTAGGTGAGCAGGCTGACACCTAAGGAATTTGTGAGCAAACAACTACATCATGGCTTGGTGACTTGATGCTAAAATCAACTTGGCATTGGCAAAGGGCAGACTTGATCAAGTAGGGGTGACTTGACATGAACAAGCGGCTGTGGCAGCGAGCGTGCGTGCGGCTTAGTCATGGGTGACAATCTGTGACTATGGCATTGGGGAGGAGCAGTGTCAAAGGGCAAGTCTGAGCGCAATGCCAGTCTTGGGCGTGCAGCAGCTGGCCAGAAACGCGCACATGCTGTGCAGTTGGGCAGTTACAACTGCCTTGTCCAAAGAGTTACTGATAATGGGGCTAAGTCTATGCACATTTTTAGGCATGTTTTAGCATGATATGCACATTTTTTATCATGGGTGATCATGGCCTATCAGTTGGGGGCTTCAACTAAAATAAGAAAACTGTTTTGGGCTGACTACACTATATATATGTGTGTTAGCAGCCCCAAAAATGGGCTAAGTACCTAGGGAGGGAAAATGAACAAGATGTAGGCATAGGGTTGTCTATGTCAAGGCTTGAGCAGGACAAACTATGTGCCATTGCTTTTCCAAGAGTGAGCAGCATGAAATTCCTTAGGCAGGGGCTTTTATAGGGCAGTTTGTGCAAGAGTCGGCAATTTTATGAGTTGGTGTCTGCCAAGGGTGGCAGCACCTTGCCAAACTCGAGAGTTTCCTTTGTAATTCATATATTATAAAAGGTTGGGAAAGAGTTTCCGTAAATCTGCTTGTGCCTTTACTTATTCATGTTGCCTTGAAAATATTCTAAGTGTTAAACTTCGAAAGTGAAAGAAAATCGAAGTAAGGTTGAGCCAAGTTGAGACTTGACTGCCGTATAACGGGCTATTTTTCGACCGACAGAAAATGTTCCTGTGACAGTCACCACCATTGGCATAAGTGACAGACAACGAAATTAAGAGCTATCCAAAGGAAAAATCATATTTACTGCTCTACTAAGGCATCACTACTTTGGATGATAAAAAAGGAGATAGACACAATGGACAAGTTGACCTGTGAGAAGTGGAGAACCACTTGTAGAGGCAGGCTGAATGGAACTTGTGTTTGTAGGTTTTGCAAGCTAGCCGTGGGAGGCTATGGGTTGAATGAGGAGGAAATGCATATGATATCTTATTTTTTCAATCTATGTCCAAAATGAAACCAACTTTGTATAAAGTTGAATATCTTACACGTTACTATCCTATTTACTTTAGATAGAGCCATATAAGCTCATATGACTACTTAGTCATGTATAAATGGTGGCTCACTGCCACGTTTTTGGGGGATTTTTAGTCTTATCTGATAATTTATTAATTAACTAGGTAATGTCTCGTTACCCGATAATTAATTAATTACCCGCAAAATTAAAAAGTATTTTAATTTACTTAAAATACTACACATTATTAACATACTTTATACATCATACTTACATGGTCACGTGGTATATTATTAGCCCATAAATATAAGGTATTATAATTTGGATCGTACTTTATTCCAAATTGTCAAAGTTCGACGAAACTCATTTTCTCCGATTTGCTTCCCCTCTCACCTCCACGAATTTACTTATCACTTGTTTGTAATACCATAAATACATATAATCTCAAAAATAGTTTTGTCCTCGTCCTAAAGTACTACTATTAAATATTAAAATATTAATAAATCATGGTACCATATAAAATCAATACATACACCATTATTTTATTAAATATCCACGTAAAAATACGTATATTTTCTCAAATTCTAATTTTCCCTATCTCATATAAGAGTACAAATTTTGATAGGCTTAATTCTTAAAATGGTAAAAAGATAACTTTCTTTTCTTGTGAGAAAATAATTTACATCTTTACCATAAAGAAAATCTCATAAACTTTCTCATATTATGAGTATAATTTAAAACATATTCGAAAGTAGTAATATTAATAAAAATATAAAATTATATTTTTCAAACCATTTTTTTTCTTTACAAAAATGTTCCACTCAAAATACCATATATATATATATATATATATATATATATATATATATATATATATATATATATATATATATATAACGATTCATAAAACTCTGTTTATGTACTTTTCAAACAGATGATATATTACTTCATACCAACTTTGTAAACTCTATTCGTAGAAGCTCATGATTTGTACTACAAGTCCTTGGGGAATGCATCAGATTCAAATATTTCTTTACTTAATTGCTTTATTAAATTGTTATTGGAACTGGTTAGTTATTAAATTGGCTTACCTAGCGGGTTGGCTAGGTATCATCACGACTAGTTGGATTTTGGGTCGTGACACTAGCTAGTATCCAGACTGGTAATTGAAATCGTTTGCAAAGTCATTGAAGAATTGCCACTATTTTGCTGAAACATTGAAAGTTCCAATATAATATGCTGGATTATGGAGCTTCCGTGTATAGACTTCCAGCATATTATATTGGAATTCCAGCACACGAAAAGTTCCAGCATAATATGATAGATTATAGAGGTCCTGCATATAAACTTACAACATATTATATTGAAACTCCAGCACATTATGAAATTCCAACACAGTATGCTGGAATCTCATATGTAAACAATTCGAACTCTAGCATATTATGCTGGAATATTTTCGGATTTTAAATGGTATTTTTGTTTAGATTTGATCTTTACATGTAAAAGTTGCTACATTTTAGTTACTTTTGAAACTGTATATATTTTTCAATTACCAACCCCCCCCCCCCCCCCCAAATGTATTCGAATTTTTCGCAATCCTCCACGAATTATTTTTTCTAGAACACAGAAAAAGAAGCAATATGCGATTGCAAATATAAAATGAATAAATTAAATTTTTCATATCTTATTGTTTAAATTCTGAAATTTGAAAAATTCACATAATCTAGCACTTATCACGTGGAAATGCAATTTCCTCAGCATTTGAGTTCGCTAGAGAGTAAAATCGCCATATTGATTGGTCTAAACTCAAAAGGGCCCCAAAACGCAACTTTGACATGTGAAGCGATAAAATGATAATGGCCGAACATGTCCTTTTTCTCATCCAAAAAATATTGCTTCTTTATTCCAATCTTCCAGACTCGCGCCATCGTTGCAAACGTAAATCACTGGTAATCACTATTTTCTTCTCTAAAACCTTACTATCTGAACTTCACTTCCCTGAATTCCCTTTTGTTTCCTTTTCTTATCGATTCAATTTGCCTCTGTTTGTTAATTTTCAATCTGACTCTGCTACTTTTGTTGATCTAATTCAGTTTTTCTCCAACAAAATGGCGTACTAACCATTCTTTTAACTCTTCTTTCTGGGTGATATTTTCTCATTGTTGGAAGACTTATAGCTAATTAAGGGTCCTAATTGTTTGTATATTTGATCGTGGACATTCATTGTTTTGTCTTTATCCCTACTTGAACTTTAGAATTTTCTAAGTGGAATTTGCTTTTGTTGCCTTTACTAGATGTTTTAGCATCAATACATAACACTGCTACTGCGATAATTGGTATTATATTGCACAGGAAGCTAAGGTAATTCCAGTTTTAAGAGGCTTATAGGATGGGGTTTCAGGATTGTGATAGTTGGGTTAATGGGGATAATCTGCTTCTGCATTGTAGAGTCTTGGCCTTATCCTTTTACTAATAATTTCCATTTTTCTAAATTTTGGAAACATATTGCACAAAGCCTAGGGAGTAGTTTTTGGTTCATAAATTGCTTAGCTTATATCCATGGTGAACATGCTAAAGAAAGATAAAGAGTCATAGGCGTAATAAGTGTTTGTCAGTAGAACCTATGGTATTATACTCTAATCCATCAGACCTCAAGTTTGGTTATAGACTTACTTTTCAGTTTTCACCATACATGTTTTCTACGTTAGCTAATGTGACATATTCAATCTGCCCGCGGAGAGATTCATATAGCATCCTTTAATTCTGTTTCTAAGATAGTTATTATTAACTTCATTGTTCTCTTGATTTTCTGTTTGAGATGTTGCTAGATGGATTTCTTCCTGAACTCACAAACATGCTTCTGCTTGATTGTTCTTTTTTCCCAAAAAATCAATGAGCATCAAACTGATATCTTTGCTTGATCTGTTTCGTCCCTTCTAGATCACAAGTTTATGAAATATATGAGGCGGCCTCTATTATAAACATCAATAGTTGTTTTTTTCTTTTTTAGTTCCTAACAGTTTGGCCTTTTTGTTTCAGTGGACACAGCCGTGTAATGTCATCAAATGAGAATTTGATCTGAAAATACACAAGGAATTGGAGGTTAGAGTTTGCTTGTCAAAAGTGTCTAAAAGCTATTCATCCAGAGGTGATACAGGTTTCACTCAATCAGTTCATAAAACAGACTCATGCAAAGACTAGGCATTCTTGATTGGCAGCATAACTTGAGTTTTAGAAGCATAAATCTACTAGATGGTGAACCAGCCCACACATTGCTTAGTTCTCTTTCCTTTAGAAGTAGCAGTGGATCATCTCATTCAAAGACAAGGCTTTGTTCAAACCTTAGACATGCAGATTTGAATGTCACACTTCAAAGTCTAGTGCGTCAATGCTCAGAAATTCAGAATGCGGTTCATGACAACATTGAAGAACTACTTGATGAAGAGGACGATTTATGTCCTGTTGAATGTGTAAGAGAATTTAAGACTGATGAGGAATTCTCCATAATACTGGAAAAAGCGAAAAAAGCTGGTTCTTTGGTTGTGGTAGACTTCTATCGCACCGCCTGTGGCAGCTGCAAGTATATAGAGCAGGGTTTTGCAAAATTGTGCAGGGGAGCTGGCGATGAACAAGCACCGGTTATATTCTTAAAACACAATGTAAGTACTATATTTGACATAATTTAGAAAAGGAAAAGCCTTGGTCACTTCACCTCATTTCCTTCACTTAAAGTTCAAATATCAGAAGGAGCATTTCTGTTACGACCAATTGATTAACAGCCCACTGCTCTACCTGAGCTACTGAGGAACAACAGGAGATTCGATCTCATTGAGTTCAATTCCCATTCTTTTGGTCTAGACTTGTTAGGAGCAAAAGTATTTTCCTTTCACTTTGTCCTACTTGATGGAGCAAAAGATAGTGTGGATTAATTATTCCCATCTCTGCAGGTGATCGATGAGTATGATGAACAATCTGAGGTTGCTGAACGACTGCGAATCAAGGTGAAACTTTTTGAATGCTGAAATCAATTTAGAAGTCTTTGATACAGCTATAGTTGTTGCTTCTCCAATCTGATAGATAATATTATTTCTTTTGTTCAGAATTGGGAAGGCCTAGTTTGTGTTACAGAAATTTAACATCTCGGTTTAATTAACTTAATGCAGACAGTACCTCTTTTTCACTTTTATAAGAATGGAGTCCTATTGGAAGCTTTTCCCACCAGAGACAAAGAAAGGATACTTGCAGCTATTCTTAAATACTCTGCTCCAGCTTCCGCGGATGTTTGAACTGGTCTGGTTTGCCCTTGCTTCTGTATAATCATTCTTGGTGCTCAGCACATATTGAAACAATTTGTGTTTGTTTTCGATGTACATCTGTATTCTGTAACATAATACCTTTGAAGTTGTTGTTCTACTCATAATAAGAAATTATACTGAATACTCTTGTATATTGATAGTTCTTTATTTATATCAAGTAGGTTTAGAAGAGGGACTAGCTTCGAATTCAAAGATTTAGAAGTTTGAGTCTTAATCATTCAATAAACATGAATGTTTATTCTGACGATAGCATTAAGACTTTCCAGGTAGTGTTACTCCTAAGAGTAAGTGAAACTTGATTGAGATATTACCAATGGAAGTTATGAACTGAAAGCCTGCAACCGTTTTCTAGGATCTAGATGGAGTTTAAAATAACAAAACGAAAGAGAAAAAAGCAGAAGCTGAAGAAGAGGGAAAAGAATCGCAAGTAGACCATTAGGTAATATGGAAATGGCTGGCAGGTTTTGGTGCTTTTGTTGGTTGATATCTTTCCAATTTCTTCAACGGCCAGAGTTGTTGAGTAGTTAACTGTGAGGGAGTTTAGCATGATAGATGAAAAGGCAACCTAGCAACATGAATCCAAGCAGCTGCTGATAAGCAGTAGATCTAACTTCTTCCTTATAGAACCTCAAATTCGATTTAACCACTAGTTTTTTCTTCTCTTTTCAGTAAGTTGGGCATTGTAAGAGGTAAGGATTGCAAATTCACACATAATCTGTTGTATAAAGGCTAGACCTAGTTAAAGTAGTTCATAGTATCTCCTTTGATATGTCAATGAAATTGGGATCTAAGTGTCTTCAAGTTAAGTGTTCTTCTTTACTGATTGGCTGCAGCTCTTAGACACTAATCCAAGCCAGGAATATACAAAGATGACAATTCACATGAAATCATGGCACTAAATATCAGCAATTGTTCTCTCTTGTAAGCTCATCTTGTAAATAGGCCATGGATCCTGGATCTTGGGGTGTATTTCAGCCAATTTGCACCCTAAAATGAACCCGTGCATTGTTAAGTTCTTGCGAAAATGCTACTGCTTCCGTCCCAAATTGGTTCGTGGTGTATGATTGAACACAGGTTTAGAAAAGAAAAGAAAAGGAGTTTTGACATTACTATGAATATACATAAAATATCACAGTATTCTTGTACTGAACTTGCTTTTATTAATCTAGCAGAACCTACACTTGTACAATTTCTTATAAGAACATGTAAGTAACAGCAAAATGTAAACATAGAAATGTGCTAATCCTTTTAGAACAGACAAAACAATGATAGAGTTCAAACTAATTAGTGCAGATTGAACATGATCTACTCTTTGGTTTCGAATGACATATCTTAAGTATCCAATATTTCTTAAGACATTAATCTCTGGATCATTTCATTTTTTCTCAGTTATGGATCGGTCTAAAGGGGAGCCTTGGAACAACGATAAAGTTGTCTCCGTGTGACTTATAGGTCAAGGGTTCGAGCCGTGCTTGCATCAGGGTAGGCTGCCTAATCACACCATCTAGGGGTGCAGCCCTTCCCCAAACCCTACATGAATACGGAATACTTCGTGCACCGAGCTGCCCTCATGCCCTCAATTATGAATCAGTCTATGTGTTTGAGAGGGAAGAGGTTTTATGACAGACAATGATCTTGTTCTTGATTGATGATAAGAGTCATGTCCTTTAATATGTTTCCTAAATTCAGGACCATTGTCTCTCCTAATACACAGAGGAATAGAGACAGTGAACCAGAAGGGTAAAATTCTTTAAATGCCACAAACTCTACTAGCCACATTTTAGCAGTGTCCAAGGTCAATCAAAAGTTGTCCCCCCATTTTTTGGTATTGTGCTCTCCAGCTTAGAGATCACCCACCACTTTAAAACTCACCCAATATAACCTTCAACACTTGGCTCTTCAATAGCCTCTCTGATAAGGACCTTACAGACAGGACTTGTACTGAGCAGACACATGGCAAAAGCAAAAGATATTAAAACAAGATGGCGAAAATACCATTTCCCATCCCAACACATGGGCAAAGTCTATTTAATTTTTATGTCAACAAAAAAGCTGGAGGAGTACATATTTAAATGGTCATTTAATTATGTCAAATTATCTATTAAAGTTATTTTTTTTTCGTTTGTAACACGAAAGTCATTTAATTATCTATAACACTCATAAGATCAGTCAATTAAATTTCTTCAAACTTTTAATTGTCAAACACTTATTTTACCCTTTAAATTATCAACTTTTATCTTCTTTTTTAATTTTTTTAAATATTATCATTTTTCTCTTTTTAATCTACATTGTGGACTTACTTATAGAAAAAATATATATTTTTATTTATAAAATAAAAAAATTAATTATTTTTCAGCTTATATAATGTCAGAATAATAATATAATTGAGTATAATTTTCAAGAATATATAATGTATATTATAAAAATGCCTTTATTTAAATAATTATTTTTACATTACGTGCATGGAATATATATTTTACTTTAGAAACTTTATTTTCTTTCATTTCCAATTGTGTAAATAAATTTTTGATTTTTTGTTTTTTTTTGTTATTAATATTAAAATTATTATTACAAACAAATTATTTTAATTAATTTTTTCATTATGCTCAATATTTTATTATTCCAGCATTATATATGTTTAAATACCTTTTATTTTTAATTTATAAATAAAATTTATTTATTCTATAGGTAAGTCCATAATATAAATTAAAAAGAAAAAAAATTATAATATTAAAAAGTTTAAAAAAAAGACAAATTTTTATAATTTAGAGGGTAAAATAGGTATTTGGCAATCCAAAGTTTTGAAAATCTAATTGAGCGACTTTCTGAGTGATATAGACATAGTTAAGTGGCTTTGTTGATACAAACAAAAGAAAAGTGACTTTAGTAGATAATTTACCGTACTTGAGTTACTATTTGAGTAATGGACTCACAAAAAGCCAAAATAAAGGATACTAAAAGAATGAATGATTCAAAGCTCAAATCAAATTTTTACACTTTATGAATTCCAATTCTTGCAAATTGAAATGGTACAAAATGCTAGCTGTAAAGGTACTCAAAATTAAGAATACCTTTAGTAGTAAAAAGAAAATTATAGTAAGAAAGTACTAATTGAAAAATGGAGATCTCTTTCATCCCCTATGTGTTGTTTTTTTTTTCTTGGGGATGAGCAACAATCTTGGATAAGATTGATGAATCATTTGAGATATGCAAATCAGAACAGCCATTTTTGTTTCTGCTGCTCAGTGCCTTTAGGTTGAAGTGGTAGATTCTTTCCAAAATCTTGCTGGTAGTCCACCCACTGGAACAGGAAATGGTCCATATTGAATCCCACTATTAGATCCTTCCACTTCCCACCTATAAATAACAATAAAAATTACAAATAAAACGTATTAGTCAATTAACTACGTCTCAATTCCACTAACTTAAATATAATAGCATGCTTCATTATAGAATAGCGTTATAACGTAACAAGATCATAATATAGTGAATGTCTAAATCATGACGTTGGCATCTCATGTATAGCATGTTCGTCGTGAGTAAGACTGTAAGAGGGTGGTTATAGATCAGCTCCGAACTCTTTTATTTGAAATTATCGAGCATGGTGAGTGTCGGTCTAGAAATCACTTTAAACTCGCTTATAGCATATTTGGTCAAACTTTTGAAATCAGCTTATTTTGAGAACTTTTTTTCTCAAACGACAAAAAAGTGCTTCTCTCAAAAATACTTTTGGTGTGAAACAATTTTTGTTTGGCTAATTAACTTGAAAAACGCTGAGCATCAATTAGTATTTGGTCAAGCTGTAAAAAAGTGCTTATAAGTGTATTTTTCTCAAGAGTGATTTTCAAAAAAGTGCTTCTGGAGAGAAGCTACTTTTTTCTGTTTTTCCAAAATTGCTTCTGCTTATACTCAAAAATACTTTTTTTCTTCAAAAAGTATGGCCAAATACTTCGACTTAGAAAAAAAAAATACATTTAAAAAAAAAAAAAAAGATTGGCCAAACACAGTTTACTTTATATTTAATGAAGTTTGTTACTTTTGAGGCAACGCTAGCAAGTGTACTAAACGTTGCATTATTTCACATTAGATGACACGTTATCCATTATTAACTCATTAAAAAACATGATTTAATATGTTATGATCTTATAAGTATTGGAAGAATTATTAAAAAAACAATACCTGAACTTAGTGACAAGATGATGAGTCATAATTAGAATTTCCAGCTTGGCAAGTTCGTTCCCTGGACAAGCGTGTACTCCACTGCCAAATGGCATAAATGTATTGGGTTTTTGCACATTCTGCAAATAAATATGAATAATTAATTTTTTAAACTAGTAAAGTGATGGGGTAGGTAAAGAAAATTATTAAGAAGTAGTACACGTAATATAAAAGGTCGAGTGGTACCTCAAATCTTGAAGGATCAAATTTTTGTGGATCAGGAAAGAACTCTGGGTTGTGATGAATATTCCTGAATAAAGGCATTACCTTCCATCCTTTTGGAATTAGGTACCCTACACCCATATTTACAAATTCATTTAGTTTTTCAAATTTAAAGTTTATGGATTTTAAATTTGTTGTCCAATTTAACTCGATTTAAATAATAAATATTCTATTACAATTATAAAATCTAAACAAAAGTTATGATTCAGAGTAGTTCTGCCTGGTTCCTTTTAAATCAATCAAAATGATACAAAGGTGAGCTATTTGGGGTTAGACCACATCATTATTACTTCCTTCGGTCTATTTTATCTGTCACTTTAGTTAAAAAATATTGGTCAGTAATATTTGTTACTTTGAAAACCAAAAAGACATTAATTATTTTTTTGTCCATTTCCACCCATACTACACTAGATAAGTGTAAGTTAGTCAACTAAACTCGTTATAATTAATGTTACTAAATATTATTATTTTTTAAAATGAGTATGCCAAAACCTCAACTGACAAATAAAAAAAGATATAATGAATTAATTTTTTTTCCACTGGCTTACCTTTGTATTCTACATCAGCCACAGCTTCTCTAAATGTGAAAGATATAATGCTAGCTAGTCTCAATGTCTCCAAAACAACCTATACAAAACACATTGTGAAGAGGTTAATATTAAACTATTTTAGGTCCTTCAATTTTCAATAGTCTCTCAAGTAAAACTGTTATTACCTTGTTAGTCATGGGCATCTTTCTTGTTTGTGTCCATGTCAACCCATGATTTTCTTGTTCATTTGACTGGCAGACTGCTTTCTGTTCAGCCTGCAATAATTACAGACATTATTGCCAAACATTAAATACCATACATCACAATGTCTTCTAATCAACAGTTTTTTATGGTTAAGACAAGCAGCTGGCCTTTTACAAAAATCACTAAAATCATGATATAATTAATCCCGGAAGTTAGTTATCTCAGGATTGTAGTATTTTTTTATCCCTATGAGAGGATGAGATAACTAATTCCAGGATAATTAATCATGGGATAACTTATTTTCCAACCAAATGACCCCTTATTAGAAGTGCGACCCTTCTTCGAACCCTGCGTGAATACGAGATGCTTTATGCACGGGACTGCCATTTTACTAGCACTAAAAAAAATATGAACGGAATCTTCTAGATCATTTACCTTGACACTCTGAAGAAGCTTAGGATTATCATGAAGATACTTTAAAATCCAAGTCAAAACACTTGCTGTAGTGTCTTGTGCTGCAAAAAGAACTCCTATAATATTATCAGCAATTTGATCTTCATTTAATACCAATCCTTTCTCATCTTTGGCATTCAAGAAACAACTCAATAAGCCTTTCTCTATTAGCTTCTTCTCCTTTCTTTCACTTATGATTTCACTTAGAATTTTCCCAAGTCTCTTTCTTGCCTTCACACATAAAACATGATCATCAGTTTCAGCCCACTGTTAAAACCTACAAAATTGGGAAATGACTAAATGACACTTACTTGAATAGCCTTTCTATAAGGACTTCCTGGTAAATTTGTAGGGAAACAATTGTAACCCTTATCAACTATGCTATAATTCCTTTTCAATTGATCTTTAAGATGAGCATTCAAATGTCCAAATATAGCAAGTATGCCTACTTCGAACGAATACTGACACACAAAAAAAGATAAATATCAGTAAAAGTTCGTTTATAGTGACAGTGTATATAAGTAAAATCCACTAGGCGCTAGTAAAACCAACCTTTTTCATCTCATGATAAGTGTTAACAACATGTCCACCTGCCCAAGAATTCAATGCAGAAATTGCTAATTCTTCGATATGAGGGATTTGGTTACGAATGGCTTCTGGATTTAAAGATGTCTGAACAAGTTTTCTGATATGTATATGGTAGTTTCCTTGATGAAAAAATAGCGCAGATTGACCAATTAAAGTCTCTTTGCTTTTGGGATAAGTTGGCTTGAATAAATTAGCTTGGTTCACTAGTACAAATCTAGCAGCTTCTGGACTTGCCAACATGACACAAGGACAACCTAGTATTTTAGTCTTAAAAATTTCACCATACCTGGAAAAACATTGTAAAACCATTAATGTAAAAGAAGAATTAACCTAAATAGCCGTCCATTCAATCGCTTAAATTAAAAATAAGGACAATGAGTGAAAATGGTACCTTCTTTGCCTGTTAATGAAGAAAATATTAGGGTCTTGAGAATAAAGTTGAAGAGTTTCACCAATATAAGGCCACCCCATTGATCCAGGCGGAAGCTTATAAGCTTTCCTTAGGGATGATGGTTTCTTATTTCTTGTTGTGACAAAGCAAAAATATAAGAAGATAGTAAGAAAAAATATAAAGATATAGAAAAATAAGTCAAAATTAGTCATCTTCCTTTTTGCTACAGAGCTTATATAGCAGAATGCTAACATATAACGAATGGGGTAGTGATCCTTTTTTTTTGATGCAGCAGAGTGGAGATGATGCTTCTTTATATAGGAATGAAAAGGGGTAGAAAGAGACGGTAAATAGAAGATTACATATAACCTTGTCTTAATTATCTGATTTCACATATGTTGAAACATTAATTATGAGTTAACTTAATTAGATAAGTTTATTTGATTTTCCCTTATTTTATCCTCACGAGTAAAGGTAAAATAATTAATAATATTTTAGCCAACTTTTCATTGTAATAAAATTGCTTTGGTCATTTTCGTATCGTTGTTACTTTTACATTTTTGTTTATTATATCGAAATATCTACACACAGTAATTAACTCCATCAAAGTCGGATTTCAAATTATATATATATATATATATATATATATATATATATATATATATATATATATATATATATATATATATATATATATATATATATATATATATATATATATATATATATATATATATATATATATATATATATATATATATATATATATATATATATATACAAAAATTGTACACATTTTATATACTTTTTCGGCGCTAGAGTGAGAAAAGCCCATTTGAAATTGTAGGCATGTTGCATTTAACTATCAATAATCTATAACGAATACATTATTATATATTTCCATTACTTAAAAAGTAGGTGGTTCAAGCATATTACACATGCTTTAGATTACACGTAGTCCTTATCTAAATGAAATAAACTGTAAGTGATTACAAACATATTAATACACTTAATTGTGGATTGCACTTAGTCCTTATCTAAATGATATAAAATGTAAGTGGTTACAAACATATTAATATACTTACTCTAGACTGAGCTTAGCAAACTTATTACCGTTAATAATCTAATTACAAGAATATATATACAATGACACATACTTTTGATTAGTGTATTAGCGGATTAAATCGAAAAACCAAAGTGGACCAATTTCTTTTGTTATTTGGTTTACATTTTCAATTATTGGTTTGGCTTCAGACGAAATATTTAAAAGTTTTCGTTCCTTAATTAGTTTGGTTTTGAATTTAAAAAATAAAAATCGAAAAATCATTTTTTAATTTTTTTATATAAAACATATTTGATTCTTGGTATATGATCCATAAAGATATTAACTAGCATTGCAATAATAACTAAATTTTGTTTTGATTATGGTATTAGTTTGCAAGTTTATTCTTGTTGACTCTTTGCATTATGCTTAATTTTATAGGAGACTAAAAGTGTTTGACTATCTCATCAAATATGTATTACTAGCTTATCAGCAGTGACTGATGACCATTATTTCAATCATATTATTTAATTTAGAAAAAAAATATTTAAGAGATTTGACATAACTACTCCGCCATAATAGTCATTCTTTTCTTTGTCATTAATTCAAATATGTAGATTTCATTTTTTGTGTGTGTGTTTTATTAATAGATTCTGTGAATAGTTACCTCCGTTGAATCCAATGTACTTTCAATATTGATTTCTCTATTATACCACACTGTGGAATCAAAAGCTTATGTTCATCTTTTACATGATTTCAGGTTCCTCGTCGCTACCATGGACCACCCACCGGTTAGACACATTTACCGTGAAGACAACAAAGCAGCGCACCCCCTAGCAAGCTATGGGAGTATCTAGGCCTCGCATAATTATCTTGAGTGTGAAGACTTATTTTGAAATGAACCATCTTTATTTATTTCTTTAATATTTCGCAGAGGTTATTTAGGGAGTAGATCGTTAAGATCACTTCCTCGTTATAATAACTCTACTTAATTTCATCTTTCAATAAAAGATCTCTTAATTAACCCCCCTCCCCCCCCCCCCACAACCAAAAATAAAAATAAAAATATATTATGCAGGTGCTTCTTAAATACTCGATGCCACATTCCTCAATGTATAAGAATAAACTACTCGATGCCACATTCCTCAATGTATAAGAATAAACTAGCACATTTACATTGTAAATTTGGATTTGCTCCCTTTAAACCCCTTTTCTTGGATCGTTTAATCAAAATGAATAAGAGACTGGTGGAATTAGTGCAAAGTGAGTAGGACGGTTATATTTCATAAACTTCTATGATCAACATCTTAGACATTTTTTATGTGATCCATACTATCAAACATTGATCGTAGCAATTAATGTACAAGATAAACTTATGGCATGCTTAATTAAGGACACAATTGCTTAAGGACGTATCTCGCCCTAGTTTTGGCCAAGAAATTAATCGATATTAGGCATTTCTCCCTTTGGAACTTCACGGTAGTAATTAAATTAACTACTGATCAATAATAATTTGGCTACATAAGCGAGCATATAACTACCTTCGGGTTTTGCCTGTCCTTTATAATAATTTTTTTTTTCTGAACTCTGGAAAGCATTGGCAATAACAGAAAGGAAATGGTGCATGCGGATGTAATGTATCGATATCGGGTTCAACTGAACTAATACTTTTGAGCATAATTTGCGTGTAAAAATGTACTGATAGTACAATAAATAGCAATATAAACTCACAACTTTAAAAATACAATGTGTTCAATGCTAAAAACCTTAAAAGTTAAACTCATAAAATTTAAATTTTAAATCCACCGCTGAAAAGGGTTCATATAGTTGTTGTGTCCGCCCATTGGCTAACAACATATTTGATATCTACATACAGAAAGAGAGAATCCACTTCAAATAAAATACGTCTTTGCTAGCTAGCCAACACATAAAATGACCGAAAGCAAATCCTAAAATATATAATTCAAGTCGAGAGTAATATTGTAGGACCAAACCAAATACTATATATTGAATTGACCCAAGAAAAACACAGTTGCCTTGAAAAGTTTCTTGAGTACACTAGAAACTAGAAACACTGTTGGAAACTTGACTTATTCATGAAATTAAATGTGGAGAAGAGAAAGTTCTTTCATTTCAAAATAATATCACAAGCGCATGACAAGCAAACTATTCTTACCAAATCTAAGAATATTAAGAAATACTAATACTAAATATAAAGAGTTTCACTTGCACCAATGAGGATGGAGGTGTAGTTAATCTCTGCCTCTTTAATTAATTAACATAAATTCCCATCAATTTGGAATTTACCTTTCAAAATGTTACACGTCCAAGATTAAGGAAGATCATCCGTACCAAATCAAAGATTACATTAGGAGTTACTATATAAAGTTGGACTTTCTAGGTTGTCCGCTGTCAAATTCGACTGAAGCAATTCATTTGCCCTATTGTTTATGTCACCGACTTTGGGATTAACTACCAAAGAAACCTCCAGTGTTTCCTATTCATTTTTGATCTGAGCAGTTTACAGTAATTCCGATAAGTTCTACTTTGGATAAATATTACTAGTGTATTTGGATTGCCTTTAAAGAAAGCACTACTTTTAGTTTTAACTTTAATTTGTGAAAACAACATTTCTGATTTTTTGCTTCGAAAACATTTTGGCCTGATTAATGGAAGACAAAGTCTGTTTTCAATACGAAAACAAAGTTGATTACAATTCCACGAACTTTTTCAAATTCAAAGAAGTAATGAAGATAGTTAATTCTTCTAAATACTAATATCTTTTAACTACATACCATTATATCTCACATTTATGCTAGAATCATATTGTCCAGCCAAATATCTTCAACCATTTAATCTTCTATAGGAATAAAAAAAGGACAGCTCGGTATACTAAGTATTCCGTATTAACGTAAGGTCCAGAGAAAGATTGCACCCTAAGAGGGCGTAATGCAGGCAGGTTATAAGATTTCAAAATTACTCGCAAAGTACTTATATTGGTGCATGCTACGATCATGTCAAATCAATATTTATAGCTCTCACTTAAGTTCAATTTCTTACCCTCTTAATAAAGAAGATAAATACACTACGAAGTTCAACAATGTCAAATGGAATCCCACATAATTGATGAAGTTCAACATTGCAATCCAGAACCAGCAATATTGTCTTCCACAATGTTACCTTCGTCCATCAAGTGGGGTCTCAAAAGAAAAACAATAAGACTCAACGAAAGTTAAAACTTGGTGTTTAAATGATACTATTAATTTATTATGTATAGGGTAAAATAAGTTTATATTAAATGCTAGGATGATTGCGTGACACGTGAAACCAGAGGTAAACGGAAGATAAATCGAATGAAAATCAAGACCGAGGACAATAGCTTCAGTTGGTACCGGGTAGATCCCCAAGGGAACGCAGTCAACGGAAGCAAACGAATATTTGTTACTAGATGGAATTTAATGAAGAATATTCCTCAGTATTAAATATGCAGTCGTTGCGAAAATTTTTGGCATTCATGGCATGTCGTTACATATTCATCAATGACTTCCTTTATTGTCATTTAAGAGAGGCTTGATCCTAGGATCTTGTTCCCTAGGTAAAGTTGTAAATAGTGACTTCAACAACCATTGTAACAAAAAATATCTCTGGCAAAACTTATGCTATACATTATTCTCAAGCTAAATAACATAACTTTATTTTCTGTCTAATATTGTTCTTATCACTGCCTTCGGAAGCCAGGTTGCTTGCTATTTCTCTTGATTTCAATACTAAGTCTTATTTTTTGTTTAACTTATTTATCATTTGGGATCAAATCATAACCAACTCATAAAAGAGTGAAATCTGCACAAGTTCAAAGCTGAGAGAAAAGGCGCTGACGGTGATAAAAGAGTGCGGCCGCGGAAGGACAACCGCTTGGGGCGGCCACAATTACGCTTCCAGCGAAAATGAGGTTCAGAGAGGTGTTTTGAAGGCAGACAGGGACCGCTGACTACGGTGAAATAGCGCGGCAGCGGAATTACTTGACGCGGCCGCGGTCCAAATTTCGTCCTCAGCGGAATTGAGAATCAGAGGACTAGAGATTGGAGCTCAAATGAAAACCGCAGTCCGCAAACATATTTCGCGGCCGCGGTTGAAGACAACGCTGAGGCGGTTGCTTTTTCGCTCCTAGCAGAATCAAATCCAGACCAAGATCAGAAGAGAAGAACCGCGGTCCGTGCTTGCTTTTGCGCGGCCGCGGAAGTCCAAGCGCCAAGGCGACCAGTTTTTCACTGTCAGCGGAACCTCCGTAGGGGCATTTTTATCCAGTAATTTCAGTTGTATATAAGTAGATCTTTTCAGATTTTTAGGGTATCTTTTTGTACTGTGGAGCTTGTGAACAACCGTATTTTACTACTTAGAGTAATTTTACAACATCTTTAGCCATTAATCTTAGATTTTCTCCTTGTAATTGACTTTTATGACTTATATTTCATCTTCATCTTTGATTTCTACCTTTATTATGAGTAGCTAAACCCATTAGCTAGGGTTGTGGCCCAACCCTAGTGTGGATATTTAATGAGTCTTTTATTTTAGGGCTTAACAGTTTATGGGTTAGTGATATTTAGCATGTTTCATGCTTTAATTGTAGAATTGGTGGTTGCAAACACTGATTCATGCCTTTATGGCGTAGACTCTTCTTGAGAAAGAGGGACTAAGTCTAGGAATTTCAGGCTAACAAGGAATTGGGGTGCACTCAGAGATTGATAACCCCAACTAAAGGGTAAAACCAAGAGATAGTAATACCCGACTTGAGCCAATTTTACTTCTATTATTTGAACACCCAATTGGGCTTGAGAAAGCCAATTAGGGCAAAGTCACTCAAACTATCGAGAGGTATAGAGTGAGTAATTTTGTATAATGGTTATATCACGGCCCCAAATATAACAAGCTTGTCCTAAATCTTAGACCCCATTAGATACTCGCCTAGGTGTAAGTCACTTCCCTAGTGCTTTTTATCGCTTGAGAATACCCTTACAAAAATATTGTACTTAGCTTATTTTCAGGAATCCTTAGCAGTAAAATTAGAATATAATCAAATCCAAATATGTTTAGAAGTGCAACTAAGAGCAACGTGCATAACTAGATTGGATAGAAACCCAACTCCAAACCAATTCGATCCCGACCTTTCGGGTAAAAGCTGCATCGATCACTCTTGCCATTCTATAGTGGTATAGGGTTGGAGCCAATCACTTTTTGGCACCGTTGCCAGGGAGTTAAATGGTTTTGAATATCTATCTAACTAGTTGTGTGTTTTGTTTTTTCTTTCCTTCTGTTTTACTAACTTGTGTGAGTTAATCAATTAAGGTACAAGATGGCAAAAAATGATCCTAACGAAAATGTTATCCCGGGGGAGGAGGTAGATGATAATGGTGAGGATGAGGTTCCTCTAGTACCTCAAAGTCAAAGAAGAGGCCGCCAGGCCAATGACAATATTCCAGACCCTCCCTCAGCTCCGCCACGAGTAGCTCCTCGGGTGCTTCCAAATGAAGGGTACGCAAGTGCAATTGTCCCACCTCGGATCCGGGCGGGAAATATCCAAATTACAAATGTCATGCTGACCTTGTTGGAGCAAAGATGATACTTCACAAGTTCTCCCTATCAGAATGCATATAAACATCTAAAGGGCTTTGTGGATACCTGTTGGGGTAGCAAACAAACAAATGTGTCGGAGGATGCATTGAGACTGAGATTGTTCCCCTTTTCACTTAGAGGGAAAGCTTTGGACTGACTCGAAAGACTCCCCAAACATTCCATCACTACGTGAGATGAGTTGGCCGACAAGTTTATAGCCAAATTTTTCTCACCGAGACATATGGCTGCATTAAGGGACGAGATCTTAGCATTTAAACAAGAACCGAATGAACCCCTTTACGAAATCTAGGATAGATATAGAAATCTAGGAAAAAATCCGCCTCCTTTTCCATCCCAAGGTCCTAGCTCGTCAAACAATGAGATGGGAAGGATTGAGTTGATGTTTGAGCAAATGATGAAAAAGAACGCCGACTCTAATGCCCAATTGGCGTCCTATAATACTTCAATCCACAATCTAAAGGTCCAACTTGGCCAGATTTTGCAATCTTTGAACACTCGCCCTAAGGGGTCACTACCTAGTGACATGGTAGTAAACCCGAAGGGTGGGAACAATACCGGCCATGCAATGGCGGTGACCACTAGGAGAGGTAGATGTGTTGAAGCAAGTACCTCCAAGCAAAAGGAAGTTGTGAGTGATGATGTTGTAGTGCAAAATGATGATGATCCTATAGTTGTTGAGCAAGTGAGTGAAGACAATGTGAATGGTGAGGTGAGAATTGATATTCATGATAATGAGGAGAAGACTCAAAATGACGTAAACCCGTCTAGGGAACACGTAATAAACATGCCGGAAATAGTAATGCCTAAGCCCAAAGCTCCCTTGCCAAGGCCTCCTCCACCTTACCCTCAAAGACTTTCAAAGCACAAGAATGAAAACCAGTTCAAGAAGTTTATTGAGATGATGAAAAGTTTGTCGATCAATGTGCCCTTAGTGGAAGCTCTTGAGAAAGTGCCGGGATACGCCAAGTTTATGAAAGAATTGGTAACTAAAAAGAGATCTATAGATTGTGCGACCATCAAAATGACTCATCAAGTGAGTCCCATTGTGCACTCGATGGCTCCAAGGCTTGAAGATCCCGACGCATTTACCATTCCATGTACCATTGGAAGTGCGAATTTTGCAAAGGCATTGTGTGATTTGGGAGTAAGTATAAATTTTATGCCTTACTCTGTATTAAAAACTTTGATTATTGGTCAACCGAGAGCTACTTCAATGAGATTGCAAATGGCCAATAGAACAATAAAGAGGCCACTTGGTATTATTGATGATGTTCTTGTCCGGGTGGACAAGTTTATTTGCCTACTGACTTTGTGATTCTCGACTGTGAAGTTGACTATGAGGTGCCGATAATATTGGGAAGGCCTTTGCTTACAACAGGGAAGACATTGGTTGTTGTAGAAGCAAGGGAGCTCACCTTCTGGGTGGGTGACGAAAAAGTTATCTTCCATGTGTGAAAATCAATCAAGTAGCCGAATAGTGCTGAGGTTTGTTCTTTTGTGGATTTGGTGACAGAGGTAATAGTTGATGACACGAGTGCCATGATTAATGTGGAAGATCCTTTGGAAGTTGTATTGTTCGACCATGATGTGACCGAGGAGGAACGCTTGGTAGAGTGTGTTAATGCCTTGCACAAAATGAGTTCTTACTCCTATGAGCCCCGCAAACTCTCCTTGGATCTTGAGAACAGAAAAACTCCATCAACAAAGCCCTCCATCGAGGAACCTCCCGTGTTGGAGTTGAATCCTTTACCTCCACACCTCAGGTATGAATTCTTGGGCCTTTGTTCAACTATGCCTGTTATTCTTTCTTCTTGCCTTACTAACGTGCAGGTAGATGCCACCCTTGAGGTGCTTCAAAGAAGGAAGAGGGCAATTAGATGAACTCTAGCTGATATTCGGGGAATAAGCCCTGCCTTTTGCATGAACAAGATTATACTTGAGGATGATGCCAAACCCTCCGTGGAACATCAAAGGAGATTAAACGAGCTATACAAGAGATCGTCAAGAAGAAGGTTATCAAGTGGATAGATGCAGGGGTTGTGTACCCCATCTCGGATAGTTCATGGACTTCACCGATCCAATGTGTGCCGAAAAAGGGGCGTATGACTGTGGTCACAAATGAGCAAAATGAGTTGATCCCTACTAGGATTGTTACCGAATGGAGGGTATGCATGTACTACCAGAAGCTGAACAAAGTGACCCGCAAGAATCATTTTCCATTGCCCTTTCTTGACCAAATACTGGATGGACTTACGGGGCATTCTTACTATTGCTTTTTGGATGGGTACTCAGGCTACAACCAGATTATGATTGCGCTAGAGGACCAGGAGAAAACCACCTTCACATGTCTGTATGGCACCTTTGCATTTTCTAGGATGCCATTTGGTTTGTGTAATACACCGGCAATATTTCAGCGGTGTATGATGGCTGTATTTACTGACATGGTGAAGGACTTCTTGGAAGTGTTCATGGATGATTTTAGCATTGTGGGCAACTCTTTTGAATAATGTTTAGGTAATCTTGACAAAGTGTTGGCCCGATGTGAGGAGACAAATCTAGTGCTTAATTGGGAAAAGTGCCAATTTATGGTCGATGAGGGCATTATCCTTGGCCATAAGATCTCAACGAACAGTATAGAAGTAGACAAAGCAAAGATTGAAGTGATTTCAAAACTCCCTCCTCCTACTTCCGTAAAAGGAGTGAAGAGCTTTCTTGGGCATGCGGGGTTCTACCAAAGGTTCATCAAGGATTTTTCCAAGGTGGTGAATCCCTTGTGCAAATTGTTGGAGAATGATGCAAAGTTTGTGTTTAATGATGAGTGCATGAAAGCTTTTGAGCTTCTCAAGTATTGATTAACAACCACTCCCATCATCACCGCACCTATGGAGCTTGCCATTTGAGCTCATGTGTAATGCTAGTGATGTTGCGGTAGGAGCGGTATTGGGGAAAAGGGTAAAAAAGATGTTTCATCCGGTATACTATGCAAGCAAAACTATTAATAATGCCCATGTTAATTATACTGTGACGGAGAAAGAGTTGCTAGCAATTGTATTTGCAATGGAGAAGTTTAGGCCTTATCTCATGGGTGCCAAAGTGATTGTTCATACTGATCACACGACACTTCGTTACTTGATGACCAAAAAGGATTCTAAAGCTCGATTGATGAGATGGGTTTTGTTGCTTCAAAAATTTGACCTAGAGATTGTTGATCAGAAAGGTTGTGAAAACCAAGTGGAGGACCACTTGTCCCGCTTGGAGGAGGAGGGGAGACCCAAAAATGGTCTCAAAATTAATGATGCATTCCTAGATGAACAACTCCTCTCAGGTTTTGTGAATAGTATGCCTTGGTTCGTCGGTGTGGCCAGTTTTCTTGTGACCGACATTGTTCCTAGTGAGCTCTCTTCTAACCAAAGGAAGAAGCTTAAAAGGGATAGCTTGGATTATTACTGGGACGAACCTTATCTTTTCAAGATTTGTAATGATGGTGTGATCCAGAGATGTCTTCCGGAAGAAGAGCAAATGAGTATTGTTGATGCTTGCCATTCATCGTCCTACGGTGGTCATCATGGTGAGGCGATAACTGCTTCAAAGGTTCTTAGTTGTGGTTTTTATTGGCCTACTCTGTATAAAGATGCTGGTGAGCTTGTCAAGAGATGTGATGAATGTCAGAGAGCAGGTGGAATATCCAAGAATGATGAAATGCCTCTCACCACTATTCTTGAGGTTGACATTTTTGATGTGTGGGGCATAGACTTCATGGGGCCTTTTGTGAGTTTGTGTGACAACACTTACATTCTAGTGGATGTTGATTGTGTATCCATGTGGGTTGAGGTCGTGGCTTTACCCAACAACGAAGCCCGGAGTGTGGTGGCATTTCTCAAGAAGAATATCTTTACTCGGTTTGGCACTCCTCGGGCAATCATCAGTGATGGGGGTTCTCATTTCTGCAATAAGACATTTGACACTTTGCTTGGAAAGTATGGTGTTAATCACAAGGTATCAACCCCTTATCATCCTCTGACTAGTGGACAAGTTGAGGTCTCCAATAGGGAGATAAAGAGCATATTGTCAAACACTGTAAATGCAAATAGAACGGTCTAGTCAAGGAAACTGGATGATGCTTTGTGGGCTTACAGGACTGATTATAAGACTCCAATTGTCTCCGTATCGGTTGGTATTTGGAAAAGCATTACATCTTCCGGTTGAGTTAGAGCACAAGGCTATGTGGGCGCTGAAGAGGTTAAATCTTGAGTGGGATGTTGTAGCAAATCTCCGGATAGAGCAACTCATTGAGCTTGATGAGTTCCGGTTTCATGCCTATTCTAGCTCGTCCTTGTATAAGGATAAGATAAAGTACTTACATTACAAATATGCACGAAGCAAGGAATTCAAGGAGGGTGACTTCGTTCTCTTATTCAACTCCCATTTACGACTATTTTCGGGAAAACTCAAGTCAAAATGGAGTGGCCTCTTTGAAGTGGTACATGTGACTCCATTTGGTGCTCTTGCTTTGAAGAATAAAATTGGTGAAGTTTTCGGAGTTAATGGGAACCGAGTCAAACACTACCTAGAAAAATTTGATGACAGCCACATTGTGACCTTGATCAATGTCAAATGATGATGGTAACATGCGTCGTGTCGTAACATTAAATCAGGCGCTTCTTGGGAGGCAACCCATGTGTTTTTCATTTTCTTCTTAGTGTAGGATTTGTTTTGGACTAACTAGTTCTGAGATATATGTAGGAATTTTTGATGCAGTGTAGGACAATACTGGAAAATTTGGCTAAGTCTATAACTGGACTATTGACCGCGCTCAAAATTCCGCGGTCGGCAGAAGCATTTCGCGGGGGCATAATTTGGTAGTGGATGCAGACTTGAAAAGTCAAAAGTGAGACTACTTTGAAGTTTCATCCGCGTCCGCAGTGGCTTTTTCGCGGTTAGCGGACCTGTTCCGCAGCCGCGTCATATTTTTTGTTTTCAGCGAAAATGTTATATAGGTAGCTCATCAGAATAGGTTAAGCGCAGACCGCAGTGGAATTCTGCGGCCGCGCTAGGTAAGCTTTGTGGGCCTCTGTGCATTTTAGTATAAATAGAAGGTTATCAAACCTTTTACCCTTTTCGCTCCTTGCTCTCTAAAAAGAAATTTTTATTGTTCATCGTTCTACACTGAGCCCTAGTCTGCAATAACACCAAATTAGAAGTCCATTTCCATCACTCATTACACAGCTGGTAATTTCAATTCATCATTGTTTTTCAATTTGTACTTTTCCTTTCTTTTAGTTTTAATTTCTTCATATTTTCTTTTAATTTTAACTAGGGTTAATTAGTTGTTAAATATTTGATTCTAAATTAGTTAGGGTTAATGGGTTATTAATTAGTGATGCCTAGTAGGGATTGGCAATGTTCATAATACCCGTTAATAACTAGAAAAAGTGAAACTCTAGGTTGCCAACTAAATGGTTAGAATGGTTAAAAATGGTTCGTGTGAAAGCCTGGGCTAAAAATGGTTAGAATTCCGCGGATAGAGGTAGAAATTTCACTGACAACGGCCTGCTATATGCGGTCGCGATTCCTTTTTCGTGGTCAGTGGAATCTTAGTTCAGAGAAATGCAACATTGGGTACGTGGCCGCGTCTGTTTTTTCGCGGATAACGGTTCAACTTTCGTGGCCGCGCCCGAAATTCCGCTCTCAGTGGTTGTTCAACTTCAGATACTGGGTAGTCTGAATCCCAATCCTCCGTGGCCGCATTTGAAATTCCGTTCCCAACGGTAGCTAGTCCGCGACCGCGCTCGTTTTTCCGCTGTTAGTGGATCTCTGCCTGTTGGAACACTATAAATTTTTCATCTGCCTTTCTTTACTAATTCTTTTAGCAACAATACTAATGATATTTCACTGATTGTATATGCAGACAATGGTCAAATTTAGAGGTAGAAGCGAGAAACAAAAAGGGAAAGTTGAGTCCTCCCGGGGTAGGGGACGAAGAAAAATCAAGTTACCCCTAGCAGTACAACAATCGATTGGGAAAATGCGAAAAACACTCAAAGCTTTAGATAGAGCCACATCCCACTCCGAGGGAAGTGATTATGTCCCTGCCCGAGAGGTTTCAGAAGGTGATTCTGTACCTACTCATGTCCCGGACCTCCCAGGGAGGTTTCAGTTGAGAGACGTGCCTACACCCCCAGCTTCGCCTACTTCTCCTACTTCTTCTAAGTCGTTTGATGGCTTAGAGGAAATAGTAAATCTTCAGCATCAGCCTCTCCTACAGCCTCTCCACCTAGATAGGAGCCAATGCTGAGATACCGGATGACGAGAGAGGGGGTGATACCCAGACTAGAGGGTTGGAGAGAACACAGAACCCGGTGGTGTGGCAAGAAAGATTCGTCAGTGAGAAAGCATACCACAAATTCCGGGAATGGTGAACTTAGAGGTGATTCACACATGAGCGGTAATTCATAGAAATGAATCTTCTACCCACAACCCCAATATGAAGAGGCAGTTTGATGAAAGAGTGGGGTGGAAGTTCTTTACAAGCAAGATGCCGGAGGCCAATGAGCACTTAGTCAAAGAGTTTTATGCCAATGTCGCCTACATCAAAAGGGGAACATTTGTGACCAAGGTGCGGAACCTGAAAATCAAATTTGATGGTAAGACTCTGAACGACTATGCCAGGTTCAATGACGAGGACGAGTCCTTGTATTTGGAGAATGTGGCCATGGATGAGTTGGCTCGCCCGTGGCTGGCATCAATAATTGCTCTCCCGAGGACTACTCCATCTTGGTTGACACCTGAGATCCTAATCTACCGAAACTAAGCTTTGAGGCAAAGGGTTGGGAGACGTTCGTATGTATTCGGTTAGACCCCACTACTCATGACAGTGACATACCGGTTTCCCGGGAAATTATAGTGGGGGCCATCATGGTGGGGTACCCGATCAATGTCAGGAATATCATGTCTAGGGTGATCACCAGAGTGGTCAACAAGAATGAGAGCTCTTACTCGTTCCCAAACTTCCTCACTGTGTACTTGGAGAATCAGGAAGTCGAGGGAAGGGATTTTGATACCAAGGTGAAACCCAAGAGGCCCTTCTCATAGTACCGTCTTCAGGGGTCCAGCAACTCCAAGTCCAAGGGAAAAGCCTCCACTTCCACTGGCCAGTCTGAAGAGCCAGGGGTGGTGGCTACTAGTTCCATGCCTCCTACTGCCATACCACAGCCTCTTGCCGGACCATCTACTTCCATGCCTACTTCGGTGCCATCTTCATCAGCTTACCCTCTCACTGCACTGAGGGTTAACCAGACACTTTTCAGCATCAACAACTGGATGCAGGCAACTACATCAAAGTTGTCTGTCATATCCAGCACAATGGCTGCTCAGTCAGTTCCAGCCAACCTCAGGTGCCACCTTCCGTGAAGGAATCACTGAAGGAGCTTTTGGACAACCAGAAGAAGCTCCCAGACAACCAGAAACTGATTATGGATGCTTTGGAGGCACAGGGAAAGGCCATCACGGACCTGAGCAAGCAGACAAAGAAGATTAAGAAGACTCGGGATTCCAAGGAGTCGGTGAAGCTACTGAGGAAGGAGGTGGACAAGATTACATCAGCTGGGGACATTCCATTAGAGCTACTATTAGAGGACCTAGTTCTAGCAGCTCAGGCAGCACAGGCACCAGAGCAGGAGGCTGATAGAGAGCCTTTGAGGAGAGGGGTGATTCCCCAGACTGATGACCTAAAGATACAGCTGGAGGACTCCGAGGAAGGTGACCCAGGGACCCAATCACAGGGCCTAGCCAGTGACCCCACTGATGTGCAGGACCCCATGCAGATAGAGGATCCATAGGGAGTTTTCTTTACACTCTAACCCCTCCTTGATCTTATTTTTTGTTTTAGCATTGAGGACAATGCTATTTTCGGGGAGGGGGTGATCCTATTTTGATGATTTGATAACTGGATTATAATTATGATACTAATTTTTCTTTATTGTTATTTTTCACTTTTGGTATGTATATAATTTTACCATTTATTTTTCACTTCTCGTTATTTTTCAATTTCGGTATGTATATAAAGTTACTTTTCCATGTATATATTCATTCCCTCTTATGTATATTCGTCACAATCCCCTATTATACATATTTAGTTTACTTTCCGTATTTTATTTTATAATTTCTTTTGCAATTTTTCTTAATAGCATAGCTTCTTATTTTCATTTAGTAGTCTCCTTTTCAATTTGTAGCTTCTTACTTTTCCAAGTTTTCGTGATCAATAAGCCTTTGGTTTTCTTAATGTCATGGTTCTTTCCAAAGGTGGAATTTGTGTGAACCAGGTGGCTCTTCCCGATGATGGATGGAATGACAACGTTCTTAAGGTTTGAGTCCGTTTTCTTTATGTTTTGTGTTAATAGTAGTAATGAATAAAAGTGTCTCAGGCAAAGCTTCACTTGGTCCTAACACATTTACCTTTGACCTTATGGTTAGAAACAAATTGATATGTAAAGGATGGTGATAATTGTGACCTTTAGATTCTTGTGTTGGCTAAACAATCATCGAGTAGTTTTTAGGAGCCATTTGTGTTGCTCAATCTTAGCTAAGGTTGTTGTGGGCCCTCAACTCTGTTCTCTTTAGCAATCCAATAGCTTGTGTATTGAGGTTTTGATTTGCAAGTCCAAGAAAGAAGAAAGATGATTGTCATGAACAAGAAAAAGTGACAGTGTGTCTCTCTAGTCCCATAAGGAACAAGAAAATGACTCAAAGAGTCAAGAAAGTGTGAGCCGAAATGAAAAAAATGAAGTGCTTAAGGAAAAATGAAACCTACATAGACCGATATATCCTACCTTGAACCAAAAACCTTCATTACATTCCTGCAAAAGCCCTATATGTTTTCGAGTTGAGTGAGCTTACATTAGTGGTGATTCACATGAGGGGCAAGCTTATGGTACTTAGAGTCGGACTTGTGACCTTTCTTTGAGAGAGATGAGTGCATTTTCCCATAATCCTTGTTCTGAGTACTATAATCTAAAGTGAGATTTGCTTATGGAGAGCAGAGGAGAAAGAGTTTGGGTTCCACAGTGACCTACATAGTAGAGCGAGATTCCTTCATGAGTTAAGTCAACTTTTGAAGCTCTTGTGTCGCACAAGAGTCATGGTGCTGAAAAGTTTGTGTGTTGTTGATAATACATTTGTGTTAAGGGTAATTGTCAGTCCCAATTGATGTTTGCTAAAGTCACCTTAGAACAACTGAAATTCTTCTTTCTTTTACCTTGTGGAGATGAGAATTACTTTATTTGCTTGAGGACAAGCAAAAGCTTAAGTTTAGGGGAGTTGATAACTACAGATTCTAGCCTATCTTATGCTCTCTTTTACTTAGGTTTTGGATAAAAAATGTGTAAAAGTATTCCCGAAAACTAACTTATTGTACTTGTTTGTAGGATTTGGTCAAAATAAAGCAAGAAAGTCATAACCAACTCATAAAGGAGTGAAATCTGCACAAGTTCAAAGCTGAGAAAAAAAGCACTGACAGCAATAAAAGAGTGCAGCCGCGGAAGGACAACCGCTGGGGCAGCCATAATTACGGTCCCACCGGAAGTGAGGTTCAGAGAGGTGTTTTGAAGGCAGACAAGGACCGCTGACCACGGTGAAATAGCGCGGCAGCGGAATTATTTGACGCGGCCGTGGTCCAAATTTTGACCTCAGCGAAATTGAGAATCAGAGAATTGGAGATTGGAACTCAAATGAAAAGCGCGGTCCGCGAACATATTTCGCAGTTGCGGTTGAGGACAAAGCTGAGGCAGTTGCTTTTCTGCTCCCAGCAGAATCAAGTCCAAACCAAGATCAGAAAAGAAAAACCACGGTTCGTACTTGCTTTTGCGCGACCACGAAAGTCCAAGCGCTGAGGCGACTAGTTTTCTGCTATCAATGGAACCTCCATAGGGGCATTTTTGTCCAATAATTTTAGTTGTGTATAAATAAATCTTTTTTTAGATTTTTAGGGTATCTTTTTGTACCGTGGAGCTCGTGAACAGCCATATTTTACTACTTAGAGTAATTTTAGAACATCTTTAGCCATTAATCTTAGATTTTCTCCTTGTAATTGACTTGTATGACTTATATTTCATTTTCATCTTTGATTTCTACCTTTATTTTGAGTAGTTAAACTCATTAGCTAGGGTTGTGACCCAACCCTAGTGTAGGTACTTAATGGGTCTTCTATTTTAGGGCTTAATTGTTTATGGGTTAGTGATATTTAGCTTGTTTCATGCTTTAATTGTTGAATTGGTGGTTGCAAATACTGATTCATGCCTTTATGGCTTAGACTTTTCTTGAGAAAGAGGGACTAAGTCTAGAAAATTCAGGCTAACAAGGAATTGGGGTGCATTCAGAGATTGATAGACATAATTAAAAGGTAAAACCTAGAGATAGTAATAACCGACTTGAGCCAATTTTACTTGTATTGTTTGAACACTCAATTGGGCTTGAGAAAGCCAATTAGGGTAAAGTCACTCAAACTACCGAGAGGTATAGAGTGACTAATTTTGTGTAATGGTTATATCACGACCCCAAATATAACAAGCTTGTCCTAAATCTTAGATCCCATTAGATATTCGTCTAGGTGTAAGTCACTTTCCTAGTACTTTTTATCGCTTGAGAAAACCCTTACAAAAATATTGTACTTAGCTTATTTTCAGCAATCCTTAGCATTAAAATTAGAATAAAATCAAATCCAAACATGTTTAGAAGTGCAATTAAGAGCAACACGTATAGCTAGATTGGATAGAAACCTAACTCCAAACCAACATTAACTCTCTGTGGATTCAATCCCGACCTTTGGGGTAAAAGCTTCATCGATCACCTCTTGTCATTCTATAGTGGTATAGGGTTGGAGCTGATCATCCATCGTGAGGCTTAGACAACTGCATAATTGAGTTGAGCCTTGTATCTATTACTACCTTGTTTGATTCTTTGTTTCATAGCAAAAATCGGAAAAACAAAATGGCGGCCAATGATGTCGACATTACCCACAACATTGAGGCACAAGAAAATCTGCCTCAATATGAGGATTCGATTAGTGACACCCACAATGAGAGGGACGCAACAACTTTGATCCATGGCATGCGATATCTCCGACATGTGCGAGAGATAGCTCCTAATGACGCTTAAGGACGAGCACATTGCAGAAACAATATGGATCTTGAGGGAGCAGCAAAAGGCCATCATTGGCCATCTCTCAAGGAAAGACCAGGTCATTACAGAATTGAAGCAGGCATTGTCAGGAGCTTCCAACAATGCGAATGGAAGAGGCCTTGTTACTCTTGGGCTCCTACAAATCAAACACCTCAAAGGGTTGATAACAATACCCCGAGGGGTGAGGTCAGATTCAACGGAGCCGAGGGGATCGGTGGCAGATACGGTAATGATAACGATAATAGTTTCTTCAAAATAAAACTCATGAGGTTCATGAGGGAAATGAACGAGCGGATGGATCAGAACGTGAAAGAGTTCCATGCTCTAATGGACCAAATTTCAAGCGCACCACCAGTGTTGAAGGTCCTAGACTCGAAGAAGTACACCCAATTGTCATTCAAATCGAGTGCAACACTAGAATTGATTCTGAAACGGTTCAAAATTCTAGCCATACTGAAGTATGATGTGACTTCAGACCCTCATGAGCACATCACAAATTATATAACAACAGTGAAAGGAAACGATTTGGCTCAACATGAGATTGAGTCGGTCCTGCTGAAGAAATTTGGAGAAACCTTCACGAAAGGGTCCTTGACATGATATTCACTCTTACCTGAACATTTAATAGATTCCTTTGAGATGCTGTCAAATTCTTTCATCAATGTTACTCCCCATGTTATCTTCTAAGGGCTGATTCTTACCCTACAATAGGGTCGAAGGACACGGCAACAAAGGGTTCTAGTCAGTGGATAGATTTGCCCTCGATAGAAGACCTTACCGTAGTAGAAACAATAAGTCATTGAAGGACAAAAATGTATTGGGTTCCTGGGATTTTGCTTATCCCAGACTGTCAGAGTATAATTTCAATGTTAGCATAGTGGAGCTAGTATCGACAATGAAAAACATCAAGGAAGCATGATTATCGAGGCCGAGAAGGTATGACCCCAGCTAGAGGGATCCTAATTTATGGTGCAAATATCATGGGACTCATGGCCACCGAATTGGGGACTGATGACATATACGCGAGGAGGTGGCAATGCTATTGAAGAATGGCCATCTAGGGGAATTCTTAAGCGACTGGGTCAAGAAAAATTAGGGCAACAGCCGACACAACGGAAAACCCTCAAAGATAGGGGAAATTCCTCTTCGACTAACTATCAACATGATTTTCAGGGAACGAAATCAAGGGGGTAACTTTCTCGGTAACCAAGAAGACAAGATATCAGTGACTCATAGCAAGGGACTCCAAGAAGTCGTCGAAGACGACATCACCTTCATAGAAAAAGACGTCGATGGACTTTTTCTGTCGCACAATGATGCCCTGGTAATTTCTCTTAACATTCTAGATTTCAAAATTAAACATGTTTTGGTTGACCCAGGAAGTTCAGCTAACATTATTCAATAGAGGGTGTTGGAGCAAGCCAAACTTACCAAAAACATCATTCCGGCAACAAAGCTCCTTGTCAGGTTCAATTTAGCGAGTGTGACAACCCGAGGGGAGATCTTGCTACCCATGAATGCCGAAGGGGTCTTGAAGACCACCTTATTTGAAGTGGTGGATGGTGACATAGGCTACAACATAATTCTCGGCATACCATGGTTACATGAGATGAAGGGAGTACCATCGATATATCACCTACTACTAAAATTCCCAACTCCAGGGGGAATCAAACAAATAAGAGGAGATCAACTGGTAGCGAGGAAAATGAACACTGTATCAGTTTCCAGCAGTAAAGGGAAGGAACTCAACACATAGCAATTATAGGAACTAACATATGCTCTCGAACCGAGCGAAGATAACAAAGGGGAGGAGTCATCAGAATCTCACCAGGTACTTGGATATTTTCAGGTGGTGGAAGAAACAGACGCGACCAAGTCCACAGCAGAAGAACTCGAACAAGTGGCTTTGTTCGAAAAATTCCTGGAGAGAAAATTTCACTTGAGGATAGGACTCAACCCTGAGCTCAGGTCAGGATTTATTATTTCATTAAAACTAACATTGATTGTTTCGCATGGTCCCATATAAATATGCCAGGTATTCCACTAGAGGTGGCCATGCACAAGCTAAGCCTGGACCCAAGCGTCCCACCAGTAAGGCGGAAGAAGTGCCCGATTGTCGAGGTCAGAAATAGATTTGTCAAAGAAGAGGTAACTTGATTACTTGACATCGGTTTAATCTGGGAAATAAAGTATCTCGACTGGCTAGCTAATGTAGTTGTAGTTCCGAAAAAGAATAATAAATTTCGAATGTGCGTAGATTATAAGGACTTGAATAAGGCGTTCCTGAAAGACTCGTTCCTACTACTGAACATCAATCAAATGATTGACTCCATGACTGGACACGAGTTAATGAATTTCATCGATGCCTATTCCGGGTACAACCAAATTAATATGAACACGAAAGATCAGGAAAAAACTTTATTTATAACGAACTTTGGCACATATTGTTATTATGTGATGCCCTTCGGGCTTAAAAACGTCGGAGCCACTTATCAGAGGCTCGTGAACAAGTTGTTCGAAAAATAAAAAGGTAAAATTTTTGAAGTATATATAGATGATATGATGGTCAATTCTTTGAATGCAGGTGGGCATTTAAATTACCTCTAGGAACCTTCGATATCCTAAGGAAGCACAACATGAATCCCAACCCCAATAATATATGTGTTCGAAGCTAGCTCTGGTAAATTCTTGGGTGTTCTGGTGTCACAAAGAGGGACAGGGTGAATTCAGATAAAATCAAAGCCATCGAGGACATCCAAGACCAACTGACAAGCATGAAAGAAGTCCAAAGGCTAACCGGAAGATTGGCTTCTCTAAACAGGTTTATTTCTCGATCTTCAAAAAAATGTCATCATTTCTTTTCACTTCTGAAGAAGAAGAAACACTTCAAATGGACTCTAGAATGCCAACAGACCTTAAAAGAGAAGAAACACTTCAAATGGACTCTAGAATGCCAACAGACCTTAAAAGACCTAAAACATTATCTATCAAGCCCCCTACTAGCAAAATCAGAGAAAGGCAAACAATTACTGATATACTTAGCAGTTTCAGATGAAGTGGTAAGTGTCGTTCTAGTCTGGGAGGACAAATGTATGCAATCTCCTATCTATTATGTTAGCAAGATTTTGTCAGGAGTGGAAACTCGTTATCCGCATCTCGAAAAACTGGCCTTAGCTATTGTAGTCATCTCTCGAAAGCTTAGGCCTTATTTTTAGCGCCGCACGATAGTCGTGGTGTCAACCTTCCCACTGTAGAATGTCCTTCAGAAACCCGAGTTATCAGGTCGGCTAGCAAAATTGGCAGTTGAAATTAGTGAATTTGATATTGAGTATAAGCCTAGGTTTGTGATCAAGTCACACGTTTTGGCTGACTTTGTGGCCGATTTCAGTCACAGTTATTTGCTCTGGCTGTGAAAGAAGTGGTAATGGTGTCGGAAACAACATCAGGAGTTTGGACCTTATTCACGGACAGAGCTTCTAATGTGAAAGGGTCTAGGCTCGGGGTGGTACTAATCACGCGCTCAGGAGAAACCTTGAGTCATGCCATAAAAGTTGTTCCTTTAACTAACAATGAAGTCGAGTATGAGGCATTGATTGTAGGACATGAATTGGCCCGGGGACATGGCTCTGAGGACATAGAGATCAAATGTGATTGCCAGCTAGTGGTAAACCAATTTTATGGGGTCTTTGACACAAAGGAGGAATGCATGAAACAATATGTGAGTAAAGTTCAAACTTTACTCACACGGTTCAGGGAGTGGTCAATCACCCACATCCCGAGAGAAGAAAATGTCGAAGAGGATGTATTGGTCAATTTGGGGTCTGATCGAAGCCAACCCTACACCATTAAAAAGTGACGAGAGCGGTCGAAGCAGCTTTTACCCGAGATGGTCGGGATCGAATCCACAAGGAGCTAGAAGTGGGAATTGAATTCCTATCTAAACTAGAGATGCGTAGTGCTCTTAGTTAGTCTTCCAATCATCTTTTGGTTGGATTTTACTTCTAATATTTATGCTAATGATAATAAAAATTAAATTAGGAATGATTGCTTGTAGGATGTTCTAAATAGTTAAAGAGGCATTAGGGAAGTGACTTTCTCCTAGGTGAATATTTGACGAGATCTAAAGCCTAAGGCAAAGACGTTATATTGGGGATTGTGATATAGCCAATGCATGGAATTGCTCACTCTATACCTCTCGGTAGGTTGAGTGACTTTGCCCTAATTAACTTTCTCAAGACCAATTGGGTGTCAAACTTGTACTAGCAATAAAGGCTCAAGTCGGGTATTACTATCTCTAAGTTTAACCCTTTAATTGGGGCTATCAATCTCTTGATTACACCCCAATTCCTTGTTGGACTGATTTTCCTAGACTCAAGTTCTCTTTCTCAAGAAGAACCCAAGTCAAATAGGCACAAATTAGTATTTGCAACCACTAATTCAACATGAAAAACACAAATCAGTCCAAATATCAACTACCCATAAACATCTAAGCCTTAAATCAAAAGACCATCAAATACCCACACTAGGGTTGAGCCACAACCCTAGCTAATGGGTCTAGCTAGTCATAATAATGGAAGAAAACAAAGAAATAGATGAAGAATAACCCATATGATTTAATTACAAGCTAATAATTGAAGATTCAATGATAAACCCACTATAAAATTACTCAAAATAGTCAAAAACAACCGTTTACGTGCTCAGCTGAAAGTTAGATTACAAAAGATACCCTAAAATGTGAAAAGAAAGTATTTATACTAGGCCGAATTTTCTGGACAAAAATACCCCTGACGAGGTAGTGCGGTCCGCACAAAATGCACTGTGGACCGCAATAAGGCTTCTAAGGCTTAATTGACCCTTCTCTGAATCTGGCCACCGCGGGCTGCATAAAAATCACAGCGGACGTGGTGGCTTCAACTGCGGTCCGCACAAAAAGGACCGCGGACCGCATTGGTCTTAATCTCCAAACTCTCAACTCTCTGAACCCCCATCTTTGCGGACCGCACAAACTCGATTGCGGCCGCGGTGAGGCCACTGCGTTTCGTACAAAATGGTTTGCGGCTGCAGTACTTGAGTTTTCAAAATATGCACCTCTTTGAATCTCCTCATTGCGGACCGCACTAAATGGAATGCGGCCGCAATGGATCTGTTGCAACTGTGCTTGGACTTGTTCTTAGTACTTGTGCATGTTTCACTCCTTTTTGAGCTAGTTTTGACTAATTGTCACCTTTTTGACCAAACCCTGCAAACAAGTACAACATGTAAGCCTTTGGGACTATTTTGTATACATTTTTAATCAAAACTCAAGTAAAAAGGAGTGTAAAATGAACTAGAATCCCTAGTTATCAGCTCCCCCAAACTTAAGCTTTTGCTTGTGCAAACAAAATACGACCCACATCTTAAGAGTAAATCCAAAAAAAATCAGCTAACCTAAAGTGACCTCATCTAGCATTAATTGGGACTAACAATTGCCCTCAATTCAAATGAATCATTAACAATATTCGACCTTCTAAACACCATGGATTTAGTGTGACACAAGAATATCAAGAGTTGACTCAAACCACCAAAGAAACTCTTTCTACTACTTTGGTCATTGTGGAACCCAAACTCATAATCCTCAACTTTCCCTAAGCAATCCTCACTTTTAGATTGTAGCACTCAGAACGAGGATTGTGGAAAACACACTCATCTCTCTCAAACAAAGGTCACAAGTCCGGCTCAAGTACCATAAGCTTGAACCTTATGTGAATCACCACTAATGTAAGCTTTATTCAACTCAAGATCAAATAGGGCTTTTGTAGAGATATAGTGAAGGCTTTTGGTTTAGGGTAGGAAATATTTGGTCTAGGTAGGTTCTATCTTCCCTTAAGCACTTCATTTGTTTCATTTTGGCACACATTCTCTTGACTTTTTGAGTCATTTAACTTCTTTCTTAGGGGTTAGAGAGACACACTGTCACTCTTTCTTGTTCATTTCAAACCTTTTTCTCCTTTCTCAACTTTCCACACCTTTCATCTCTTTACTTTTATTGAATCCCTTTATTTTTTCTACATTGATCATTCTTTTTAACTTTTTGATTTTTTTTCTTTTTTATTGCCTTTCCTTTTCTTCATTTTTTACCTTTCACCACTTTGTTTTATTACTCGTCTCTCCCCCCAAACTTATGCTTTTGCTTTGTGCTAAGGAAAATCGGGTGCCAAGAGAGGGTATTTTGTTTAGAACGGGTAAAGGCTTGTATTGTGATTTTTTGAAAGAAAAAGGTCTATGGCTCAATAGGGTTGACTAGGGATATTATCATTGGTAGGCTATGGAAGTTTTCAAGATATCATTCAGATCAAGGAGAGCCTATAATCACATCTCAAGTCAAACTACACTTAGAATTTTGCCTAGACAAATATTCAGGGCAAGTTCTAGACTAATGGCTCGGGACTTGGACTTGCAATTCAAATTCTCACCACACAAGCTATAGGATTGCTAAAGAGACAGAGTCGGGGGTCTATAACAACCTTAGCTAAGATTTAAGCAACACGAATGGTCCCGAAAAACCACTTGATGATTATCGGCCAACACAAGAGTCTCAAAGTCACAACTTTCACCATCCTATACACAACAATTTGTTTTTGACCATAGGATCAAAGGCAAATGTGTTATGCCCAAGTGAAGCTCTGGTTGAGGCACCCTTACTCACAAGCTACTATTTACCCAAAAAAGAAAAAAAACAGACTCAAACTCTTAAGAAGGTTGTCATGCCATCCATCATCGAAAAGAGCCACCCGGTTCACACAAACTCCATCTTTGGAAAGAACCGTGGCTCTAAGAAAACCAAAGGCTTATTGAATGCAAAACTCAAAATAAGAAGCTATTAAAATATCATAATGAAATAAGAAGCTATGAAAGAGAAAATACGGAAAGTAGAATGAATATGTACAAGAGGGGATTTAGATGAATATACATAAGGGGGAAATGAATATATATATCAAAAAGTAACTTTATATACAGACCAAAGTTGCAAAGTACGAAAAGTAAACTTGAATGGTAAAAAGAAAGTATAATAATAAAAGAAAATGGTGTCATATATACAACCCAAATCATCCAAATAGGGATACCCCCTCAAATGAGAGCTAGCATTGTCCTCAATGCTAGCTAACCAAAAAAAAAGCTCAAAGTAAAAGATAGAGAGTGAAAAGAAACTCCCTATTGACCCTCCGTCTGCATAGGATCATGAGTCTGGGTCCCTGGGTCCTCGAACTGCTCGGAGTCGGAGTCGGATGCCTCCCAGGAGGGCATATACTCACTTCCCGACTGAGAAGCAGCTCTATCAGCAACCCTTATGATCCTTCTGGTGTCCTTGATAGCTTGTCGGGCTTGCTGGGTCAATCTGATCATGCCTCGTCCCCTACCCCGGGAGGACTCTCCTTTCTCTTTCTGTTTATCATTATAGCCTTGTAATTTCACCATTATCTGCAAGGAGAATTCATTCTAATATTGTTAGTATCCTAGTATCAGATGAAGCAGTGAAGAATAAAATTGCAGATAGTTGAAAATGAAAAGTAGAACTGCAGACCGCACAAAATGAAATGCGAGAACAAAGAAGCTACCGCGGACCACACAAAATGCACCGTGGTCCGTATTGAGGTGGGGTCAGACTACCCACACTCTGATAAAGGCCATCGCATAAAATGGTACCGCGGTCCACATTAAGGCACCGCAAACCGCACGAAATCCACTGCGGCTACGTTCCTCAATTCTCCACTTTGTGAAGTTTCACCATTGTGGTCCGTACAAAATGGTATCGCAGACCACGGAGAAGCACCGCGGACCGCACAAAATACCATCGCGGTCCGCGGTAAGCCACAACCAGTAATACCAACCTAGGGTTTTAGATTTTGCTCAATTTAAGCCTAAATGCACATATTATGATCCCACTAGGTTGTTAATCATGGTATTTAACTAATTAATCCTAAACTAAACACAGTATGTAACCCTAAGCTAAAATTTAAAGAAGAAGGGAAGAAGAAGACGTATTAAATAATCGATTAAAAGAATATAAACACAATTAAAGACTAAGGGAAGATTAAAAATACCAGTAACAGGATGCAACACGGATGAATGAGAGTGAGTGATTGAATTCGTGCAGTTAGGGCTTGGGTGAGCAGTATTTTTTTTTTACTATTTGAGAGCAAAGGATCGAAAAGTTTTAAATGAGAGCCGCAAGTCTTATTTATAGAAAAAGGACCTAGGACCCGCTTTACATACCCACCGTGGACCGCACAAAATGGCACCGCGGTCCGCGGTAATCAGAAGTCAAAATCATTGGGGAGATATCCACTGCGGACCGCAAGAAATGCTTCACGGCCGCAGTGGTCCACAGTGGACCGCACAAAATGCATTGTGGCCGTTGTGGCAAACTTCAGAGACCCCTCCTTTTTGACCAATCCACTCTGCGGACCGCACTAAGGCCTTTGCGGCTGCACAAAATGCAATACGACCGTAGTGCAAACTTCAGAGAGTGCATACATTTTTTTCCAACTTGGTCCTGCACTGCATCAAAACAATCCTACACACATCTCACAACCAGTTAGTCCAAAAGTAAATCCTACAGTAAAAAGAAAATCAAAGACAAACAAAAAGAAAGATATATGGGTTACCTCCCAAGAAGCGCCTGATTTAACGTCGTGGCGATGAAGGTTACCATCAAATTACTTTAGATGGAGCAGTGCCACCATGTGGTTGTCCTCAATTTTGCCCAGGTAGTGCTGACCCTGTTCCTATTAACTCTGAAAACCTCCCCATTTTTTCTTCAAGTCAAGTGCATCAAACGGAGTCACAAACACCACTTCAAAAGGTCCACTCTATTTCGACTTAAGCTTTCCCGAAAACAGATGTAACTGGGAATTGAATAAGAGAACCAAATCACCCACTTTGAACTCCTTCCCACGAGCATATTTATCATGAAGGTACTTCATCTTGTCCTTGTACAAGGACGAACTAGAGTAGGCATAGAATCGGAATTCATCAAGTTCATTAAGCTGCTCCACACGAAAATTTGCTGCCACATCTCATTCAAGATTCAGCTTCCTCAAAGACCGCATGGCCTTGTGCTCTAACTGAACCACTAGATGGCAAGTCTTCCCAAACAGCAACCGATATGGAGACATACCAATCGGAGTCTTGTAAGTAGTCCTATAAGCCCATAGAGCATCATCCAACTTCTTTGACCAATCGGTCCTATTTGCATTGACCGTCTTTGACAATATACTTTTGATTTCCCTATTTGAGACTTCCACTTGGACATTTGCCTGAGGATGATAAGGAGTAGAAACTTTGTGATTGACACCATACTTTGCAAGCAAAGTGTCAAAAGGTTTATTACAAAAATGAGGCCCCCATCACTTATAATTGCACGAGGAGTGCCAAACTTGTAAAAATGCTCTTCTTGAGAAACACAACAACACTTCGGGCCTCATTATTGGGTAAAGCCACGGCTTCAACCCACTTTGAAACATAGTCAACCGCCACAAGAATGTATGTGTTTCCACACTATCTAACAAAAGGGCCCATAAAATCAATGCCCCATACATAAAAAAAAATATCCACTTCAAGAATAGTATTGATAGGTATCTCATCTTTCTTCGAAATTCCACCCGCTCTTTGACATTTGTCACATCTCTTCACAAGTTCACTTGCATCTTTGTACAAAGTTGGCAAATAAAACCCACAACTAAGAACTTTTGAAGTCGTCCTCGCCCCGCCATCATGGCCATCATAGGGAGAGGAATGACAAGCCTATAAGATACTCAATTGCTCCTCCTCCGGGACACACCTTCGGATCACACCATTTGTGCAGATCTTGAACAAGTATGGCTCATCCCAATAGAAGTCCAAACTATCCCGTTTTAGCTTCTTCCTTTGGTTAGAAGAGAGCTCACACGGGATTATACCAGTCACAAAAAAATTAGCAACATTCGCAAACGATGGCATACCATTCACCGACACCGAAAGGAGTTGCTCATCGGGATATGAATCATTGATATCTAGGCCATCACGAGGCCTCCCCTCCTCCTCCAAGCGGGACAAGTGGTCTGCCACTTGGTTTTCACTACCCTTCCGGTCCATAAATTCTAAATCAAACTCTTGAAGTAACAAGACCCATCGCATCAGTCTAGCTTTGGAATCCTTCTTCATCATCAAGTACCGAAGTGCGGCATGATCGGTATGAACTATGGCCTAGGCACCCATGAGATACGGCCAAAATTTCTCCATCGCGAACACAATAGCCAAAAGCTCTATCTCAGTCACCGTGTAGTTAACTTGAGCATCATTCATTGTCTTGCTCGCATAGTACATCGGATGAAACATTTTGTTCACTCTTTGACCCAAGACCGCCCTAACCGCAATATCGCTCGCGTCACATATAAGCTCGAAAGACAAACTCCAATTGGGTGCGGTAATAATAGGAGTGGTGGTCAACTTGTTCTTGAGAAGTTCAAAGGCTTGCATACATCTCTCATCGAACACGAACTTGACATCTTTCTCCAATAACTTGCATAAGGTATTCACTACCTTTGAAAAGTCTGTGATAAATCTCCGATAAAACCCCGCATGCCCAAGAAAACTTCTAACTCCCTTGACAGAAGTAAGGGGAGGGAGCCTTGAGATCACATCAATTTTTGCTTTGTCCACCTCTATCCCATGCTTTGAAATTTTATGTCCAAGAACTATGCCCTCCTCAACCATGAAGTGGCATTTCTCCCAATCACCCACAACGCTAAAGTCTTCCATGAACACCTAGAAAATATCTGTCACCATATCGGTGAAAATGGCCATCATACACCGCTGAAATGTAGCTGGTGCATTACACAACCCAAAAGGCATCCTAGAAAAGATAAAGGTGCCATATGGACAAGTGAAGGCAGTCTTCTCCTGATCATCTGGAGCAATCAAAATTTGGTTGTACCCAGAATACCCATCCAAGAAATAGTAGAAGGCATGCCCAACAAGTCGATCTAACATCTGATCAAGAAAAGGCCATGGAAGGTGATCCTTGCGGGTCACTTTATTCAACTTGCGGTAGTCCATGCACACCCTCCACCCGGTGACAGTCCTTGTTGGAATCAACTCATTATACGAATTTGGAACCACGGTCATACCACCCTTCTTCGGCACACATTGCACCGACAAAGTCCAAGAGCTATCAGAGATGGGGTACACAACCTCGGCATCCAACCACTTGATCACCTCCTTTTTCACAACTTCTTGCATTGCCTCGTTCAACCTCCTTTGATGTTCCAATGTGGGCTTTGCATCATCTTCCAGAATAATCTTTTGCATACAGAATGCGGGGATTATCCCCTAAATATCAACTAAGGTCCATCCAATTTCCTTCTTCCACTTTTGAAGCACCGCCAATATGGCATCAACCTGCATGTTAGTGATATAAGAGGAAAGAATAACTGGCAAAGTTGAATTAGGGCCTAAGAATTCATACCTGAGGTGTGGAAGTAACGGCTTCAACTCCAACACTGGAGGTTCCTCGATTGAAGGTTTTGTTAGTGGAGTCTTCCTATTTTCAAGATCCAAAGAGAGTTTCCTAGGCTCATAAGAGTAGGAGCTCATTCCATGTAAAGCATTCACACACTCCACTCGGCATTCATCGTCATTTACATCAAGATTCAACAATACTGCCTCTAGAGGGTCCTCCACATTGATCATTGCACTAGTATCATCAACTATCATTGCCGTGACAAGGTCCACAAAGGAGCACACCTCAGAACTGTTGGGCTACTTCATTGACATGCACACACGAAAGACCACTTTCTCATCACCTACCCGGAAGGTGAGTTCTCCTGCTTCCACATCAACTAAGGCCTTCCCAGTAGCAAGGAAAGGCCTTCCCAATATGATTGGAACCTCATAATCTACCTCACAATCCAAGATCAAAAAATTAGCTGGCAAGATAAATTTGTCCACCCGGACAAGGACATCATCAATAATATCCAATGGTCTCTTCATAGTTGTATCTGCCATTTGCAATCTCATGGAAGCCATCCTCGGTTGCCTAATACCTAAAGTCTTGAAAAACTGAGGAGGGCATCAAGTTGATACTTTCCCCCAAATCACATAGAGCTTTTGCAAAGTCCGCACTCCCAATAGTGCAAGGAATGGTGAAAGCACTGGGATCTTCTAGCTTCGGGGCCATTGAGTGCACTATTGCACTAACTTGGTGGGTCATCTTGATAGTTTCACAATCTATGGATCTTTTCTTTGTCACCAAGTCCTTCATGAATTTAACATAACCCGGCATTTGCTCTAGAGCCTCCACCAAAGGCACATTAATGGATAAGTTTTTCATCATGTCAATAAACTTCTTAAACTGATTCTCATTTTTCTGCTTCACGAGTCTTTGAGGATAAGGTGGAGGTGGCCTTAGCAAAGGAGCCTTGGCTTTAGGCACAACCGTTTCTGGCATGTCTATTACGTTTTCCCTAGACGGGTTCATGTCATTCTGAGTCTCCACCTTGTCATCTTGAATATCAATCCTCACTTCCTCATTCACATTTTCAACCACCAAAGGAATCTCATCTTCTTGCTTTTTGTTTGGAGGCATTCACACCACCGCCTCAGCCACTTCTTATAGTTACCGCCATAACATGATTGTTCTCACCCTTCAATTTAACTACTGTATCACTTGGTAGAGCCCCCTTAGGACGAGTATTCAAGGATTGTGAGATTTGGCCTAATTGAACCTCCAAGTTTCTGATTGAAGTATTGTAGGAAGCCAATTGAGCATCAGAGTCTGCATTCTTTTTCATCATATGTTCAAAAATCATTTCAATTCTCCCAATTTCATTGTTAGAAGAACTCGGACCTTGAGATGGAAATGGGGGTGGATTGTTCAGTTATTGATACATTGGGGGCCTTTGAAATCCTTGCCACCGATTTCCTTGATTTCCATTATTCCAACCACCCTAATTGTTGTTACCACCCCAGTTGTTGTTGTTGCCATTCCAATTACCCTGATTGTTCTGATTACCCCAATTGAAATTTTTGTTGTTGTTCCCCCAATTACTATTCCCTTGATGTTGTTGATTGCCCCAATTGCCTTTGTTGTTGGTTAGAAGAATTGCCTTTTTGGCCCTGATAATTGTTCATATATTGCACTTCTTCATTCTGCCCATCATAACCATCATCTTGGAATCCACCACAATTATTGTCAAATTGATCCGAACTCCCTTGGTTCTATTGATCTCTTTGTCTTCTTTTGTTCACTAGCATGTTGACACCCTCCATAGCATTTACTTGGCGCAGATTTTGAACCTGTTGTAACTGTGTCTTTGCTAGATGGTTCATTGTTATTGTCAGCTCTACTATAGCCTGCCCATGATCATGTAGCTCTTTATGCAAGTGAGTGATCGTGGGGTCACCCTGTGGCACATTGGCTCTACTTTGCCAAGCGGAGGATGTGTCAGCCATCTCGTCAAGAATGTCACAAGTCTCATCATAAGATAGCTTCATGAAATTACCCCCAGTAAGTTGGTTCACTATACACTGATTTGTTGTATTAATGCCCCGGTAGAATGTTTGTTGTATCATTGCCTCAGTCATATCATTGTTGGTACATTCCTTTACCATAGTTCTATATCGCTCCTATATCTCATGTAATGGTTCGATGGGCTCCTGCTTGAAAGCTAAGATCTCATCTCTCAATGCTGCCATGTGCCCCGACGAGAAAAATTTTGCAATAAATTTATCCGCCAACTCATCCCAATTAGTGATGGAATGGTTGGGGAGTTGCTCAAGCCAATCCAATGCCTTCCCTCTGAGTGACAAAGGGAATAGTCTCAACCGAAGTGCATCCACTGACACATTAGTTTGCTTGCTCCCCTAACAGGTACCCACGAAACCCTTGAGATGTTTGTAAACATTCTGATTAGGAGCACCCGTGAAATACCATTGCTGCTTCAATAATGTCAGCATCACATTTGTAATTTGAAAATTGCCCGCCCGAATCCGGGGTGGGAAAATTGCACTAGCATATCCTTGGTTGGGAAGCACTCGAGCAGCCACTCTTAGAGGTGGCGGAGAGGGTCTGGAATATTATCATTGTCCTGGCGGCCTCTCCTTTATCCTTGAGGTACAATAGGAACCTCATCATCAATATTATCATCTACCTCCTCCCCGGTGGAAGATCTCCAATAGGTGCATTGTTTGCTGCCATTTTGTACCTGAAGTTGCGACACATATAAATTAGTAATGTAGAAGGAAAGAAGAACAATACACACAACTATTTAGATAGATATCCAAAACCGTTAGCTCCCCAGCAACGGCACCAAAAAGTAATCGGAGCCAACCCTACACCACTACAAAGTGGCGAGAGTGGTCGAAACAGCTTTTTCCCGAGATGGTCGGGATCGAATCCACATGGAGCTAGAAGTGGGAATTGGATTCCTATCTAAACTAGAGATGCGTAGTGCTCTTAATTACTCTTCCAATCATCTTTTGGTTGGATTTTACTTCTAATATTTATGCTAATGATAAGCTAAATTAAACTACGAATGATTGCTTGTAGGGTGTTCTAAATAGTTAGAGAGGCACTAGGGAAGTGACTTTCTCCTAGGTGAATACTTGACGGGATCTAAAGCCTAAGGCAAAGACGTTATGTTGGGGATTGTGATATAGCCAATGCACGAAATTACTCACTCTATACCTCTCGGTAGCTGGAGTGACTTTGCCCTAATTAACTTTCTCAAGACCAATTGGGTGTCAAACTTGTGCTAGCAATAAAGGCTCAAGTCAGGTATTACTATCTCTAGGTTTAACCCTTTAATTGGGGCTATCAATCTCTTGATTACACCCCAATTCTTTGTTGGACTGATTTTCCTAGACTCAAGTTCTCTTTCTCAAAAAGAACCCAAGTCAAATAGGCACAAATTAGTGTTTGCAATCACTAATTCAACATGGAAAACACAAATCAGTCCAAATATCAACTACCCATAAATATCTAAGCCTTAAATCAAAAGACCCATCAAATACCCACACTAGGGTTGAGCCACAACCCTAGCTAATGGGTCTAGCTACTCATAATAATGGAAGAAAACAAAGAAATAGATGAAGAATAACCCATATGATTTAATTACAAGCTAATAATTGATGATTCAATGATAAACTCACTATAAAATTACTCAAAATAGTCAAAAACCACCGTTCACGTGCTCAGTTGAAAGTTAGATTACAAAAGATACCCTAAAAATGTGAAAAGAAAGTATTTATACTAGGCTAAATTTTCTAGACAAAAATACCCCTGACGAGGTAATGCGGTCCGTACAAAATGCACTACGGACCGTAATGAGACTTCTTGGCTTAATTGGCCATTCTATGAATCTGGCCACCGCAGGCCGCATAAAATATACCGCGGCCGCGGTGGCTTCAACTGCGGTCCGCACAAAAAGTACCGCGGGCTACATTGGCCTTAATCTCCAAAATCTCAACTCTCTGAACCCCCATCTTTGCGGACCGCACAAACTCGATTGCGGCCGCGGTGAGGCCACTGCGGTCCGCACAAAATGGTTTGCAGCCGCAGTTCTTGAGTTTCCAAAATATGCACCTCTCTGAATCTCCTCACTACGGACCGCACTAAATGGAATGCGGCCGCAGTGGATCGGTTGCAACTGTGCTTGGACTTGTTCTTCTTACTTGTGCATGTTTCACTCCTTTTTGAGCTGGATTTGACTAATTGTCACCTTTTTTACCAAACCCTGCAAACAAGTACAACTTGTAAGCCTTTGGGACTATTTTGTATACATTTTTAATTAAAACTCAAGTAAAAATGAGTGTAAAATGAACTAGAATCCCTAGTTAGCAGGGTCATCTACAGAGATGAAGGGATCAAATTCTGGTACTGTCGTGCAACTTATGCATTTGGTACTTAATGTGGACGGTTATTCTGAAGTAAATTATCGTCAGCATGGCAAGCTACCAGAAGACTAGAAGGCGTACCGAGCACTCTCCACCAAAGCAGCTCGCTACAGCTTCTAGGAGGCAGCTATATAAAAGATCGTTCCAAGGCCCATTGACCCGATGTTTAGGAGACTCAGAGGCAAATTACGTCATAAGAGAGGTTCATGAAGGGATCTGCGGGAATCATTCCGGTGCAGATTCGTACGTTCTAAAATTAGCTAGAGCGGGACAATATTCACCTCGGATGGAACAAGACGCGAAGACATTCATTTAGAAATGATACAAGTGCCAATGCCATGCACCATTGAGGCACCAATTGGCAGAACTACTGCATTCAGTACTATCCCTATGGCCATTCATGAAATGGGGGATGGATATAGTTGGGTCGCTGCCACCGGGTCCCAGGAAGGTAAGATTTTTTTAAAATTTTAACTGATTGCTTCACTAAATAGGTTGAAGTAGGTCCTTACCAAAAGCTCGGTGAGTGCGAAGTGGTCGATTTTCTATGTGAAAACATAATTTGCCAGTTGATAATAAGCGAAATCTAGGTGATTTAGCTATTGTTTGTGCTTCTGCTTGATGATATTCCAATGATATATTGTGATTAATTGATGAATTATGGGCTTTAATAGTGAATTGTATATATTTCAGGTAAAGAAGCCTAAATTACATAAATCAAATATGATTGGAACCATTTTGGAGCAATAAAAACCATTCGGAACTAATTATGGTGGAAGAACAAGAAAAGAATTAAGAGCATGGGACAACTGGATTAGCGCGGCCGCGCTAGTCCAGATTTCGGAAAAGATTGTTTAAGGGGTAAAATTGGAATTCCTTCTTAATCCCACTCAATTTACATAAAGCAAACACTCCATTATTGGATTGATCAGATTTTGAGAGGAAGAAATAATTTTAGAGAGAGAAAGTGAAGAGAAGACTCAATCTTGAAGTGAAGAAAAGAAGGGGATTACAATCTGGAAGTAAGAACTTAAAGAGTTTTTCTAAACTTTCTTCTTGTATTTACTTATATTATGTTTAAGACTTTTATTGTTGATATTTGTATAATTATGAGTAGCTAAAAACCCAAGTATTCTGGGGTTATGGGTGTTAGATGATTATGATGTTTGAAGCTTAAATTGATGATCTTGAATTTATCATTATGGGTTGTTTATTTGATTCTGCTGTTAATTATTTTACTGCGTAGCTAACGGTGAAATATTATTTACGAATCTTGAGTTAAATTTGAAAAAGGAAATTCTTGATTGCATATAGAATCAAATAGAGCAAGATCCGAATTCTGGGCATCGGGTGAAAGATTCGCAATTAAGATAGAACTATATTTAATTGCCTTGCTTGGTTGAGAAATAGGATTTATAAATGCATTTGAGTTAATATTAATACCATAGAAATATAGATATTAATTTAACTTGAATAGGCGCATAAGAAATTGACAGATTCTTATGGGTATTATTAACCCTATAATCAATAACCTAGATAATTCAATAAATCATCTTTAAGCTAAAAGAGTAGCATGATCTCTAGCAAGCTCATGACCCCGGAATATCTCTCTTATTAATTGTTAAAAGAAAATTGTATAAGTGGTGTAGTAATTTTGTGTAGTATTATTGTTAAATTACCAGTCAAGTTTTAAGTTGGTTGTTTATGTATTTTGTAATGAATTAGCTTAAATCGATAATTGTTTGAGTTTGCATCAGTTGATAAGTTAATCACAAGTCCTCGTGGGAACGATACTTTACTTGTTACTATATTACTTGTCGATCGCGTACACTTGCGTGAGTGTTTAGGTTGCAACACCAGTTCAGAATACCAAAGGAAATCGCCTGCGACAACGGACCATAGTTCATAGGCTCCAAGGTCACGAATTTCTTGAAGACCTAAAAATTAAAATAATCACATCTTCACCATACCATCTTAGGGCAAATGGGCAGACGGAATCAACCAATAAGGTTATTATTCAAAACCTCAAAAAGAGATCGGAAGCAGCCACAGGCAAGTGGCCCGAAGAGTTACCGGTAGTGCTGCACTTTTTTTTCTTTCATCCAGTTTTTGTCCAAATTGGATTTTTCTAGCAAGGGTTTTAATGAGGCACAAACAGAAAGCATACTACGAAGGAAACGTCATCAACAGAGCTAAGACCTTTAACTGACAAGGCAAAAAAATGACAAGCCACTATGGGATGGTAAAATAATCCTTAGCTCGATGGCAAAATTCCTAACGGGAAACGAAGCTTGCCATTGGACCAAAGATTATTATACTGTTCACAAGTGTTTTTCCTCAAAGGAGCAAGACTTCCAATGTTCCAGTTCGCATACTTCGCATTCAAAAATTGGGGGGAGGGGGAATAGTACGGGAATACGGCAACATGATTGCCACAAAAATCGGTACTACGAGACCCGAGAGCAATAATGTCTCATTGGGACCGGGGAGTGCATGGCTAGCCCCGTAGACACAAGTTATACAAGTTAGCCACATGTATTGGCAAATATCATTTTTTTAGAAAACGAATGCTTATGTACTTTGAAGACAGAAGGAATAAAAATGAAGTCCTTTTATTTTTATCTTGTTTCTTGTGTAAACGATGAACTGGTTTTATCATTCGAAAGTTAACTAAAAACTTCAAGTGCTAGTGCCGGAATGAACATGAGATGTTCTTTTCGATTAGCACTGTAAATATAAGAGGGCTCTCTCTTATGAAACCTTTATAGTAAAGGGTTGGTTTGAGAAGAGTTTATGCTCCGAACCCAAAAGCTATCGGAAGAAAACACACCCAAAGACTTACTTAATTCGACGCAAAAAAATGAACTTTGTGCAATACTTAAACAAAAGGTCCTTTTTTATTTATCAAACATTCCAAACGGCATAAGTACAAAAATACAAAAGAAAAAAACAAAAGGAAAGAAAGCAAAAAGTCTAAACTTCGTCGCCACCGGAACTTGGGGGAAGAGAGGCATCTATGCCCCAGGAGAAGTAAGCGGATATGCCACCGGCGCAGGATCTTGGCTTTCATCATTATTCTCTTCAAGGTCCTCCTCGATTTTTGAAAACTCGGAATTGGAACTAGAAGAGTCAGTTGTATCAGGCTGAGCTGGAAGATGCTCTCGAGTAGTTAACTCCAACATTCGGGCCTTAGCGATCTAATCATCGATATCAATAATGCCTGATTTGGTCATTTCCAAGGTTTTCCTCCTCATATGGTACATAGAGTGTGTTTTTTCAACAAAGAAGAAATTCCCCTGGTGGTGAAGTTTTGCTTTAAGCCTATCAACCTCGGCATAAAATCCATCCCGCTCGAATCTCATGACATTGAGGCTAAGATCGAGATCACGGTTTATGGTTATGTGAACCTTATTTTGTTCCATGATCTTCTTATACCTATCTTTCATCTGGGATCATTTTCCTCGAAGCAACAACCTCTTCAGCTTTGGAGTTCAAAGCTGCCTCCAAATTATTTGCTCGTTCAATAGAGGCAGACTCGCGCTTGGTAGAAGCAAGAGCATCATATTGAGACTCAACCCACCTAGCCTTTACATCCTGAAGTTGTGCATGTAAATGAGTGGCTTCTTGACTCTGAGCCATCACCACTTGCTCACTCTGCTGCAACCGGGCCTCAAGCTCGGCCGATTCAGCAGCCTTCGCTTCTAGCACTGGGAGACGCGTGGCAAGCTGGTCCCTCTCGGCCAACAGGTGATCCCGCTCGGACATAAGTCCCGATTTGTCGAGGATCAATCTCTGAAGGCCCTTGGAAGCAAGGAAGTTATCCTGCGAAGCAAATACCAAAGTTAGAAACCATGTTGTAACAAGAGAGTAGAAACAAACAATAAAAGAACAAGTACGGTACCGATGCTGCATTGTAAATAGCGTTATTCAACATACATTCACCTGAAAGAGAGTGTATTTTCTTCTTATCTTTTTCTGAAGTCAGCGGCTTTAGATAGTTGGCAAGTTCTACCGGCCAGGATAGCAATTAAAACTCCTTTAAGACCGAGAGAGAGACGCTCCTCCTTCCTTGGGGATATGTAGAAGAGGGTGAATAGTTATGCCCCAAATTCCCATGGTCAAGGGACTAGGGAGGAGGGACATCCTCCTCTCAGGCATTTGCGGCTGAGGGAGGAGATGTAGTAGTTGCTGGTGATAAAGGCATAATTGGTGTGGATGGAGATAGAGCTGATGGCGTTATAGGTTGAGAAGCAGCTGCGGCCGAGGCAGTCCTATTTGTTGGTTGCTCACCAACCAAAGGCAGAAGAGGCTAGGGATCCGACCTCATAGGATTGAGAGTAACAACTATGAGCAGAAAGGAAGAATCAACATTCTCTACTAAATCCATTTCTCCCAGCGAGCTCGGACGTCGCCCTCGGTTGGGGTTTTAAGCTCTCCAGATTGAGCATTTTGTTGAGTTGATGAAGACCGTTATCTCCTTTTAAGGGAAGCCTCTTCATCACTAGCTTCCCCATCATCATCAATTACCATAGTGGTTGCGGCTGTCTCAGACGTGGATTTCTTCGCTTTCTTATTTTTACCCCCAGCCGAAGAAGAATGCCGCCTTTTTTGTTGATTGTTCTCTGGCCGGGGACTCCAAAAAAAAGAAGCGCTTGCAGCGGAAGCAGACCCGAAAGTACCAGTCTAGGTCTCTTGCAACAACCTTTTAGCCCTTGTGGGATCGGCCAAATCATCCTCCTCAGGGCAGGAAACAGAACCCTGCGGGAGCCCTAAATCAAACAAAAGGCAAGGTTAGCAGTTTTTCTTGAGCATAAAGGTGGAGTGAAGAAGAGTCATTTTACCATGGTACTTGGCCTTCCACCTGTATTTGGGGGCCAACTCCTTCCATCAACGGGTCTCTAGCGTAGTAATGTCCATAATCTTTTGAACCCATCGGTACATGCCTTCAATTCTTGGTAGTGTCCATCGTGTAGTTGAAATAACGAAAGAAAAAGGGTTAGCAATGATATAAAAACAACCTTTTTTCATAGAAAGAGATAGATTTTGAACTTACGTGTACGGTTCCAGGATTCGAGGAAGATGGATGTGTGGCCGGGATGATATCCTTGGTAACAATAAAGACAAACCGCTCTATCAATCCACGTTCATTGTCTTCATCCATGCTGGTAAGTAAAGCATAGTCACCACGCTTGCTGAAGTTTATTACTCCCCCGCGAAAGATATTGGGGGAGTAGAGGTTCATCATATGTGCTAGGGTGAGAGTCTCCCTTGTTTCCAATCATAGTCGCTGAAGACTAGCCACCGTTAGCTACACAGAGGGGCCTACTTGTACTAAGCAAACTTGATACCGGTGGTAGAATTCCAAGATCACGGGTTCAAATCTCACGCTCAATGAGAATGGGCTCAAAGTGAAGGGGTACGTGTAAACATACGTAAACCCATTCTTAGTGAGGTTACCCGCTCCACCAGGCCAGGAACAATAATATTTAGTGCACGACATTCACGGTCCTCTTTCACAGCAGGAGTACTGGAAAGGCGAATAGAAGAAGGATATTTACCAACAGCCCAAGTTCGAAGGTTTGAAGTGAGGAACTTCTCTTCGAAATATTTGACAGTGTTAGATGTTTAGGTATGATGGTACTCACCGTGGGAGGATCAGCATCAACATTAACTTCTTTATCTTTTCTCCTCTTCGGACCTCCATTGAAGAAAAAATCAGAGTTCTTGAAAGATTTAGCAGGGGAGCCATAGTAATAAGGAGATGATAGAGCTTTTTGAAGAAGATAAGAGAAAGATGAAAGCAGAAGGAAGTTAAATGCAAAGAGGTTAAGAAAGCTTATGAAGTTGTTAGAAGTGAAAGAAGAAGAATGAGGTGTATATGTAAAGGTAAAGCCGACTAAAACCATGGTCATGGTTACCTCGAGAACCGACAGAAATATAGCTAAATCATGGGGTAACACGTGTTTGTGGTATTAAATACGAGGAGACGTGCGTCTTAACAAGCGTTAGAAACTGTTCAGAAGGGTTCGGAAAATTTTTCGCCAAGAAAGAAATCTTCACCAACTTCCCGAAGACACAAAGATGTATCACCGGAAAGCAGGGGGACTATCTATAGAGGGTAAAATTGGTTTATATTAAATGCTCGGATGATTGCGTGACACGTCGAACCGGAGGCAAGCAGAAGATAAATCGAAAAGAAATCAAGACCGAGGACACTAGCTTAGTACCGGGTAGATCCCGAAGGGAACACGGTCAACGGAAGGAAACGAATGTCTGTCACCAACTAACATTAAATGAAGAATATTACAGAATATTAAATATGTAGTCATTACAGAGAATTTTGGCATTCATGGCCTGTTGTTACATATTTATCAATGGGCCCCTTTATTGTCATTTAAGAGAGGCTTGATCCTAGGACTTGGTCCCTAGGTATAACTATAAATAGTGACTTCAACAATCATTGTAACACAGAAAATCTCTGGCAAAACTTATGCTACACATTATTCTCAAGCTAAATAATATAACTTTATTTTCTGTCTAATATTGTTCTAATAGCTGCCTTCGGAAGCCTCGCTACCAGAACCAGACTGCTTGCTATTTCTCTCGATTTCAATGCTAAGTCTTATTTTTTTATTTAATTTATTTATCATTTTGGGATCAAATTAGTTTGCTTGTTTATAAATTACGCAACAAATTCAACTATACCGTTTTACGGGTAAACACTATGAGTAAGTGATGAATTGAGGTTAAAATGTTATTTCATTAAGTATAGTTAAGAACGCCGTACATAAAGATATATATCATATATTTATCGGATTGGTGTAAACACGTAAGTCTTTTCTACGAATACACCTTTGATCGTTTTGGATAATGATCAGCAAAAATCTTCCGCACTATACTTTGCTTAGTTAAAAGCAGTAATTTAGGGACTTAACGAAACCTGTTCTTTATATTGAGCTGCTCCTAAGTTGGGCAAACAACAATCTTTAATATTCATTCTTGGAATTAGCCGGACGAAAATCATGTCACTTTTTCTAATTTGAGACTCAGTTTAGGTTTACGCGTAAGGCTTATAATAAAGAACGTGCAAATACTTGATTACTCGAAATTTATGAAATCTTTTAATTAAGGGAGGAGATGTGAAGGAGATTGTTTCAAGCCTTTTTTATATTCTTGTAAAATCTTTTACCACATCGAGAGGAAACGGGCAACCCCAGTTTATATATTCGAAGGGATATATAGGTCTCCCAATGAATTAGTTCATAGTAGCTCCAGTCCATTTTGATCGTCAACACCCATTGTTTGAGTTCAGTGCACTGACTATTAGTTATATGACAAGATCATTATTACTTAATTATAATTAATCTTTATAATAAGTATTAAATATTAACCTGATAAAAATAGTAAATGACATATTATCGCAAGTTAAACTATGTTTATACGATAATGTTTTTTATACTTTTAATGTATATAACTTAGATCCATTCAATAAAAGAGGGGAAAAAGGAACCGCTTTTGCTCTGGTGTTGAATAATACGAATCATAATTTGTTGTTAAATACACTGTATCCTTTATTTTATAGAACAAAATAACTATTGACCAGGGAATATGGAACGGGGAGTTTAATTTATCTGTACGTACTTTAACTGCCACAGAAAAGAAATATTATCAAATGCCAATGCTAACGAACAGCTTAATTAATTCTATTTTTTTTTCAAGTATGATTCAGATGCTTTCTTTTTATGTTTACGTATCCAACTCAGTTAAGGCTTTGTATATCCCCATAGCAAGCTTTACATTAAAACATAAAAATTTACAAACTTAAAACTTCATTATAAAAGTTTGATTATCTTTATTTTTGTTAATATAAAATATTACTTTTCAAATTATTTTAACGAACTTGAAGTACTGACGTTAATGCCAGATCGAAAAAGCATATACTTTAGAATAAATACTGTTTCTTTACTCACATACTGACAACGTAGTTCTCAGCTGAGATAGAGGCGTAAAGTTTATCATTTGTCCACTAATTATTTATCGTTATTGGATTATTTGGGAGACGTAAGCACGCAAAAACCTTCGAAAAAACAAGCTTTAGGCCATATAATAGACATAAAGTTAGACTAATGAGCTGTTCTCAAAAATATCACAATATTGGTTTTCATAATAATGATGATAATACCGACAAATTTTGTTAGATAGAAAAGAAATGATCTTATTAAGGTATGATGTTTTACTTGACAACCAACTTTTAACACAAAATATATATTTTGCATAGTTTCGTAACAAAATTATCGTGACACTCTTATGGATCTTATTCACATTATAGCTAAGCATGGATTATAATATAAGAATTATTTATGCGATGAATAATAATGAAAGAATTATTTATATTAATGAAGGAATTGTTGTAGTAAATTATTACAAATGAATTGTAATATAGGTATAAATGTAAGTTTTATGAGATCAAACTTTAAGATTTTTAGTATTGAACCCATTGTATTTTTTAAATTATGGATTCATATTGCTATATATTATAATATTAGTAAATTTTTACACATAAATCTATGCTTTGCGTCAAAAGTACTGGGTTCCGTTAAATCCGGTACCGATACATTGCACTCGCCTCTGCATTTGATGGCATTTGCGTCTTGAAATAGATTAATCTTTGTATTGCTAATATACATTCTTATTTTGTATTCTATGCTACATACAATAATACGCAAAATTAATCTAGCAAAACATAATGCAGATAAGTAATATTTTAATATCGCCAACCAAACAACAATACATAAATTAATCTTGCAAAACTTAATGCAAACAATATTGCCAACCAAACACATTTGTTATGCGGTTATTATTTTTTCTTATGCAGCCAACCAAATACTGATCTAGTTCAGCAGCGATTATTTTCCTTAAGGAATCAACTAAATGAAAATGTCGCATTATTAGTTATGTTATGTAAGATTTTGTTTTGGGATTAATTATACTAATACAATCAATCAAATGACTCCTAAGAGCAAACCAGAGTTTTAAAAAGGAGAGGGGAAAAACGTCTGATCAATCAATTTTTGGGCAACTTTGCCTTTATTATTAGGCACGTCACTCCTCTTATTTCTCCTTTATTTCCATAAAGCAATACTGCATGCTGGACAGCTTGAAGTCATTCCTCACGGTTTAAGATTAAACTACTCAATTTGCATGATTAATGCAGTACTTACGATACAAAAAAAAAAAAAAAAAAAAATTGATGACAGATAAATTCTATAGCTAAAAAATTGGTGACGGACAAATTCTATAGCTATATATATATATATATTAGCGATATATTATCAAAAAAATTGTTAGCTACAAGTAATTTAGCAACAGATTAGCGAACTATTTTTTTTTTTTTTTTGTAGTTATATCATGTTTTAGCATAAGTTCATCTTCTCTATCTAATAAAATACATGCAGCGTTCACAAGAAAAATAAAATAAAATAAAATAAAGAAAAATATGTGTTCAAAAAACGCAACTTTAAGAATATTGTCGTGGATATCTTTTGCATGTAGGATAACTTGTGTGGTTGTGTTTATATCTCTTCCCGGCGAATCTTTATATTGGATCAGAATAGAAAGCAATGGAGATCAGGAAACAGTCAATGTAGCTGCTAAAAACTATCATTAGGCTATTAATTTAACGGAAAATGGCCAAAACCTATTTCTATCGTCTGCTAAATGGTTTATAAATACCCTTCGTCCATCTATCTGTTCAAAAAAATACACTCCATCCATCTATCCGTTCAAAAAATACACTACATCCATCTATCCGTTCAAAAAAACACACGAAGTCAATTCTATTAACAAAAATACCCCCGCGACTAACGGCAGAACTCAGCGGCGGAGGCAGGATCTCCACGAAGGGGGTTCAAAAAAAAAAATTGTATCTAGTGGGAATTGAACTCATGACTTTATGTAGATTTTGAACCCCTTTGACCACTAAACTACACTTTTAGATTGTGTTAAAGGGGTTCAAAACTTAATATATAGAGGTAAAAAACAGATTTTGCCTTATATATACAGTGTATTTTTTCGGCGAGGGGGGTTCGGATGAACCCCCTTGCGCCTCCCTAAATCCGCCCCTGGCAGAAATGGTGGGTCTTTCATTTAATGACATGGCGATTTTTAATTGGGCCACGTGGCAATCTTTGACTGGAACAAAAAATGGATATTATTTCAACCCATTTACCTTATTCGTATCTATCACACTCATTCCCCCTCATCTGACCTCCCCCTTTCTTCTTCTCCAATTGGGACACTGCATACACACAATAACAAATTAATTAAAGAATAGATAAAACCCAAAATCAAATAAACCGAAATTCAAACCAGATTCTGAAATTTTTCCAATCAAACTCAGGATAAGTATTGAAACTCTTAAATGGAAAATCAACAGATACATTTGGGTTGTTAAATAAGAAGACAAGGATCAAAACAAACCAAAAATCTGAAACAAAAAAATTTAGCCCAAATGCTAAAATTGTCCAAATATATCAATCAAATCTAGGAGAAAAATATTGAAACTTTGAAAGGGACAAGTAATGAAAATCTTTGGATTGTTCATAAGAAGACAAAAGAGCCACGAAATAACAGAGAAAAAATAACTATATATAACTGCTACAAGCACACAAGAAAATTGAAATCAAGGTGCTAAAAAGCTTGAAATTATCACATTCTAGGATAAAGATTGAATCTATAAAAGGTACAAAAAAAAAAGTAAAGGGTTACCTTTGGGATGTTCATAAGAAGAAGAAGAGGAGGACAAAGAGTCATGAATTGCAGATGAAGTGAAAGCTAAAGCCATATTTTCAAACACAAAAGAAAGATTTGTTTCAACAAAGAAACGCTAAAAATACTTTGTGAGATGAGAGTTGGTGTGTTGGGTGATAAGGAAAAAGACAGGAAAAAAAAGCAAAGAAAAAGAAAGAAAATAATTAGGCGGGTCAAATAAATAGGGTCGGACCAGGTAAATGGGTAAATATAAGACCCATATTTGATTCTTGGTCAATAATGCCACGTGGCCCAATTAAAAATTGTCACGTCATTAAATGAAAGACTCACTAGTTTTGTCGTTAGTCGCGGGGGTATTTTTGTTAATAGAATTAACTTCGTGTGTTTTTTGAACGGATAGATGGACGGAGTGTATTTTTTGGATAGATGGACGGAGGGTGTTTATAACCATTTAGCAAACGATAGGGATAGTTTTGGCCCTTTCCGTTAATTTAATTAAAGAAGAAAAATATAAAAAAAGGCAGTATAACTTCCCTTATATACTACTGTAATTAAATTGCCTTAATCACATTCGAGAATCCAAATTGAAAAAACATGCAACTTTAATTTCATAAATGCTCCCTAGTTGAGAGATCCTTAAAGCAACAGTAAAATTGTTTCTATGTGAACTATATATATATATGTCTCGGGTTCAATCCGTGGAAACAGATACTAATATTTACATTAAGTTAGGCACATCATATCTTTAGGGTGCGCCCTTCCACTAAATTTGCGTAATATGATATATTTTTTACACCGAGCTGTCCTAGTCTCTAGTTTAATTATTCTCCTATATCAAAAACTTTCCCGAATGTTGAACTTGTTGATAAAAAAATTAGCGTCAGCTAAAAATGCAATTGTTACCTTATTAGTGTAAGATCAGAAATTGCTATAAGAATAGTGGAGTATTTGCCTTTTGTTTGTTTCAATTTATATATATGAGCCTCTTTTAACATTTACTGTATTAATTCTATTTACAATATTGAATTTTATTACTAGTAATTTGCAGGAGATTGTAAAAAGGGGAAACACAATAAAAATTCGTGGTCGTCATATTCAAGCCAGCTGGTGACATCTGTCGCAATCATAGTGGTGTATTTATCTAGAGACTTCTAATAGTAGAAGAAGATCGAAGGATTTACATCTATACCCGCTTTTTGGGTCACGTTTTAATTTGTGTTCACTTTGCAAAAAACATTGCAAGCGTACCCACTTTTTCGCGTAACTTCGGCATACAGGGCTGAAGCAGCAAAGACAATCATGCAAAACTTCAGCATTCTAGTAGACGGGCCTGAAGTAGTAAAGGCATTGCTGAAGTTTTTTTGTCCTGAATAAAATGCTGAAGTTATTTAGGTCATTTGTAAAAACTTAAGTACTAAAATAGCTGAAGTTTTTTTGTCCTAGATTCATTAGTTTTGTCATAAAGCTTTTTCAAAAATTTCAGCAGAAGTGTTTAAGTTATTTAGTTCATTTGTAAAAGTTTCAACACTAAATAAACTGGAGTTTTTTTGTCCCGGATAAGCTTTTTTAAAAACTTCAGTAGAAGATGCTGAAATTATTTAGTTCATTTGTAAAAACTTCAGCACTATATAAACTGAAATAACATTTTGCAGGAATAGTGAAATATAAATGGCAAAGCTTAAGTTCTATCTGTAAAAATCGAATCAGCACTGAAACATTTCACAAATTTCAAGTCAACAATCAATTATCCAACAGATGTTACACAAAACACTAATAATCCAAAGATGTTCGTTCTGACACTGCAACACATTAAGAACTTTACCATTCAGACAAGTACAAAGGCAAGAGAACTATGATCCTCCTTTTCAGTCCTCTCCTTAAATAAATAAAAAAACTGATATTATTCTCCTGATCTGTTTGTACTACTATTCTACAGAAACAAATTCCAAATCTACTGCTGCAACCATTGCATTCAACTAATGTAAAAATTCTATCAATACAATGTTAAAAACAGAATGAAAATTTCTCTTAACATGGTGGTAGTATTAGAGAATTAATCATAGTGCTTTTCAGTTGTTAATAGAAGAAGAAGAAGGAGGAGGAGGAGGAGGAGGAGAAAGAGGGGGAGAAAGGGGCTGAAATTGTTTAAAAATTGAGTACAAATTAAAAAAATTTAAAAAATAAGTATATGTTAAATGGGGGCGACCAAATAGGGCGCCCCGTGCAATTTTTACCTATTTTAAGCCTAAGCCCAACTTCATATGACGTGGTAGCCCACAAAAGTGGCTTTTTTCGAAAAAGTTAGGGAAGGACTTTTTCGCCAAGTTACACATTTGGCCGGTCGGCCAAAATTAATTACATTTGCTAGCTAAATATATATATATATATATATATATATATATATATATATATATATATATATATATATATATCCTGTCTTATTGTTTTTGGAACAACTAAAATTATATATTTCTTGAAAGTTTACGAACTAGGGATGTACTCGAGTGCCTCATGTTTGTCTCTTTTTTTTTTTCTTTTTAAAATTCGATGTCCGATATTGTTTAAGAGCCCGGATAATTCGAGTTTGCATCATGTAAAATTTATTTAAGGAAAAAAAGTGCTCTGTACACTTTTTATTTTCAGAACTTGAATCTGAAATATTTAATTTAGGGTAAATCGGTCATATTTATCATACCACAATCATTATATATATATATATATATATATATATATATATATATATATATATATATATGAAACACCACTAAATGATACGATACATTACTCCTCTTTTTGCGCATAATTATACATGATTGATTGATGAGTAAACTTTTTATTGAAAAACAGAGTAATCTCTTGTAAAAGGCAAATCTTTTTAAGCAAAAGAGCTATTCTACATTAGCTCGTCGATTTTTTTTTTTGATACTATAAGTTATTTAGTTATTTATTATTGTAAAATGGAATTGAAGTAATATCAACTCATTAAGTAATAGCATTGAGAAAGAGCACGTTGAAAACAAAAGACTTGAAAAGCTACATTCTCCAAAAATCCACTATAAATGGTCTTGTACTTCATAAATAGCTGGATGTTTAATTTAGTGTCACATTTATAAGTCTCACAAGCTGGGCAATTCGAATAAAACTTACCATAAATGAAAGTCACGAAATCAATTATTCCATATTGTTTCCCTATTTATGGAAACAAATCTCCCACTATCAACGTGAAGATTTGTACAGGGATATATATTACTGATAATGGACAAGAAATGAACACCTGTCCTAACACACAATGACACATGCAACATTTTTCACTTTTGTAGTGCATAATGCAAGTCGCTTTATTCCTATATATTTATTATGGTTTACTGATTCTGGTACGAGGTGTCGTCTGTTCATTTGATTATATGTTGTACTTTATTAGTGACGACGGAGGCGACTCAGGATTCGGCATCATGACCAGTGTTTTAAAATGTGTGTTTGCGGCGAGCTCCGGGGAACTTCTGAGGCGAGGCACACCAAAAATGTCCCGAGGCGATGGTGTGGGGCAAAAGTCTCAAGAGGTCGCCCAGCAATTCGGGACGTATGCTCAGGCATACGGGGCGTACACTCGGGCGTTCGGGGCGTACGCTCGAGCGATCGAGATGCGTTTTTATAGTGAGGCGTAAGCCCCAGAGACTTTTTCAAATTAAAATAAAATTTGTTGAATAAGTCCTTCATATAATACCCAAATTCTCAAAAGTCGGCTTGTAATTACTCAAAAGTTTTAAAAATGAACTAAAATGTATTAAATTTAAAAGTCAAGACCTTTTTTATTGATTGAAACCCTAATTCATGGTCTTTCCCAATTCTTTATCTTGTCTGCTAGTCTGCTAATATCTCCCAAAAGCAATAAATATTCAATTTTTTTTTACAAAGAGAACTCCATTCTCCTTCAGAGCAGCAAGTTCAAAGTTCAAATTGCAGGTTAGTCATCCTTTTTGTTCCTTCATGTAGAAAACTTTATTTTTTTCGACTCAAGTTATGTGTGCTTGTACGTAGCGTATAATAGATTATTTTGACTAATTTTTGTGGGGATGAAGCACATATATATATTATATATTGAACCAAATATTATATTATATTATATTATATTATATTATATTATATATATATATATATATATATATATATATATATATATATATATATATATATATATATATATATATATATATATATATATATATATTTCTTCACATATTTATAGTTTTCTTCAATTTTTATGCAATTTTACATGTTTATAAATATTTACTTTAATTATATTATTTTATAAAATATGAAAAAATAAATACCTATGGGGCTTACGCCCCGTGCCTCGAGGCTTATGCCTCGCTGAGGCATATGTAAAATGCCTCGCCTTATGCCCACGCCTTTTAAAGCACTGATCATGACATTCAATATAAATTTATCACTGCTCTTAAAAGATTGGTACGGGGGTTATGCAAATAGCTGACTATTTCTTGAAGATATTTACAAGTATACATGAAATTTTTGCTAAAAAATTTAGGTACCAGTAACCGCTCAACCTATAGTGTGCATCAGGGAACTTGATTTTAATGTGAAGGTTTATTCGTAAACATCTTGTTTTCATTTTCAAACAAGCTCGATACTGTTAAAATTATAATTAATATGCCAGATGCGGAGCTAGGTTTTCAAGTTTGTGAGTTCTGAACTTGATACCGAACCCATAACATGTCTTAGTTACTGCATTCGTAATTATATATTAATATAATTTAATAGATTATCTAATACAAATACAAGGTAAACACAAAAGCTATACTGGCTTCGGCCGAACCAGTAAAGAATACTCTACCTCCGCCCCTATAATCAGTGTAGTTTTCATATTGTTGAGGAGAAAGGAGTGACTTGAGTATGAGGGTAGTTTAGTCTATTTGTGTATGGTTGATTAGTTAGGTAGTTAGTGGTTAATGAGGTGCTTACTCAGTTAGTTTGTTATATTAGTTGTTAAGTCACACATGTGTGCGTGTGCGCGTATATAATATAAATATATAAAAGAGATGTACCATCAGAACGTGAATACAATTTCACAATTCCATTCATTTTCTTCTTTTTCAGATAACTTCCCTCTTCTTCCCTTCTTCCTTCATTCTCTTCTCCCTCGTAGCTAGGATTTCTGTTGTGCTAAATCACCAAACTTCAGCATGGTATCAGAGCTTCAAGCTCGAAATTGAAGCTCAAAAATCAATCCTCATCTTCTTCTCACTTTATTCTCTGCTCTATTTTCTGAATTGTGACCTCAATTTTCTGGTTAAAAACTTGGATTTGCTCAACAATGGCGATTGATGATTTGTCTCATGAAAATGCAACTGTTACTACAAAAAATGCTTTGCATGCATCATCGGATGATGAATTTGAGGAAGGAGTGACAATAATAGTCACTCATCCTCTGCACTTAGCTCCTAGCGATACGAGTGAAATCTCATTGATCTCGTTTTAGTTGATTGGCACCAACAATTACTCCCTATGGCATCGATCTATAAAAATTACACTACTTGACTATAATAAGCTTGAGATTGTTGATGGCAGATGGCCAAATGAGTGGTTCGTGAGAAGTACTAGTATCAATGGGAAAGGTGCAATGTAATTGTGTTGTCTTGGTTGATGAATTCAGTGGATCTGACCTTAATTAGTGGCATTGCATATGCTACCAATCTTAGGTAGTATGGATGGATCTGCAGGAATGTTCTGATAAGGTGAATGATACATGTAGCTATAATTTGCACAAGGAAATTGCCACCTTAAATCATGATACTGCATATGTCTCTGTTTATTATTCAAAGCTCAAAGATCTCTAAAATGAGTCTGAATCTGTAGTACCTACACCCGGTTGTGACTGTGTTAAGACAAAAAAGTTTATTGTGCATCTACGAAAATAGAAGGTGTACCAATTCTTAATGGGCCTAAATGATTCTTACTCACAAGCTCGTAGTCAAATTCTTATGATGAAACCCCTACCTACAGTGAATCAAGCTTATGTTATGCTCACGAGTGATGAGAGTGAAAGAGCTATAGCTGCTTCTGCTGGAGTGTTAGAATATGCTCCTACTATAAACACAAATGCCTATGACTCCATTGATAGTACTAAGCCTAACTTCAATCCAAAGTTTAGAAAGAGTTACAATGTTTAGTGTGAGTTCTGTAAAATAAAAGGTCACGGTAAGGAAAATTACTACAATATAATACGGTATCCACCAGATTATAAGTTCAAAAGAAAAGAGGAGTTGGTGCTTACAATGAAATGGTAGAACCTAGCCATGTTGTACCTTTGTATACCAATCATGTCTCTCAAAACTTATCAATACAACATATGCAATGCAATCCATGCCTATGTACCTTGGACATCAGTATAATATGAGCTAAGTTGCTGAAGGCTTGTAGGGTCAAGGAAACTCTAGCACTCATACTCAAGCATGTTCTTCTTCCTCACAGCCTCAGGGATCAGCAAGTACTTCTCCACAAGAAGTTGGTTTTCCCTTCACCAAGGAATAATATTTTCACGCTCCAAACTCGGGGAGCGCGACCGATGCTCAACCGAGGAACCCTGCTAAGCAAGCCTATTATATTGCTTCTACCCAACTCGCTCATGAATTAAGAGAAAACACATTTTCATTAATTAGATATTAAGGAGATCATGAATACAATTCCAAGTCATTTTCCCTTAGTTATTTCATTAGTTAATGTCTCCAAATAAACACCATTTCATAGTATGAAGTGGCATAAATGATCAAAACACAATATGATTCGTTTGACTTTTCCAACACCCATATACATATAATCCACACTATATTTACAGAGTCTCTAAATAGATATAAAAGAGTACTACAAAAATGTCGGCAACAAGGTCCCGGCTATACCTCAAGTACAATACATAAGGAACAAAAGATGTATGACCCCAAAATGAAATGGGGTTCACCAAGACTGCTGGGAGGTGGATGTACCACTAACGCTGATCAACACTGCCTGTTATGGAGCCACATGCATCCATTTAAAACATAGTGCCCTCAGCAAAAAGGACGTTAGTACCATTGAATGGTACTAGTATGTATAACTAAACACCATCTCGTTAGAATAAATAACAATACAAGAAGGAAATAATCATAAAATCAATAGAAGTCTTAATCAACACCACAAAATCAAATTAAGAATCACATAAGCTTTCAAGTAATTTCCATGGTTTTAGGTTGGGAGGTCTTTAGTGCCAATTATGCCACAATCCACAATATTATTGTGTTCTTACACGGAGTCTGATATCGACCCGATCGTCTAGGTCATCTCATTTGAGACATCAACCATATCCACAATTACCACCATGTGTGTGGCATGACATCCGATCACGGCCCGATCGGCTAGGCCATCTCACTCGAGTCATCCACCATATTCACAATTTCAATCAATCATCTCACTTCATATTCTTTCCCATCTTTCAATACGTTAGCACGAGTGACCTTATTTATAAAGTCATTCTTGGCACTTGTCCGTATTTCACATTTTACATTTCAGTATTTCTCGCTTTGTATCTCATATTTCAGATTTTGCTTTCAACTATCATCATTGATTTCCAACAACAAGGCATTTGTTTTCATAACGTTTAAGCACACATAAGCAATTTAGAATCTAAGACACATAGAGGCTTTTAACACAATGTGGCATAACAATTTTTATTCAAATTTGACTTGAAGTCTAGGCATTTTTAGCACATATTCCATATTTCCCCGAAACCCGCAATAACTAAGGTAAATAACAATTTCTAAATATATTTCCTTCCTTCCGTTCAGGGGAACTCTAAAGGAGTCACACACTTACTTAAGCAGCACGGGAGACTGGGGAATGGGTTGACATATATGCCTTCACTCAGGCCTCACAAAAGCAGAGAAATGTTGAAGTGACATCCAAGCCCGTGGTCGCAATGTCACCTCCATGCAAGCCCTCGGTCACCGAGTCGACCTCGTCTGCTCGGAAGGGTTTAGGCCTTTTGATGGCTGTTTCTGGGCTATTTGGATAGATTAAGATCCTTTCAGGTAGGAGAGTCTTTTATGACATGTGGCAGTCATTGACTTGATGTGGTAACTTTACATTCTTTAAGCTTTAGGCGAACTAAACGATTGACTAGAATCAATTACATTATTGCGCTCTTTGCCTTCTTTCTATCTAGCAAACATGAAATTTGACAACCTTACTAATAGAAAGGGAATGCGCTCAAGCATGCGAATAAAGCTCTAAGGGACTCGACACCTATGGAAACTAACCTCAGTGTCCAAATATTGTCGCGGGAAAGAAGCTTTTTGTTACACCCCAAGTTTTCATACGTGAGAGTGCGTCGTAAGTCATTGATGTAAGCTCGGAAATGAGATTCTATTTGGAAGCAAATAAAGTAAGTTAATCATGTTACCTTGGAGGTTACAAATATTTAAGATCATGAATAACGAGTACCAAGAGGGTTGGAAATCTTAGAAGCTAAACCAATTGAAGAAAATAAGTTTCGTCGAAAGTCGACAAGTTTCGAATGTTATAACATGTACTTTGGGGAGAGACTAGGGTTATTAACATGATAAGGAGGTTATTCTATGAGTTATTTTAGTCGTATGATATTCATTTTCTACATTTTGAAAGCAAGCAAATTGTGGAACAAGAGTTGGCAAAGGTCATCACAAGTTACATTCATAAATTTGCTGAATTTTAGGTCAAATGTATCTGCGAATTTATCCAAATAAACTTGGAATCATGGGGTGTTATACCTACCAAATTGAAGGTCTACAAGTCTAGTTTCTAACTCATTAAACTTTTTGTCAATACGACATCGGAGTAGAGAGATATTCGCGTTTTTGCGAGACTGCGCAAGCAGCTCCCAATGGGACCCACTTAGGCGGTGGTTGACCTACTTCAATTTATAAGCGATTTGGACGCCTATTTTTGCTCATTTTTCAACTAAAATTCGTCTCCAAACCTCTCCTAACCCTCCTAAACATATACCACAAGGGTTTGAAGTGATTACACCATATTTCAACATCAAAACTTAGTTCTAGTGAAGAACAATACCTCTTTGAGGTTGTGTTGTCATTGAGGATTGTTGTGGGCTGTATTTGGATGAAATTCCAAGTTGTTTCTGCTGTCTAAGGTGATTATAACAGCCTACTAATTGTGCTTAAGCTTTCTTGTATGTTGGTTAAGTTGTTAGGATGATAAACTATAAGATAATACTTGGATTAGCTTAAGTCAATTTGATGGTGTTGTATTGCTATTAAGGGTTGTTGTAAACTGAATATAACTTGGATTTTGACTTGAAGTTACTGTATAAGGTATGTATATTGTGATCTTGCTTTTGCCTAAGGTTATCTTGATGTTGATTAAGTTAAATGAATGGTCTAGACATGAACTAGTGAATAAAGTTGCTAATTGAGGATAGTTGAAGTTGTAGATTATTTTCGTTGTTATAAATATATGGTATAAGGTTGGAATCATTGATTAATGACTTCATTATCATGTTAATGATACTTTTTTGTTGAAGTAAGAAGTCTATAAGGATTGATAAGGGGTATACGGATTCCAATCGGAGCTTGCCGCTCGTCGTAATGTAGTTGTGACTTGTTGTTGTTATATGGTGTCTTGATATTGATAATTATGTATTGATAGATTGCTATGGTAATTGTTGTTGGTATATGGTATTGGAGGAGGCCCTTGTTACAAGGGAATGCTGCCCAAATTTACGTAAACGAGCTACTAGCTTAAGTTATAGACTTAGCCTTTGCTCAGCACTGATTTTGAATTTCCTTATACTATGATAGATTGAGTTGACTTGTTTGAAGAGTTGATTGGAAGGGATTAGGGACTCAACTGGTTTAAGGTATGTTAAGGCACTTTCTTCTTTCTTTTGGCAAGATCTAAAATGAAATAAACAAAAACGATATGTTATTTCATAATGACTCTACTCCTAGCAACTAAGGTTGTCCATGTTGTTCTTTCCTTATAAAATTATTCTAAGCAAGTGTGTGTGATCCTTGAATCCTACTAAGGTTCATATTGAGGGTATGGATGTCCATAGTGTTCTTAAGTCACTCCAAAAGGTTTAGAAGGTGATTCCATGAGTCTAGCATGCATTATATATAATATCTATTTTATTCTACCGAGCCGCTCTATAATCGGCCGGGTACGACACCTATTGTGCAACCACTGATCAGTTGGGTTTACCGAGCTCCACGTGGCCGGGTATGATTCTACCGAACCTTATAATGGTCGGGTGCGCTTTTACCAAGTCCTCTTTGAGGCCCGGTACGATATGATGATGATGATGCCCACAGAGGCAAATGTTTTAAAAAGTTTATGTATATATATGTATTATGCATTTCATATCAGTAACCCCTAGAGGCACTCAGATGTTACAGGTTGTATCTCCTATATCTCTCTCTTTACATTATTGTTCTTGTTTATGCTTTCCTGCCTAACATACTCGATACTTTATTCGTACTGGCGTCCCTTTTGCCTGGGGACGCTGCGTTTCATGCCCGCAGGTCCCGATTGATAGCTTGACAGTCCTCCTAGTAGGCTATCAGCTCAGCAAAGGTGTTGGTGCATTCCAATTGCTTCGGAGTTGCCTATTTGGTCAGTATGCTTTGGATATGTATTGATTAGTATGACGGGGCCCTGTCCCGACCTTTATGATTTTATATACTCTTAGAGGCTTGTAGACAGATGTCAGGTGTATGGATAATTGTATGGCCTTGTCGGACTATGTTTCGAGTTTACTAATGGTCATGTCGGTCTTATAGGCCCGTATGTCACATATATTAGTTTGTATTTCATGTTGGGTCTTCATATGTTGAGTATTCCCTTATGTTTTATTCTTGTTATCTCATGATGGTTTTTCTAGCTCATTTACTCATGATAATATGATAAGAAAGATATGTTGCGTTGGTACTCAGTTGAGTAAGGCACCGGGTGCCTGTCGCGGCCCTTCGGTGTGGGTCTTGACAGAAGTGGTATCAGAGCTGTTCTGTCCTAGGGTGTCTACAAGCCGTGTCTAGTAGAGTCTTGTTTATGGGTGTGTTGCGCACCACACTTATAAGCAGGAGGCTACAGGGCATTTAGGTATGTCACTCTTTCTTCTTATTGTAGATCATGCAGTAGAGCTCAGTTGTAAGAATTCAAACTCCTAAATTCGACTTTAGTCGTAATACAACATCCACAAAGACAGTTGGTAAGAGATTGCATCAAAGACAGTTGGTAAGAGACAGTTGTGGATGTGGAAGAGTATGCGCGAGGGGAGTTTTTCCAATTTAAGTGACAATATTCGAAATGGGATTATTTATTTTAATTCAGAGTCGCCATTTGGGAAGGGTTTGGCTTTTGGTGTCCCAAGTCACCGGTTTATCTTGAATCCCAAATCGAGGAAATTTTCGACTTTTCTAAATGAAGTCTGCGAACCAGAAATTCTAAGTAAGGAATTTTGTTGACCCGAGGGAAGGTGTTAGGCACCCTCGAATCCTGTGGTTCTAGCACGGTCGCTTAAATTGTTATAATGGCTAAATATCTGATTTAAATACATGTTATGACTTACGTGCTTTTATTAAGTTTAAACCGCTTTTATTACTATCATTTATTTTTATAGACTTGCAACGTCGTGAAAACACATCTCGAACCACGTCACAATTAATGCACCCGTGGTTGTCAACATATTCTGACTCCATTGAGATTTGGATTTGGGTCACATCAATGAGCACCCGTGTTTAAGAAGGTTAAATTATTAAAGGTGCGCCTAAAGCAACTAGCGTATTGTTATTTTGGGAAGGCCGTAAAATTCGCTAAACGGCCTATTCCGAATTCTAAGTATTTTAATATATACATTTAGAGGGCCCCCACAGCTTGTGCATTTTTGTTTGTCGATGCTTGTCTCGTTATTAAAAAGATATCCTAAAGTGGCTACATTTCTAATGCGTTTGTCTCTAAAAATGGAAGAAAAAGATGCATGCTAATTTAATTAGATGCTTTGGCCTAATCCGGATTCTTATCAATTTCTGATTATTTACAAAGTGGAGAAAGCGTTATACTTCACGGAAAATGCTTTAGATTGACAAAGAAATTACATACGAGCTGACGAAATGCTATACTTACATCCAAACATTTCTTGAATTGAATTTAAACTAGAGCTATTTAGGCTAGATTAAGGGAATTAACTACTAGGCATTATTACTAATGGGGATTCGATCGTGCTCCTATATACTGCCTAGCGGGTCTTGATAAAAGAACCAAAATAAAACAGAACATCATTGTGTAAAGTGGAGGTATTCTATCCTATGCATATCATTATAGCTAAACAGGAATCTGGTCAGCCATTATGTCAATTATCCGTACATTCTGTATACTGTACAATTACCTACCTCGTACCAACAAACAACTATAAACTAAGGTGCAAGAGACTAAAACTCAGTTAAGTGTCAACTAACTAATCTTTTCATGCTGTTGAATTACAGACTAATCAATTATACAAAAAAAATCAATATACCATGAGTGTTACAACAAACATTTAAACTTCTTCAACTTCTTTCATTTCATGCTTTCAAACTGTTACAGTTACACCAATATGGGACTCGAGATGTGTACCTGGATACTGAAATGCAAAGAAGAAGTGGAAGCAGAAGAGTCAACAGCAGCAGCAACAAGAATGGCAGTAACAACAAAGCGATACAGCAGCAATGGCAATCCAGACAAAACAGACCAAAGCAGCAAACCAATGGTACAATACTCAATTTCGATCTTTTCAAAACTCAAGGGAAAAATCCTAAGACCTGATAGAAACAAAACAAACTAGATGCTGGATTTCAGACACGGAAAGGATGAGGAAAAGTAGTGTTTTTGGCTCCAGACGAACAAGAATTTCCTTTCTAAATCTCCCTTCCTGATTTCTAAAAAAAAAGAACTCTCTTTCTAACTCCAAAGCTGATTCTGTTTTGTTTCAGCTTCCCTTGTGTATGTGTGTGTGTGTTTGTATATCTTTGTGTATCCCCTCACTATCTCTTTTCTGTTCACTAAAAAAAAGTGCCAATTTTCAGTCATGAAATCTATTTGAGTTATCAAAGAACTCCTCTCAGTTTTCTGTTTTCCAGAACTTCAGCTCTCTCCTCTCAGTTCTTTTTCTCTCCCTCTGTCTGTGTGTCTCTCCCCCTCTTATAAGCCTTAACATCAGCCCTTTAACAGCGTGTTAGACCAAAAGAACACCCCTCCCATGTGCTATCTTCTTTTCAGTTTCCACTTACCATTTAAATAAAAACAAACCCCATGATATTCCCTGGCAGACTTACTTTTGAGTAAGGTTTATTATTTCTGAAACTAAAGCAGAGTATGGGCAGCAGAATGTAATCTGACAGCATATGCTGTCAAACTATTTTAATTCAAAAAGGGCCTTTATGCACATGTTGTGCACAAGTGCACATGCCATCAATTCAAATTGCAATTACAGACCAAACCTTAGATTTCTGAAATCAAATTAACAACTATAAGTAACTAAACTCAGTTCCTAATTGATTCAGGTAATGCTTAACAGAAGCAGGTCAATTGGTTATTGTTCGGACAACTGAAACTAATTGACGACATATGTCGACTCGACTATACTAATCATAACATGTACCATCGAAACCATGATCAGACATTTAACAGTATCGAACACATGATTCGAATCGTACTGACTAAGCAAAATTGTACTCGAGGAATTAGTTAATCAGTCAAATTTGAAGTTCAACTAATTGCACAGCAAATACACATATACACATTATCAGTGACTAGAAGAAGGACTTAATCAAACACATAGGTTTAGGAAAGGTGGACAGGACACAGTTGGTAAAAATTCAAAACACGAATTAAACAAGACATGAACAGACCTTTAATCAGCACATGGACTAAAAATAAAGAAAAAAGAAAACAAAACTCACCTTAAATCCCGAAAAATCAAAGAGTCTTAGCTTGGATTCGAACAGACCCTTCTTGGGGTTGAAAGGACTTTAATCGAAGTGTTCTCACTGAGAACACTTCGACTAAAGTCCATTAGACCCTAAATACCTTGGCTCAAACGGATACAGACCAGTGACGAGGAACCCTAAGGTTCCAAAAATCAGATTTGGGATTCATGTTTCCCTGGTCAGATTCGGACCAAACCAAGCATGGTTTGGTCACGAGGGGGGTCCGGGGACTATCTGGTGTGAAACTGGGGCTAATTGGTGTAAGTCAGGTTCCGACTCGAATCTTCAAATGAAGATTCGAGAAGGTGGGAGGGGATTCGAGCTGAAAGGTTGGTGGATTCATGTTCAGGGTGTCAAGGTGGTCCTAGGGTGTTAAGGTGAAGGCCACCGGCGTTCATGCCGCCGGGATTAATGGTGAGGAATAAGGGGGCGGCTAGGGTTTCATGGGGAAGGGGATGAGGACGAAGGCTGGGGTATTGGATAGGGGGGCAGGGTATGGTAGGAAGCTTATATATGGAATGGGTGGGTTGATCTCAGCCGTTGGATGAGGCACGATGAAGGGCTAGGATCCTTCAACTAACGGGAAACGGTGTCGTTTTAGACCTAAGGGGGTTGGGTCGGTCCGGGCGGAATGGATCGGGTTTGTTCATGGGTTAATGGGGAAGTGATCTTGGCCGTTGATCAATCTGAGATCAACGGCCTAGACCAAGCTAGGTCACTACGACGTCGTTTGGATGCCCTGGGTGTCAGCTGGTGTGGACCGGGTTACACATGGGGTTTTGGGTTTGAGTTTGGGCCTTGAATTAAAATGAAAATAAGCCCAAACTGATTTTCAACCCAATTCTGCACTCTCTTTTATTATTTTTTTTTAATTTAAAACAAAACCTAAGTAAATCAAATTAAAATTAAATAAACACTTAATACAATTATTTGCACACGTATATTAAAATATTTAAAGCAGGTAAAATCAAACAAAACAACAATCACGGACAAGGATGCATATTTATGATTTTTCTATTTAATAACCGGATTACGGTTCAAACAGCACATGACACACACATTTTTTTTTGTATTTTGTTTCAATAATAGACAAAAATCATAGATAATTAACAAAAATGCCACGTGAAAAATCCAAAAATTGTACAGCAAGACCGATCGCTATTATTTTTGTTTCTTTTGAAATGATTGTCGCGTAAAACAAAATACACGTGCTCACAGCTGCCCCTCTTTGTTCGGAAACACGAAGAGTTTTCGTGCAAAGATAAAGTGAGCGGATATGAGCGATTTTTGCCTATGGACTACTCCGTGTGAAGCATGTTTTTGAAAGATTTGACCGAATTTTTGCTTCAAAGATTTCCTACATATCCTGGGCTAAACAGGAATCAGGTCAATGTAGTTCGGGAAATTCTTGATAGCTGGGACTACCATGGGAACTGCAATGCTTGCTGTTACTGCTGTTGCTGTTGTCACCGTTGCTTTACTGACCGCCTTATTACAACCAAAGAAAAATTGAAACTGAACTAAATACTTATATGCATGCCAACTGCTAGTTACAAGATTCATATCTATGATTCTTTTGCGACTTGATCTTGAGTCTTAGCTGATTGTGCTTGGAGACTTCGATCCGAATCTTGATGCTTGCGAGTTGTGGCGACTTGTTTAATCTCCGGGATACTCAGTGAGACGCGACTGGCAGAGTTCTGGACCTTAATCAAATCTTGGAGCGATCCGCCTTCCATTTTCTCCGGTATCTCGGGACATATTCTTTTTGTCTTTTTCTTCTCAGATTCTGAGTTGAGACTCATCTCGTGGGTTGTTTCGATCCGTGTGGCTCGAGGTTAGACCTGCGGGGAAAACAAAAGAACAAAATTTTCTGCCCCAGTCTCACTAGTAAATTTCGTGAATTATTCGCCAGGAAGTTCATAAAATTGATGAAAGAAGATATGAATGCTCAGTTCAGGGTTGGAGCCCTAATACCGACTACCTGGGGAGAAGTTCTGTTTTAGAGTTGAAACTCTAATACTGACCATCTGGGGGAAAGTTCAGTTTAGGGTTTAAAACCCTAATGCTGATTAAAGGAAGAGTTCAGTTTAGGGTTTAAAACCCTAATGCTGACTGAGAAGCAAAGTTCAGTTTAGGGTTTAAAACCCTAATGCTGACTAAGAGAAAGAGTTCAGTTTAGGGTTTAAAACCCTAATGCTGACTGAAAGGAAAAGTTCAGTTTAGGGTTTAAAACCCTAATGCTGACTGAAAGGAAAAGTTCAGTTTAGGGTTTAAAACCCTAATGCTGACTGAAAGGAAAAGTTCAGTTTAGGGTTTAAAACCCTAATGCTGACTAAAGGAAAAGTTCAGTTTAGGGTTTAAAACCCTAATGCTGACTAAATGGAAAAAGTTCAGTTTAGGGTTTAAAACCCTAATGCTGACTAAAGGAAAAGTTCAGTTTAGGGTTTAAAACCCTAATGCTGACTAAATGGAAAAAGTTCAGTTTAGGGTTTAAAACCCTAATGCTGACTAAAGGAAAAGTTCAGTTTAGGGTTTAAAACCCTAATGCTGACTAAATGGAAAAGTTCAGTTTAGGGTTTAAAACCCTAATGCTGACTAAATGGAAAAGTTCAGTTTAGGGTTTAAAACCCTAATGCTGACTGAAAGGAAAAGTTCAGTTTAGGGTTTAAAACCCTAATGCTGACTGGAAGGAAAAAGTTCAGTTTAGGATTTAAAACCCTAATGCTGACTGAATGGAAAGTTCAGTTTAGGGTTTAAAACCCTAATTCTGACTAAAGGAAAAATTTTAGTTTAGGGTTTAAAACCCTAATGCTGACTAAAGGAAAAAGTTCAGTTTAGGGTTTAAAACCCTAATGCTGACTGAAGGAAAAAGTTCAGTTTAGGGTTTAAAACCCTAATGCTGACTAAATGGAAAGAGTTCAGTTTAGGGTTTAAAACCCTAATGTTGACTGAAAAAGTTCAGTTTAGGGTTTAAAACCCTAATGCTGACTGAAGGAAAAAGTTCAGTTTAGGGTTTAAAACCCTAATGCTGACTGAATGGAAAGTTCAGTTTAGGGTTTAAAACCCTAATGCTGACTGAAGGAAAAAGTTCAGTTTAGGGTTTAAAACCCTAATGCTGACTGGAAGGAAAGAGTTCAGTTTAGAGTTTAAAACCCTAATGCTGACTAAAGGAAAAAGTTCAGTTTAGGGTTTAAAACCCTAATGCTGACTAAAGGAAAGAGTTCAATTTAGGGTTTAAAACCCTAATGCTGACTGAAAGGAAAAATTCAGTTTAGGGTTTAAAACCCTAATGCTGACTGAAAGGAAAAATTCAGTTTAGGGTTTAAAACCCTAATGCTGACTGAAAGAGTTCAGTTTAGGGTTTAAAACCCTAATGCTGACTAAAGGAAAAATTCAGTTTAGTGTTTAAAACCCTAATGCTGATTAAAGGAAAGAGTTCAGTTTAGGGTTTAAAACCATAATGCTGATTAAAGGAAAGAGTTTAGTTTAGGGTTTAAAACCCTAATGCTGATTAAAGGAAAGAGTTCAGTTTAGGGTTTAAAACCCTAATGCTGACTAGAGGAAAGAGTTCAGTTTAAGGTTTAAAACCCTAATGCTGACTGAAAGGAAAGAGTTCAGTTTAGGGTTTAAATCCCTAATGCTGACTGGAAGGAAAGAGTTCAGTTTAGGGTTTAAAACCCTAATGCTGACTAAAGGAAAGAGTTCAGTTTAGGGTTTAAAACCCTAATGCTGACTGAATGGAAAAGTTCAGTTTAGGGTTTAAAACCCTAATGCTGACTGGCTGGGGACAAAGTTCGAGAATACTAACCGACCTCTTTTTTTTTGAATTTTCTTGTTTTAGTAGAAGATAAAAGGGAGTCTCGTGGAAACTTACCTTTCGAGTGAATTCCTTATTGCCAAAATATTTCTTGTACCCATGTACCTTCTTCTTTGGGCGACACCTGCTTCTTGCACGGTTGTCTTGGATTATACCTGTTTCAACTTTTCAGACAAAGAACAATTGTTAGTTCGGAAATGACGGTCGGTTCGGTGACCTTGATCGTTCCCAGTTGCTTTGTTGCGTCTTTATTTCTGTTGCGAAGTCCCGCCATTGATTTGATTCAAATGGCAAAACCCTTTAGACTGCTCAGGCTTGTATTTCCAGATTCTGTGGTGATTTGCCTCGTAAGGCTCTTTTTTTTTTCTTTTCTTCTTTTTTTTTTATTTTTTTTTGTTGTCCCGTTTTGCTTGGAGATTCTCAACGGGGATTTTATTGGAGGTATTCTGTGGGGATTTGTACAAAAGGAAGCTCTGTGGGGGAATATTTACAAAGTGGATTCTTTGTGTGGATTTTTGTATAATGGGGCATGCTGGGAATTTGTTTCAAAGTGGGCTTTCTAGGACTTGTTGGGGTAAGCTTGTTGGGGAAATTTTTTACAAAGGGACCCGCCGGAGATGTGATGGGGATTTGTGTCCCCATTTTTTATTAACAAAGGGAAGACCCTATGGGGATCTGTACAAGAGAAAATCTGTGTGGATTTCGCTAGAGCAGACCTTTTGGGGAATATTTACAAAGTGGATTCTTTGCGCGGATTCGTACAAAGGGAAACCCTGTGGGGATTTGTCCGAGGCGGACTTGCTGGGGAAACTTCTCTCTTTCCTCTTTACTTCGAACGCCATCAAACAACATGACTCTTCAGGTTTAGACAAACGTACCAACGAAACGAGGTGTTTTCCTTCATGAAACGGAATTCCGTGCAAACAAACCTGCTACCTGTCCTTTCCGGTATATCTAGAACTTGGGGTTAAACATGAAAGAGATTTGAAGAAAAACAAAGAAAAGAGGAAACGAATTTCAGAAAAGGAGTATCGCCTTCGGGACGAGAAAGACTTATCTGAGGAAGACAATGCTGGCTTTAAATGAACATGACATGCTTTTTGGACTGGACGCCTGATCTTCAATGAGCTTGCGTTTCCTGCCGAACCAAAACGGATCTGTGATTCCAAACCGGTGGAACTTTGCCGAGATCTCCTTGGGGTGGAGTCATTCTTTTCGGCCAACAGCGCCCTTTTGCGGGTTTTTGCTGGCTGACCTCTCTCATTTATCTTCCTGTCATCGCTTGATAGCACTCTTTGCGAGTTTTTACTAAACAAGCTCTCTCATTTTGGTTTCTCTACTCCCGCCGCCTCGTGGTGCCCGAAGGTTTTCACCAACGAGACTCTCTCATTTTATCTCTCAATTTAGAGTGTGCCGGTCTCCATTCGTGACGCTTATTGGCTTCCCACTATCTTTGGTAATTTGATCTGAAAGCTTGTGCTTGGTAAAGAGAGGTAGATAATACTAACTTCTAGGCCGCTTGACGTGCCCCAGTTTCAATTTCAAGGTGAATGAGATTTTATTGTTGGTGTGACTGAACCTCAGGGAGAGGTTGCCTACGTATCCTTTCGGAATCAAGTCAAACGTAGTTCAGGCCTCAATCAATGTTTTGTTTCATTTTTTTTATCGCCGAAGGGATATGACCGGCTCAAATGGCTTGTAGAGAGAGTTGGTAGTGTTTGGGAGTAGTGTGGAATAAAACCTTCGTCATTTCAAATGTGTCAAGACCACTGGAGTATAATTCAAACATAGTATCTCTTGACTGCATCTGCATTTACTGCTGTTTCGGGGTCATTTCCTTCGATATCACCTAGATACAATGCTCCTCTCGGCAATATCTTCCTTATGATGTATGGGCCTTTCCAATTTGGAGCAAACTTCCCTTTTGCTTCCTGGTGATGTGGCAGAATACGCCTCAGTACCAGCTGACCTACTTCGAAATTCCTGGGTCGGACTTTCTTGTTGTAAGCACGGGCCATTCTGCGTTGGTACAACTGTCCGTGACAAACCACGGCCATTCGCTTTTCATCGATCAAAGTCAACTGCTCCAATCGAGTCTTGACCCACTCGCTGTCTTCGATTTCCGCTTCAACAATGGTTCGAAGAGAAGGAATTTCTACTTCTGCTGGTATCACAAGTTCAGTCCCATAAACCAAGAGATAAGGGGTTGCCCCTACTGATGTGCGTACCGTAGTGCGATACCCCAACAATGCAAATGGTAACTGCTCATGCCACTGTCGGGAACTTTGGATCGTTTTCCTCAAAATCTTCTTGATGTTTTTGTTTGCTGCTTCTACAGCACCATTGGCCTTCGGCCGATAAGGAGTAGAATTCCTATGCGTTATCTTGAATTGCTCGCATACATCTCCCATCAAGTGACTGTTCAAGTTTGCTACGTTATCTGTAATGATAGTCGCAGGAATACCGAAACAACAGATAAGATTTGAGTGTACAAAATCCACTACGGCTTTTTTAGTGACCGACTTGAGAGTGACAGCCTTTACCCATTTTGTGAAGTAGTCTATGGCAACCAGTATAAATCTGTGTCCATTTGAAGCCTTTGACTAATGATGTGTTGACATGTGGCATAAGAGTAAGAGAAATAAAGAAGAATGAAGGTTAGGAGAGTGAAGCAGCGGTGGCAAAATATGTATGGCATATAGCAAGTAAAGCAGACACTCTATGGATGAAATGAGTGAATCATATATACTTGAAAGGGAGTGATTGGTGGAGCTACATTCCTCCACAGGATTGTTGTTGGTATTGGAGGAAAATATGTGCTATAAAAGATAGATATGCAGCAGGATATGTTGAGAATGGATGGCAGACCAAGAATGGTAAATACTCAATTAAAAGTGGGTATCAGTGGCAAAGAGGGAAATGGAACCATGGACTTGGAGAAGATGGGTGTGGAACAAAATGAATAATCCAAAGCATAGCTTTATTTGTTGGCTTGCAATGCGAAGAAGGCTATTAACGAAAGATAGAACACTAAGAATGGGGATCACGCAAGACAATGAGTGTATGCTATGTAATGGTCACATAGAATCAATTGATCATATATTTTTTGATTGCACATTCTCAAAGATGTGCTTGGAAGAAGTCTTTAAATGGCTTGGGATGAATATAAGAAACACAGAGGTGACGGGCTTATGGAGAAGAATGTCAAGAGCAGCAAAAGGAAAAATAGGAAGAGCATTCATACAAGCAGTGCTGGCAGCAGTTATATACTACATTGGAGGGCCAGGAATGAAGCAGTTTGGCTGATGAAAGTGACACGACCTCACAAGGTGCTCGAGTAAATACGGTATACTTGTAAATACAGATGCCTAGAAGCTATGCTCCAACAATAATAGAATAGACAACAGACGAATAACCTTTAAAGGTTATTTAGGAAGTCGCTTACCTAAAGCAAGCACTCTGAGCAGAGTTAATCTTAAAGGACTAAGTGTGCCAGTTACCGTAGGTGTCACCTTCGTGCGTAAGAAATTTAGTTATCTCTGGTACAGAAGGTTACCATAAGGTGATTAAGGTTCATTGATAATGTGAAAAGACGCCAAAGATGAAGAGGTAAAACAACTATAGGTAGATCGTCGTAGTACTAAATCTTAGTACTCCCCTGAAGGGGGGAATATGGTGTGATATGATATTAAGTCGGAGTTAAGCGGTTCAGTTAACTATGGAATGGTAAAGGAAGAATGTGGTAAAAAGGAGAAAGGGATGATGTTGCATTTATTCAGTTCCTGCAGATGTGTTGCGACTCCAAAACATTATACAAGCACGACACCGGGGAGAGGCAGTAAAAGTTTCCGGCCAGGATGTTATTGATAAATAAGTGTGAATGGACACTTGATACATCAGGAGCTAGTGACGAGAATGGACACTTGATACATCAGGAGCTAGTGGCGAGAGATAAGTTAAGACAAAGGATATATCCCAAGAGGGATTATGCAGAATATATATATATGGACCAACGAGTAATTAGTAGTTGATTCAGGAAGAGCCCAGTTATGGCTAGACAAGAGGTCACAGATAAATCAATAGATCATGCAAGATAAATGTAGTGAACCGCGGCATAGTGAATTCAGTCTCGCAGATACGAGATCGCAATCATTTGAAAAAATTTCAGATAGGAGTTGAGGCAATTAAAGGTACCATTTTTAAAGTTTATAAAAATAAGAGAGAGTGCCACTAAGGAGACAATAAAAAATTGAGCTTAGAAGTAACCCTACGAGCACAAAGGCATAAATTTATGCAACTAAGGATTATTATAGGCGAGTAATAATAACGAAAATTACCTCCGGGTGTACGATATATCAAGCTCGCAACTTTACAAGAGCTAGAAGGTCTCACTAAGTACTACAATAAAAGACTAGCTAAGGAAATAAGGAAGAAGGTTTCCACCTAAGCATAGTGAGCTAAAGAGTAAATGATCCTGTAACAACAGTCTCACTACAATATTGTATACATTCCATAAGAAAGTGGCACATATCATGGCTAATGAATGGTAAAAAAAAAAGCCATCAAAGGTGATGTTTGAGATCATATGAGGTACAGGAAATTATAGTATTCGTGGACAAAAAGACAAGCCAAGTATTCATGCAACAAGTGATAAAACGACCAGCAAAAGTAATTGCTTACATTTAAGGACAACTGAGAAGGCACGAAAGGAAATTTATGGTGCTAGCAAGTTAAAGGAAGGTTGCGAGTAGTATAAATAGATCGGTGTAGGTCATAAGGTAAAGTATTGTAGAGCAACAAGGTTTTAGGTAGATAGGAGTAAGGATATGAAAAGGTGAGTGAGAAGGTGACGAGAATATGTATGTCCTCGGGATTAAGCCCATCAAGACAAGGGAGCTGATGATTTCCATATGTAATAAAAAGCTCGGTACTGCCTGAATAAACACAGAGGAGTCTGAGACTAAGTGCATTTAGAAGAGATGGAATGCTGCCCTGGCAGTAGAATAAGGGTCTAATTGTGATAGATAAGAGGATGATGCTTAGGCCTTTGATTGAGTAACGATTTAACGAGAAAGGGATTTCATTAATTGCACAGGATTAGAATACCCCCATAAGATGAATCGCGTTGGGATGCAATGAAATACGGTTATTGAAGTATAGTATTATCCCTAGGTGGATCAGGAAAATCACTTCATATGTTCCCCGATAAGATGTGAGCCCTAGTGATAGTGTATTACATAAGAGGTTACAAGTTATCAGTGATAGATTATAGATCAACATTAAGGTGAATAAACAATAGATGGGTACAAGTTCCAAAGTTCGAGATGAGATTTGTTTGTTATTCTTAGATGAATAATAATGAGGAAGCACTAAAGGACTTAGATTTATACATATAGGATAAGCAGCGAGAGAGTAACCTGGAGTTGGGTAGCAAACCTCGGTAATAATAAACCGAAGTAAGTTTTATGGTATAGTATAACCTACCTAGATGTAGTAAATCCATAAGGATAGATATACAAGGCTATGAAACAAGAGATAGAAATAGTCTTAAGTTCGATAAAGTACCAAGCGAAAGACATCAGTACACCCATAGATGCCTAGAGGGACAGCTTGTCATAATTCTGTATATGTTCATAAAGTGAGGCTTAGAGATTGGCTAAAAGATGGAGGAAAAAGAGAAGATGAGTCGCTAGGCGCTCATACAAAGACACAGTCGTACATACTGCATGACATAAGGTATCAAATGTTACTATGTTGGAAGAATTCCAACCACATGTCATGGTATGACAAAGAGGGCTAAAAGGGGGGAATGCCCAAGCGTTTGGATTTATTCACAAAACAGTTTCTTAGATGGAAAGATAAACATTAAAGTATTCATAAGAGCCATAGTTTATGAAACTGATAAGCGCATCAGTCAACATTCGAGGACGAATTTTCCAAAGGGGGGAATGATGTTACACCCCAAGTTTTCATACGTGAGAGTACGTCGTAAGTCATTGATGTAAGCTCGGAAATGAGATTCTATTTGGAAGCAAATAAAGTAAGTTAATCATGTTACCTTGGAGGTTACAAATATTTAAGATCATGAATAACGAGTACCAAGAGGGTTGGAAATCTTAGAAGCTAAACCAATTGAAGAAAATAAGTTTCGTCGAAAGTCGACAAGTTTCGAATGTTATACCATGTACTTTGGGGTGAGACTAGGGTTATTAACATGATAAGGAGGTTATTCTATGAGTTATTTTAGTCATATGATATTCATTTTCTACATTTTGAAGGCAAGCAAGTTGTGGAACAAGAGTTGGCAAAGGTCATCACAAGTTACATTCATAAATTTGCTGAAATTTAGGTCAAATGTATCTGCGAATTTCTCCAAATATACTTGGAATCATGGGGTGTTCTACCTACCAAATTAAATATCTACGAGTCTAGTTTCTAACGCATTAAACCGTTTGTCAATACGACATCGGAGTAGAGAGATATTCGCGTTTTCGCAAGACCGCGCAAGCAGCTCCCAAAGGGACCCACTTAGGCGGTGGTTGACCTACTTCAATTTATAAACGATTTGGACGCCTATTTTTGCTCATTTTTCAACTAAAATTCGTCTCCAAACTTCTCCTAACCCTTCTAAACATATACCACAAGGGTTTGAAGTGATTCCAAAGTGATTACACCATATTTCAACATCAAAACTTAGTTCTAGTGAAGAACAACACCTCTTTGAGGTTGTGTTGTCATTGAGGATTGTTGTGGGATGTATTTGGATGAAATTCCAAGTTGTTGCTACTGTCTAATGTGAGTATAACAGCCTACTAATTGTGCTTAAGCTTGCTTGTATGTTGGTTAAGTTGTTAGGATGATAAACTACAAGATAATACTTGGATTAGCTTAAGTCACTTCTATGGTGTTGTATTGCTATTAAGGGTTGTTGTAAACTGAATATAACTTAGATTTTGACTTGAAGTTACTTTATAAGGTATGTATATTGTGATCTTTCTTGTGCCTAAGGTTATCTTGATGTTGATTAAGTTAAATGGATGGGCTAGACATGAACTAGTGAATAAAGTTGCTAATTGAGGATAGTTGAAGTTGTGGATTATTTTCGTTGTTATAAATATATGGTATAAGTCTGGAATCATTGATAATGACTTCATTATCATGTTAACGATACTTTTATGTTGAAGTAAGAAGTCTATAAGGATTGATAAGGGGTATACGGATTCCAATCGGAGCTTGCCGCTCGTCGTAATGTAGTTGTGACTTGTTGTTGTTATATAGTGTCTTGATATTGATAATTATGTATTGATGGATTGCTCTGGTAATTGTTGTTGGTATAGGGTATTGGAGGAGGCCCTTGTTACAAGGGAATGCTGCCCAAATTTACGTAAACGAGCTACTAGCTTAAGTTATAGACTTAGCCTTTGCTCAGCACTGATTTTGAATTTCCTTATACTATGATAGATTGAGTTGACTTGTTTGAAGAGTTGATTGGAAGGGATTAGGGACTCAACTGGTTTAAGGTATGTTAAGGCACTTTCTTCTTTCTTTTGGCAAGATCTAAAATGAAATAAACAAAAACGATATGTTATTTCATAATGACTCTACTCCTAGCAACTAAGGTTGTCCATGTTGTTCTTTCCTTATAAAATTATTCTAAGCAAGTGTGTGTGATCCTTGAATCCTACTAAGGTTCATATTGAGAGTATGGATGTCGATAATGTTCTTAAGTCACTCCAAAAGGTTTAGAAGGTGATTCCATGAGTCTAGCACGCATTATATATAGTATCTATTTTATTCTACCGAGCCGCTCTATAGTCGGCCGGGTACAGCACCTATTGTGCAACCACTGATCAGTTGGGTTTACTGAGCTCCACGTGGCCGGGTACGATTCTACCAAACCTTATGATGGTCGGGTACGCTTTTACCGAGTCCTCTTTGAGGCCGGGTACGATATGATGATGATGATGCCCACAGAGGGGAATGTTTTAAAAAGTTTATGTATATATATGTATTATGCATTTCATACCAGTAACCCCCAGAGGCACTCAGATGTTACAGGTTGTATCTCCTCTATCTCTCTCTTTACATTACTGTTCTTGTTTATGCTTTCCTGCCTAACATACTCGGTACTTTATTCGTACTGACGTCCCTTTTGCCTGGGAACGTTGCGTTTCATGCCCGTAGGTCCTGATTGATAGCTTGACAGTCCTCCTAGTAGGCTATCAGCTCAGCGAAGGTGTTGGTGCATTCCACTTGCTCCGGAGTTGCCTATTTGATCAGTATGCTTTGAATATGTATTGATTGGTATAGTGGGGCCTTGTCCCGACCTTTATGATTTTATATACTCTTAGAGGCTTGTAGACAGATGTCAGGTGTATGGATAATTGTATGGCCTTGTCAGCCTATGTTTCGAGTTTACTAATGGTCATGTCAGCCTTATAGGCCCGTATGTCACATATATTAGTTTGTATATCATGTTGGGTCTTCATATGTTGAGTATTCCCTTATATTTTATTCTTGTTATCTCATGACGGGTTTTCTAGCTCATTTACTCATGATAATATGATAAGAAAGATATGTTGCATTGGTACTCGGTTGAGTAAGGCACCGGGTGCCTGTCGCGGCCCTTCGGTGGAAGCCGTTCAAGAGAGATCCCGAAGGCTCGAACTTTTTGCTAGCTTTGAAAGATGGGCCGAAGGAAAGAGGAAGACCAAACAAAGTTGCAGTCAAAGCAAAGAAAAAGATGCCAAAAAATATTCTTGTAGTCTTTGTTATGGATACCGAATTAGAAGTGGATATAAAGGCATTGTAGGAGGATGACAATTTTGGATAGGATATATAATAGTTCAAAGGGAGTTAGGTACAGGCTTGGTTGGAATGCTTGCCTTGGGGCAGAAAGGCCAGGCTTTGACAAAAAGAAACGAAGTGGCTTAGACAAATCTTTTTTGTCTCAACACATCCTCAAATAGTAAGATAACATGATGAAATCATTGGAATATACATATATTGCATATATATCTTTCACCGCAAGTACATTTCGGAATAGTAATTTTTATGACGATCAGTTTGGGACTTACACCGATTGCATGAACACCAAGGGGTTCAATTCTAAGAAGAGAGGGTTTTATCCATACATACCTCAATAGAGCTTCCTTAAGTTCTACTATATTTTAGAACTCCTAGCAACTTCAATCTATTTTAGAAATATAACAAGTTAAACCAAAAATTAGAACGATGATCATGATTCTAGCTCATTTGAGCACCTTGTCAAACACTAGGTGTGCATTATGTTTTTAAGACCCTTTTGTGAAAGATTCCATCATCCCACACCCCATTCTTTACCATTTTTAGCTCACAATCCTCCTACACTCTTTTATCACACATGCATGAAAGATAAACAACTCCCTTACCTAAGGATGGTCTAGCTAATTACCCATGTTTAATAGAATTTCGAAATTAAGAGCTATGGCATAGATACTTACCTTTAAGTTGAAGACTTAGTTAATTTCCTTGTTAATCTTCAAAATCTTAAGCAAGAATTGAGGAGCAATTTGATGAAGATCATTTTCTCACTCTTGGGCTCTTTCTCTCACTCTAAAGTATCAGATTTTATAGGAAAAATGATCAAAAACGCTTATATAATGAGATTGGGTCGGGTTATAAAAACCCCAAAATGAAGTCCCGGAACAGGATCTGCAGTCGCATATGGTTCTGCGGTCCGCATAATTTGCCCTCCGGACTTAATATTTTCTACCTTGGTTTGCGACCAGTCTGCGGTCCGTAGACCTGTTCTGAAGTTGCATAATGCGCCGCAGAACCACCATCTGAAAAATCTCGAGGCTGGATATGCGATCAAAGTGCGGCCCGCGAAATAGTTTTGCGATCGCATAATGGGCTGCAAAAATAACATAAAAATGACCCAAATGACTGCCTCACTCTAGGGCCATTTTGCGGCTCGAAGAGTGATTCTGCGGTCGCATAGTGGGCCGCAAAAATGCCTTATTTTGCCAATATTTTTCTTTAACTTCTCGTTACACTGTTAACCCAAAAAGTTCGTAAATAATCCTTAACACATAAGCCTAACTTGACACCACGAAATTTCATAGTTTAGGTAAAACTTTACGGGGCCTTACAAATATGATCAGATAATGCAAATTTTGAACAATAGTCCAACTCTTCCTACTCAGGAAAATGCAACAGGTACTGATACTGCTCTTTTAACATATGCTAGCTCACAAGAATGGATCATTGATACAGGCGGCACCAATCATATGGTGTCAAATGTTAATTTACTAACCAAAACTTCCCTAATTACACCTTCTAAGGAGTTCTATTACCTAATGGAGATGTTACTCAAGTCACTCACATTGGCAGTAGTCATATTTAAGATAGAAATACTATAAAAGAAGTGTTTTATGTACGTTATTTCAAATTCAACTTGTTGTCAGTCTCCAAAATGACAAAATCTCTAAGATGCTTTGCTTTCTTTATCCTAATTTTTGTGTATTTCAAGATCTCTTTAGTGGAAAGGTGAAAGAGATTGGTAGGGAAAGAGATGGTTTGTATTTCCTGCAGAAACATGGTGCCAAGAAGCTTACTGCAGTCTCTTTAGCTGTTGCTGGAATAAAGTCAAGAAATAGTAACTCTCATATTGATATTACTCTATGGCATAAAAGACTAGATATTGTAAGCACGTAATTTTTGACCCGCGCAAATTTTAAAGTTAGTTTTAGTATTTTAATATTTTTAAAATATTTACTTGACTTAATTTTAGTATAATTTTAATCTTTTTACTTTTAGTCCTAAGACACAAAAAACATAAAATAGTTTTATTTATCGTGTTTATCGCTTTTCTATATTTTTATTAAGATCAATTAGTATATTTTTATTCATGGTATCTTCATTTATCATGACTTTAGCCTATTTTCTTTACTTTTTACTTTATTGTTATAACATTTAAAAATACAAAAAAGTAGTTTCATTTTTAAATTTTGTTTATTTACTTAACTAAGTTTAATTAATATTTTGGTAGGATTTTTGAGTTTTTCTTTGTCCAACAAGAAAATTTGTAGGCCCAAAGGTGTGAGTCCATTTCTTTTAACTTAAACCCAATTATTCTTAGCCCATTCTTCCCAACCCATTAGCCCATTTATGTGTAAGATTTAATCCTAGTCATCTATTTCCTTCTAATCCAATGGCCATCATCCCTTCCCACCTTCATATAAAATACCCAATTATAGAAACCCTAACCCAAGTTTTCAATTCCTAGTCTTGAACTAAAAAATGATCCAGCGGCTCCTTTTGTACCACACATAGCCGTCGGAACTCCGCCAAGAACCTTTGAAACTCGTCGTCAATCAGCCCCAAATGACCCCCCCAATCTCCATTGTCGCCGCCGGCTCTCATAGCAGCAACCAAATAACCCCTTTTGCTTCGTCATCTCTAGGCTTCAGCCGTGTACCCCCAACGCCACCATTATCGACGCCACCAACTCAGAACCAAAGACCCCTGCTTCTGTCAACCAAGGACCAAAACCTGCCGGAAAATCGTCACACCAACCACCCATCACCTAAACTCGCGAAAACCAGCAACGGCGACTCACACCCATTCACGGAATAGCAACAGTAGCGAGAAGGAGAAATTAGTGATGAAATAATCTGAGTTTTTGAGAGATTTTCCTTCTCTGTTTTCTTGAAGGTTTCAGAAAAATACATGTAATAAATAGTATCTCTGATCCGATCTATTAGTTTGTAATTACGTTTCAAAACAAAAAGAGACCAGAAGATCTATATAAAAATGTGTTTCCTCTTCTTCTTTGAATTTGATTTCATCTAATGGAATATGTTTGAGTCGCTTGGTCGGATTCGGATTCACCGTTGTTGTCGTTTGCTACTGTTAGATCCTTGTTTGTGGGATATAGATTGGATATCGTTATTCGCTTGGCTAGCTGGAGAATGTCATTTCCAATGACCTCCATTGGTGCTAACTACAGTTCTGACGATCTTGTATTTTCCGAGATTTCGAGTTGGGTCCAAGAGGTCTTGTTCATCCGATGAGTTTTGGCGATTCAAGCCATAAGGTCCATTTCCCATCTTACCACTAATTCATTTCGATTATTATTGCCTGTTGAAATTTTAAATGTGAATCTCGCTTGATCTTTGCGTTTGCGTGCTTATATCATTGTTATCAATAATTAGTATGTTAAAAATGGAGACTTTGGTGTAAATATTGGAATTGCACAAGATGGGACGTGGGTTTGGTTTGAATAGAATCAGTTGAATTTGAGCATGAGTTGAATTTTCATCTTATCTAGTTCTCTTTTGTTTATTTATATATTATCTATTAATTTTATTATTACATCACTCGCTAGGAGCATGTTTTAGGCCGACCACACTTGGGTAGGCAAGCCTTAGGATTTTTGTTAGTTTTGAGGCAACAGGTCGTTTCCGTAGTTAAGTTTATCCGGGGAATGCCCCGAGGGATTTGTATATATTTTATTTCAGGGGTATGCCCCGAAGTGAATGTAATTGGAGGCCGTGGTGAACATAGTAGAAGAAGTAGCGTAGGATAATTTAGGACTTTAATTTTTCTTCTTTTAAGTTTCTTTTATTTAGGTGGCGACTCTGAGTTGTTTCCTTTTAAACACAATTTTGTCACTTTCTAACTGGAAAACCCTTTTCAAGCTTTACTAAGTCCTTTTATTTATTTAAGAGAGTTAGTAGAAGGTGGTTAAAGAAGGGGGTGTGACATCTCTGGCGACTCTGCTGGGGAGTTGCAGGTTCGAGCTGATACTTGATCTTGTTGGCTTTTAGGATATTCGGTTGAGGTGTTTGTTTTCTTTATTAGCTTTGTTTGTGTAGTTTGTTTGTTTTATTTCTTGTTTTGTTGGTTATTTGTTTATAGCTTTTCTTAATGTGTTACTGCTTTATAAACTATCATCATTTGCATAACCATGGGTCTTTTTTCTGCAACAAGTCTCGGAGTACGCGTCGTGTGCACGAACTCTTTATTGAGTCACCCTTAATTTAGGAGGGGGGGCCGTCAGACGTATGAAGTGGGTGGAAAGCTTGAGCAGCCAACATCGACCATACGCTCCCCCGAATTGCCTTGTTAGTGAACCCCAAACCTAAGTCAGCCTTTAGGTCATTTTTATTTGCATCATGTCATTTAGACCTAGCAGGGCTCGGTCCCAGGTACCGTGTCCCTTTCTAGGAAGTCTATCCAAATTTTGTCAAAATGGGCCCGTGGCCCAAGAAGACATTCAATCATCCCTATGTGATACATGTTTCATCTTTGAGGGTAAAAAGGTTATTCGGTGGATAGATACTTGGGAAAGAAGGGTGAAAAATGAAGCAAGTAGGCCTAGTTATATTTTTCTTTCACAACTTTTTCAAAAAAAAAGACCAAAAAAATGATGAAATTGAAAAATCCAAAAACAAAAAAAGATTTTACACTTTCCCATCATTTTCCAAAAAATCAAATAAAAATAAAATCCAAAAAGATTTTACATTTTCTATCATTTTTCAAAAAGACAAAAATATATTTTTTCGAATTAGTGTCATTTTTTAAGCTTTCTCCCATGTCCAATCTTCCTGAACTACGCGAACCTGATTCTTGTCTTTCGAGACGTGATACGTAGGCAACCCACATAGGGTCCGGTCTTCCTAGTAAGTCTTAGGTTCTTGGCTTTGCGAGGCCTTAGCCATATCTTGCATGTTTAGCCACTTTTGGCCATATTGGCCATTCTTTCAAAATGGGGTCATTTTTGCAAAAGTAGTTCATTGACCTATGTCTCAGAATCCTGAGTTCGCAACTAAGTGTTCCACTACCTTAAGGTCCGTCCTTCTGAGTTTGCAATTTTAGCCACTTCTAGCCATATCGGTCATTTTTGCAAAAATGCGGCATTTCCGCAAATTAATTTTAGGCCATGATATTGGGAGTTTGAATCCATAAAAGCCTTAGTGAGGCATTTTCCAAGTCCGTGAGGTCAATCTTGTTGAGTTTGCATTAATAGTCACTCTTGGCCATGCAGGTTAATTTTCAAAAATAGTTGTCTTGCATGTGTCCAATAGGAGGTGCGGTCTCACATAGTGTCTTGAGTTGCTAATCTATTTGGTCCTATTTTTCTCATTCAGGTGTGGATCTATGTTCCAGGACTCGAGCATGACAGATACCCCAGGACAATTGCGTTCAGGAGTTACTTGAGGAGACGTTTTATATTTTGAGCCTGTTTTTAAGTCTCTTAAGTGGTTTAAGAGTTTGTCGAGTCTTTCATTATCGTACTTTCTATTTTGTATTTGAGAGACCAAAAAAAAATATAAATGAAAAATTCAAAAAGATTTTTGTTTCTTAATTTATTTTGTCCATTACCTTTTCAGAACTACACTTGATCTGATTCATGAGGGACATGATACGTAGGCAACCTGCATAGGGTTCGATCGAATCATAATTTAAAAAAAACAAAAAAAAAGAAGAAGAAAACAAAAAGAAGAAAAAGAGAAAAAAAAGAATGAAGTTGTGGGACGTGAGAAATGAGCGGAAAGAAAAGAGGGGGAAAGAAATGAAAAACCAAGCGGTGTTAGAAAGGAAAATGAAGAAGGAAATGGGGCAAGAAGAGTGAAACTGGGATGCTGCCATATGACCTTCATACCCTCGAAGCCATTCTAGAACCGTTAACTGTGATTAGGGGCATTGCACGAAATGTGATATTTTTATCTGATAAATGTCGTAACGCTAACATGTTGGCTTCGTTTTGATCCTCTTTGTTACTTTTATTATTATTATAACAGAGGGTGGTTAGTTTGTAGCACTTTGGTGATTCGTCCATACAACACCAAAAAGCACAAGGCAGTCATGGCTAGCAAAGAAATAGACACTGGGGTTGTACACCCACCAAGGGAGATTGTACAATCAGAATCGGAACTGAAAGAGGAGGTCCGAAGGTTGAAACAGCAGATGGCAGAAATGGATTAAGGGACACCCTCCACCCTCCACCCTCGTTCCCTACCAACTACATAGAAAACCCTGCTTCCATTCCACCACTCTCTCAATCCCAGATGCCCAATACTATTGATCTTTCCCCACAACACGCACCTGGCTTTACCCCTTACCACAACTACCCCGACACTTCAGCCCAAACTGTTCATGCTCCGCCAGCCAAAACAACCTCGTACCCTGCTCCGACATCTGCTCCTATTTTTGTACCCACTCCACAAGCTACCCTCCACCGATCCTTTAGTGAGCCCACATTCCCCGGTACAGATGCCCACTACTATGCACCGGAGCCCACCTTCAAAGTCCCAGATCCTTACTCTTACACTCCCTAATTTGAGCCTCATGTTGAAACTGACAAACCACCCAAGAACGCAGAGCAAGAAGAGATGTTTAGGAAGGTACAGAGTCTGGAGCAATCATTGAGAAATATGCAAGGGTTGGGAAACCAAGTGAGTGTGGCCTATAAGGATTTGTGTTTGTCCCCCGACGTCCAATTGCTTGCCGGGTTCAAAATGCCCAAGTTTGACTTGTATGACGGACATGGGAATCATGTAGCTCATCTAAGAGGTTATTGCAGTAAAATGAGAGACGCCGGGGGAAAAGACGAATTACTGATGGCATACTTCAGCCAGAGTCTGAGTAGGGCAGCTCTAGAATGGTACACCCAGCAGGATGCCAGCATGTGGTACACATGGGACGATTTGGCTCAGGCCTTTGCTCGACATTTTCAGTACAACATAGACATTGTCCCGGATCGCTTGTCCCTGACCAAGGTAGAAAAGAAGCCCAGTGAAAGCTTTAGAGAATATGATTTCCGATGGAGGGAGCAAGCTGCACGGGTCAATCCTCCGATGGAATAAGATGAGATGGTTGAATACTTTCTTCAAGCCCTGGAGCCTACTTACTTCGGCCATTTAATCTCAGCCATTGGTAAGCCTTTCAATGATGTGGTAAAGATGGGAGAAATGGTGGAAGAGGGACTGAAGTCAAGTAAGATCATGAGCTATTCTGCCTTAAAAGCCACGACACATGCAACTCAGAAGAAACATGATGATGTTGCCATGGATGTATCAGGATCGCGACATAGTCCAACGAGTCCTCCTCACCAATATACTCAACCTCAACCCCGACCCCAAACCTATCCCCCGAGCTCCACATAATCCACATCAGTACTATCCTCCGAACAACATCCAGTCATTTGTTCAACCATTGGGTCACTCCTTATGGCGAGACCAGCACCGCATAATACTCTTTCTCCTTCACAACATTGTCGAGCACCCAACAACCCTAGGAAACAGGGGAATAGAGGGGAACAAAGGCAAAGAAATAGTTTTACGCCAATCGGAGAATCCTACACAAGCTTGTTTGAAAAGTTAAAACAATCTAGCCTGATTGAGCCGTTCCTTGGCTATACTCCGGACCCATATGCAAAAGGTTTTGATCCTACTGTACAGTGCATCTACCACTCTAATGTCCAAGGACATAGCATTGAAGATTGTCGTGCTTTGAAAAGGGAGATAGAAAGAATGATTCAAGAAGGGATAATTGTGGTCCAGGATAGCGACACCCAGAATATTGCGCAAAATCCTTTACCTGCATATGATGATGCATACTTTGTGGGGAAGATGCGTGGTGACAGGGAGTATGAGAATCCTCTTGGGAACTTGCTGACTGAAGTTAATGATATTGAAATTGGTAAAGGTCCCAGTAATTTTGATGTGAAACCTAGTGGCTAAGATGTCGAGCTTGGTAATTGGAAAGACACTCCTTTCTTGGCTAGCCAGGGAGGAGTTTTGGTGGTTTATTTTGTTGTCATTTCTGTTTGTTCGGGTTATTTCAGAGTTGTAATCCGGATATTGTCTTGTGGCTCAAACTCTTCTTCTTCTTCTCATTTTGTTTAGTTCGTTTAGTTGTAGTAACTCGTCTAGTGTTATTTAGGATTGTTCCAGGGTTGTAACCTATGTCTATTTTGCTTGTCTTGGTCAAACCCTTTTCATCATCTGTCTAATGCAATCTCCTATTTTTTGTTAATTCTAGTCAGTTTTTATTTAAGTCATTTTTCATTTTATAGTCCTTTTCATGCCCACTCTAGTGACATGACATGCACGCATAATTCTCATCCTCATCTTGAAAGTTAGTCTAATTATGAAGCAATGATACAGTTTTGAATATGATAAAAGGATGCACTTGAGGAAACAATTAAAGATTCATGCATTCTGAGAAACCTGAAGCTTGAATTGAGCGAAGCTGAGGCATTTAGTTTGGAAATCAAGAGGTTGATGAGAGCATACAACAAGGGAATGTCTCTCAAGCAGTTTGAGGCAGATCAATCAGTGTTGAAATGCATTCTTCCACATCAAGATAAGTTTGAATCAAGTCTGCTTCGAAATGGCAAGGATCATTCATTGGTACAGAGGTATTACCCATTGACGCTTTTGTTTGGATTTCTTTGCTTATCTTCAATTGCATGTTTGTACTTGACATTTTTAAAGTTTGGTATGATGAATGCATTTTATTCTGCTACCCAAACACTTTTATCATTTGCTACCCATTTTGAGCCCTAATATTTTGTTTCATACCCCTCTTTTGGAATCAGAAATAGAGTCAGGAACTAGAAAAGGAAAAGAAAAAGAGAAAGAGAAGAAAAAAAGGAAAAGAGAAAAAGAAAAAAAAAAGAGAAAAGAAAAAAAGTAAAAAGGAAAAACAAAAGAGAGAAGGAAAAGAAAAAAACAACTTTGTTCTTTGAACTATGTTCGACCTGATTCTTGTCACCACAAGATACGTAGGCAGCCTTTCGGTTCGGTCACACCGAATAAAATATTTCATAATCCCCCAAAGTCAAGAGTGGGGAAAATTTTCTTAGAAATCCCATCAAGAAAAAAAATCCAAAAAATCCCCAAGCTCCAAGAAACTGGGGCAGAAGTTTTGGTTTTGCAAAAGATCTGATTCCAAAAGTTAAAATTTTGAACCATTTTCATCTTAAATTATTTTGAGTCTTCATGCCACCCTTTCTTTCTAGACTTGTCCAAAAGCTTAAATTACGGTCCAAAGAAAGACCTTCTGACCAATCTTTTAGGATGTCAAATCAAGTGCGTGGTCAAAGTATAATCTTCTTGTATCATAGGTAATACTTTGTTCTCAATACAAAGAGAGAAATGATAAAATGAGAGAGTCTTATCGGTGAAAACCCTCATGGGCACCGTAAGGCGACGGTGAGTTGAGAAAAAGAGCAAAACGAGAGAGACTTGATGGTGAAAACCCTTCAGGGCACTACAAGTCGACTGAGGATTGTGAATCAGATGGGACACTTGAAGTGCTGAAGCCCAGTTTCACAGCGATGAGGTACAACAAGAGTTGGATATTAGACTTGCTTGAGAGATTAGGCCACTTAATCCAAAGGTGCACGTCATGGTCATTAGAGTTGGTATCCACATCTGATAAGTTTCTACTTTGTAATTTTCTTGTTAGGTATCATCTTTTTCCCTTGTCCCTTATTTTGTTTCTCTTGTTTTGTTTGAGTCCCTTCTTCAGTCTGTTTGGTCAGAACAAGTGAGAAATGACTTTAAAATTTGCTACCAGCTTTCCAATTGCACAAAGCAGAGTCTGGCTAGCACATCCAAATGGCATAATTCAGGAAAGAACAGTATGCGCACGGAGTTGGTAACAATTAACATGCTTTGAGATTCATGTGAAATGCAAAGATTCAATAAATGTCAATTCATGAGCAAAATGCAACAAATAGAGGATATTGGGATCGAATGGAGTGAAGGTGTTTTCTGTGATAAATGTTAAAAGAAAATGGGTAGTCGATAACAGGCAAGGTCCTCCAAGTTGAAATCAAAGTTATCTTGGCAAGTGCAAAAGCATCCGTCTTCAAGGTCAAGGCCACAAACTAACCACCGTGTTTTAAACTCACAAGTTTTCTTTATCTGAAACAGGGATGAAGACTATGTTCATAACAAAGCTTGAATTTTTCAGGTGTAATGCCCCAATTCTACTTATGCAAAGGCTATTGAGAAGATCACACATCACCCCTAGGAGAAACACTTCCTAGTCTAGGCCTTTCAAGTTATATTTTGTTTTAGGAGACGCACTTCCTAAATTGAGATTTTACCCCCAGGAGATGCACTTCCCAGTCTGGGTATTTCAGGTTATATTTTTATTTTTAGGAGATGCACTTCCTAATGTTGGTCATTTAAATTCATTCCTAGAAGACAAACTTCCTAGATTTGGTTATTTACATTCATTCATAGGATACACACTTCCGAGTTTTAGTCATTGAAGTTTTACCCATTAGGAGACACACTTCCTAGTAGGGGTATTTTAGATTATACTTGTTAGGAGACGCACTTCCTGGCTTTGGTCATTTAAATTCATTCCTGGGAGACGCACTTCCTAGTTTTAGTCATTGAAGTTTCACCCCTAGGAGACGCACATCCTAGTCTGGGTCTGTCAGGTTATATTTTTGTTTTAGGAGACGCACTTCTTAAGTTGAGAATTTTCCCCTAGGAGACACACTTCCTAGTTTGGGTCCGTTTAAGTTTATTCCTAGGAGACGCACTTCCTAGCTTGAGTCATTGAAGTTTCGCCCCTAGGAGACGCACTTCCTAGTCTGAGTCTTTCAGGTTATATTTTTGTTTTAGGAGACGCACTTCCTAAATTGAGATTTTATTCCTAGGAGATGCACTTCCTAGTTTAAGTTATTCAAGTTTTACCCCCAGGAGATGCACTTCCTAGTTTTGGTTCATTCAAGTTTCACCCCTAGGAGACGCACTCCCTAGTTTTGGTTCATTCAAGTTTCACCCCTAGGAGACGCACTTCCTAATTTGGGTCATTCAGATTTTATTATTAGCAGACGCATTTGCTAGTCAAAGTTTATTGGTTTTACTCACATGATACACACATCCTAGTCGAGTCTTTAGTTTTACTCTCATCATTGCATCAATAACACAGGTGATTTACAGTTTTGCTAACAACTCACAAATCTTCCTAGTGCAAACTGGGGCAGAAAATTTTGTTTGTTTTGTTGTTTTGATTGCAGGACCCTCCTGGATAATGGGATTTAATTTAAAGTTTTTAGGACCCTCCTAGATAACAGGATTTAATTTTTAAAAGTTTTCAGGACCCTCCTAGATAATGGGATTTAATTCAAAAGCTTTCAGGACCTTCATGGGATTTAATTTTAAAAGTTCTCAGGACCCTTCTGGATAATGGGATTTAATTTTAAAAGTTTTCAGGACCCTCCTGGATAATGGGATTTAGTTTTTAAATTTTTCAGGACCCTCCTGGATAATGGGATTTAGTTTTTAAATTTTTCAGGACCCTCATGGATAATGGGATTTAGTTTTAAAGCTTTCAGGACCCTCCTGGATAATGGGATTTAATTTTAAATTTTCAGGACCCTCCTGGATAATGGGATTTAGTTTTTAAATTTTTCAGGATCCTCCTGGATAATAGGACTTAGTTTTAAAGCTTTCAGGACCCTCCTGGATAATGGAATTTAGTTTTAAGTTTTAGATGAGATTTAATTCGAAGTTTTTAGGGCCCTCCTGGATAACGGGATTTAGCTTTTGAATTCTTAGAGCTCTATAGGTAACATGATCTGATTAACACTCACTGTCACACCTCTTCCCCCCCCCCAAGAGGGTGAAGGAGTTTTTCCAATTAAAGGACAATCGAAATAGAATTTGTTTGTTTATTTCAGAGTCGCCACTTGGGAGATTTACAGTGTCCCAAGTCACCGATTTAATCCCGAATCGAGGAAAAGAATGACTCTGTATTACAGTCCGCGAACCAGAAATCCGGATAAGGAATTCTGTTAACCTAGGAGAAGGTGTTAGGCATTCCCGAGTTCCGTGGTTCTAGCACGGTTGCTCAACTGTCATATTCGGCTTGTTTATCTGATTTTTCATACAATTATGAGCTTATGTGCAGATTTTAACTCTTTACCGCTTTCATTATTATTATTATTATTATTATTATTATTATTATTATTATTATTTTATAGGGAATTGCAACGTTGTGAAAATGTATCTCGAACCGCGTCACAATCAAGGTACTCGTGGTCGTCGACACACTTTGACTCCGTTGAGATTTGGATTTGGGTCACATAAATGTGCACCCGAGTTTAAGAAAATTAAATTATTAAAGGCGCGCCTAAAGCGACTAGCGTATCATTTACTTTGGGTGGGGCCGTGAAATTTTGCTAAACGGTTCATCCCGAAGTCTAAGCAATTTTAAAGCAAATATTTACTGAGGGCCCCGCAATTTTGTATTTTTATTCGGCGAGGCTCATATCATTCTTATATTTTTTTTTAAAAGGAATTTGCAATGTCATGGACACGCATCTCAAACCACGTCACGATCAACGTACCCGTGATTAAAGACACATTTTGACTCCGTTGAGATTTGGATTTGGGTCACATAAATGTGCACCCGAGTTTAAAAAGGTAAGATTTATTAAAATGCGCGCCTAAAGTGATTAGCGTATTATTATTTTGGGTAAAGTCGTGGAGTTCGCTAAACGGCCTACCCCGAGTTCTAAGAAATCAACACATACATTTTGTGAGGGCCCCGCAATCTATGCGTTTTATTTGGCGAGGCTCGGCTCATTTTTAATCAGAAGGTCGTCCTATAGTGGCTATGTTTTCTATTGAGTTTGTCTCTAATAATGAAAGAAGAAGAACGGTTCAACTTTATTACATGCTTACAAGTTAGTTATAGTCGGGTTCCGAATATGATTTGCAAAATCCGAACATGAACGCGTATATGGGTAGTCGTTTAGATATTACGGGCCCAGGCCCAATGTGCATAACGTGAAACTCGGCCTGGGCCACCCTCATGCCAATTGGGCCTATTCAACTTATTCTATATATGTTTGACATTTATAAAAAGGGGGGGGGGCTGAAATGCAATGTACTGCTTGTCTTAATCAAGCCATATTCCTACCAACTTAAAACAGGCCATTTGTTTAAGGAAGTAACTATTAGGTACCTAACATGCTTCTTGACAAAACAATAATGAACTAATAGAACATGGCTACTACAACATTAATCCCTTTTAATTATAAGGAACACATAGAGTTTTCCAACTAAATGATATGTATATAAAGGTTCAGTTACATCATAGCTAACTACATAGTTCTATTAGAGAAAGTAAATTATCATGCAGACAACCAATTTTCAGTACATTTCTAAAGCTAATTCGAAATAACTTCAACTCTTCCAATTTTTTTTGTATTCATGCTTCAAATTTCAGCTTACATTGACAGTGTATCAGTCGTGTACCTGGTATAGGAAAGCAAAAGAAGAAGAGGAATGATCAGTGGAAGCAGTAGCATACACAACAACAGCAGCAACAGAAAAACAGCAACACAACCCCAGCAGTCAGATTTTTGTTACTAACAGCAGGCCCAGCAAAGCAAAATCCAATAATACCCAGTAGGAGAAACCAACAGCAGATTTAAACTAAACAGAAGTCCGGTGAACTTCTAGAAAACCCCAAAACACTCAACTGAAACAGTGTTGAACCAGCAGAGAAACCAGGAAAAACTAAGCTGAAACCCAGCAGTGTCCCAACAAATACAGGCTAAACAGAGAAGGAAACAGATGCAGAAAACAATAGCCTCTGAAAAAAATCCAGCACACTCTTAACTCTCTATTACTCTAAATTTAGGCTGACCTATTCAAGGCTTGAAAGTCCAGCCTTGTTTTTGCTTTTTTTCTTTTATCTCTCAACACTCAAAACTGTCCAGCCCTCAACTTAACTGTCCAGCCCTTAACTCTAAAAGTCAGCCTATTTATAAGCCAGAAATGGCAAGCCCCCAGGCTGCCTTGATCCCTTCAGCCTTTTTCTGCCTATACCCTTTAATTCCCCATGCCTAAATGTCTTTTTTTGATCCCCACTATATTGTTCCCCATGCTTGTCCTATTTGTTTTAATCAAGAGTCAAGGGTGTATTATAATATTCACTTAATTCTCATGCTTGTTGTTTTATTCCCTCTTGTCATTAAAATAAGTTTAACAAATGACCCCTAGGCAGTCCCCAGCTTTACAGCCTGTTAACATGTTACTAAACTCCCAAAATTACCCCTTAACCCTTTGCATATTACTGTGTTACCCTAACCCTTAATAGTCAGTATATAAACCCCTCTAAATTCAATTAATCACTGACTACTAGCTAATCAGCTTAAGCCTAACACTGATTCCTGTTAGGTTTCTACAGCTATATCCAATTCCTAAACTAAGTTCAACTCAAAAATCAGATCACAAACAGGGGTGCTAATCAAATGGTATGAGTTGGTCATATTGGGAGCCAATCCTGACCAACTCAGAGCCAACAAATGCAAAAGACAACAACCAACAGGCTAAGCTCGAAGCAGTGATGAATAATGAACAGGCTTCTATGAAAATCATGATGTTACTGAATGAATGAGTAGTCTAATTCACAGACAAAACTGAACATATTCCAAAGGTTCATTATAAGTTAGCATACAGATTTTGATGAATTACTGTGCTGGCAAACATACATGGAGGCTATTAATGAGCTATTGTCCTGTTTTCCTCTAATTTCAAACAAATTAATTGAAGACACTTATTTAAACGACTATACAAGCTATAATATATAGCAGGCAATCAATAAAACACCAAAACAAACTAAACACTATCTCAGGGTTCACAGAATTGACAGAAAATCAGAAACAAACCAAACTAAACATGAAAAACAGATAGAATTTATAGGAGAACAAAAGAAAGGACAAAAAATTACCTCAGGGATTTGAAATCAAAACTGACCCAAGCTCGTACTCGGACTCGACTATATTTGGGGTCGAATGGACTTTAATCGAAGTGTTCTCAACTGAGAACACCTCGGTTAAAGTCTATTAGACCCCGATCCTTTTGTTGATTTGGACAGACCCCCTAGAATTGAGTTCTAGGGTTCTTGGGGCTCGAATTAAGGATTCGAGCCTTTCTGGTTAGATTCGAATGGAACCAAGGTCATTCAGGGTGTGAGGAAGGTCAGGAGGTGTTGTGGTATGAGTTTGGGGTCGGTGGGTGTAGATCTAGTTTTTGCTCGAATCTTCGATTGAAGATTCGAGAAGCTGCAGGGTGATTCGAGGTAAATGGTTAACGGATTTGTGTTCAAGGTGGTTGGGTGCATCAGGGGTGTTATTTTGGTAGTCATCGGAGTCGTGGTTGCTAGGTTTACGGTGGGGGAATCCTAAGGCAGCTAGGGTTTGAGAGAGGGGGGTTCTGGGGACGAAGATGAACAGTGGGCGAGGGGGGTTTGGTTTGGGGCGTGGGGTGATGGATTGGGCCTTATATACGGTGTGTGTAGTTTAATCCTGGCCGCTGGATCACTCAAGATCGATGGCCAGGATTAGGGGAGTTAAACGATACGGCGTCGTTTGGTTAAGTAGGGGGGTCGGCTCGAACCAGGCAACGGGTCGGGTTCAGGGAACGGGTAAGGAAGATGAGACCCTGGCCGTTGGATTGATTTAATCCAACGGCTCCGATAAAAAGGAACCAAAATGACGTTGTTTGAGGCATCAGGGAGATTGACCAAACTGGACCGGTTGTAGGGTTGCTTTGGGCCTGGATTTGGGTCCACCTAGGGTGGCCCAATCCCGATTTCCTTCATTTTTCACCCATTTTCCTTCTTTTCTTTTAATTATCAAAATTAAACAAAAAATCCTAAATAAATTATAAAATCAAAAATAAAATTACACATATATTATTTAACACCTATAATGATTAACACACAATATTAAAAAAAATCATACAATGACAAGAAATACACGTGCATATTTTTTGTGATTTTCTTTTAACCAAATTATGGGTAATTAATTCGTAAATGCACCACTAATTCCTAAATGCATGCAACATGTATTTTTGTATTTTTAACTATACCAAGGCGAGCATTTACGGACAAAATAATTATCAAAACGTCGCGCAAATTCTCAAAAATATACCCGAAGGTAACTTGTTTTATTTCTTTTTCAATTTCTTTTGGAGTAGTTTCCGTGAAGCAAAAATCACGTGCTCACAACTGCCTCTCTTTGACCGAAAACACAAAGAGCTTTCGTGCAAAGATGAAGTGAGCGGATACGAGCGATTTTTGCCCTGTTGGAGTACTCCGTGTGAAGCATTTCTTGAGAAGAAGATTTAACCGAACCTTTGCTTCAAAGGTTTCCTACATATCCCTGGCTAAAGGGGAATCAGGTTAATGTAGTTCGGGAAATGTTGGTAGCTGGGACTACCATGGGACTACGATTTGCTATTACTGCTGCTGCACGCTGTTACTACTGCTTACAGATCTCCTTATTACATCGTTGCTTAAAAGAAAAATCAAGAAGCTAGGCTAGATAACGGATTACAAGATCCCGTCTATCCTCCATTTGTTCTTGACGCCTTGTTTTCTTGTCGGCTTGCATCTATTCCAGTGCTTCTTTTCTTTCGAGAACTGACGGGGATGATACTGGCCTTTTGCTTCTCTGAATACCAATTCTCACTGTCTAGTTCGGTCCGCCGGGGGTATGGCTTCCTTCATTAAGCTTTTCGGTGGTTCCTCCGGGGATACGGCTCTCTTCATCAAAATTTGTTATGCCGGGGATTTTTTGCTGTAACCTTCTGCCTTCCGGTGGGTTACTGATTTCAAGACCTGAAGTATAAGACTGAAAAGTATTCCTCTCGTTATACAGGTGGGCGCCTAAATGCAAAAATATGAAATGTATTCCCTCATTATACTGGTGGGCGACCTAGGACATGAAATGAAAAACAGAAATGTATTCCCTCGTTATACTGGTGGGCACCTAGGACATGAAATGAAAAACAGAAATGTATTCCCTCGTTATACTGGTGGGTGCCTAGGACATGAAATGAAAAAACAGAAATGTATTCCCTCGTTATACTGGTGGGCGCCTAGGACATGAAATGAAAAAACAGAAATGTATTCCCTCGTTATACTGGTGGGCGCCTAGGACATGAAATGAAAAACAGAAATGTATTCCCTCGTTATACTGGTGGGCGCCTAGGGAATAAAATGAAAAAACAGAAATGTATTCCCTCGTTATACTGGTGGGCGCCTAGGACATGAAATGAAAAAACAGAAATGTATTCCCTCGTTATACTGGTGGGCGCCTAGGACATGAAATGAAAAAACAGAAATGTATTCCCTCGTTATACTGGTGGGCGCCTAGGACATGAAATGAAAAAACAGAAATGTATTCCCTCGTTATACTGGTGGGCGCCTAGGACATGAAATGAAAAAACAGAAATGTATTCCCTCGTTATACTGGTGGGCGCCTAGGACATGAAATGAAAAAACAGAAATGTATTCCCTCGTTATACTGGTGGGCGCCTAGGACATGAAATGAAAAAACAGAAATGTATTCCCTCGTTATACTGGTGGGCGCCTAGGACATGAAATGAAAAAACAGAAATGTATTCCCTCGTTATACTGGTGGGCGCCTAGGACATGAAATGAAAAAACAGAAATGTATTCCCTCGTTATACTGGTGGGCGCCTAGGACATGAAATGAAAAACAGAAATGTATTCCCTCGTTATACTGGTGGGCTCCTAGGACATGAAATGAAAAACAGAAATGTATTCTCTCGTTATACTGGTGGGCGCCTAGGACATGAAATGAAAAAACAGAAATGTATTCCCTCGTTATATTGGTGGGCGCCTAGGACATGAAATGAAAAAACATAAATGTATTCCCTCGTTATACTGGTGGGCGCCTAGGACATGAAATGAAAAACAGCAATGTATTCCCTCGTTATACTGGTGGGCGCCTAGGACATGAAATGAAAAACAGAAATGTATTCCCTCGTTATACTGGTGGGCGCCTAAGACATGAAATGAAAAAACAGAAATGTATTCCCTCGTTATACTGGTGGGCGCCTAGGGCATGAAATGAAAAGACTGAAAAGTATTCCTCTCGTTATACAGGTGGGTGCCTGTTCAACTAAGACATAAAAATATCTGAATTTGTTTCCTCGTTCCTTCGAGAAATGTTTTTGACAACGGCAGAAAATTTTCTGCCCCGGCCTTGTGGCGTGTCTTTCTGCCATCATCAACATTTATTTTCCTGTAGAAATCAAAGAGAATTTTGTTAGTTTTAACATGGTGAGTGATTTTGTCACTCCTACTGGGGGATGATTTTCCTTTCCCTTTCCCTTGCTCTGTGCTCCCAAAACTGGTTGGGGATAAAGTTGCTTGCTGGGGATGATATGTCTGCTGGGGATGACATTTTTGCTGGGGATGGTTTTCCGTTTATCCCTTCCCCGCTCTTTTGTTTCAAAACATGCTGGGGGGTCCTCTTCAACTCCAAAATTACTCCCTTAAAAGTTTATCTTCTCCCAGCACTGCAGGGCATAAAATGTTATCATCTGGGGATAATGTTATTGAGGATAGGACTGTTGGGTTTATCTTGCTGCGGATTAATTCTCTCTTCCTCCTTCCCCTTTTCTGTGTTGTCTGACCTCCTTGGACCTTGGTCAGTGATCTATCGAAGTTCTGCTGGGGATCTTCTTGGAACTCGGTCCATAAGTCCCTCAACCATCGTTTTCCGCTTTTCTTCATGTTCCCCTTAACTTCCTAGGCCAGTTTGTCATTTGGTTTTGCAACAAAACCTTTTGTCTTATTGCCTTGACTTTGTCCTGTCCCCTTCGCATTTTGCTTTGTACCATTTTGGCCCCTGATAGTAAACTCTGAAAAATCCTCCTCAAAACAAATTTCTGGAAAAAAGTCTTTTTAGGCAAAGAAATGAAAAAGATAGAAAAAGAGAAAAATCTTTCTGAACAAATGCTGGGGGAGAAGAAAAGGAAAGAACTTATCTGGACGGTATGACTGGTCCCAACGATCATGTCGTGCATCACGTATTAATCGACCCAGTCTATTTTTATCAATCAATCTTCCTGATGGCCTCCCTTGCTGGGGATAAATAGGTGCCCACCTCTTCGCAAATGCGGATCCTTTTTGCCAATCTATCTTGTCGCCTTATAGTGCCCTTCGAGGGGTTTTCACTAATAAGACTCTCTCCTTTCTCTCAGCTCCCGTCGCCTTATGGTGCATGTGAAGGTTTTCACCGATAAGACTCTCTCGGTTTATTTCTCTCATCTTCCGTCGCCTTATGGTGCCCGTGAAGGTTTTCACCGATAAGACTCTCTCATTTTATTTTATTTTGCAGCGGGGGATTGGAGTGCTGCCGATATGACTCTCTCTTCTGGAGATTCTCTTCGGCTATCAATTCATTTCCAGTTTATGATCCTCTTCTTTGCTGGGGATCAGTGTATTACTCTCGGCTTTTATTTACCTGACTTGTCACCTCTCGGATACTGATCGGGATGTCTTTTTTGGACATCGATGTTTGGTTTTGTGTGGGTTTAAAGAAAGGCTATCAAAAATCCAAAAATAACTTCGACGGGTGGAACACTACAACTCTTGGAATCAACCCTTTTGAAACTTCAAAAACATAACTCTTGACCCAGTTTTCTTGCTTGGGGATTTTTATATTTACACTATGTGGAGCTATGCACACTATGCACACTATGCACATTATGGTGCACTATGACCGAGCCGTAAGGCGCCTACGTATCCTCTTTGAGGAATCAGGTCAAACGTAGTTCCTACGGTTCCTCTATTTTTCTTATGACCTTTATCTTGTTTTCATTTTTCATTTTTTCTTTTTTTATTCATATATTTTTCATTAGCGACTCCAAAAGAGGGGTACGAAAGAATAAATAAGGCTCAAAGGGGGGAAACGAAGGTTAAAAGTGTTTGGATAGAAGAAAGAATTGCCTCCGTCATTTCATTATCCAATAAGTACCAAGTACAAACAAACGAACCAATAACTGTCATAATCAAAGAAATTACGCAGAATATCTTTTGACTGCATCAGAATTGATAGCCATGTTGACGTATCTTCCTTCAATATCTGTTAGACATAAAGCGCCGTTGGACAATACTCTGGTCACGACATAAGGCCCTTGTCAATTTGGGGCGAACTTGACTTTTGCTTCGATCTGATGCGGGAGGATCCGTTTCAATACTTGTTGCCCTACTTCAAATTTTCTGGGGCGCACCTTCTTATTGCATGCCCTTGCCATTCTCCTCTGATACAACTGGCCATGACACACTGCTGTCAATCTTTTTTCATCTATTAAGTTCAACTGCTCCAGTCGAGTTTTAACCCATTCATCGTCGTCAATCCCGGCTTCAGCGACAATTAGGAGGGACGGAATTTCGACCTCTGCCGGTATTACTACTTCAGTTCCGTACACCAATAAATAAGGAGTTGTACCTACGGAAGTCCGAACTGTAGTGCGATATCCCAACAAGGCAAAGGGTAATTTCTCATGCCATTGTCTAGATCCTTCTACCATCTTCCTCAGTATCTTCTTGATGTTCTTATTGGCTGCCTCAACTGCTCTATTCGCCTTGGGACGATATGGGGTGGAATTGCGGTATGTAATCTTAAACTGTTGGCATACCTCCCTCATCAGATTGCTGTTAAGATTTGCACCATTATCCGTGATGATCACTTTTGGGACCCCAAATCTGCAGATGATATGGGAGTGAACAAAATCCACCACTGCCCTCTTGGTTACCGACTTGAAAGTTTTAGCCTCCACCCACTTGGTGAAGTAATCAATAGTCACCAGGATGAACCTATGGTTGTTGGTCGCTGCCAGCTCAATAGGCCCAATGACATCCATGCCCCATGCGACAAATGGCCATGGCGCTGACATTGTATGCAATTCTGTCGGCGGAGAATGAATCAGATCTCCGTGTATCTGACATTGATGGCATTTCCTCACGAAATTGATACAATCATGCTCCATAGTGAGCCAATAGTACCTTGCTCGAAGAATCTTCTTTGCCAATACATATCCGCTCATATGTGGCCCACAGACTCCAGCAAGCACCTCTGAAATAACTATCGTGGCTTGACCGGCGTCTATACATCTTAGCAATCCCAAGTCTGGGGTTCTTTTGTACAACACTCCTCCACTGAGGAAGAAACCATTTGAAAACGCCGAATGGCTCTTTTTTGGTCCCCGGTGGCCTGCTCCGGGTATATCCCCATCTTGAGGTACTCCTTTATGTCATAAAACCATGGCTCGTCATCCACTTCCTCCTCTACCACGTTGCAATAAGCATGCTGATCACGAACCTGAATGTGTAATGGGTCAATATACATTTTGTCGGGGCGGTGTAACATTGATGCTAAGGTGGCCAATGCATCGGCAACCTCATTATGAACTCTCGGGATGTGTCTGAATTCCACTTATCGAAATCGCTTGCTCAGATTGTGCAAACATTGTCGATATGGTATGAGTTTCAAATCCCATGTTTCCCACTCACCCTGAATCTGATGCACTAGGAGGTCCGAGTCTCCCAAGACCAAAACGTCCTGGACATCCATGTCTGCAGCTAGTCGCAGACCCAAAATGCATGCTTCATACTCGGCCATGTTGTTGGTACAATAGAAACGTAGCTGGGTTGTAACAGGATAGTGACGTCCTGTTTCCTAAATGAGTACCGCTCCTATTCCAACCCCTTTCGCGTTTGCGGCTCCATCAAAGAAAAGCTTCCAACTTGGTTCCTCGGGTAATTCCAGCTCACCTACATGCATTACTTCCTCGTCCGGAAAATACGTCCTCAATGGCTCGTATTCTTCATCAACAGGATTCTCGGTCAAGTGATCGGCCAGCGCTTGGGCTTTCATGGCCGTCCTCGTCACATAGACGATATCAAACTCTGTGAGCAAAATTTGCCATTTTGCTAACCTCTCTGTAGGCATAGGTTTCTGGAAAATGTACTTTAATGGATCCAAACGGGATATGAGATAAGTAGTATATGAGGACAAATAGTGCTTCAACTTCTGAGCCACCCAAGTTAGGGCGCAACACGTCCTCTCGAATTGAGTATACTTGACCTCATATACTGTAAACTTCTTGCTAAAATAATAAATGGCCTGCTCCTTCCTTCCTGTAATGTCGTGTTGCCCCAACACGCAGCCAAACGAATTCTCCAGGACCGTCAGATAAAGAATTAACGGTCTTCCCAGCTCAGGTGGGACCAACACAGGTGGATTTGACAAATACCCTTTGATCTGGTCGAAGGCTTCTTGACACTCCGTCGTCCAGTCTATCACAGCATCTTTCTTCAGCAGCCGAAATATGGGTTCACAAGTCGCCGTGAGTTGAGCGATGAACTTGCTGATATAGTTTAGTCTTCCCAACAGACTCATTACCTCCGTTCTGTTCTTTGGCGGTGGCAAATCTTGGATGGATTTGATCTTGGATAGGTCCAACTCAATACCCCGTCGACTGACGATGAATCCTAACAGCTTTCCTGATGGAACCCCGAAGGCACATTTGGCCGGGTTGAGCTTAATATCATACCTTCGAAGTCTTTGAAAGAACCTCCTTAGGTCTGCTACATGATCTTCCTGACGCCAAGACTTTATGATCACATCATCTACGTACACTTCAATTTCTTTGTGTATCATGTCATGAAACACAGCAGTCATTGCTCTCGTGTACGTTGCCCCACCATTCTTCAATCCGAATGGCATTACCCGGTAGCAGTAAGTTCCCCATGGCATAATGAAAGCCGTCTTTTCCGCGTCTTCTTCGTCCATTAAGATCTGATGATATCCTGCATAGCAGTCCACAAAGGATCCGATCTCGCGCCCAGCGCAATTATCAATCAATATATGGATGTTGGGCAATGGAAAATTATCCTTAGGACTTGCCTTGTTGAGATTGTGGTAGTCGACACATACCCTGATTTTCCCATCCTTCTTCAGCACTGGTACCACATTGGCCAACCAATCGGGATATCGAGTGACCCGAATAACGTTTGCCTGCAGCTGTTTGGTCACTTCTTCTTTGATCTTCACACTCATATCCGTCTTAAACTTCCTCAGTTTTTGCTTGACCGGAGGGTATGCCGGGTCAGTGGGCAATTTGTGAACCACTAGATCGGTGCTTAATCCCGGCATATCATCATATGACCATGCAAAAACATCTTTGAACTCAATGAGGGCTTTGATTAATGCCTCCCTGATGTTTGGCTCAATGTGGATGCTGATTTTGGTTTCTCTGACGTTATCTGCATCCCCTAGATTTACAACTTCGGTGTCATTCAGATTAGGCTTGGGTTTCTCTTCGAATTGGCACACTTCTCGGTTTATTTCTTCGAAGGCTTCATCCTCGTCATATTTGGACTCATCATCATTGTCACACCTCCTTTTTACGCACCCGCGAGGGCGCAGGGGAGTTTTTCCAATTTAAGGACAATCGAAACGGGATTTGTTTATTTATTTCAGAGTCGCCACCTGGGAGATTTAGGGTGTCCCAAGTCACCCATTTTAATCCCGAATCGAGGAAAAGAATGACTCTATATTACAGTCTGCGTACCAGAAATCCGGATAAGGAATTCTGTTAACCCGGGAGAAGGTGTTAGGCATTCCCGAGTTCCGTGGTTCTAGCACGGTCACTCAACTGTTATATTTGGCTTGATTATCTGATTTTGTACATGTTAAACCTATGTGCAAGTTTTAAACTCTTGACCGCTTTTATTATTATTTTTTACGAGAATTGCAACGTCGTGAAAATATATCTCGAACCACGTTACATCAATGCACCCGTGGTTATTGACATATCTCGACTCCGTTGAGATTTAGATTTGGGTCACATAAATGTGCACCCGAATTAAGAAAAATAAATTATTAAGACGCGCCTAAAGCAACTAACGCATTGTTATTTTGGGAAAGGCCGTAAAATTTGCTAAACGGCATGTCCCGGATTCTAAGTATTTTTAATATATATACATTTAGAGGGCCCCGCAACTTCTACATTTTTGTTTGTCGAAGCTCGTCTCATTTATTATTAAAAGGAATTTACAACGTCATGGAAATACATCTCGGGCTACGCCATAATCAATATACCCGTGATTAGAGACACATTTCGATTCCGTTGAGATTTAGATTTGGGTCACATAAATGTGCACCCGAGTTTAGGAAAATTAAATTATTAAAGGCGCGCCTGAAGCAACTAGCGCATTATTATTTTGGGGTAGGGCCGTGAAATTCGCTGAACGGCCCGACCCGGAATCTAAGTATTTAATGCATATATTTTTGTGAGGGCTCCGCAATCTGTACATTTTTTATGTGGCGAGGCTCGTCTCATTTTTATTTATTTATTTATTTTTTCTTTTTTTTCTTTTAGAAATAGGACAAGGCTAAAATAACTATGTTTTGTGCTACTTCGCGAGATCATAGGTTATAAATTGAACTTATTTGATGAAGCGAGTATTTTCCCGCGGAATTAAAATTGCTACTATAATTGCAACATTACTACCACATGTATAAACAATTATTAAGACAAACTAAATAATTAACACCTTTCAGAATATGTGCAAACCCCTATTATGACAAATATTTGGATAACAACAGTTTAACACGAAGAAACAAAATGGCAAATAGCTACTTAAAATAACGAAACAACGGAAAAGAACTAGGATACCATACGGAGTTAATTATCAAAAATAGCAATTCGCAATCATCATGTATATATGTCTCGCGCAATTTCGCGTACTATCCGCATGAACTAGGATTGTATTTCAATAAAACACATGTACATATTACTAAACAACAAATATGAAGGACACGGACAGAGATGACCTACTTGATATTATCGTCCGATGCGTTTGACCTGCGATGAAACCTCGGACAACAAACTTGACGTACCGGACCTCGACGAACCAAAGGCGACCTCAACGGACTGCACGACGACAGTGAAAGAACAGCGATAACCTGGGCTGGTTGGTTGTCGCGTTTGGACAGTACAGCTGGAGCAGTGGTGTTTGGACGGTGTTCAGTGGTCGTTTGATCCACTGCTGGGCGTGAGGAAACGACGCGGAGACTGGTGGTGGCGTGAAGTCGAGCTGGAGGTTTGGTGGTGTACGCCGGTGGTCGACGAGGCTGGGTAGCAGGTGGTCGTGGGCTGCTGTTTGACGGATGTGCTGAAAACGAACAGCAGCAACAATGGCTGCTGCTCGACCGACGCAGCAATGGGGTCGACGATGAACCTAGGAGGATGAGAAATGGTCGTGAGCTGGTGGTGTTTGACTGTAGGGTCGAGGGTTATGGAGGAGGCAGAAGCTGCGGTGGTGGTGTTTGGGTGGTAGGTTGACGATGGCGGAGCTGGGGAGTTGCGACGAGGGGGTGGTGGTGGTTGCGGATGGTGTTTGGACGTGGGGTTTGGGTAGGGTTTTCTCTGGTTTTGCCAAGGAGAGGAAGAAGATGACGCACAGTGTCCTCTTTCAATTTTTCAAAATCCTCCCCTGTTCAAAATGTTTTTGTCCGTGTTTTGTAACGGGTTTGCCCAGAAAAATGAGCCCCACGCGTGGTGAGGTTCGAGACTTATGTTCCCCACGCGTGGTGGGGTTCCCCATGTGTCATGGACTCGGTTTATTATGGGTTAGGCCCGAAAATTAGGCTTAAAACCGGGTAGTTTGAACCCGAATATTATTCTTTTACCCGGATCCGAGAATAAGAACACGACGTTGCTTACTAATCCTATGTAAGCAAAATAACTACAAAAATAAGACTAATATTTAAAACAAAACTATATCTTTTTTTTTTAATATCTTTCAAGATTTAAAATAACTACAAAATATTAATAATACTATTTTTTGTAATTTTCGTTTTTTTTAATAAAGACAAAATGTAAAGTAATATCTTTGTATTTTTTCCAAAATTAAAATGACTACAAAACATTAATAGAATTATATTTTTTTGTAATTTTTGAATTTATATAAAATACCAAAATAAAGTACAATTTTTGTATTTTTTTCAAATTTATGAGAAATACATAAACTAAAATTTATATATGTATTTTTGTGATTTTTTATTTTGCAACGAAATAAAGTAAAAATAGTTAAAATGGCTATATTAGACCCAATTACATATTTATGCTAAAAAAGTGTGAAAATCCTCGGGGAGGGTCAAAAATCACGTGCTTACAGCTGCCCCTCTTTGACTGGAAACACGAAGAGTTTTCCGACAAAGAACGACTAGACGTGTTTTTGACCCGACCATTATTTGGAGGGGACTACACTACGGAAAGGAAAGGAATGTGACCGAGCCCTGGTATCTGAGTTGCCTACATATCCTTGGTTATAAAGGAATCAGGCCACGTGTAGTTCGGAAATGAGAGAGATGGTAGAGTGTACCGAGGTGAGGAGCCGATCGAGGTGCCGTTCCATTGAGGTTCCGGTCCGCGGTCCTGTCATTACATCAAAAATGATAACTGAAAAGACTAACTAAACCTATCAGCTACTAGTTACAAGGATTCCTATCTCTGAGTCTTCTGAAACTTGATCTTGAGTCTTGAATGGTGCTTCATACAGACTTTGGATTTGAACCTTGATACTTGCTAATTGTAGGCGCTAGTTCTTGAGTAGACCACCTCTGTTCTCCACTTTCGTGCCTTGGATTCATCATTCATTTTTTCTCTTTTTTCTTGTTTTTTTTTTTGACCAGCCTTTTGTGAATGCTGGGGATTTTTATTGCTTCCTGCTGGGGATTCCTGTTGTATTCCTCTGCTTTATTGATTCTGAGTGTGCTCCTTTCTCATATGAGCGGGCTTTTGACTTCAATACTTCAATTATATTCCCTTATTCTCCAGGTGGGTGCCTGATTTCTATTTCTTTTATCCTTGTTCTCCAGGTGGACGCCTGATTTCTTCCTTCCTTTGTCCTTATTCTCCAGGTGGACGCCTGATTACTTCTTTTCTTTGTCCTTGTTCTCCAGGTGGACGCCTGATTTCTATTTTCTTTGTCCTTGTTCTCCAGGTGGACGCCTGATTTCTTCTTTTCTTTGTCCTTGTTCTCCAGGTGGACGCCTGATTACTTCCTTTCTTTGTCCTTGTTCTCCAGGTGGATGCCTGATTTCTATTTTTCTTTGGCATACAACAACCTCCGTTCTACAGGCGGGTCCCTGACAACCAAAACAAACAAAACAAACAAAATTTCCTAACCCAGTTTGTACTGGGAAAATTCGTGAGTCGTTAGCAAAATTGTAACTCATTTATACTACTGATGCAATGATGAGTAAACTAAAGACTAGGCTAGGATGTGCATCTCCTACGGGTAAAACAAAAACTTTTGTTAGCAAATGCGTCTGCTAAAATAAAACCTCAATGACTCAAATAACTGTCTTCCCTCATTATACTGGTGGGCGACCTAGAACTTAAAAGTATTCCCGCATTATACTGGTGGGCGACCTAGAACTTAAATGTATTCCCGCATTATACTGGTGGGCGACCTAGAACTTAAAAGTATTCTCGCATTATACTGGTGGGCGACCTAGAACTTAAAAGTATTCCCGCATTATACTGGTGGGCGACCTAGAACTTAAATGTATTCCCGCATTATACTGGTGGGCGACCTAGAACTGAAATGTATTCCCGCATTATACTGGTGGGCGACCTAGAACTTAAATGTATTCCCGCATTATACTGGTGGGCGACCTAGAACTGAAATGTATTCCCGCATTATACTGGTGGGCGACCTAGAACTTAAAAGTATTCTCGCATTATACTGGTGGGCGACCTAGAACTTAAAAGTATTCCCGCATTATACTGGTGGGCGACCTAGAACTTAAATGAAAGGACAGAAATGTATGTCTCTGTTATATGGGCGGGCTCCCAACTTCAATACTAACTTAAAAGGAAATGCCTCTCTCACGGGTGAAAACTAAACTTAGGAGGAAATGCATCTCCTATGGGTAAAACTAGACTTAGGAGGAAATGCATCTCCTATGGGTGAAAACTGAACCTAGGAGGGAACTTTAGCCTATTCGAGGGCGGACGAACCCAAAATATCGTATTCGAGGGCGGATGAACCCAAAATATCCTGTTTGAGGGCGGATTAACCCAACATATCCTGTTCGAGGGCGGATGAACCCAACATATCCTATTCGAGGGCGGATGAACCCAACATATCCTATTTGAGGGCGGATGAACCCGACATATCCTATTTGAGGGTGGATGAACCCGACATATCCTATTCGAGGGCGGATGAACCCATTATATCCTATTTGAGGGCGGATGAACCCGACATATCCTATTTGAGGGTGGATGAACCCAACATATCCTATTCGAGGGCGGATGAACCCATTATATCCTATTTGAGGGCGGATGAACCTAACATATCCTACTTGAGGGCGGATGAACCCAAAATATCCTGTTTGAGGGCGGATTAACCCAATATATCCTGTTCGAGGGCGGATGAACCCAACATATCCTATTCGAGGGCGGATGAACCCAACATATCCTATTTGAGGGCGGATGAATCCGACATATCCTATTTGAGGGTGGATGAACCCGACATATCCTATTCGAGGGCGGATGAACCCATTATATCCTATTTGAGGGCGGATGAACCCGACATATCCTATTTGAGGGTGGATGAACCCAACATATCCTATTTGAGGGCGGATGAACCCAACATATCCTATTTGAGGGCGGATGAACCCAACATATCCTATTTGAGGGCGGATGAACCCAAAATATCCTATTTGAGGGCGGATGAACCCAACATATCCTATTTGAGGGCGGATGAACCCAACATATCCTATTTGAGGGCGGATGAACCCAACATATCCTATTTGAGGGCGGATGAACCCAACATATCCTATTTGAGGGTGGATGAACCCAACAGATCCTATTTGAGGGCGGATGAACCCAAAATATCCTATTTGAGGGCGGATGAACCCAACATATCCTATTTGAGGGCGGATGAACCCAACATATCCTATTTGAGGGCGGATGAACCCAACATATCCTATTTGAGGGCGGATGAACCCAACAGATCCTATTTGAGGGCGGATTAACCCGACATATCCTATTTGAGGGCGGATGAACCCAACATATCCTATTTGAGGGCGGATGAACCCAACATATCTTTAAGACTTGAAAATGTCTTACCTCGAATACTTGCTGGGGATTGGGATGAATTTTCCTTTTCTACCTTCCCCAAATTTTTATTATTATTCTAACATATCCTGTTTGAGGGCGGATGAACCCAACATATCCTATTTGAGGGCGGATGAACCCAACATATCCTATTTGAGGGCGGATGAACCCGACATATCCTATTTGAGGGCGGATGAACCCGAAATATCCTATTTGAGGGCGGATGAACCCGACATATCCTATTTGAGGGCGGATGAACCCCACATATCCTGTTTGAGGGCGGATGAACCCCACATATCCTGTTTGAGGGCGGATGAACCCAACATATCCTATTTGAGGGCGGATGAACCCAAAATATCCTATTTGAGGGCGGATGAACCCGACATATCCTATTTGAGGGCGGATGAACCCGACATATCCTGTTTGAGGGCGGATGAACCCAACATATCCTGTTTGAGGGCGGATGAACCCAACATATCCTATTTGAGGGGGATGACCCCAAAATATCCTTAAGACTTGAAAATGTCTTAACGCGAAAACTTGGTGGGGATTATTTACTTACCTGTTGGGGGGGTAAAATGTTATCAGCTGGGGGTACCTGACTTCCAGAAAATTTTCTAAATGGAAGGAAAATTTTCTGCCCCAGTTTGATAATATCCCTTGTGGCATGCGTTTCTGCATCAATGCCATTTCCTTTACCTGTTTCAAATCAAACAAAATTTGTTAGTTTAAAACATGGTGGTTGGATGTGATACTCCTATTGGGATGACTTTCCCTTTCTCTTTCATTGCGCTGTGTTGCACAACTTGTTGGGGACGATTTTATTTGCTGGGTACAATCCCTTTCTGCTGGGGATATCCCTCTTCTTTCTGTTCATGGGCCTTGGCCTTGAGGCTTATAACTTTTGATAAAGGCAATGGTATCCCTCTTGACACTTGTCAATCCTTCTATCAATTCCCTTTTGCTGGGGATATCTTTTGACATTGGCCTCGCGTTTGTTCCCTGCTGACTATACCACTTGGATGTACTAGTCAGATCTCATTTTGGAAAGATGATGGCCTATTTTGAAGTCAATTCCCACTTGTTCTGACCAAACCGACTCTATTGGGGATTTTTCTATGAAAGGAAAAAAGATAAAAGGGAACAGAATAAAAGGACAAAAGGAAAAAGATGACCTTTTAACAAAAAACTATAAATAAAAATCTATCAAACGCAGATACCGACTCTAATGGCCATGACATGCATATGCGGCCTGTCCTCCGCCGTTAATCATCTTTCAAGATCTTCAATTGGCGATTCCCCATCTGATTCTCAATCTTATTCGACTTGTAGTGCCCGAAGGGTTTTCACTATCAAGTCTCTCTCATTTTTGGTTCTTTTCTCAGCTTCCATCGCCTTATGGTGCCTGTGAAGGTTTTCACCAATAAGACTCTCTCGTTTTTATATCTCTCCCCAGCTGGGGATTTGGAGTGTTGCCGGTATGACTCTTTCTGTTGGAGATTAGAGTCCTTTCTGCTGTGGAACAGAATGTTATGTTCGCCGGTAAGACTCTTCATTTGTCTGACTTGGCATCTTTTGAAGACTGATCAGAAGGTCTTTCTTTGGACCGTAATGTGGGTTTTGGACAAGGTTAGAAAGAAAGGGTATAAAAGGCTCAAAAATACATTAATTCTGGGTTATTAGTTACAACCTTCAGAATTAGATTTATTTACAACAAACACAACTTTTGCCCCAGTTTCTTGCTTGGGGATATTTTAATTGATTTTTTTTCATTTTTCAAAATTATGACCGAGTCGTGAAGCGCCTACGTATCCTCTTTGAGGAATCAGGTCAAACGTAGTTCCCAATTCCTCTTTTCCATTTGACTTTCTTCTTTTTTTTCTTTTTCTTTTTTGTTATCACTTTTCTTTTCTTTTCTCTTTTCATTTCTCCTTTCTTTTTGTCGTTTTTTCTTTCTCTCTTTTTTCTTTTATTCTTCTTTTTCCATTTTGTTGTTTTCTTTTCTTTCTTTTCTCTTATCTGTCATGCTCGCGTATTTTATTCGTTGCTACTAATTCCGAACGAGGGGTATGAAAGAAAATAAATAAGGCTCAAAAGGGGTAACGAAGGATAAAGTGTTTGGGTAACAGAACAAAATGCCTTCGTCATTCCAGTCTTCAAAACATGCCAAGTGCAAACAACACAACTTAAATTTGTAGTCTCTTCTGATGGTGCTGGACTTGACAATTATATTCAACATCTGTTTGGTCATTTGTCACTTCTAAAGCACCGTTGGGCGACACTCTTATTTTCATTATTATGAACGACCCTCATGCCAATTTAGGCGAATCTTTCTTTAATGGTTTTCTTTGCGTTTAACTTGCCCCAGTTCCACATGACTCGGGCTCCAAATAATCTCAAACCGTACTTATTTCCTTTAAATGCTTTGATCGCCTTTCCGAGGTTTTATGATTAACTTTTAAGCTTAGGCCCAAACTGTGTGCGCGTGTCATGTCACTAGAATCGGCGCCGAACAAAAATGATAGAAGGACTAAACAAAAAGATGACTGGAAATAATAAAAGACCGGCTTTTGTATTAGATTACCGGTGAAATGGTTTGAAAAAAACAAAACAAACCGGAATAAAATCCTAAACAACCTGGACAAAACTTAAACAAACCGCTATGATAAAAAAAATGGAAAGATAAGAAGGTTTGACACAGGACAAAATCCGAATTACAATCCTAATAATCCGAACAACAGAAATGACAACAAAATAAACCACCACAAGCTTTTCTCTTTCTAACCAAGGAACGGAGCGTCCTCCCATTTTATCAAACTTGGCATCGTAGCCACTGAGCTTCACATCAGCATTGCCTAGACCATTACCATCTTCAATATCATCAACCTTAGTCAACAAGTCCCCAATAGGATTCGACTGCTTCTGTTATCAGGCATGATCCTAGCAGAGCGTGCATCATGAGGTGCAAGTAAAGGATTCTGGGTGTCATTGTCTAGCTTACCACAAACCAACCACCTTAACAACATCTCTAAAACAAACAGGTTAGAATGGACTCAGTCGGTCCCCATTATTAACATCTTTTTTCTTTTTTTTTCGATTTTTTCCTTTTCTCTTTTTTCATTTTTCTTCGTTTTTTTCATTTTTTTTCTTTTCTTTTCCCCTTTTTTCTTTCTTTTTTTTTCATCCTCTTTTTCATTTTTTTTTTTTGCTTTTCTTTTGTTGTGGTCGAATCTTATGGAGATTTCCTACGTATCATGACCCCGCATGAATCAGACCTTGCGTAGTTCGGACCGCTGAAAGATAAACAATACTAAACATTTTTCATATTAGAACAAACTGGGTTTCAAAGGTTCAAATATGAACTACAAACTCAAAAATCAAACAAACCACATATTTTAATCAAAAGCTTTACAAACTCAAAAACAAAAGGCTAGCTCCCTTTCTCTGTTCGACAAATGCAACCAAACGGTTATTTTTGCAAATGTGGCCCCTTCCAAATTTCACATGAATTTTGAGGCCGGGGAGGATTATTTATGACACTTTACAAACTTGTCCGTTCTTTTACGAAAATAGCCTTTCGACAACTGAAAGATACTCTAAGGCTATTTCGCAAGAACAGTTTAAGACGCGGCCGAAGCTGGCTCGGTTTATTTTATTTTTTCATTTTTTTACTAAACATCCAAAAGGCATTCACCTGACCGTTTACTCTTTGTTTTTTTTTTTTGTTTTTTTTTCAAATTACGATAAAAACCTTGTGTTGCAAACACGGCCTTTCGACGTCTCGGGGACGAAGCTTTTTAAGGCTGTGTGGGTCAACTGAACCAAACTCCCAGACATGACCCAAAAGGTGGCTGTTTACGCAAAGTCAGCCTTCCGGCGTCCCTTTCGGGAACATTCGGCTATTTATGACAAACAGCATCTCCTGACTTAGTTATGACTCTTTTATTATTTTTTTTCAAAAATAGGAAACTCAATATTGCAAACACGGCCTATCAACGTCTCGGGGACGAAGATTTTTAAGTCCGTGTGGGTCAACTGGACTAAATCTTAAAATGACCCAAAGGTGGCTGTTTATGCAAAGTCAGCCTTCCGGCGTCCCTTTCGGGAACATTCGGCTATGTCTTGATAAAACAGCGTCACCCGACTTCTTTATGACAAAAACTAAAATTTGACATGTATTTTTTTTATTATTATTATTATTTGTTTTTTGGCTTTTTTAGCAAAAGGTGGGGTTGGACCCGATGAGGGTTGCCTACGTATCTCACATCCGGTGAGAATCAAACCCGCGTAGTTCGGGCCAATAAACTATTTTTGAGAAGACCCTTTTCCATTTTCTATTCTTTTTTTTTATTTATATAACAAACTATTATTTTTCATTCATAACAAACAAACTAACTAACGTAAAACATAAAACATTCCTTCTTTTTTCCTTTGTTTTTCTTATTCTAAAGAAAAAGAATTTTTCTTTTTTTTTTTGGAATTTTTACCTTAAATAAAAGAAATGCTTAAAAAATATTTTTTTGAATTTTCTTTTGAATTTTTTTTTGGATTATATATATATTTATTTTGGAACAAATAATAAAATCACGTTCAACGCCCGACTCTTTTTATATTTTTTATTTATTTATTTTTGGCATTTTCATAGACAAGCAAAATAAAATAAAAAAACATTTTAAAACCAGACTCTTTTTCATTTTCATTTAATGGCAAAACAAACTATTTTCTTTTCAATATTTTTGGAAAAAAAACAAGACAGAACAATGATGATTTTTTTTCTATTTTTCCTTTGCTTTTAATATAACAAACTAATAAGACATTTTTTTTCATTTTCTCAAAATTTCGGCAGAGTTTCGATACTACTCGGACATTGGTTTCTTTTTTCTAAAAATAAGTAGTTATATCTCTACACTGTTATTTTTTTTTTCTCCTCTTTTTCACGATTTTTTTTAATCTGTGGAAAATAATGAAAACATACAAAATCTTTTGAATTTTCATGCTTTGTTTATATATATATTTTTATTTTTTATATTTATTATTACTTTAAAAAAAAGGTGGCATGGGAGACATAATGATTTCCAAGACTTCTTGGATTCCGCAAATGCCCCCCATGCGCTTTTCCCAACATATGAAGCATGGGGGACATAGGAAATTCCAAGACTTCTTGGATTCCACAAATGTTCCCTAGGTGCTTTTCCCAAAAATGAAGCATGGGGGACATAGGGAATTCCAAGGCTTCTTGGATTCCACAAATGTTCCCCATGTTTTTTGATTAAAATAACACCATGCTGGAAAAACGTGCAACCTTCTTATTAAACGTGGTCAACATAACAAAGTGTGTCATTTGTCTGCCACTATCATTGGTCCACCAAATGACTCATTCACCCTTGAATAAATATAACATGTAGCACATAGGATGCCGAAGATGGTCTATTATTTTCAGGTTGCTTGTCCTAGACGGACCCAACCCCTGTGTTGAGTCCCCTAAGTCAGATGCACATGATGCAAATAAACGTTCCTACTAGGGATCCGGCATGAAGCTGAGTTATTCTAAGTTCATAACCTGGGTATTTGTTCTAGACAGTGTACCCGAGCGGACAACTCGAGCTGAGGAAGGAGCTCCTTTCCGGGAACCAAAAGGCCAGCCGGCTTAGAAACTTTCCGAGCCTCTTTTATTTAGGGTATGACACTAACAGAATAGGGAGTCTCAACCAGTAAGCACATCCCCGGAGGTAAGAAGAGAAAGGTTTCGGCACAGTTTATATACAGTTCAAATAATATCAAAGCGGTAAAAGCATCATTTGGCACATTAGGCTCAAACATGTAAAAATCAGATAAAACCAAATATAACAACTTATCTAAGCTCGAATTTCTAACCCTGAACTAGTGGTTCTGGGTCATCTTCCCCAGCAGAGTCGCCAGAGCTGTCACACCTCCTTTTTACGCACCCGCGAGGGCGCAGGGGAGTTTTTCCAATTTAAGGACAATCAAAACGGGATTTGTTTATTTATTTCAGAGTCGCCACTTGGGAGATTTAGGGTGTCCCAAGTCACCTATTTTAATCCCGAATCGAGGAAAAGAATGACTATATATTACAGTCTGCGTACCAGAAATCCGGATAAGGAATTCTGTTAACCCGGGAGAAGGTGTTAGGCATTCCCGAGTTCAGTGGTTCTAGCACGGTCGCTCAACTGTTATATTTGGCTTGATTATCTGATTTTGTACATGTTAAACCTATGTGCAAGTTTTAAACTCTTGACCGTTTTTATTATTATTTTTTACGAGAATTGCAACGTCGTGAAAATATATCTCGAACCACGTTACATCAATGCACCCGTGGTTATTGACATATCTCGACTCCGTTGAGATTTAGATTTGGGTCACATAAATGTGCACCCGAATTAAGAAAAATAAATTATTAAGACGCGCCTAAAGCAACTAACGCATTGTTATTTTGGGAAAGGCCGTAAAATTTGCTAAACGGCATGTCCCGGATTCTAAGTATTTTTAATATATATACATTTAGAGGGCCCCGCAGCTTCTACATTTTTGTTTGTCGAAGCTCGTCTCATTTATTATTAAAAGAAATTTACAACGTCATGGAAATGCATCTCGGGCCACGCCATAATCAATATACCCGTGATTAGAGACACATTTCGATTCCGTTGAGATTTAGATTTGGGTCACATAAATGTGCACCCGAGTTTAGGAAAATTAAATTATTAAAGGCGCGCCTGAAGCAACTAGCGCATTATTATTTTGGGGTAGGGCCGTGAAATTCGCTGAACGGCCCGACCCGGAATCTAAGTATTTAATGCATATATTTTTGTGAGGGCTCCGCAATCTGTACATTTTTTATGTGGCGAGGCTCGTCTCATTTTTATTTATTTATTTATTTTTTCTTTTTTTTCTTTTAGAAATAGGACAAGGCTAAAATAACTATGTTTTGTGCTACTTCGCGAGATCATAGGTTATAAATTGAACTTATTTGATGAAGCGAGTATTTTCCCGCGGAATTAAAATTGCTACTATAATTTCAACATTACTACCACATGTATAAACAATTATTAAGACAAACTAAATAATTAACACCTTTCAGAATATGTGCAAACCCCTATTATGACAAATATTTGGATAACAACAGTTTAACACGAAGAAACAAAATGGCAAATAGCTACTTAAAATAACGAAACAACGGAAAAGAACTAGGATACCATACGGAGTTAATTATCAAAAATAGCAATTCGCAATCATCATGTATATATGTCTCGCGCAATTTCGCGTACTATCCGCATGAACTAGGATTGTATTTCAACAAAACACATGTACATATTACTAAACAACAAATATGAAGGACACGGACAGAGATGACCTACTTGATATTATCGTCCGATGCGTTGGACCTGCGACGAAACCTCGGACAACAAACTTGACGTACCGGACCACGACAGTGAAAGAACAGCGATAACCTGGGCTGGTTGGTTGTCGCGTTTGGACAGTACAGCTGGAGCAGTGGTGTTTGGACGGTGTTCAGTGGTCGTTTGATCCACTGCTGGGCGTGAGGAAACGACGGGGAGACTGGTGGTGGCGTGAAGTCGAGCTGGAGGTTTGGTGGTGTACACCGGTGGTCGACGAGGCTGGGTAGCAGGTGGTCGTGGGCTGCTGTTTGACGGATGTGCTGAAAACGAACAGCAGCAACAATGGCTGCTGCTCGACCGACGCAGCAATGGGGTCGACGATGAACCTAGGAGGATGAGGAATGGTCGTGAGCTGGTGGTTTTTGACAGTAGGGTCGAGGGTTATGGAGGAGGCAGAAGCTGCGGTGGTGGTGTTTGGGTGGTAGGTTGACGATGGCGGAGCTGGGGAGTTGCGACGAGGGGGTGGTGGTGGTTGCGGATGGTGTTTGGACGTGGGGTTTGGGTAGGGTTTTCTCTGGTTTTGCCAAGGAGAGGAAGAAGACGACGCACAGTGTCCTCTTTCAATTTTTCAAAATCCTCCCCTGTTCAAAATGTTTTTGTCCGTGTTTTGTAATGGGTTTGCCCAAAAAAATGAGCCCCACGCGTGGTGAGGTTCGAGACTTATGTTCCCCACGCGTGGTGGGGTTCCCCATGTGTCATGGACTCGGTTTATTATGGGTTAGGCCCGAAAATTAGGCTTAAAACCGGGTAGTTTGAACCCGAATATTATTCTTTTACCCGGATCCGAGAATAAGAACACGACGTTGCTTACTAATCCTATGTAAGCAAAATAACTACAAAAATAAGACTAATATTTAAAACAAAACTATATCTTTTTTTTTAATATCTTTCAAGATTTAAAATAGCTACAAAATATTAATAATACTATTTTTTGTAATTTTCGTTTTTTTTAATAAAGACAAAATGTAAAGTAATATCTTTGTATTTTTTCCAAAATTAAAATGACTACAAAACATTAATAGAATTATATTTTTTTGTAATTTTCGAATTTATATAAAATACCAAAATAAAGTACAATTTTTGTATTTTTTTCAAATTTATGATAAATACATAAACTAAAATTTATATATGTATTTTTGTGATTTTTTTTTTTGCAACGAAATAAAGTAAAAATAGTTAAAATGGCTATATTAGACCCAATTACATATTTATGCTAAAAAAGTGTGAAAATCCTTGGGGAGGGTCAAAAATCACGTGCTTACAATCATAATCGATCTCTTGTATAATTAAGTCGGAGTCAGATTGATTTATTAGACTAGGTCGAAGATCCGTTGTGCATGCCATGTCATTAGAACCAGTAAAAAGAGAACTGTTCAGAAAGAGAAAAGAACAAAACAAAATTAAAATGAGACAAGAAAAGAGAATTTTATTAAAAATGCGGGATAACAGGGTTCACACTTTACAAAATAAAATGAGATTTGGATTACACCCTGGAATAATCCGAAAAACAAGAAAGAAAAATCAAAGCCTACTACCAGGACTCCCCCCGGGTAGGAAGAGGAGTAACCGTCCAATTGTTGGTATTGGCCTTAGGCCCCACAAACTGTATGTCTGCTCTGCTGGAACCCTCTCCAACTTCTATTACATGGACATCAGCGAATAGCCTTTCGAAGCTCTAATTCAAATCCCCGTCCATCCCAATCAATGGTCCGAGAATTTTCGGGACAGGTGATCCCTTGGCACTTGCTCTAACAAAGGACCTGGAGAGACGCGGAATTGGTTTGGGAAGAACCCAAACTCTCTTCTTCATTTTCCGCGCTCGTTTTACATCTGCCGCAGTAGGTTTGAACCTCAATCCAAAGGTCTCTGAATTCTTGGGCAAGGAGACAGGTTGAACAATCCCCTGAAGCTCAGGCCCCCGGCCTTTTCCTGGCACAAACCCATTACCCAGCATTTCTGAAACCATCATGACGTTTGCGGAAGCTACCCTGGGGTGTGGAATGCTTTCCCCCTCGGGAATCTTGTTTGCAGACACTGCATCGAGAATCTGGTAAACCCAGGGACCTTTGTCATCATTGGTTTCTATGAAGGGCACAATGGCGCCTCCCATGGTGCACGCAGTGTCTTCCCCATGCAGCACGACATCTTGTCTGTCCCATTCGAACTTGACCATTTGATGCAAGGTGGATGGCACCGCTTTGGCCGCGTGGATCCACGGTCGTCCCAACAAAAGGTTATAAGATACCGCTGCATCCAATACCTGGAACTCCATGGTAAACTAGACCGGGCCGATGGTCAACTCAAGTATAATATCCCCCACGATGGCCGTTCCACTTCCGTCAAATCCTCGGACGCAAATGTTGTTCTTGCGGATTCTACCATGGTCAATCTTCAACTGGTTCAGGGTGGATAATGGACAAATATTGGCACTGGAGCCGTTATCCACCAATGCTCGAGTAACTGCCGAATCTTCACATTTAACAGTCAAGTAGAGAGCTTTATTATGTTCTGTGCCCTCCACTGGCAGATCATCATCAGAGAACGTTACCATGTTTATCTCAAAATTTTTGTTGGCAATCGTTTCAAGGTGGTTTACTGAAATTTCATTGGGCACATGAACTTCATTCAGTATCTTCATCAGGGCCCGGCGATGTTCATCCGAATGGATCAGTAGTGATAACAACGAGATTTGGGCCGGTGTTTTCTTCAATTGTTCGACTACGGAGTAATCCTGCACTTTTATCTTTTTCAAGAACTCCTCCGGCGCTTCTTCTGACACGGGTTTCTTTGTTACTGCTAGGTTGGACCTTCTCAACTCCAGGGGAGCGAAACACCGTCCCGACCGAGTTAGTCCCTGCGCCTCACAACTATCCTCCTCCACTTGCTTTCCTTTGTACATTACCACTGCCTTTTCGTACTTCCAAGGCACGGCTTTGCTATCAATCACTAGCAAATGGACTACCGGCTTTATGGTGACCAATTCCCTGCAGACCCCTTTCACAACAACTACGGGTGTGGATGATGTCCCCAATACTACCAATTTGGCTGGCTCTGGTTTCTTTGTTGCGGTGGACGGATTCTTCCCTAATATCACCACTGGCTTGACATCTTCCCCCTTCAACTGTACCCCTGGTCTCCCACCGATTGATTCTTCTTTCGAAGCGGCATGGATCATCATCACCGTCGATGAGGGTTTCCTCGGCTCTCCTCCCTTGTACACCAGCTCGATCATGTGAGCTTCGTGGTGCACTGGCAATGGGTTCTGGTTGATGTTGGGTGCATCCGGCGTCTGGACCTCGATCTTGTTGGCATCAATAAGATCTTGTATTGCATGCCTTAACCTCCAACATTTTTCGGTATCATGCCCAAGCATTCCTGAGCAGTACTCGCAGCTTATCGATCGGTCCAAATTTTGGGGTGGGGGGTTTGTCCCTCTAGGCTCGACAGGACTCACCAAACCTAGCTGCCTCAATTTGTGGAACACGGCGGTATAGGTCTCTCCCAACTCAGTAAAAGCTCTATGTCTCTGTAGCCTGTCATTTCTAGCAGCTTGACTTCCTCGAAATCCTGCCCCAAGAGGGTTCCTGTATGCCCTTGGTGGAGGGTAGGCGTTTTGGGGTGGAAGGTATGTGCTCTGTGGAGGTGGATATGCATTTTGGGGAGCCGGCGCACGCCATTGTGGGCGAACCAGAGGCTGAGTGTATGTTTGGGCTTGGTGCACGGAGAAGTGTGGTTCTTGAGGGGGATAGTAGTGTTGTGGCGGGCTGTATGGATAATTTGGCCTGTGGGGTCTGGGTTGGTTGTAGTAGGGTTTGCCGGACCTGGACCAACCGCCTGTCTCAACCGTGGCGACTTCTTCTTTCTTCTTCCTTCCCATCGTACCTCCCGTACCGCTCTGAATAGCCTGGGTCGTTGCCTTGAGCGCTGAGTAATTCAGGATTTTATCGGACCACTATCTTTACCACTTCATTGAAGGATTTTCCAACCGTCGTCACCAAGTGACCAAAGTAAGTTGGATCCAGCGTTTGCAAGAAGTAGTCCACCATTTCTCCCTCTCTCATGGGAGGATCAACCCTGGCTGCCTGTTCTCTCCAGCGGAAACCAAACTCGCGAAATCTTTCCCCAGGCTTCTTTCCGGTCCTCAGTAATGTGAGACGGTCAGGGACTATCTCGAGGTTGTATTGAAAGTGACCTGCGAAAGCCTGCGCTAGATCATCCCAAGTGTACCATCTGCTGGGATCTTGCCTGGTATACCATTCCAATGCCGATCCACTCAAGCTTTGACCAAAATAAGCTATCAGTAGCTCATCTTTGCCGCCTGCTACTCTCATTTTGCTACAAAAGCCCCGCAAATGTGCCATAGGATCACTGTGCCCTTCATATAAGTCAAACTTAGGCATCTTGAATCCTGCCGGGAGTTGGACGTCCGGGAAAGGGCATAGATCCTTGTAGGCCACGCTGACCTGGTTGCCCAATCCATGCATGCTCCTGAAGGATTGCTCCAGGCTTTTGAACTTCCTCATTACCTCATCTTGCTCTGGGACCTTAACCGGCTTTTCTATCTCCGTCGGGACCTCCAAGTGTGGATTATAGGTATGGGGTTCTGGTGCATTGAATGTGGGTTCAGGGGGATAGTACTGCGCATCGTGAGCCTGAAACAACGGCTCACTGGTTGATCTTTGCAGTGTGGCTGGTGTGGGTCCCATAAAAGTGGGAACATTTGGTGGTGGGAAAGGTTGATGGGGTGGTGGAACTTGGGAATCATAGGGGCTTCTCTCCTGATAATAACGGTGATTCGGGAGGCTTGTTGAAGGGCCAGAGTGAGGGTATTCCGGCATATGCCCTAGTGGCTCAGGGCTCTTTTGTACTTTAGCCAGTGCTAACTGCATCGCATTCATCTCCAATCCCATCCTCTCTATCTTCTCCATTGACTCTTTCAGCAACTGGCTTACTGGCCTTTCTTCCTCGGCACTGTTTTCTGAAGTAGTCATGATTATTGGTACAGGTCCCTTGGATCTGGTTTGATAAGGATGTGTTGCCAGAACGTTTTAACAACTAACTGTCTGATATTTGGGAAAACAACAAACTTGTTAGCATTAGAGTTTAACAGATTTGGTAATAGCACGTTGGGGATGCAATGCTCCTAAGCAGTTAGCCATTTCTAACATGTTTTTGCTTCAACCGCATGCGTCATCCCGACTTGCTTTATTTGTGCATTTAAAGTGTTTTTGGAACCCCCCGTTTTCTCTCTATTATTTTTTCTTTTTTCTTCTCTCTTTTTCCCTTTTTCTTTCTTTCTCTTCTTTTTTTTCTTTCCTTTTAGTGGCGGTCGAATCTTATGTGGATTGCCTACGTATCACGTCCCCACATGAATCAGACCGGGCGTAGTTCTGCCACAAAGTAAAGACACAAAATTCTTTTGGAATCATTTCAATCATCACCAAAATTTGCTATTACAAACAACTTATTTTAAACAAAGAACAGCAATAGTACAGATTCCAAAATTCTTAACCTGACTCGATAAAAAGAAAAAAACAACATATGGGAAGATAACGGACCCATAAAATCAACAAACAAGACTCGAACTAGGGATACATTAAGGATTTCAACTTAGGTGCTTGCGAGGCATCGTTCGGCCTTTCCGCGGGCTTTGGTGTGAGACCTCTTTGTAAGATTTTCAACTCATTCATGATCCGGTGAACATAGCCCATGACGGAGGCGAGTAGGGCATCACGAGGCATCTGCTCGCATGCCAAGCATCTCATGTAAATGTAGTGCCCAATCTCGTCAATCCTACCTCGGATGTTGTCCCTTTCCCTGAATAATTTCTCTATTCACCGGTTTTTCAGCCCCAGTGCTTGAGCATTGTCGGCGAGTCGATCCTGGAATCTCTCCATTTGTTTTTCCATTCTGGCCATCATGCCATAACAACATCTTCTGTCAGTTTAGGCATCTCGGGCTTGTTTAAAGATCCGCTCCTGAAGAGTGGAGTTCGTTTCTCTTAATAGTCCGATGCTTATTTCAGAATCCCTTATGACTTGTTGCAGATGCTTTCTCCGGGCCATTGTACCTTTTGCCCATCTGACCCGCATTCTCGCTATGCAAGCTTCAGATCTTTCCAAGTCCTCTCGGCTTTTGCTAATCTGGCTCCTCAGCTCTGCTATCAATCTCTCATTAGACCGATTTTTCTGTTGGTCACCGGCATTCTTTCTGTCTTGGCGGATTCGGGCTCTCAGGGCCTTGTTTTCTTGGGCCAACTTGTTCTTTTTCCCTTTGTCGGCAGCAACTTGCACATCATTTTCAAATTCCAGGTCCCTAATCTGTTGCTTCAGCTTGCCTATTTCTGCCCTGCAGTTTTCTTCTTTTGCAAGCCAGCCCCATTGTTCTTGCGATGACTCAACAAAATCTTGGAGGTGAGGTCTTTTGGTTGGCCGTTCTGGTTCGTCTCTCGCAGTGCTCTTCTTTTTATGCCAAGCGAGATAAGCAGGTGAGACTTCACCTCTGGATAGGTCACACACTCGGGTATTCGCCGGCAAATACTGGCATTCGCTCCATATATAATGAACTGTCTTTTCATGAAATTGGCCGTCATTGCTGACCTCGACTGCATAAATACTGAGATCTTCGTCTGGGTGTACCACCTGACATCTTCCCAATTGTCTCATCACCCGGTAAGGTGCATAAGGCTGAACACCTCTGAGTCCCATTAAGAGGAAGTAAGGACCAGTGGCGGGCATATACACAATTTCTTCAACAGGAAGTCAACCCAATGTCCAATCTATTTGTACTGCGGTGATGGCACGGAGATAGGATACCCAGTCTTCAAACCCTTCCGGTAATCTGAGCCCTGAAACCCTCAGGTTATATCCTTCGATACAGCCTTCGCTCGTAGATATATAACGCATGTACTGAGGATGATGACATAAGTGCTCGATCATCCACATCTGCAATAACAAATTGCATCCTTCGAAGAAATCTGCCCCGGCTTTACAGGCTGTGAGAGCTCGGTATATCTCGGACACTATCATAGGAGCAAGCGTGCTTTTGTCGTTGGTAATCAGGACCTTGATGATTCCAGCCACCTTCAAATCAATATTTCTATCTTTCCAAGGAAACACCACAATGCCCAAGAATGCTACCATGAAGGCGAACCGCCTATGTTCATCCCACTTTGTTCGATTCCCTCCGCTGCAAACACCGCTTTCCGGATCATCGAACCCACCTATATGCCCATACCTCTGGTATGTGAATTGCAGAGTAGAAAAACCCCTATCCAATTCAGAGTAAGGGACTCCCTTGCTTATCTTCACTAGATCCATGAACTTGTGCGAATTTACGGCTCTCGGAGCGATCAGATATTTGTGCCTTAACCCCTCAGTAATGCCCATGTAGCCTGCTACCTCTTCTAAGGTTGGGGTGAGTTCAAAATCCGAGAAGTGGAATACATTGTGGGCCGGGTCCCAAAATGTAACCAAAGCCTTTATGATGTCACATCTGGGCTTGACATTCAACAAACTGGTCAGACCTCCCAGATGCAGTTTGATCTTGTCTTGCTCTGACTTTTCCAAATCCTCCCACCATAAGCGCAACTCCAAAGGGATCTTGGTCCTAACTGTTACAGGCAAACTTGGACTTGTGCTCATTCTGCATGTTGGTTTGGGGTGATTAGGACTCGTGGGACTCAAAAGAAAAAATAAACCAAAATTGACGCACATTTAAATAAAACTTGGGACTTGTCAATATGGCCTTTCAGCACCTCGAAGCAGATTTAAAGGTTGTGTTTTACCAACCGGACGAAACCCTTGAGAAAAATGAGCAAGAACGGTGTTCTTGCAAAAACAGCCTTCCGCCGTCTTTCTAGGGACATTCGGCCATTTTTCAAGAATGGAGTCGCCTGACTTCTTTATGACGAAAAATTGAGGTTTTGACATTTTTTGGACTATTTTTTGCAAAAGGGAAAGTTGGACCCGATGGGGGTTGCCTACGTATCTCACACCCTGCGAGAATCAAACTGGCGTAGTTCGGGCAGAGACTATTTTTTTTTTTTGTAACAAACAAGGACCAACCTATTTTCCAAACCAAAAATAAAAGACTTTTTTTCTATTTATTTTTTTTGCTTTTTTTTTTAGTGAGACAAACTATATAAAAAGAATATTTTCTTTTATATTATTTTTTTTCAAAAATTTCGACAGAATTTCGACAGTATTTGGGCATTGATTTTTCTAAAATAGGCAATTAACTCTCTACATTGTTACTTCACTCTTTTTTTCACAATTTTCCAATATTCCAGATTTTCGAAACCGGTCGCCATGCAAGTCTGAAGCAAATAAATGCATAAAGCAAACAGGATGTAGCAGGATGGTCTTTTCATTTCAGGTTGCTAGTCCTAGACGGACTCAACCCCTGTGTTGAGTCCCCTAAGTCAAATGCACATGATGCAAATAAGCGTTCCTACTAGGGATCCGGCATGAGGCTTCGTTATACTAAGTTTAAAAACCTAGGTGTTTGTTCTAGACCTGGCTTACCCGAGCGGACAACTCGAGCCAAGGATGGGAGCTGTGTACCGGTAACCAAAGGGCCATCCGGTTTTGCAACTCCTCTGAATCCTCGTTCTATTTTTGGTATATGACACTAACAGAAAGAAGTCACGACCAGCATGCACTCCTCAAGAGAGAGAATATAGGTGTTTCGGCACAGCTTATATATACAGTCCAAGTAATATCAAAGCGGTAAGAGCAACATTTTGCACATTTAGGCTAAAACATGTAATAAAATCAGATAATAAATAAAGCCAAATAATAACAATTATTCTAAGCTCGAATTCTTAACCCTGAACCAGTGGTTCCAATTAAAGGACAATCGAAACGGGATTTGTTTGTTTATTTCAGAGTCGCCACTTGGGAGATTTACGGTGTCTCAAGTCACCGATTTAATCCCGAATCGAGGAAAAGAATGACTCTGTATTACAGTCCGCGAACCAGAAATCCGGATAAGGAATTCTGTTAACCCGGGAGAAGGTGTTAGGCATTCCCGAGTTCCGTGGTTCTAGCACGGTCGCTCGACTGTCATATTCGGCTTGTTTATCTGATTTTTCATACAATTATGAGCTTATGTGCAGATTTTAACTCTTTACCGCTTTCATTATTATTATTATTATTTTACAGGGAATTACAACGTTGTGAAAATGTATCTCGAACCGCGTCACAATCAAGGTACCCGTGGTCGTCGACACACTTTGACTCCGTTGAGATTTGGATTTGGGTCACATAAATGTGCACCCGAGTTTAAGAAAATTAAATTATTAAAGGCGCGCCTAAAGCGACTAGCGTATCATCTACTTTGGGTGGGGCCGTGAAATTTTGCTAAACGGTCCATCCCGAAGTCTAAGCAATTTTAAAGCAAATATTTACTGAGGGCCCCGCGATTTTGTATTTTTATTCGGCGAGGCTCATCTCATTCTTATATTTTTTTTTTAAAAGGAATTTGCAACGTCATGGACACGCATCTCAAACCACGTCACAATCAACGTACCCGTGATTAAAGACACATTTCGACTCCGTTGAGATTTGGATTTGGGTCACATAAATGTGCACCCGAGTTTAAAAAGGTAAGATTTATTAAAATGCGCACCTAAAGCGATTAGCGTATTATTATTTTGGGTAAAGTCGTGGAGTTCGCTAAACGACTTACCCCGAGTTCTAAGGAATCAACACATACATTTTGTGAGGGCCCCGCAATCTATGCGTTTTATTTGGCGAGGCTCGTCTCATTTTTATTTAGAAGTTCGTCCTATAGTGGCTATGTTTTCTATTGAGTTTGTCTCTAATAATGAAAGAAGAAGAACGATTCAACTTTATTTACATGCTTACAAGTTAGTTATAGTCGGGTTCCGAATATGATTTGCAAAATCCGAACATGAACGCGTATATGGGCAGTCGTTTAGATATTACGGGCCCAGGCCCAATGTGCATAACGTGAAACTCGGCCTGGGCCACCCTCATGCCAATTGGGCCTATTCAACTTATTCTATATATGTTTGACATTTATAAAAAGGGGGGCTGAAATGCAATGTACTGCTTGTCTTAATCAAGCCATATTCCTACCAACTTAAAATAGGCCATTTGTTTAAGGAAGTAACTATTAGGTACCTAACATGCTTCTTGACAAAACAATAATGAACTAATAGAACATGTCTACTACAACATTAATCCCTTTTAATTATAAGCAACACATGGAGTTTTCCAACTAAATGATATGTATATTAAGGTTCAGTTACATCACAGTTAACTACATAGTTCTATTAGAGAAAGTAAATTATCATGCAGATAACCAATTTTCAGTACATTTCTAAAGCTAATTCGAAATAACTTCAACTCTTCCAATTTTCTTTGTATTCATGCTTCAAATTTCAGCTTACATTGACAGTGTATCAGTCGTGTACCTGGTATAGGAAAGCAAAAGAAGAAGACGAATGATCAGTGGAAGCAGTAGCATACACAACAACAGCAGCAACAGAAAAACAGCAACATAACCCCAGCAGTCAGATTTTTGTTACTAACAGCAGGCCCAGCAAAGCAAAATCCAATAATACCCAGTAGGAGAAACCAACAGCAGATTTAAACCAAACAGAAGTCCGGTGAACTTCCAGAAAACCCCAAAACACTCAACTGAAACAGTGTTGAACCAGCAGAGAAACCAGGAAAAACTAAGCTGAAACCCAGCAGTGTCCCAACAAATACAGGCTAAACAGAGAAGGAAACATATGCAGAAAACAATAGCCTCTGAAAAAAATCCAGCACACTCTTAACTCTCTATTACTCTAAATTTAGGCTGACCTATTCAAGGTTTGAAAGTCCAGCCTTGTTTTTGCTTTTTTTCTTTTTATCTCTCAACACTCAAAACTGTCCAGCCCTCAACTTAACTGTCCAACCCTTAACTCTAAAAATCAGCCTATTTATAAGCCAGAAATGGCAAGCCCCCAGGCTGCCTTGATCCCTTCAGCCTTTTTCTGCCCATACCCTTTAATTCCCCATGCCTAAATGTCTTTTCTTGATCCCCACTATATTGTTCCCCATGCTTGTCCTGTTTGTTTTAATCAAGAGTCATGGGTGTATTATAATATTCACTTAATTCCATGCTTGTTGTTTTGTTCCCTCTTGTCATTAAAATAAGTTTAACAAATGACCCCTAGGCAGTCCCCAGCTTTACAGCCTGTTAACATGTTACTAAACTCCCAAAATTACCCCTTAACCCTTTGCATATTACTGTGTTACCCTAACCCTTAATAGTCAGTATATAAACCCCTCTAAATTCAATTAATCACTGACTACTAGCTAATAAGCTTAAGCCTAACATTGATTCATGTTAGGTTTCTACAGCTATATCCAATTCCTAAACTAAGTTCAACTCAAAAATCAGATCACAAACAGGGGTGCTAATCAAATGGTATGAGTTGGTCATATTGGGAGCCAATCCTGACCAACTCAGAGCCAACAAATGCAAAAGACAACAGCCAACAGGCTAAGCTCGAAGCAGTGATGAATAATGAACAGGCTTCTATGAAAATCATGATGTTACTGAATGAATGAGTAGTCTAATTCACAGACAAAACTGAACATATTCCAAAGGTTCATTATAAGTTAGCATATAGATTTTGATGAATTACTGTCCTGGAAAACATACATGGAGGGTATTAATGAGCTACTGTCTTGTTTTCCTCTAATTTCAAACAAATTAATTGACGACACTTATTTAAACGACTATACAAGCTATAATATATAGCAGGCAATCAATAAAACACCAAAACAAACTAAACACTTTCTCAGGGTTCACAGAATTGACAGAAAATCAGAAACAAACCAAACTAAACATGAAAAACAGATAGAATTTATAGGAGAACAAAAGAAAGGACAAAAAATTACCTCAGGGATTTGAAATAAAAACTGACCCAAGCTCGAACTCAGACTCGGCCATATTTGGGGTCGAATAGACTTTAATCGAAGTGTTCTCAACTGAGAACACCTCGGTTAAAGTCTATTAGACCCCGATCCTTTTGTTGATTTGGACAGACCCCCTAGATTTGAGTTCTAGGGTTCTAGGGGCTCGAATTAAGGGTTCGAGCCTTTCTGGTTAGATTCGAATGGAACCAAGGTCATTCAGGGTGTGAGGAAGGTCAGGAGGTGTTGTGGTATGAGTTTGGGGTCGGTGGGTGTAGATCTGGTTTTTGCTCGAATCTTCGATTGAAGATTCGAGAAGCTGCAGGGTGATTCGAGGTAAATGGTTAACGGATTCGTGTTCAGGGTGGTTGGGTGCATCAGGGGTGTTATTTTGGTAGTCATCAGAGCCGTGGTTGCCAGGTTTACGGTGGGGGAATCCTAAGGCGGCTAGGGTTCGAGAGGGGGGGGTTCTGGGACGAAGGTGAACAGTGGGCGGGGGGTTTGGTTTGGGGCGTGGGGTGATGGATTGGGCCTTATATACGGTGTGTGTGGTTTAATCCTGGCCGCTGGATCACTCAAGATCGATGGCCAGGATTAGGGGAGTTAAACGATACGGCGTCGTTTGGTTAAGTAGGGGGGTCGGCTCGAACCAGGCAACGGGTCGGGTTCAGGGAATGGGTAAGGAAGATGAGACCCTGGCCGTTGGATTGATTTAATCCAACGGCTCCGATAAAAAGGAACCAAAATGACGCCGTTTGAGGCGTCAGGAAGCTTGACCAAATTGGACCGGGTGTGGGGTTGCTTTGGGCCCGGATTTGGGTCCACCTAGGGTGGCCCAATCCCGATTTCCTTCATGTTTCACCCATTTTCCTTCTTTTCTTTTAATTATCAAAATTAAACAAAAAATCCTAAATAAATTATAAAATCAAAAATAAAATTACACATATATTATTTAACACCTATAATGATTAACACACAATATTAAAAAAAATCACACAATGACAAGAAATACACATGCATATTTTTTGTGATTTTCTTTTAACCAAATTATGGGTAATTAATTCGTAAATGCACCACTAATTCCTAAATCCATGCAACGTGTATTTTTGTATTTTTAATTATAGCAAGACGAGCATTTACGAACAGAATAATTATTAAAACGTCACGCAAATTCTCAAAATTATACCCGAAGGTAACTTGTTTTATTTCTTTTTCGATTTCTTTTGGAGTAGTTTCCGTGAAGCAAAAATCACGTGCTCACACTCACAAATATGCCCAGATCCCAAATTGGGGCAGAAAAATTTCTTTTGTTTTGTCTGTTTTGTTGCAATATCAAGCGCCCACCTGGATAACGAGGGAATACAATTCAAGTTTTAGTAATCAGGCGCCCACCTGGATAACGAGGGAATACAATTAAAGTTTCTGGTAATCAGGCACCCACCTGGATAACGAGGGAATACAGTTTCGAGTTTTGGTAATCAGGCGCCCACCTGGATAACGAGGGAATATAGTTCAAGTTGTTGGTAATCAGGCTCCCACCTGGAGAACAAGGGAATTCATTTCAGACTTACTTCAATTCGCAAATTTAAGAAGCATCAGGAGCCCGCCTGAAGAACAGGGTCCACTTTTCAGTCTCATGTTGAAGATCAAATAGAGATTCAAGGAAGATTCAATACAAGAAGTAGATAGGATCTTGTATTTTTCTTTCACTTTGCTGTAATTTTTCCTTTTATATTTTATGTAATTGCAGGAACCGCGGACCAGAACCTCGACGGCACTTCACTCGACTCTCTACCTCGGTACTCCATCATCCTTCTCACTTTTGAACTACACGTAGCCTGATTCCTTTATAGCCAAGGATATGTAGGCAACTCAGATACCAGGGCTCGATCACAATCTTTTTAGCCACCTTTATTTTCTTTTGAATAATCGTCGGGTCATAAATCAATTACGTTGCTTATTGTTCTTTGCTCCAAAAACTCTTCGTGTTTCCAAGCAAAGAGGGGTAGCTGTAAGCACGTAATTTTTGACCCACACAAATTTTAAGTTAGTTTTAGTATTTTAATATTTTTAAAATATTTACTTGACTTTATTTTAATATAATTTTAATCTTTTTACTTTTAGTCCTAAGACATAAAAAAAACATAAAATAGTTTTATTTATCGTGTTTATCGCTTTTCTATATTTTTATCTTTCGTTTAAGATCAATTAGTATATTTTTATTCATGGTATCTTAATTTTATCATGACTTTAGCCTATTATTTTTTATTTTTTCTTTATTGTTATAACATTTAAAAATACAAAAAAGTAGTTTCTTTTTTAAATTTTGTTTATTTACTTAACTAAGTTTAATTAATATTTTGGTAGGATTTTTGAGTTTGTCTTTGTCCAACAAGAAAATTTGTAGGCCCAAAGGTGTGAGTCCATTTCTTTTAACTTAAACCCAATTATTCTTAGCCCATTCTTCCCAACCCATTAGCCCATTTATGTGCAAGATTTAATCCTAGCCATCTATTTCCTTCTAATCCAATGTCCATCATCCCTTCCCACCTTCATATAAAATACCCAATTACAGAAACCCTAACCCAAGTTTTCAATTCCTAGTCTTGAACTAAAAAATGATCCAGCGGCTCCTTTTGTACCACACATAGCCGTCGGAACTCCGCCAAGAACCTTTGAAACTCGTCGTCAATCAGCCCCAAATGACCCCCCCAATCTCCATTGTCGCCGCCGGCTCTCATAGCAGCAACCAAATAACCCCTTTTGCTTCGTCATCTCTAGGCTTCAGCCGTGTACCCCCAACGCCACCATTATCGACGCCACCAACTCAGAACCAAAGACCCCTGCTTCTGTCAACCAAGGACCAAAACCTGCCGGAAAATCGTCACACCAACCACCCATCACCTAAACTCGCGAAAACCAGCAACGGCGACTCACACCCATTCACGGAATAGCAACAGTAGCGAGAAGGAGAAATTAGTGATGAAATAATCTGAGTTTTTGAGAGATTTTCCTTCTCTGTTTTCTTGAAGGTTTCAGAAAAATACATGTAATAAATAGTATCTCTGATCCGATCTATTAGTTTGTAATTACGTTTCAAAACAAAAAGAGACCAGAAGATCTATATAAAAATGTGTTTCCTCTTCTTCTTTGAATTTGATTTCATCTAATGGAATATGTTTGAGTCGCTTGGTCGGATTCGGATTCACCGCTGCTGCCGTTTGCTACTGTTAGATCCGTGTTTATGGGATATATATTGGATATCGTTATTCGCTTGGCTGGATGGAGAATGTCATTTCCAATGACCTCCATTGGTGCTAACTACAGTTCTGACGATCTTGTATTTTTCGAGATTTCGAGTTGGGTCCAAGAGGTCTTGTTCGTCCGATGAGTTTTGGCGATTCAAGCCTTAAGGTCCATTTCTCATCTTACCCCTAATTCATTTCGATTATTATTGCATGTTGAAATTTTAAATGTGAATCTCGCTTGATCTTTGAGTTTGCGTGCTTATATCACTGTTATCAATAATTAGTATGTTAAAAATGGAGACTTTGGTGTAAATATTGGAATTGCACAAGATGGGACGTGGGTTTGGTTTGAATAGAATCAGTTGAATTTGAGCATGAGTTGAATTTTCATCTTATCTAGTTCTCTTTTGTTTATTTATATATTATCTATTAATTTTATTATTACATCACTCGCTAGGAGCATGTTTTAGGCCGATCACACTTGGGTAGGCAAGCCTTAGGATTTTTGTTAGTTTTAAGGCAACAGGTCGTTCCTGTAGTTAAGTTTATCCGGGGAATGCCCCGAGGGATTTGTATATATTTTATTTCAGGGGTATGCCCCAAAGTGAATGTAATTGGAGGCCGTGGTGAACATAGTAGAAGAAGTAGCGTAGGATAATTTAGGACTTTAATTTTTCTTCTTTTAAGTTTCTTTTATTTAGGTGGCGACTCTGAGTTGTTTCCTTTTAAACACAATTTTGTTACTTTCTAACTAGAAAACCCTTTTCAAGCTTTACTAAATCCTTTTATTTATTTAAGAGAGTTAGTAGAAGGTGGTTAAAAAAGGGGGTGTGACAGATATGTCTCTAGTATGGCTCTCAGAAAACCGTTTCCTGTTAAACTAGCAAGTATTACTAACACTTAAAATAAATGCAGTGTATGCCCATGTGCTAAGCAAACCAGCTTACCATTCCCTACTAGTTGTATTAAGAGCACTGGTGTATTTGATCTAATTCATGTAGTTGTTTGGGGTTCTTACAAATATGTAACTTCTGATGGTAAAAGTATTTTTTGACAATTGTTGATGACTTCACCAGAATGACTTGGTTATTTCTTCTGAAACTAAAGTATGATGTATGTATTGTACTTGCACAGTTTATTATGTTTGTTCAAACTCAGTTTCACAAAACCATGAAGGCAGTTAGATCTGACAATGAATCTGAGTTTGTTAATTCTTTATGCAACACCTTGTTCTAGAAATATGGCATTATCCATCCGAAGACCTGTGTTTATACTCCTCAGTAAAATGGAGTTGCTGAGAGGAAACACAGGCATATACTGGAGGTAACTAGAGCCTTAGGATTTCAGGCTAACATCCATATTAAGTACCGGGGTCATTGTGTTCTTGCAGCTGTATATATTATCAATAAGATGTCGTCTGCTTATGATGAAGAACACAACTCACCTCATTCTCTTGCCTCCACTCCTATCAACTCTAGTTATGCAGCTAGTAACTCAAGGCAGGACTCATCTCTACAGGACCATCTAGCATCAGAAGTGTTGCAATCTTCTTTGCTTTCTCAGGATTTCACTGGTTTGAGAAGATCCTTAAAGACCAAACAGGCTGCTATTTGGATGAAAGAATTTGTCTCTATGCCTGGAACAAGTCTTTGCCTTGCTCTATAGCCAATTATGTATCATATGTTGGGCTCTCTCCTAGGTATCAAGTTTATCTAGCTGCCTTCTCCACTATAGTGGAACCTACTTCTTTTGGAGAAGCTATTAAAGATTCTCGGTGGGTGGATGCTATGCAGGCTGAGATTGCTGCCGTAGAATCTAATCATACTTGGGATGTGGTCTCCTCACCTGATGGAAAAGTTCCTATTGGCTGCAAGTGAATCTACAAAGTAAAATACAAAGCCTCAGGAGAGGCAGAAAGGTCCAAGGCTAGACTTGTGGCCAAGGGGCATAGTCAGCAAGAGGGCATTGATTATTAGGAGATATTTCGTCCAATGGTTAAAATGGTTACAGTCAGAACAATTCTTGTTGTTCCTGCATCTGAGTATTGGCACATTTATCATATGGATGTGTACAGTGGTTTTCTCTAAAAGGACTTGCATGATGAGATATATATGAATCTACCACAAGGCTTTCATAGTCAGGGGGAGAGCAGACCAACATGCAGACTCTTGAAATCCTTGTATGGTCTTAAATAAGCACCAAGACAGTTGAATGCTAAGCTATCTGAAGCACCGGTGCACTTAGGCTTCATGCATAGTCAACATGATCATTCTTTATTTGTAAGAGGGACATGCAAGTAGAATGTAATCATTTTTGTCTATATGGATGACATGCTTCTCACTGGACCTAACTTGACACTAATAGGTGAAATCAAAGCCAAGCTCCAACTGTCTTTTAAGATGAATGACTTATGAGAGTTGAAATATTTACTTGGCATTGAGTTTGCCAGATCACAACAAGGCATCCTAATGCATCAAAGGAAATACACACTAGAGCTCGTTTCTGAACTTGGACTGAGAGCTGCAAACATGCAGTTACACCTATTGAAGCCAATGCCAAGCTGACTACTAAGGAATATGATGAACACACTGGCATCCTCAATGGCACAGAAGATGAAATCTTGGCAGACCCCAGAAATTACCAAAGGCTACTAGGAAAGCTACTCTACTTGACTGTCACAAGACCATATATTGCCTTTAATGTTAAGACACTAAGTTAATTTATGCAGAAACCAAAAAGAGGTCTCACATGGAAGTTGTACAAAGAGTAGTCAGAATTGTGAAGGGGCAGCTTGGACAAGGCATACTACTGTCTAGTAAGAAGAGGAACACTATCACAACATATTGTGATGTTGACTGTGCAGCCTGCCCTCTCACTAGGAAATCAGTAACTAACTTCTTTATCAAGTATGGTGACTCCTTAGTGTCCTGGAAGTCAAAGAAGTAAAGTACTATCTCCAAGAGCTTTGCAGAATCAGAGTACATGAACATTGCATCAATTGTGGTAGAGTTGATTTGGATATTTGTCTTGTTCAAGTATATTGGGGTAGCAGTTGATCTCCCTATGAATATTCACACAGACAGTAAAGTAGCAATTCAAATAGTTGCCAACCAGTGTTTCATGAACGCACCAAACACATTAAGATCAATTGTCATTTCATAAGAGAGAAGATACAGAATGGGCTAGTGAAAACAGAATATGTAGCAACTAACGAACAACTAGCAGATATTCTAACCAAGGGCTTAACCAGAGTACAGCATGATTATTTAATGTCCAAGCTAGGGGTATTTGATGTCTTCATACCACCTAGCTTGAGGGGGGAGTGTTGAGGAGAAAGGAGTGACTTGAGTATGAGGGTAGTTTAGTCTATTTATGTATGGTTGATTAGTTAGGTAGTTAGTTGTTAATGAGATGCTTGCTTAGTTAGTTTGTTATATTAGTTGTTAAGTCACGTGTGTGTGTATGTGTGTTTGTGTGTATATAATGTAAGAGATGTGCAATCAGAATGTGACTACGATTTTACTGTTCCATTCATTTTCTTCTCTCTCAGACAACTTCCCTCTTCTTCCCTTCTTCCTTCCTTCACTTCTCCCTCGTAGCTAGGGTTCCTGCTGGTGCTTAATCACCAAACTTAAGCACATATAAAAAACAGAATTGAGTGTAGAAATGTATGCTATTTACCACTCTTTCATAACTATGAAGTTCTCATCCGGACTTACTATATATAAGCTTATGTGAATGTTGGAGCGATTTGCGACATAATGGCAAATTGTAGATCTTATATCAAATTGTATTGGATAATTAGAATTCGCTAATATACATTATATTTAAATGATTTCGTGCATATATGTAAATTAATATAAATATATTAAATGTGCGAATAAAGTTCTATACATTAAAAGTTTATGTGAAAAAGAAGTTACATGTAAGATGTGTTGATATTCTTGACCGTGTGGGGGGCATATCCAATTCAAAAATACTTTAACACATGATATGATATTTTTATTTTTTTACCTAGTCTGCACGGTTTTCCCAAAAATTCCTCAGGCAATTTAGAGTATCACCGCACCATATACGTATCTCTTATTTTCTTAAGAACTTCTAACGTAGGATTTATTTTGCTCACGCAATATTCTCTAACAAACTAGTTAAATACCACATGAACATCCAAGATTTATGAATTTTATGGAGATTTACTTTGTACATCTCACATCATCTGAGTATTTATGATCACTAAAGCCCAGACTTCTTCTGATGTGTGCTTCTCCTCCAAACGACGGGTGAAGACAATAAACCCTGCCCGTTCCATGCCATCACTATTCTCTTCATGCGCCGCAGTATGAGAATTACTCCGTCGATCTACATATTCATTGCGTTTAGTGTGGCATAGCTAAGGCCAATCTACAAAAATTCTTAACATGATGTGATCTATCTTGAACCAAGTTTACACGATTTTTTACCAAAAAAATATAATCTCATACCATTATGAACATTGTATATCTTGCATGTAACTAGTAACTACTCCGTACTTTGCTGGCACACCCAATAAAATCGACCTGGTAATAATAACTAGTCTTCTTTTAACCAAACAAGACATAAAATTTCGTTCAACACTTTTCTCTACCCAAACAAGAAAACATAAAATGCGGGCAAGAAAGACAGGAAACAAAGTTCCACGAAAACAATCATGAAAGAAAAGAATGATTTTTTTTAGTACGTGTCGTCCAATGCAATGTTCAAGAAACAAATTTTGTCATGTCGAACTGTTTGGAGTTTCCAAATATGATCGGATTATTAGGCAGAAGATCTCCTTTGAGGAAGCTTTGTTTTTCACTATTGATTTGGGAAAGAGAGGTATGTGTCGATATTTTATTTGCTCATGTGTACTTGACTATACTCATATTTCGACAGCAAAGAATTGTACCCTCACGTACTCTCATCTGTATTAATGCTGCTCTTTGATTCCTCAGATGAAAAGTAATGCTAGTATTCCTTATTCAAGTAACTATTGATGCTTAAATGGTGGGGTTTCATTTGCTTTTATTCCCCCGTTAGTACATTTTTTTATGTAAATGTTGAATAATTCCTGCAGAGGACAGATGTAAGGTTTCCGCGTCTGTACAATTTCTTCTGTTCTAATTTATGCTAAGGAATTCGGGTGCATGAAAAAATAAGTTATATATTCGAAAATTACTTAAAATTGCTATACGTCAAAATAGTTAATAATTTAAAATATTTAAAAAGAATTTGAGACAATTATAATCAAATTAAGAAAAACTCTGAGATTTTCCAAAATAGAAATACATTCATATAAAATGGGAAGGAGAGGGTAATTTTATAGCTCTTTGAGGTGACACAATTGGAGATTTAACATGTTATAGTGAATTATCTAATTTATTTTTCAGGTATTTAGTTTCACTTATTACTAAAAATTTATTTAGTTTTGCTTATGAATGATTATTGATAATTATCTTTAAATTTTAATAATATAAATTTTTTTTACACGTCCTGTATATAAAAATTAAACTCGTTAGATACATCTATTGTGTACAATACAGTGAGTTCATGCAGACAATGAAACTGGATAAAATATAAGACTCATTGTGAACTACTTTTAAATTGCTTTCAATACTATATATTTGATTGGTACATACAGTATATAAGTAATTTATACTGGAGATAGTAGGAAATGGGGCATAAATTTTATGTTTTAGTGACAATTTTGACTATTAATTAAAAAGGCAATAATATATCTGTGAAATTATTTTTGCGTACACCCTTTAATTTAATGACATTAGTGATATACCTACCAAAAACCATAAAAAGGGTTTTTTTGGGGGGTGGGGGTGGGGGTGGGGGGATGGGGGTCCTTGCTTGCAGAATCCTAAGTTGACAATTGGAAAGGCTATTATAGATCTTTCACTCCATGTGTATCTTCTGTAGATATGCATGCTCAATCAGGAAGTTGAGTCATGTAGAAAATTGGAAAGGCTAGTAGGTCTAGTATTCGTTGTGTCTTCTATAGGATACAATATATTGGAAAGGTGTTACTTATTGTACTTTCAAAATACGAATGATATGGTTTTTGGAAAGTTTTCTTTCTTTAGAGAAAAGAAATGAGTACCTTTTATACCATTCAATCTTTTTAAAGAACGAGATTAATAGATTAATTTTATAATATATATATATATAAAATACTTAGTTTGACAGAAATATCATGAGTTTACGTACATCACAAGAAGAGCCTAAATCTGCCCTGTTAACATGTACAGACAAGCCATAGCTGATAGCTCTATTTCCTTGATGTGTAATCAATTTTTTGACTGACTTATATACGTCATTTGTGATTACAAGAAATGAGGGAAATTAAAGAGGTTACTCGTATATTGTGCGTTGATATGAGTTTATTGTATTGATGACATAGTTTTGCTAATTGTAAGGACAAATATAAAATTTTAATTAAAGTTAGTGAGTTTGATTGAACTTGTAATGGACGTTAAAGAGAACTATATAGTATATATATACAACTGGCCTTTAACCTTTCTTGATAAGCACAATTAGCACTCCTCGAGATATATAGGCACAAGCCCATACCGCAACTTGCATATTACTACTATATGATAAAATAATTTGAACTTTCATGTCAAAAAATTTATAACCACAAATATTTATAAATCATTACAAGTTTTTTTTTAACGTGCCTAGTTAAAATACATCATCTAAAATGAAGCGAAGAAATAGAGCAATCAAATTTTCAACTTTTCTATTCCTTCGGGGTAGGGGTAAAGTTTATGTACACACTACCCTCTGCACAAAGCCATCTCAATAAAATTGGGGGCCTAAAGTCAAATATTAGAGAGAGGCCCTAAGTAAGAATATCAACGTCAAATTTTCAATGAAAAAGTATAAAATAAAGGTAAAATAACAAAATTGGTTCAAGAATTTGACAAATTGATATACAATAACAACATACCAAGTGAAAATCCACAAAGAGGGGTCTGAGAAGGTAGAGTGTACGCAGACCTTACCTCCACCTTGAAAGATTGAGAGGTTATTTCCGAAAGACTCTCAGATCAAGAAAAAGCATGACAAAAAAAAGGTCAGATAAGGACAATCAATTCAATGTAGTATGTAAATGAAAGTAACGAAAGCGAATAAGTCATGATAAAGTAGTCTAAAAAGGAGCAATAGCTATCACAGATAAATAAGATAATCGAAGTACAAGAGCCAATAGATAGTAGCAGAAATCACATGGTAAGAAACTATTGAGCAAGATAAGCTGATATATAAATTGTCGATTGAGAGACTTTTCAATATTGAGATAAGACTAGTAAAAGAGAGAATGAAAAGATAAATATATAAATAATAATGTGGGTCTGTATTAGTTGTTAGGACATAAATGAGGCAAAAAGAATAGCTACCCTAACCATGTAATTAGGAAATAATTTATTAAAAATTATTTCATTCTCTAGTTATTACAAAGATCCTCACATTAAAGTTATTGCACTTTCGCTCTAAAAATACTTTTTAAATTTAAATATACACACATTTTTTTAAATAATACATATATTGTTATCCCGCTATATTCGAAACCAAAAAACTAGAAAAACGTTAGTTTAAGAAAACAAAACAGAAAAATTCTGAGCCCACAAGTTTCTTGTGTATCCTTAAGGAATTTTAACCCCCTCAAAGTTGCCCAAAGTTTTAGATTAATTCCTCCCAAGATAAAACAAAATCATATTCTGTTATAGCAGCACTTCAAATTACAGAACTTCGGAGAACTCAAATGGCGGAGCAAATCACACAAAATGCTTACGTTTTAGCTTTGGAAAAACAATGCAGAATGCAGAAAATAGAGGGGAGAGATTTTCAAATTTCGGTGGTGAAAAATGAGGCTGAGACTCTCTATTTATAGCCAACAGAGTTGAGTCTCAACAAATGCAAAGGTGACTATTCGATTGAAGAGGTATCTATTCGACAGAATATCTGTTAAACGAAATAGCTAGTCGCAAATTTAACCACTGAAAATAATGTCGCGATTTTAATATTTTTCCGCACAAAAATATTAGGAAAGAAAATATTAAATGACAGAAATAGAAAATAAATTTGGTCCAAAAAATTATAAATCAATCATATCAATTGTCCAAATCCAAATCCAAATCCGAATCTGAAGCCGAGCCGAGCAAGCGACGACGATGACAACGCGAGGCTTGCTCTCTTTTCAACTCTTTAAGAGCTATAAGAAGTGCTTCTATATATAAGTACAAAAATTTTTCTCTTCCTATCCAATGAGGGACAAAGTTCCTTTGTAAAAGGGACTAATTCAAAATTTTATTTACCTCCATTTTGTTTTTCCAACATTTTTCATTTACACCCCTTTTGTTTTAATTAACAAAATCCAACAATCTCCCACATGAATGGGGAATGACTATCCGAAAAAAATATGCATGAAAAAACTGTGTGATTCGCAAGTAAGGATTAATTGCATTTGGATAAGTAGGTTTTCCTTTGAACTTTCCATAGTGAACATATGTCGGATATACTCGATCAATCGGTAGATTTGATATCTTTGAACGGTCGAACTTTGGTGTATACCTAGACAACCATATGTCACACAATCAACCCTTAACCATCTTTGGTTCTTATTGTTGTGTTCGTGTCAGCTATGAACACCGCCTGGTTTCAAAAGTGCGTAGAGAACTGGCCTTCCAAAATTCTCCTTGAAGCGTCTTACACTTCACACTTACATAGGTGATTCCTAAACGTGTTATCTCGTAAACACATTATTTGATATACCCCGTATCAAACTTAGAAACCATTAAAAACCTTAACGATTTATCCTTGGTACTGAACATTGTCTTCATCATGAGAATGAACCAAATATTTATGTTGAATCATCACTAATAACTTTGTTTGATCTCATTGAATCTAGATTTTGGGATCTCCAATATTCTAGGTAGAGTTACCGCCACAGTGACTTGTCCTCAGCCATAGTCTCATTCCCTTTGATGACTTCTCAACCGCTTCTCTAGTTAGGCCTTTTGTAAGTGGATCCGATACATTATCCTTTGACTTTAGATAGTCAATTGTGATAATTCTGCTATAGAGTAGTTGTCTAATGGTATTATATCTTCGTCGTATGTGACGAGATTTTTCGTTATACATAAGGCTTCCATCCCTTCTTATAATCGCTTGACTATCGCAATGTATGCATATAGATGCCAAAGGTTTGGGCCAAAATGGAATATCTTTCAAAAAATTCCGGAGCCATTAAGCTTCTTCACCGGCCTTGTCTAAAGCTATAAATTCATACTCCATTGTAGAGAGGGCAATGCATGTCTGTTTGGACGACTTCCAAGACACTGCTCCTCCACCAATGGTAAAAACATATCCACTTGTGAATTTTGATTTTGCTGATTTGGTGATCCAATTTGCGTCACTATATCCCTCAATAACTGCGGGATAATTATTGTAATGCAATATAATTCAAATATCTCAAAACTCGTTTTATTGCTAACCGATGAGCTTGGTTGGGATTACTTGTGTATCGACTAAGCTTATTTATCGCACAAGCTATAGTAGGTCGTGTACAATTCATAATGTACATCAAACTTCCCAACCCTCAAGCATATTCTAATTGAGACTTGCTTTGACCTTTATTCTTTACAAGAGTATGGTTTAAATCAATTGGCGTTCTTGCAACTTTAAAGTCCAAATATTTAAACTTTTCAAGTACCATTTAATAAATGAGATTGAGACAAAGCTAGACCTTGAGGAATCTGAAGGATCTTAATTCCCAAAATTAAATCGGCAACTCCTAAGTCTTTCATATCAAACTTACTAGTAAGCATGCGCTTAGTAGCATTTATGTTAGCAATATCGTTACTCATTATCAATATATCATCCACATATAAACAAACAATGACTATTTAATTTGGAGTACTCTTAATGTAAACACATTTGTCTCACTCATTGATCTTGAAATCATTTGACAATATTGTTTGGTCAAATTTCGCATGACATTTTTTTGGTGCTTGTTTTAGTCCGTAAAGTAACTAAACAAGTCGACACACATTCTTTTCTTTTCCCGAAACTAAAAATACTTCAGGTTGTTCCATATAAATTTCTTCCTCCAAATCTCCATTTAAGAAGGCTATCTTCACATCCATATGATGGATTTGAAGGCCATACACGGCGGTTAACGCTATTAATACCCGGATAGATGTAATCGTTGTTACCGGCGAGTATGTGTCAAAGTAATCAAGACCTTCTTGTTGTCTAAACCCTTTAACTAATCTTTCCTTATATTTGTTAATAGTACCATCAGCTTTCATTTTCCTTTTGAAAATCCACTTAGAACCCAAAAGTTTGTTTCCTGGAGGAAGATCAACCAATTCCCAAGTATGATTACTTAATATAGATTCTATCTCACTATTGACTGCCTCTTTCCAATATTGTGCTTTCGAGGAAGACATTGCTTCTTTGAACGCTTGAGGCTCATTTTCCAATAAGAATGCCAGAAAATCTGGTCCAAAGGAAGTAGCTTTCCCTTGACGTTTACTACGTCTTGGATTTTCCTCATCAAAAGTACTTTCCTTTGCTTTTTTCAGAAGTCACTTAGATTTTTCACTAGACAACTCACATTATTCTCAAAGAATTCAGCATTCTCTAATTCAATTACCATATTAATATGAATGTCGGGATTTTTTGATTTATGAACCAAAAAACGATATGCCTTACTATTTGTTACATATCCTATGAAAACGCAATCAACGGTTTTTGATCCAATCTTTACCCTTTTGGATTTAGAGACTTGTACTTTAGCCAAACACCCCTATACTTTAAAATACTTTAAGTTGGGTTTCCTTCCTTTCCATTTTTATATGAAATGAATTGCATTTTGCTATGGGGAACTCGATTGAGTATTCGGTTAGCTATAAGAATAGCTTACCCCGACAAGTTCTGAGGTAAACCAGAACTTACTAATAAGGCATTCATCATCTCCTTTAATGTTCTATTTTTTTTTATAATTCTATTAGATTGTGGTGAGTAAGGGGCGGTTGTTTCGTGAATAATGCCATATTCCAAACATATTTCTTCAAAAGGAGATTCATATTCGCCGCCCCTATCACTTCTTATCATTTTGATCTTTTTGTTTAGTTGCGTTTCAACTTCATTTTTGTATTGCTTGAATGCATCAATTGCTTCATCTTCCCTATTAAGTAAGTAAATATAGCAATATCTAGTAGTGTCGTTAATAAAAGTTATGAAATACATTTTCCCACTGCGAGATGGTATTAACTTCATGTCGCAAACATATGTGTAAACTAAATCTAAAGGATTTGATTTTCTTTCACCTGACTTATAAGGATGTTTAACATTCTTTGATTTCACACATATTTGACATTTCAAGTTATTGCATTCAAACTTAGGCAATACATCCAAATTAATCATTTTTCGCAAAGTTTTATAGTTGGCGTGACCTAGACGTTCATGCCATAAATTATTTAGCTCAAGCAAGTAAGAAGAAGCTGAAATTTTATGCATATCAATGGCAATTATATTGAGTTTAAAAAGTCCCTCAGTAAGGTAGCATTTTCCTACATACATTTCATTCTTACTAACTATAACCTTGTCGGAAACAAAAACATACTTAAATCTGTTCTTGACTAGAAATGATGTCGAGACTAAATTCTTCCACATTTCAGGAACATGAAGGACATCGTTTAGAGTCACAATCTTGCCAGAAGTCATCTTCAAAGCTATTTTGCCCGTTCCTTCAATTTTTATAGTAGCGGAGTTTGCCATAAAAACTATTTCGTCGGGTCCAACATGAGCATAAGAAGTAAACAACTCCTTGTTAGCATAAATATGACGGGTTACCCCCGAATCAATTCACATTCTGTAGAATTTCCGACTAGGTTACATTCAGAAAGCATGACACACAGATCGTATATTTCATCATTCTTCTCAATCATGTTTGTTTGGATTTTCTTTTTGTCCTTTTTTGGTGCACGACATTCAACAGCCGTGTGTCCAACCTTTCCACAATTGTGGAAATTACCTTTGAATTTTTTTTTGCTCGGGTAATTCTTTTGTCCATACGGCTTCTTTCTCTTTTTGCTCATCGAAGCTTCCTCAACAATATTTGCACTCATTATTGTTGAATTTCAACGAGACTTCTTTTCTGCAGCTTTGTTATCCTCTTCAATCCTTAGGCGCACAATAATGTCTTCCAATTTCATTTCCTTGTGCTTATATTTCAAGTAATTTTTAAAGTCCTCCCACATTGGAGGCAACTTTTCAATAAATGCCACAACTTGAAATGTTTCATTTATGACCATACCTACAATCATAGATTTAGGATTAATAATATAATCAATATCTTTAATAAAAATATTGATTCGATTTATACCTTCGACAAGGAGGTCATGAACGATGACTTGCAGTTCTTGAACTTGAGTTATGACTAACTTACTGTCACGGCCCTAAACCCAGACCCGGTCGTGATGGCGCCTCTCGTGAAGACAAGGCCAGCCGAAACACTCCCAATTTATTTTAAGCAATTAAAATAATATAAATTAAGTTTTTAACATAATAATAATCCCAAAATAAGGTGAAACGGAACAATTTGCGGAACAGACATAGCCCGGCATCGAGGTGTCACCAGTCATGAGCATCTACTATCCAATTAAAGACAGTAAAAGTCTACATGGTCTATTACAGAACTAAAACAGAGAAAATAAAATAGGGGGAGAAGCACTGGGATGCGAATGCGGAGCTACTACCTAGTGAATCTCCAAATAAGCCTGAGCTGGAAGAAATCAACACTCGCAAGCGGGACCCGAAGCACCTGAATCTGCACACAGGAGTGCAAGGAGTAAAGTGAGTATTCTAACTCAGTGAGTAATAATAATAAATGAAGACTGAGCGATAAGAAATCACGTAAAAGTACATCAATATGCTATAAAGAAGTAGTATAAACCAGTAAAGACATTGAAATAGTGAAAACATATAAAGACACCTTAGTTCAGAATAAGCTTCTTTAAAACACCTTTTTAACATTTAAACACTTAAATGAAAAGCATCTAGAACATATAAACACATAAAATTCGCCCTTCGGGCACAATGTCAACAGAATTCGCCCCTCAGGCAATATCATGGAACAACACCAACCCCTCAAAACATGATGATAGCAAACAATTTTCAGTCAAATATGCGGTAAAATAGTCATTCAGGATGGATTAAGTCACAATCCCCAACGGTGCACGACCCCGCGCTCGTCAGCTAACGTGTGTGTCACCTCAATATAGCACAACGGTGTGTAATCCGGGTTTTCATACCCTCAGGATAACATTTACAATCGTTACTCACCTTTATCCGGTCCAATCTCTAGCCCGTGATGCCTTTGCCTCTCGAATCGACCTCCGGATGCTCCAAATCTAACCAAAATCAGTGCAAAACCATCAAAATATGCTAAGGGAACAAATCCCATTCGAAAGAAATCAAATTACAACACAAATCCCGAAATTGGCCAAACCCGACCCCTGGGCCCACGTCTCGGATTCCGATAAACATTACATCAATAGACTCATTATCACTCCCCGAGTTCATTCATATCAAAAGCATCAACATCTGACCACAAACGACCCCTCAAATCCCAAATTCTAGGTCTTCAATTACAAACCCTAGTTCTTCAATATTATGCTTAAATTTCATGATTAATTAGGTATAATTCACTTTAGAATCGAGTATTAAGTCCATAAATCTTGCCTCCAAGTGTTCCCCCTTGAATCCCTCTTCAATCCTCTTCAAAAAGCTCTAAAATCGCTCAAAAATGGTGGAAGTTAGCCCCAAAATCGTAGACAATGGCTATTTAAATATTCTGCCCACGCATTCAAAACCTTCTTCGCGAACGCGGTCAAAGCCTCGCGTTCGTGAAGCACAAACTGACGTTGACCACAAATTCCTCTTATGCGAACGCGTAAGCTCCCTCGCGATTGCGAAGGCTAACTCTTCAGTCTCACCTGCTAAACTTCACACGAACACGAGGGCCTACTCGCGAACGCGAAGGCCAATTGTCTGCAACACCCAACAGCAGTTTTCTGCAACTTCCAATAACTTGAAATGGTCTGATTGACCACCCGAAACTCACCCGAGGCCCCCGGGAGCTCAACCAAATATGCCAACATATCCCATAACATCATTCAAACTTGTACCAATCTTCGAAACGCTCAAAAAATATCAAAACACCAAATTCGCATCGGATTCAAGCCTAAGAATTCCAAAATCTTCTAAATTACACTTTCAATCAAAAAATCTACCAAACCAAGTCCGAATCACCTAAAATTTTGCACACATATTCCAAATGACACAACAGAACTACTGCAACTCCCGGAATTCCATTCCAACCCATATATCAAAATCTCACTTATCAACCGAAAAATGCCAAAATTTCAGTTTTGCCAATTCAAGCCTAAATCTACTCCGGACCTCCAAAGCACATTCTGATCACGCTCCTAAGTCCCAAATCACCTCCTGAAGCTATACGAACCATCGGAACTCAAATCCGAGCCCTTCAATACATAAGTCAACATTCGGTTGACTTTTCCAACTTAAGCTTCATCAAAAGAGACTAAGTGTCTCAAACCTTACCAAAACCTCTTCGAACCCGAGCCAACCAACCCGATCACATATAGAACCGATAAACAAAGTAATAAGAAGCAGAAATGGAAAAAACAGAGTGGTAACTCATGAGACGACTGATTGGGTCGTTACACTTACTGTCAACCATTTTAAAGTCTAAGAACTTTGCGGTAACAAACTTCTTAAGTCCAGCATCTTCCGTCTTGTTCTTCTTTTCAAGAGCGTTCCACAACTCTTTTGAAGTTTTCATGAGACTGTAAATGAAGTACAAACCATCTTCCAAAAAACTCAATATATAATTTTTGCATAAGAAGTCAGAATACTTCTATGCCTCCGTGACCACAAACTGCTCATTAGCCGGAGTCTCTTCTCCCAAGACTAGAACGTCCTCGCTAATAAAGCACTGTAGTGGTCATGTAGAAGAATATTTTCTGTTGCCAGCGTTTGAAGTCCACGCCTGAAAAAATTCCAAGTTTTTCTGCCGATGTCATTGCCGGTGCAGGCATTGTGCGACTTGAAGACGTCATAGCCATTGTAGCAGTAGTCATTCCAACAGAACCATTTTGTTGTTTGTACTTGTTGTCATTTTTCTATAAAAGGAATTGACACAAACAGAATTAGTATCTCGGTGAAATTTTTATATCTTCAAACCGAATACAAAAAATCGAGTAAAAGAACACAAGAATTTTAATCTCGAATTGAGTAGAAAGTCACAAAGACTTTAATCTCAAGCTGGAGTAGAAAATTCAAAGATTTTAGTCTCCAAAATGGGAGTAGAAAATCACTACGATTTTAGTCTCCCAAGCCAGAAAGTAAGATGAATATAGAAATAAATATTAAATTCCCTAAGCTTGTTATCCCATTGTATTCAAAATCAGAAAACTAGAAAAACGTTAGTTTATGAAAACAAAACAGAAAAATTCAGAGCCCACAAGTTTCTTGTGTGTCCTTAAGGAATTTAATCTTCTCACAGTTGCCCAAGGTTTCGAATTAATTCCTCCCAGGATAGAACGGAATACTATTCTTTGAGAGCGGCACTTTAAATCACAGAACTTCGGCGAACTCAAATGGCGGAGCAAATCATACAAAATTCTTACGTTTTTGCTTTGGAAAAACAATGTAGATGCAGAAAATATATGGGAGAGATTTTTCAGATTTCGGTGGTGAACAATGAGGCTGAGCCTCTCTATTTATAGCCAACAGAATTGAGTCTCAACAGGTGCAAAGGTGCCTGCTTGATTGAAGAGGTATCTCTTCGACAGAATATCTGTTAAACGAAATGGCTGGTCGCGAATTTGACCGTTAGAAATAATGTCGCGCCGAAGCAGAAGTCGAGCGACGACGACGACACGAGGCTTGCTCTCTTCTCAACTCTTTAAGAGTTAGAAGAAGTGCTTCTATATATAAGCACAAGAATTTTCCTCTTCCTGTCCAATAAGGGACAAACTTCCTTTGTAAAAGGGACTAATTCAAAATTTCATTTCCCTCCATTTCTTTTCCTATTATTTTTCATTCACACCCTTTTGTTTTAATTAATAAAACCCGACATATATAATACATTTTTAAGGAAAAAATGCGGCCCCCAAAAAATCGGGCCCCAAACTATTGCTTTACTAGCCTTATAGTCGAGTCACTCATGTTCGTAAATCTTACTTGTGAGATTTTATTGAAGTTGTTGTTGTTATTATTATTGAATAGAGCAATCAAAGGTATATGGCCAAAAATGAGTGTCGGCATAGCTTTTGAGCACGAGGGGGAAATCAGAGTAGGTACGGAGATTGTACAAATGAGAGTGCATGTCACTGTTCCAAGTTCATGCATTGGACATGGTATATATTTGTTAACTCTAAGAAATAGAGCAGGGAAGTACTATATAGCTACAGAAAAAGCTACACGAATCCAGATTCTACCATATCAAACCAAGATTCTCACCTTCACTAACATTCAAGACGATATCCATATTCTTACTGGTTTATTATTCATTAGATACACTGGATATAAAGATTTCGTTTGTGTGAGTTTTACATAGTAATAGACTAAGTTGAGGTTGAAAAATAGCTTATTGATTAGGCAAAAAAATAAAGAAAAAATTACAAGAAAATACACATAACTTCACACCATAATAAAAAATGGCCCATATTTTTAAACTTTACCTCATCTAACTCACATTGTACATATTTTGTAAGCACTATCAAATTCAAAATTTGTGTTCTTACAATCATTGCTTCTAAAAGTTATGAAGTTAAATCTATGTTCTCACAACCATTGCTTTCACTCTCTCTTCTTCTCACATCTTCTACATATGCTTCAAGGGACCGTGTATTTTCTGTTTCTCCTCTTGTGTCACCTGCTTGCAGTGTAAGAAAATTAAAGAATAGAAGTCCACCATTAAAGACCATTCAAAGTTTTGATTTTGAAAATGTTTTTTTTTTAATTTGTTAGTTATTTGGATTGGGTGTTGTTCCAATTGATTGAAAATATCAAGAGGAGTTCAAAATTTAAATTTGAAGTGATTTGGAGTAAATTTGAGCAAGATTTGAGTTAAATTTCAGAAAAGACGTAAGGAAGAAGACAAAGTCAGTTTTTGTATAATTATGTATAATCTTGTATATTAGTGTATATGAGTGTAGTAATACACCTTATACACTATTATACATTTTTATACACCTTTATACAAGTGTTTGAAGACGAACTTCATACACGATTTTCAGTTGCAATTCTTGATCAAAACCAGTACAAATCTCCATTAAATGACTTCAAATTTTATATACAACCTCCTTATACTATTTCTAACAAGTCTAAATAACACACACTCCAAATTTCTCACAAAATCAAATTCGAAATTTAAACCCACTTATTTAAGCTTGTTAAAAATCTAATTTTCACCACTCATATGAATTTGGTTTGTTGAATTAATATTTGAGTCACAATTACTGATTCGAAAATAAATTTAAAAGCTTGAGGAATCTTTTTTAAAAATTAAATAGTAATTTTGAGAGTCTATTGGAGTTGGATGTTGAATCCTAGTTTATTATTTTTGGGCTAGTTGGTTGTAAATTAAAATATGGGCTATAAAATTGAAAAGTATGAAGCCCAATTGTTCTAATGTGAAATTTTCCCAAAAACAAATAAGGTCAGGGGCGGATATATGGGAGGGGTGAGTTTACGTGTATCCATGCCCCCTCCCTAAATTATACTACTCCGTCCGTTTCAATTTAGATAAGGCAGTTTGACTCGGTACACAGTTTAAGAAAAAAAACTTTTGAAATTTGTGGTATTAAAAGTTTAAGGGATAAAAACTTTGTGGGGCCATAATATTTATGTGGTTATAAAAGTTTCTCATTAAGGGTAAAAAGAGGAGAGTTGAATTATTTCTAAATTTAGAAATATAATTTATTTTAGAACAAGCGAAAAGAAAAAAGTACATCCTCTAATTTTAAATGGTGAGAGTATAACACCTGTATTTTTGCTGTTATTGTTCTTAAATAAGTACGTGTGAACTCATGTCCAAGTATGCACTTTTGCTTAGCAGACAATGAGTGCACCTACGCCCTAAAGCTCAGGGTTTGATCCTTGCTTGCTCCATTAGGCCTTTTAATTAATTTTTTTTAATTTCTTTATTGTTTTTTTTTCTTTCTTGGTTACTCGACCTAAAATTATTCTTTAAAAAGAAAGCTTTCACTAAAATATTTCATAAAATATGATACTGTGATCCCATCTTTTTCTCAGCGTGGATATTATCAAGATTGTAAGTATTCGTTAAAAAAGAGAGAAATTCAAATTGAAAGGTTAATCTCTCAAAAAAAAAAGTTTATATTTTGTCAACAAATGAAGTGCCAGCAAAAAGTTAACAAAATTAATCTTAAAATCCCATTATAATAAAAAACTAATAATGCAAATCACATATTCACAAAAAAAAAATGAAAGTATATAAAAAGATCAACGTAATAGGATGGATGAAGATTTTAATGATTTTTAGCTTGTTACATATAACGTAAGATATTTAAAATTTGTATCTACTGATGTTATTATTGATATTTTTCAAAGTATGAAAACTCGTCGAGGACATAAATAATGCTAATAATATTAATTAGAGTTTGCTCGTCAACTTAGGTCATCCTAAAAAAATTTATATTGTCAAATCATATATATTTATCTAAAGATAGTAATGCACTCATTGTATTGGTCAAAATTTGGATTAGACTTAATAGCTGAAAATGGACATGGTCGAGGATTAAACGGACCACCGTATAAGGGTGAAGAGTCATCTTAAGAGAGATTAGTGCCAAGGTCGAGCAACGGGCGTATAAAAGCAAAGGTAGGATAAGTTAGAATAGAAAGAAGGAATATTATATTGAATATTCTTTCAGTTGTACTTTTTTGGGGTTTTTTAGGGATATCCCTTATAAATAAGAAGAGATAAAGAACAAAAGGGGGATCTTCACCTTTTGATAAGAATACATTGTAAATGGTTGACTATAAAGAACATACCAAAGCTTGTCTTGATCACTGGCTACATTGTTCAACATACGTTGTTCACTCTTTATTTACAAGATCCAAAGATTCCTTATTCATCCTTACTTGTCATTATTCCACGTGCTGTCAGGAAGAAGAATCACCCAAGTCATCTAATATTTGGGTGATAAATTCCTCCTTGTTACATTTATTGTCATTACCTACATTTATTGCATGCTTCTATTACTATATTCACTAACAATTATTGAACTAATACTTGATATTTATTGCTCTCGAACATGGTCTCATCCTACTGATTCCCTACAATCATAGATCTAGAATTTATTATGTTTAACTAGAATTCACGATCTAATTCTTCATTAATTGGTTTAACAAAAAACTTGACACATTTTGGTCAAACACTCATGCTCTTAAAATCTTGGATACGCCTCTGAATAAGGTGAATCATATGCAGAACGCAATTCTTGCAAGAACAACACGTTCAAGATTAATTAAGAGATCATTTCCATATATCTGTTGTTAGAAACTCTGATTTTATAAGTGACTAAAAACAGAAAAATAGATGAATAAAAATTGGCAATATTATGTCGCGAGCCCACAAATTCCTTGTGTGTCCTTAAAGAATCTTATCCCCTCACTGTTGTCCAAGGTTAACGGATAAATTCTTTCCAGGATAGAACGGAACTTCCAACTTAGCGGTAACGGCACCTCAAACCACTAAGTTATCAGCGAACTCAAAATAATGGTGCAACTCACACGACCGACTTACTTTGTTTTGAAAATGATGATGCAGAAAGAAGAAGGAGATGAATCAGAAGATTTCAGGATAATTAATTCTGAAGGAATGACTGTCTATTTATAACCAATGGATTTATGGATTGAAAGGGTGTGAAAGTGGTTGTTCATACTGCAGGTGGCTATTCGTGAAATGCAGCCTCTCTGGTGGCTGTTTCTAGAACTTGCGGGAAAGTTCTAATGCGGGAGTATTTAAAATAAAATTAGAAACGGAAATTAATTTAATTTACCGTTACAAAAAACAGTCACTCAAAATATTAATATTTAATTAATTAATTTTATTTTGTTGGTCCAAAAAATAAAGTCAATCAATCATATCAATTGACCAAATCCAAAGCCGAAGCCGAGCAGAGCGAGCGACGACGACGACGCGAGGACCCTTCGTCTTAGCTCCTTTTAATAGCTTAAGGAAGTGCTTCTATATTTATACCCAACAAAATACTTGTCTTTAACCAATGAGGGACAAAGTGTAAAAGCGAAAGTTGTTTTTTCACCTTCTTCCCCCATTTTTCATTCACACTACCACACTTCAACCCCAACAATCCCCCACATGAATGGGGAATGATGAACATGCACGAAAATTTTATGTGATTCGCAACTAAGGACTAATTGCATCGGGATAAGTAGGTTTCCCTTTAAACTTTCTGTAGTGAGCATATATCGGATATACTCGGTCAATCGGTAGATTTGATATCTTTGAACTGTTGAGCTTTAGTGTATACCTAGACAACATATGTCACACAATTAATCCTTATCCAACTTTTGGTTCTCATTGTTGTGTTCGTTTTAGCCATGAACACCGCCTGATTTCATAAGTGCATAGAGAATTGGCCTTACATAATTCTCCTTGAACCGGTTTTCACTTCACACTTACATAAGTAATTTCTAAACGTGTAATCCCATAGATGTACACTGTTTGATAGTTTCACTATATCAAACTTAGATAATTATTAAAAAGCTACAATGCTTTATCCTTGGTACTGAACATTGTCTCATCATGAGAATGGACCAAAAATGTTTAATTTGACAATGTTGAACCATTACTCACAACTTTGTTTAATCTCCTTGAAACTAGATCTTGGGATCTCCAGTCTTCTAGGTATAGTTACCGCCATGAGTCACTTGTCCTCGGCCCCATAGTTCCATTCCCTTCGATGACCATTCAACTACCTCTCTAGTTAAGCCTTTTGTAAGCGGATCCGATACATTCTCTTTTGACTTTACATAGTCAATTGCCATAATTCCCCTAGAGATCAGTTGTCTAATGGTTTTATGTCTTCGTCGTATATGACGGTTTTTACCATTATACATGACATTCCTAGCCCTCCCTATAGCCGATTGATTATCGCAATGTATGCAGATTGGTGTCAATAGCTTTGGCCAAAATGGAATATCTTCCATGAAATTCTGAAGCCATTTAGCTTCTTCACCGGCTTTGTCTAAAGCTACAAATTCAGCTTCCATTGTAGAGCGGGCAAGTAAAGTTTGTTTGGACGACTTTCAAGGTACCGCTCCTCCACCAATTGTGAAAATGTATCCACTTGTGGACTTAGAATCAGTTGAACCAGTGATCCAATTTGCATCACAATATCCCTCAGTAACTGCAGGATACTTAGTATAATGCAAAGTAAAGTCTTAGGTATATTGCAAATATCCCAAAACTCGTTTGATTGCCATCCAACGAGTTTGATCTGGATTATACGTGTATCGACTCAATTTACTTATAGCACAAGCTATATCCGGTCGAGTACAATTCATGATATACATTAAACATCCTAACACACGTGCATAATCCAGTTGAGACGTACTTCGTCCTTTGTTCTTCTTAAGAGCAAGGTTTACGTCTATTGGGGTCTTGGAAACTTTGAAATCTAAATACTTGAACTTGTCAAGTACTGATTTGATGTAATGAGATTGAGGCAAAGCCAGACCTTCAGGAGTCTTTTGTATCTTAATACCCAAGATTACGTCAGCAACTCCTAAGTCTTTCATATCAAATTTACTAATCAACATACGCTTTGTAGCATTTATGTTGGCAATGTCATTACTCATAATCAACATATCATCTACATATAGGCAAACAATGACTATTTGTTTAGAGTGTTTTTAATGTAGACACATTTATCACACTCATTAATCACACTCATTAGTCCATATAGAGACTTAACAAGTCTACAACCTTCTTTTCCTTTCCAGGAACCACAAACCCTTCGGGTTGCTCCATGTAGATTTTTTCCTCTAACTCTCCATTTAGGAAAGCTGTTTTAACGTCCATCTGATGGATTTCAAGATCATACACAGTGGCTAAAGCGATTAACACCCGTATGGATGTAATCCTTGTTGCCGGTGAGTATGTGTCGAAATAGTCAAGACCTTCCTTTTGTCTATAGCCTTTGACAACTAGTCTTGCCTTGTACTTGTCAATAGTGCCATCAGCTTTCATTTTCCTTTTGAAAATCCACTTAGAACCTAACGGTTTATTTCCAGGAGGAAGATCAACCAATTCCCAAGTATGGTTGCCCAAAATAGATTCTATTTCACTATTGACTGCCTCTTTCCAATATGGTGATTCCGAAGACGACATGGCTTCTTTAAATGTACGAGGCTCATTTCCAATAGAAACGTCACAAACTCATCTCCAAACGAAGTAGATGTTCGTTGGCGCTTGCTGCGTCTTGGTTCTTCCTCATTTGTTGTACTTTTTTTAGTTCCTTCTCGGGGTAGTTTGGTTTTTTTCACAAATGATTCATGTTCCTTTTTATACGGATATATATTTTCAAAGAATTCAGAATTATCTGATTCCATCACTGTATTAACATGAATGTCAGGATTTCTAATTTACACACCAGAAAACGATATGCTCTACTATTTGTAGCATATCCTATGAAAACACAATCAACTGTTTTCGGTCCTATATTAACCTTTTTTGGTTTAGAAACCTGCACTTTTGCTAAACGCCCCCACAGTTTGAAATAATTTAAGTTGGGTTTCTTTTCTTTCCATTGTTCATATGGAATGGACAGTGTTTTGCTATGGGTTACTCTATTGAGTATTCGATTAGCTGTAAGAATAGCTTCCCCCTACAAGTTCTGGGGTAAACCTGAACTTATCAACAAATAATTCATCATCTCTTTTAAAGTTCTATTCTTTCTTTCCGCAATCCCATTGGATTGAGGCGAGTATGGGACAGTTGTTTGGTGAATAATGCCTTATTCCAAATATATTTCTTCAAAAGAAGATTCGTATTCACCGCCTCTATCACTTCTTATCATTTCGATCTTTTTGTTTAATTGCGTTTCAACTTTATTTTTGTATTGCTTGAATGCGTCTATTGGTTCATCTTTACTATTAGGTAAGTAAATATAGCAATATCTAGTACTGTCGTCAATGAAAGTTATGAAATACTTTTTCCCACCGCGAGATGGTATTGACTTCATGTCGTAAATATCCGTGTGATTAAGTCTAAAGGATTTGAATCCCTTTCAACTGACTTATAAGGATGCTTAACATACTTTGATTCCACACATATTTGACATTTCGAGTTATTGCATTCAAATATAGGCAATACTTCCAAATTAATTATTTTTCGCAAAGTTTTGAAGTTGACGTGGCCTAAATGTTTATGCTATAAATTATCTGACTCAAGCAAGTAAGAAGAAGCTGAAATTTTATTCATATCAATGGTAATTACATTGAGTTTAAAAAGGCCCTCAGTCATGTAACCTTTTCCTACATACATTTCATTCTTACTAACTACAACCTTGTCGGAAATAAAAACACACTTAAAGCCATTCTTGACTAGAAGTGATGTCGAGACTAAATTCTTCCGCATTTCAGGAACATGAAGAATATCTTTTAAAGTCACAATCTTTGCAGAAGTCATCTTCAAAGCTACCTTGCACGTTCCTTCAATTTTTGCAGTAGCGGAATTTGCCATAAACACTGTCACGTTGGGTCCAGCGAGAGCATAAGAAGTAAAAAAACTCCTTGTTAGCACAAACATGTCGAGTTGCTCCTGAATCAATCCACCATTCTCTAGGATGTTCGACTAGGTTGCATTCTGAAAGCATGGCACATAAGTCGTCTATTTCATCATTCTTCTCAATCATGTTTGCTTGACTTTTCTTCTTGTCCTTTGGTGCATGACATTCAGTAGCCTTGTGTCCAAACTTTCCACAGTTGTGGCAATTACCTTTGAACCTCTTCTTGCTTGGATAATTCTTTGGTCCAGACGACTTCTTTCTCTTTTTACTCGTTGAAGCTTCCTCAACAATATTTGCACCCATTATTGTTGAATTTCCACGAGATTTCTTTCAGCAGCCTTGTTGTCATCTTCAATCCGTAGACGAACAATAAGGTCTTCAAGAGTCATCTCCTTGCGCTTATGTTTCAAGTAATTCTTAAAGTCCTTCCACAGCGGAGGCAGCTTTTCAATAAATGCCGCAACTTGAAACGCTTCATTTATGACCTTCAAAGAAAAGTTTGTTAATAACAGTGTAATTAATACTCTTAACATAAGTATTAATTAGGATCATACCTTCAGCAAGGAGATCATGGATAATGACTTGAAGTTCTTGAACTTGGGATACCACAGATTTGTTATCCACCATCTTATAATCTAGAAATTTGGCAGCCACAAATTTCTTAAGTCCATCATCTTCAGTCTTATATTTCTTTTCCAATGCATTCCACAGTTCCTTTGATGTTGCAATGTTACTATAAACGTTGTACAAGTCATCTTCCAGCCCAATTAAAATTTAATTCTTACACAGGAAATCAGAGTGCTTCCAAGCCTCAGTAACAAGGAAGCGCTCGTTGTCAGGGTTCCTTCAGGCACGACTGGAACATCCTCTTTAATAAACCTTTGAAGACTTAGAGTGGTCAGATAAAAGAACATCTTTTGCTGCCATCTCTTAAAGTTAACACCAGAAAATTTTCCCGGCTTTTCCGCTGGTGGCATAGCCGTTGCAGGTGCAGTAGGACGGCTAGGACCTGGCATCCCCGATATTGTGGTAGTAGTAACAGTCACAACCGGATCAATCTGTTCCTCTCAGTTAGTCATTTTTGTCAATATGACACAAACAAATTGAGTAAGTGACGAAGTATTTAATTCTTCAACCCAAGACAACACAGTGAAGAGATTATTCTTCAAACTGATTTTAACACAGTGAAGAGATTATTCTTCAAACTGATTAGAAGTAGAAAAATCCCACAAATTTTTAATCTCTAAAAACAGTAACATTAGGAGTAGAAAACCACGAAGGTTTTAGTTTCCTCAGTCACTTTGAAAATCAGAACAACAAGGATATATATATAAATAAGATTCATTAAGCTTGTTAGAAACTCTGATTTTATAAGTGACCAAAAACAGAAAAATAGATGAACAGAAATTGGCAGTATTATGTCCCGAGCACACAAATTTCTTGTGTGTCCTTAAAGAATCTTATCCCCTCACTGTTGCCCAAGGTTAACGGATAAATTCTTCCCAGGATAGAACGGAACTTCCAACTTAGCGGTAGCGGCACCTCAAATCACTAAGTTATCAGCGAACTCAAAATTATGGTGCAAGTCACACGACCGACTTACTTTGTTTTGAAAGTAATGATGCAGAAAGAAGAATGAGATGAATCAGAAGATTTCAGGATAACTAATTCTAAAGAAATGGCTACCTATTTATAGCCAACGGATTTCTAGATTGAAAGGGTGTGAAAGTGGATGTTCACACTACAAGTGGCTATTCGTGAAATGCAGCCTCTCTGGTGGCTGTTTCTAGAACTTGCAGGAAGTTCTAACGCGGGAATATTTAAAATAAAATTAAAGACGGAAATTAATTTAATTTACCGTTACAAATAATGGTCACTCAAAATATTAATATAAAATATTTATATTTAATTAATTAATTTTATTTTGTTGGTCCAAAAAATTAAGTCAATCAATCATCTGAAGTCGAAACCGAGCGACAACAACAGCCAAGGCCCCTTCCTCTTATCTCCTTTTAAGAGCTTAAGGAAGTGTTTCTATATTTATACCCAACAAAATACTTATCTTTAACCAATGAGGGAAAAAGTGCAAAAGCCAAAGTTGTCTTTTCACCTTCTTTCCTCATTTTCCATTCACACTACCACACTTCAACCCCAACATCTGCTTCAGTTATTCGTAGTTTTCTTCTTCACATGTATCATTAAAATCTTGAAGATATTAATCGGATCCCTTTATGATGCTAAATATATATACTAGAAGCTCTATATATGTTGTCGTTTATAGGTACATAATCATGATTTATTTTATCTGCTTTTGTTTCCACCAAAGAGACAATCAAATTCTTACTCATTAGGAAACCATAGACTGATTGATCTATCATAGTAATTTTTAAGTGTCATGAGCTTTTTCCATTCAAGAATGAAAAATTGAGGGAAAAAATCAATTCATTGTGCTGGCTGGGAAAAGCATTAAACTGGGAAAAAAAATTTAAATCTTGAGATATCAATGTGGATAAAATTGTACGTATAAAACCCTACTTTCTTGAGCCGAGGATATGTAGAAAACAAGTTTTCTACTTTGTTGTTGATATGTCGAAATCTACTCTAGAACAAAAAGAATATTAAGAGACTAAAGTAGGGGTCCCATGAAATTTAATAATTACAAAAACATTCACCACAAGAATTTTAAAAAGTTTCCCAATTTGGCTAATTTGGGATTTTATCATTTACATGGCTAATTTAGGATTCCACTTCCTATTGAAACTGAAATGCAATATCTCCTTCGATATTAAAACAAGTATTACAATTTGTTAAGGGCAGTTCACTGTGCACCAAAAGGTAGACGAGAAAAACGAAATACATGTAATACTGCATGGAGTTGCATGAATAAGATCTTTTAATTTTTTAACTAAAATTGTTAAATATGGTATATAGAATTCAAAATCTACGTCATTTTCATGACCAAGAATAATATAATTTTGAACAAGATGAATATATAAATCATGTCGAGACAAAAATGATATGTGTTAATTCTCAAGCCGCAAACCTTTATCAACCCCTTTTTTCCCCTTGAAATTGCTATAAAAGAAAAATGATATGGAGAAAACGTCATTTTATATACTATCACCTCGTCATATTCCAAAGATAAAGCATGACTTTGGTATCTTTTTTTCTTTTGCCTAAATTTTCCAGGCTCATATGCATGCCGCAGCCAGATAAAGACAAAGGGGGACTACCAAAGAACATATAAAAGGTAAAAGATAGAAATAATGTGCACTCATTGAATGCTTTAATGTGCTTATTGTATGGTAGAAAATATTGGATATATTGATCATGATTTTGATTGATCGAATAAAAAGTTGAAGTGAAAAAAAGAAAAAAGAAAAGGATAATAAAATGATGTTATCATAAGGGTAAAATTAAAAAAAATGGGGAGTATTCTGTGGTTGAAAGTGAAAATCTAATTTGATATGAGGATCCCATGAAGTCCACTTTGATCAATGAGATTGCAAAATTTAGGGCCACAGCACATACTTTTTTTTTTTGCAATCAATTTTCAACTGGAGGGATCTCCGAAAGTGAATGAATTATTGGAATGGATAGTGTTCTTGGTAAAATGGGATATTATGGGAATCAGTATATTTTAATTTTGAAATTCTTTTTTCCTAGCTTGTAAGAAAATCAATAATAATAATTGGGCTCCAAAAGTTATTTTAGATTTTGACAGATCCTTCATTCCAACTGACCTCAGTTATGTGAATGAAACTTTGACTGATCTTGAATTGGCATGTGTCTTTGTTTTCACTTATTATTACTTTGTGGATTATATGGACCCTTATTCTGCATAATTGTTGGAAAATGAAAGTGAAAGAACAGATTCTCAAACTCATTGCCAAGATATTTCAATACATCACATTTCCTCTTCAAATCCAGCTTTACCTTTTTGTCATATATATATATATATATATATATATAACACCCCGATTGACACCTCAGAATCAGAAGAAGACGATCTAATAAATGAAGTGGGATTAGAAAGACTAAATCTATAAGAAAATAATCTTGCAAATATATCAGAAGAATGTGCCCATAATTTCAATAGAAATAAAAGGTTAGATAGTAACCAATGTTTTATATGTAAATGGTACCCTAGTAGAAATAAAAGAGCTAAATGTAAGCTATGCTATTTAGAAGGATGTATAACTTGTATAGAAAAGGATTTTGAAACAAAAATAAATAAAGAAGAAAAATATCAAGAGACAAGTAATCCTACAATAAACTTGAGAATAATGACATTAGAAGCCAGAATAAATGAATTAGAAAAAAGAATACAGAAAATGGAAAAGGGAAAAGAAATATTAGAAGATATAAAAGAAAGTATAACAACAGTAGAAGAAGAACTAATGAGTATAGAAAATTATGATGCACTCATATGTAATGAAGATAAAAGGTTAAGTACAATAAAAATCCTAACAAGAATTAAAATAGAAGATTATGAAATAGAAACCTTAGCTCTAGTAGATTCTCGATGCACAAGATGCATAATAAATAAAAGAATAGTTCCCCCAAATCTGATAAAAACTTTAGATAAACCAGTTACAGCCATGCAAATGGATGGAACTCATAATATATATAAGCATTATATAGATAAATCACAGATTAGTTTTATAAATTCATGCTTAGATTTTTATAAACCAAGCTATAAAGTAGATAAAATTTGAGTAAGAGATTTAAATATAAACGTAGATTTTGTATTAGGATTAAGTTTTATATTACATAATAATGGTAGTTGTCTAATAAGTAGGGACGGAGTAATATTCTTTAAAAATCTTACACAAACACCAGTACAAACAATAGAAACTGCAACTAGAATAAGAACAAGACTAAATGCAAGCCAGAACAACTTAGAAAACCAAGAAGAATGCTGGAAAGATTGCAAAGATAAAAATACTTGTTGTAAAGACTTAAAAGAATCTAAAACCCTAATATTAGAAGAAGATGAAAATAGAGATATATTAGAAAAAGATTATACCTTAATAGACATAGAAACAGAACTATACAATTTTAAAACAGGATTACAAAAAATAGGAATAATAAAAAACGAAAAGGATTTAGATAATATAATAAAGATATTAGATGAAATAGAGATAATAGGAGAAAAACCTTTAAAACATTGGGAAAATAATAAAGTAATGTGTAAATTAGATATAATTAATCCAGAATATATAATAAAAACAGCATCAATAGAAGCTACAAACCAAGATTTAGAAGATTTTAAAATCCAGATTAAAGAACTTATGAATTTGGGAGTAATAAGAAGATCTACCTCTAAGCATAGGTCGGCAGCTTTTATGGTCAGAAATCATAGCGAAATAATAAGAGGAAAAGCAAGAATGGTAATAAATTACAAAAGACTTAATGATAACACTAGAACGGATGGATATAAGCTACCAGATAAGACAGAATTAATAAATAGAATATAAGGAAAAAAGATATTTAGTAAATTTGACTGTAAATCGAGATATTGGCAAGTAAAAATGCACAAAGTAAGCATTGAATGGACAACATTTACTTGCCCAGAAGGACATTTTGAATGGTTGGTAATGCCATTTGGATTAAAGATAGCTCCACCAATTTTCCAACGAAAAATGGATAATATATTTGGAGAATATAAGAGATTTGTCTTGGTATATGTAGATGATATATTAGTATTTAGTAAAGATATTAAAGAACATTTAGGACATCTACAGACTGTATTTAGATTATTTGTAGACAATGGAATAATAATTAGTAAAAAGAAAATGGAATTATGCAAAAATTATATAAACTTTCTAGGAGTAATTTTAGGGGATGGAAAAATAAAATTACAACCCCATATTGCTAAAAAGACCCTAGAAATGCCAGATAAACTAGATAACACCAAAGAATTACAAAAATTCTTAGGTATAGTGAACTATGCGAGAAATTTTATAAAAGATTTAGGAAAAATAGCGGGGCCATTATATGCTAAGACAGGCTCTACAGGACAAAAACACTTTAACACAGAGGACATTAAACTAGTACAAAAAGTTAAAGAAAAGATAAGGAATATCCCCGACTTAAACATGCCATTAGAAACAGACTATTTAATTATAGAAACAGACGGTAGTTTTGAAGGATGGGGAGCAGTTTTAAAAGCAAAACCAAATAAATATAGTGACAAAAATACAGAAAAAATATGTGCTTATCAAAGTGAAAAATATAAAGAAAAGGGAAATATGAGTAGCATAGATGCAGAGATATTAGCAGTAATCTATGGATTGAATAGTTTTAAATTATACATATTAAACAAAAAAGAAGTAACAATTAGAACTGATTGTGAAGCAATAGTAAAGTTTCATCAAAAAATAGCAGTAGAAGAAGATGGTTAAATTTTATAGATACTATATCAATATATAACTTAGTTTTTGAACATATTAAAGAAAAAGATAATAATTTAGCAGATCAATTAAGTAGACTTAAAATTATGATCAATTAACAAAACATATTTTGTATGTACAACATGAGACCAGCAGTTTCAAAGACTACAGACAAAGGGAAGGGCATTCAAGCCTCACCCTTAGACAAATATTTACAAACAGTTTTAGGTAATCTCCATTTTAAGCCACAATCTTTCTTAGAACAGACTAATCTAGAAAGAATAAATTTTGGGAAATATAGTCTTATATTTTTTCCACCATCTAATATGTCTTTTAGAATTTTACCAAAATGTGTCATAGACAGACCCCAAAGGTGCTTAATTGATAACTTATGGATATCATATAATAAGAAAGACACTAAATATTTTATAGCAGCACTTAACACTTTGGGCCAATATTTTACAGACAAAATTCAAGACAAAAGGTTTAAGTATTATGTAGTTATACATGGAAAAACAAAAGGTATTTTTCAGACATGGTTAGAAGTATTAGATTCCATTAAAGACATAGAAAAACCTCTTTTTAAGGGATTTAATGATTTTACTGAAGCATTAGATTATGCAAGAGGAGTATTAGGACCAAATTACTATATTACCCCAGCTCTAAGACAAAATCCAGAAAAAACCCCTCAATACAACATCCGAAAAGACCATGGTAAAATAATATTTTGCGATCACTGCTCGTCAATGACAGAAGCTTTTAAACGATTAAACCAAAAGAATGACATCTTGACACAAGAAAAGACGAAGCTCATCGAGCAAGTAAAGGTATTAGAACACAGGATACAAGCATTGAAGTTCGAGTTAACACAATCACAGACAACCTCGCAGACTCAGATTATACCACAACCAGATTCAGAAATGAACAGTCCTAAGAGTTCTCCATCTCAAACAAAAATGGATGAGACGGGTGTGCATTCCCCAATGAATGCAGTAAGATCCACTGTATCGGATAGTGATACAGCTAGTCCGGTTCAAACGGTAACCGGTAAAGACAAATCAAATCCGTTGATGGCTGTCACTTTGCCAAAAAGTGAAGATGAAGGTTCATCAAGAAGAAGATTACCAAAGACCTTAACGCAAGGAGAAATGCTAAAGAAAAAGGGAGTGATATCAAAAAGGGAAAAAAATGAGAAAATAAAAAAAATAATTAAACAGACATTAGAGAATTTTTTCTAAGAAAAAGAAGAACAAGACAAGCATATAGTTAAAAATCCAAGTCTCAGTCCAAGAAGTCCAAGTCCAAGTCCTATAACGGAACCAAGTCCAAGTCCAAGTCCGAGATTAAATTCAGGAAGGGAACAAAGTTCTGAAGAAACTAATGACTATCTAAATTATCAAGATGCCCCAGACCCGAATGATTATGATTCTGGTATGAGTTTCGACTCAGAAGCCATCCATAATCTAGATACATAAAACCATCAGAACAGGGCAAAGAACAAGACCAACAATACAAAAAGAAGACCATACCAATAATGAAAACGTGGAAAGAAAGACAAGACGAAGAAAAGACTTGTACCAGAAAAGAAGACAGTTGTGCTAAAAGACGGAGATAAAAAGATGACATAAGATGTGACAAGACAATGACACTAAAAGACAAGCCAAAAAAGTTGAGTGGACTAAAATAGTGCATAAAAAAAGGAATCTTCGACAAAGCAACGTGCAGATGGGGCCCAAAGTTGTACCCTGCGAAGCTTGATAGACGGATTCCTAAAACATTTTGAAATCCAATTTTCAAGTCCGACTCAAACTCTCTATCCATAAAAGGAGAAGAAGGAAGAGAAAAGGAATTATTCGAAAAACAAGAACCATTCGAAAAAACCCATCCTCTCATCAAAAACTATCCAAAAACTCTCAACCATCTTTGTAAAATACCTCTATGTATAATATAGTAATTTTCCCTTCTCCTCTAAGCTTGTAAGAAAAATAAGTTCATCAGCTTGTACGAAGTAATTTTCAAAGTTTTCAGTAAGGTTTTCGGGTTTCCCGAAAGGGAAATCTCTCTCCTATAAGCATGTAAGTTATTCATCTTTATCTAAATTATGTTTCTGATAAACATTACCCCAGTTTGTATTTTACTAAATTTATGATTGTTAATTAGTTTGTATTTTACTGTTCTTATAATTATTAGTTAGTTAACACTATGTTTGTACATTAAATTATTATATAACACTCTTAGTATATGGTTAACTTCCCAATTTCTTAACAAATATGATGGATTAACCTGTAAATTTCTAGGAAAAACTGGTTAAAACCCAATTGATAAAGAAGGGTATAAGTGTTTAACTATGGCCGGGTGAGGTTAAAGAAATAGAAGTTAAGAAAAGAGTAAAATCTTTAAACGATTGGGAAGAAGAGATGAACAGAGTAAAAAAAAAGTTACGGGATAATATCAGTTCATAATTTAGCTAATATGTTAACTTTACAAGTCTATAGAATAAAAGAGAGAGAGTACCGAGTAGGATTTTCACAAATATAAGATTTAACTGCAAAGAATTTTTACTATTAATGTCCAATAACCGCAACAACTACCCTCATCCAGAAAGTTTTGCTAGAAGCCTTACTCAAAATTTAGAAGAATTTATAATAGACATAGATAGTGAATTCTATTCTATAATAGATCTAGCAGTACATTTTATCTACCTAGAACAAAATAACAGAATCTGTTTAGATAAATATAGAAAACAACTATACCTAATATCGGAAATATTCAGATATCATCAGTCAATCTACTCCCACTATCAGAGAAGAAGGTTTCAAAGAAGGAGAAGAATATACTACTAGACAATATTTATTTTACCTGAAAAAACTCCCCCTTTATATTTTATTGTTTTTTAATCCCCCTTTATTCTGGTATCAGAGCAAGAAGTTTCTTGGACCAAACAGTGTATGAAACAATTATTGTTCTCCAAATATATAAGTTACCGTCACCATATGATATATATTAGCTATAAGACCATTAGAAATTATAAAAAATATATAAGAATATTAGAATTAGAATTAGATATTTTTAATACCGAGGATTTTCAAAATTTCCTTTTTGCATGAAATAGAAAGAACAAGTATTGAAATACAAGAGGAGAAAAATTATATTCAAACAACTAGAAATAAGATAAAATATATTCCACTAGGGTAAAACCATATGTTAAGACAACATCCTATAGCCAAAGAAATAGCCTTTAACTATTGGCTTTTAAGAAGAGATATAGTCAGAAAAGAAGAGCTAAAGAAAATACTAAAAGGAACTAAAACACTACTATCATCAACTCTAGAACTAGCTAAACAAATAGAAGTATCATATTCCAAAATAAATAGAGAACAAAGTTATATAATTAAAAGAAGTATTAGCTTAGAAACTATATCAGCTTTAGAGTGGGAAATACAAAGTATAGAAGGAGAAATATATTCACAAAATCAAAGAATAAAGTTCTTTAAGAAAAGACAAATTTGGATACCCTTAGGATATACAATATTGCTACCTTAAAAAACCTAGAATATTTAGATTTAAAAATATATCCAGAAAAGAAGTATAGAATAGTAAAAGATAATACGGTAATTAAGTGTAATTTTAGCAGTGGAGAACATATATTACATAGCGAAGACAAACAATACAATACAATAGTAGATTTAATAATAAATTTTGGAGAAAAAACACAAGAAAATAATAAAAATTTAATAAGAACACTAGAACTAGTAGAAGCATTACAAATTAAACAGAAAAAGACTCTAGAGAAACTAGAACAAAATTTAGACTTCATAAAATCACAAGAACTAGAAATAGACAGAAAAATACAATATTTAAATAATAAGTTTAATCTAGAAAAAATACCTACGAAAAACGAAATAGAAAAATTAATTAAAGCTATTACGGAAAAACCTCAAGAATTAGAAATACAAACGACCAGGCTAATAGAAAGAATAACAGATCAAGTAGAAGTACTAAAAAGTGAGATAAATGTTTTAAAAGAAGAAATAGACAAAATAAAGGAAATCGCTCTTTCATGAGTGATATAGAATTAGATCCAATATATGAAGAAGCATTAAAACTTACAGAAAGAATTCAACCCAACCCAGAAGGACTAACTAGTTATATCCCTCAAGGAAAGGCAGATCAAATAATAATAAAACAAAATAATACTTTAATAATATTACTTCTAGAAATTAATAAAAACTAGATAAAATTATTAAAGAAAAAGAGATAAAAACAGAAATTCAAAAGGTTGACGATCTAATAGAACAATTAAAAAGAGTTGAAATAACACCACAAAAAGATAGAATTAAAATAAGAAAACCACAAAAATGGACTTTCTTCCAGGTGGGAGAAACGAAGAAAGATCAAGAGTAAGTTTTTCAGATAATAGAATAGGTAATAATATTTTAGCAAGAATCATAACTAGAAAAAAACAAGATGACAATCAGAAACTAGATAAAATAATAGATATAGACAAAGACATACAGATTTTTCAGCAGAATCAACTAAGGTTACTAAATCCAAAAATATTATATAATACAGGGTATTTTTCAAATAATTCTCAACTATATAGACATTACAGAGAAGAACAATTATCAGCTATAGGAAGTAAAGTTGCTACAATAAATTTAACAAACCCAGATTCAGTAAGACAAATAAAGAACTATAAAAGGAATTTAATGCATATGAGATTAATAGTAATCGGATTAAAAGGATTAACTAGAAAAAACTTAGGAACTAAGGTATTAGTAGTAGTATATGATGACAGATGGTCAGATTAAAAGAAATCCATACTAGGTTTAACAGAAGTAGACATGACAAATAATGGAGGAATATTTTATATCAGCCCAGATTTTATGATAAATTTAGCAGAATTTGGAAAAAATATTAAAATAGGAATACAGACTAAAGGATATGAAGAAATGAACAATGAAAATAATTTATTAATATGTGTAGGTTTCATAGGAAAAATGGCAACAAGTAGTAATACAAGATTCAAAATTAAAGTAGACGATGTAGTCGAGGTAATGGGAAATAAAGGAATAAAACTAATAAAGCCTATTAAAATAAATCCAGAAGAATATGCTGGACTAGAATGGAATTTAGAAGACTTTGCAAAACCAAAAAATTTAAGCCAGAATCGCATTTAATGTATACAAACTCAAAAGGAGAAACCTCAATTAGATTTAATAATTATAATTATTCTACCCAAAAGGAAATAGACGATACAACGGAAAGCACAGTAGAAGTAATACCAGACGAATTTGAAGTAGATATAGCACTAGAAAGAGAAAAGAAACTAGTTAAGAAAAATAAAACTCAGACTGGCGTCGACAGCAGGAAAGTGAAAGAACAGAGTCTCAAACTCATTGCCAAGATATTTCAATACATCACATTTCCTCTTCAAATCCAGCTTTACCTTTTTGTCATATATATATATATATATATATATATATATATTCAATTATTATCCGGTAACTCAAAATTCAGGATGTAACAGGAACAAGTGTAGTAACTAACTCCACTCAGAATTTCATGTTCTTAACATTTATTATTGGATGAATCAACTGCAAAGATTAAAACTCACTATCAACAAGATCTTAAGGACCAGAAGTTATCTAATCCCACTTTAAAAGCATGCAATGAACATAGGCTAACCATTCTTATTTCTAAGTTAATGCACCTTACACTAAGTTTTCAAGATATTATAACTACTAACTAGAGTCTCTCAACAATAGAGATGTTGTTATTGCATCATCTAGTGATTTTATCATATACTAAATACAAAGGGGCATCCATCCCTCGGGAAACTAAAAGTGTGAAACTCATATCTTGAATGTTTTCATGAAACTGTCAATTGCTGTAACATTGAGTTTGAATATATGCTCCCAAGTCCACAAACTAACTCCAATTCACAGTTAATAGAAAGAGCAACTTAGTGACTGAGAAATACTATATAAAATTAACATGGAATTTCTGCAACCATAAGTTTGTTGCAACCTTGAGTTGAGATATACGATCCAAAATCCGTAAAACTAAATCAAGTTCTCATTTCACATTTATTATAAAAAGGGACAAACAACATTTGTCATGGCTTCATAAGTCAAAAAGTATCCAACTTCCTTCATCCACAAAACCCTTGTTCTCTAGAAACACATACATCCCAACTGGGGGTAAGTACAAGAGAGCTCACTCCACTGGAAAAGAACCGATTGCTGTTGAGCTAGGCCCAGTAATTCTTATTCTTTTTTTATCGTAAAAATGGTGTGTAGTAGCCATTAATTAAGGGGGTCTTTAATTTTTATCACTAATTATAATGCTCAGCAAAAAAAGCCACTACTAATAGGAAAAAGTCAGTTTTACCCTTTCTTCAATTCTTATATTCCCAAACCCTTGTTTTATTCATTCAGAAGAGGAAAAATTTGAGAGCGAATATTTCAGGGCAAGTTTCGTGTGTTCTCAGCATCTGTATCATCCTCGCATGCAAACGAGCTGCAGTTAATCTTTCTCCTTCTTCATCTTCTCTGTCATCTTCTCTGCATCGAACGATCGAACTGGTAATTTTTTTTCTTTTATTCCTTTTTTTTTGTATATGTATAATCGCGATCAATGATGTGTCAAGTATGTGTGAAATTTCAAAAATGATCATTATAAGTTGATTCAGTGTCGGAGAAGTAGCGTATTTTTGTGATGCTGTTATTCAGAACTTTTTGGTATTGAAATGTGAAATGTGTTTGTGGTTCAATCAATATATTTGATTATGTAAGGACATTTCATAAATATAGTCGTAGGAATTCATAAGCTAACTGTGTTTTTGAATTTTTAGTTAACTATGTTCATAAATGATAAGAACCAAACGACATTAACTTTTGAACTTGGAACTCAAAGTTAAGGACTGAGTGTCCTTAACTTTTGAACTTGAAACTTGAAGTTAAGGACCAAGTGTCCTTAACTTTGGAACTTGAAAGTGAAGTTCAGGACCAAGTGTCCTTAACTTTTTAACTTGAAACTTGAAGTTAAGGACCAAGTGTCCTTAACTTTGGAACTTGAAAGTTGAAGTTCAGGACCAAGTGTCCTTAATTTTTCAACTTGAAACTATAAGTTAAGGACTGCCTATCTTATCTTTTTAACTTGTAACTCTAAGTTAAGGACCAAGTATCCTTAACTTTTAAACTTAAAACTATAAGTTAAGGATTGCCTATTCTTATCTCTTTAACTTGTAACTCTAAGTTAAGGACCAAGTATCCTTAACTTTTGAACTTGTAATTAAAAGTTCAGGACTAAGTGTCCTTAACTTTTGAACTTGGAATTCAAAGTTAAGGACCATGTGTCCTTTAGTTTTGAACTTGAAACTTGAAGTTCAGGACCAAGTGTCCTTAACTTTTCAACATGAAACTATAAGTTAAGGATTGTCTGTCCTTAACTTTTCAACATGAAACTATAAGTTAAGGACTGTCTATCCTTAACTTTTTAACTTGAAACTTGAAGTTAAGGACCAAGTGTCCTTAACTTTTGAACTCCGAATTTGAAGTTCAGGACCTATTGTCCTTAACTTTTCAACTTGAAACTTTAAGTTAAGGACTGTTTGTCCTTAACATTTTTACTTGAAACTTGAAGTTAAGGACCAAGTCCCTCCAATTAACTGTAAGTCCTAATCTTTATTTTCTTTTTCCTTCTTTGTCGTGTGATAATGGAAGGAGATCGTATGTTCGATTTTGATGTTTGGCGTAATTTTATGATCTATTGGAAAGGAGATTTACAGTATAAGAAAACAATCAAAAGTTTTTTGTCAAACAGACAGTGGAAGAAGTTGAGGGATGGTATTTTCGGAAACTTTTTACGATTAGAAAGTGTGAAGTTATGTGGTAAACTTATTCACTGTGTATTGCTTTCAGAAATTGTAAATAATGGCCCTGATTCGATGACATTCAAGGTTTTTGACCGTGAAATTAAGTTTACACGTGACGCATTTCATATAATTACTGGTTTAAAGTGTTATTCCTCACCAGACATAAAAGGTTTACATGAAAAAGAGAATAGGCTTTCGAAAATTTATTTCCCCGGAAAGGATAGAGTTGAGTTGGGTGATTTGTTTAATTTTATTACCAGTCACCCACATGGTACAACTGCATAATTTGTAGGCAGCGATGATGATGCTGTGAATTTGGCAATAATTTATTTTGTTGAATCTGTTTTGATGGGCAAGAGGAAGAATAGGAATGTGTCCGAGCAGATAATGAAAATTGTAGACGATGATGAACTCTGGTCTTTTTTCAACCGGTGCTCTCTTTCTTATGAAACTTTACTAAAATCATTGAAGAGTTGTTTGAAGCCGAATGAGAATGAGAATGAGAAAGAGAAAGACAAATATAAAGACAAGGATAGCTACACTATACTTGGCTTTCCTTTTGCCTTTTGTGTTTGGATTATGGAAGTAATTCCTATTTTCAAGGAAAAATAATTTGTGAACTTCCAAGAATTTGGTTATCCTTGGATGTAATGTTATTCGGAAATGAAATCTCCACAGTATGATTCTCTATGTAAAAAATACTTCCATAATGAAAATGTAAGTTAATCTAATTACTAGCTATTTTTTTATTTATTTGTTATAGTTCTGAAAAGTTATGTTTATTTTTTGTTATATTATAGTTGTATAAGTTGATCGAGGTGTCACCATTTATTCATGTTCAAGAAGATACAGAGCCTATTAGTGTGGAAGAGCCAATTTCTGAAGATCAAAGCTCAATGCCTTCTTCCACACAATTTGATGAAGCCATGCTTAAGGAAATTGTTAAAGTAAGTTTTCTGCCTTTGAATAGCATTAGTTTTTTATTTGATTATTTTTTGCTTGCAAGACTTTTTTGTTTTTATGTTTTTTGATTTAGAGATTATCAGAGAGTTTTAAGAAGGATCTGCAAGCTGAAGTTACTAGAATAAATCAGAAAATAGCTGTATCAGAATTTGAGAATGAAATCATGGTAATATCATTAATTTCAGTTAGTCTAAGTTCAGGACTTTGTGTCCTTAACTTTTTAACTTAAAACTATAAGTTAAGGACTGCTTGTCCTTAACTTTTGAACTTAATACTTGAAGTTTAGGACCAAGTGTCCTTAACTTTTGAACTTAAAACTATAAGTTAAGGACTGCCTCTCCTTAACTTATGAACTTAAAACTTGAAGTTTAGGACCAAGTGTCCTTAAATTTTGAACTTACAACTTGAAGTTTAGGACCAAGTGGTCCTGAACTTTTGAACTTGAAACTTGAAGTGCAGGATCAAGTGTCCTTAACTTTTCAATTTGAAAGTTGAAGTTCAGGACCAAGTGTTCTTAACTTTTTAACTTGGAATTCAATGTTAAGGACTGATGTCATGTCCTTAACTTTTGAACTTGTTACTCTAAGTTAAGGATTGTATGTCCTTAACTTCTTTACTTGTAACTTGAAGTTTAGGACTACCTGTCCTTAACTATCTAACTTACTTTCTTTCTCAGGATTTAAAGAAAAGTCTAGGAACAAAGCTTGATACTTTGTTGAAGATTTATGTGAAACCTGATGAAAGGAACATAGAAAGAGAATCTAGTGTTCCAATTACTAAAGATGGAGTTGATGATCATTGTCGTAGTACATAGCCTACTGTTACAATCAATAAAGATGCAGGTGGTGATGAACGTGATGATATGGATATGCATGCAGAAGTTCAGTATGAAAGCGATTTTAGAGATGCATATCTAGATGATGAAACTGAGAACGTCACTGATATTGGGAAAGGTTAGATATAGATTTTGAATTTTTTTTCATTGAAATTTATATTCAATAGCGTAATACATAGAAACTTTTTTGTGATTACAAATATTTGTAGAATCTATTGATGGAGTGGAAGTTGAAGATGTAGGAGAATGTCAAGACCAGAAAAATCCAAATGAGACAGGAGTAACAGAAAAAATTTGTAAATGTGGATTGCAATCTTAGGAGGATTTAGAAAGTCCATTGGGAACAAGTGTCAGTGAGATTGTATGAAAATGCTTAGAAAGAACATATGACCTGTCTACACCTCTGTCATATAAAGAGAAATTTGGAGTTCAAACTTGTGCCAATCAAGGTTAGATAAAATTTTCATTATATATTGAATGTTAGTTTTAGTGAATTATTAGAATGGGTATTAATTGCAAATGTTACAGAATCTTTTGAAGCTGCAAGGGAAGAAGCTGGAGTGGAGTATCAAGAGAAAAGTGGAGTACAATCTCAAGACGTAGAAAATACCGAAGGAACAAGCAGAAGTGAGATTATTTCCAAATGCATAGATGGAACATGTGATCTCTCTACACCTCCCTCTCTTACCGACAATATTTGAACCCAAGAAAATGTTAGTGAAGATAATGATTTAATTGGGATGATCTTGACTATTGCAAACGGTTAGACAGTATTTTTTTAAATTTTATACATGTTTGTTTTAATCAAAGATTAGTAACAAGTACTAATTGTGTTAGCTCTTGTAAATATTCTGCAGAATCTTGTGAACTTGCAACTGAAGAACATGGAGAACAATTGCAAGATAAAGAAAATGTGCAGTTGGAAGATAAAGAAAATGATGCAAGCAATATGTTAGCTGAATTGTCTGTTGAAAAAACACAAGAAGGCAGTGTGAAGAAGACAGGTATTGATTGTGTCCTAAATATTATATTCATAATTGAAATTTTGTCTCTTCATTTGACGACTCGAGGTATATATATATATATATAGTGTTTCTTGTAGAGGAAAACAATTATGAAGCTCTTAACCAATATACGAGGAAAAGAAAGAGAGATAGTATTGGTTATGATGGTCCGTCTTTTTTTATTCTTACTCCTACTCCTCCAAGTACACAAATGAGCATTGATGGGGGTTTATCTATGGAGTTGAAGGAAATGTTGAATAAGAGCTTGGTCGAGGTAAAAGGAACAAGAAGCTTAGTTGGCAGTTGAAATCTCTTTTTGATCAGGAAAGAAAAACAGGAACATCGATGGAAGACAATCAAAATACTCCCAAGAGTTCAGGATGGATAAAATCAACATATACTCATAGGTGTATTTTTCATTATGCCACAGATGATGCAAAATTATTGAAGAAATTCATTGTGCGGTTGGGCAAGAAGAAAAGGAGAGGTCGCAAAACAGAGTAAGTACCTTAATGTATTTCAGTATTGATATTGAAATTGCTAAATTAACTTCTGTGATTGTATGTCTAAGTTTAGGACCAAGTGTCCTTAACTTTTGAATTTTAAAATCAAAGTTAAGGAGCAAGTGTCCTTAACTTTTCAACTTGGAAATCAAAGTTCAGGACTAAGTGTCCTGATCATTTGAAATTGTAAGTCAAAGTTCAGGACCATGTGTCCTTAACTTTCGAACCTGTAATTCAAAGTTAAGGACTGCATGTTCTTAACTTTTGAACCTGCAAGTCAAACTTAAGGACTCTTGTCTTTAATTTTGAACTTGATACTCAAAGTTAAGGACAGATAGTCATTAAGTTTTGAACTTTGAACTCAAAGTTAAGGACAAAGTGTCCTAAACTTTTAAACTTGTAAGTCTAATTTCAACTTGAAACTCAAACTTCAGGACCAAGTGTCCTTAGCTTTTGAACCTGTAATTCAAAACTAAGGACTGCCTGTCCTTAATTTTTCAACTTGAAAGGCTAAGTTCAGGACTAACTTCTAACTCTGATATTTTTAAAATTTTCAGGGGACAAACTAATATATATGCTGATAATAATGGTGTGAGAAAGAATCCATACAAATTGTATCATCAAAAAATCAGTAGCAAAATGTTCTTCCTTGAGCTTTCAGATAGTAGCTTTGTACTTGATGATAAGGTTAGATAATTCGCAAGGCATTTATTTTCTTTATTCTTAATTTATCACTTTATAATTATTTTATGACTGATGGATTTATTTTATTTTTTGCCTTTTTATGAAGCATATTGACATTGCCCTATATTATCTGAGAAAGAAGGAGTGATACCACCCTCGCGACCATCCTTTTCGTTGCACAACTACTGATATTCTTTTTGATAACTATATGGTGTTTGTGTATAAGGATTTCAGTGAAGATGCTACTGATGACTTTTGGTGTGCTGGTGATAATTAGTTGTTTCTGACACCATATGTATGGGGGGACAGTCGTAGATGTGGAATTGCTTGTTCAGAGGTTGACAAAATCTTTTTTCCATGTCGGCTTCCTTCAGAAGATGATAATGTTGTGACACACTTTCTTTTGGGGGTATTGGACTTGAATCAGAAAAAGATTGATGTATACGATTCCATATATAATGAGCCATATGAGGCAGGAATGAATCACATGGAAATATATGAACACATGATCCCCCACTTGCTAAAGTTCTCACAGTTTGACAAACATCACAAGTCTTTTGGAAATGCCTTCAACAAATTTGATATTCAGTGGCAAAGATCACCACACTACTCTGGATCGTACGTGTTGTTATTTGTTATATTATTTATATGTACTTTAGATTTATTGTTATTCACTGCATATCTTACATTTTTCTTAGGACTGATTGTGGTGTATTCCTGATCAAATATGTGGAGTTGTTGATGATTGGAAAGGATGTGGAGAAATTCCAACCTGAAGACATAAAAGACTTTAGAAAAGAACTTGCCGCAAATCTTTGGGCACATGGTGAGTGGAAAAGAAATTCTGGTTATGATACACCACCAGAAAATGTTGGCGATGATTATGAGAGTGAAAATGAAACTTGATGTCCAAAGGGGTTGTAGTTTAGTTGTAAAGAAAGTTAGTTGTGGCTGATCTTTTGTATAAAATTGCTGTAAAGAATCTATATGAATTCTGCAAGTTTAGAAAACTTCTGAAATATTCTGTAAATTCCTCAAAAGTCACTTATATTTTGTTTGCTTAGCATAATTTTTTGTCACAGCTATGCAAAATTACAATTTCAAAAGTAATATCAAGGCATCATGTTATTAATTTCTTTGTTTCTCTCAAGTGTTGATTTGTCCATTGAGTTTGTTAGTATTAGTTCATGACTAAGTGTAATTGAACTTCAAATTCAAAGTTAAGGACCAATTGTCCTTAACTTTTGAACTTTAAACACAAAGTTAAGGACTGTATGTCCTAAATTTTTGAACCTGCATGTCAAACTTAAGGACTCCTATCCTTAAATTTTGTAAAGTTAAGGACAAACAATCCTTAACCTTTGAACTTTAAACTCAAAGTTAAGGACTGCATGTCCTTAACTTTTGAACGTGTAATTCAAACTTAAGGATTGTCTGTCCATAACTTTTTAACCTGCAAGTCAAATTTAAGGACTCATGTCCTTAACTTTTGAATTTGAAACTCAAAGTTAAGGACAGACGGTCCTTAAGTTTTGGACTTTGAACTATAAGTTAAGGACTGTCTGTCCTTAACTTTTGAACTTGAAACTCAAAGTTTAGGACAGACAGTCCTTAAGTTTTGAACTTTGAACTATAAGTTAAGGACTGTCTGTCCTTAACTTTTGAACTTTGAACACAAATTTAAGGACTGTCTGTCCTGGACTTTTGAACGTGTAATTCAAACTTAAGGACTGCCTGTCCTTAACTTTTCAACATGCATGTCAAACTTAATGTCACAACCCGGATTTTCCACCCTCGGGAGTCGTGATGGAGCCTACTAATGAGAGCTAAACAAGCCAACTCTTAACTACTTTTATCTTTTATAAATTATTTCTTTTATCAAATATTAGTAATAGCATAAAAAAAGACTGAATTAAATAAATATGCGGAAGACTTAATTTAAAGTGACTGAATGTAAATGTGGAATCCAACATAAATCTCTACCCAAGAACTGGTGTCACATTACTCACGAACTTCTAAGAATACTGAATACAATCGTTTGAAAGAAAATAATAAACTGTTTGTCTCGAATACAATGAGATAACAGACTAAAATAATAGATAGAGGAGACGCCGAGCCTGTGGACGCCTGCAAGGCTACCTCGGTGTCTCACTAATCTGACTGCTCACACTCGCGCTACTGTTGCTGCTGTCCGAATCCTGTATCCGTGCAAAAGAGCATAGAGTGTAGTATCAACACAACCGACCCCATGTGCTGGTAAGTGCCTAGCCTAACCCCGGCGAAGTAGTGACGAGGCTAGGACCAGACAATCAAATAAACCTGTGCAGTTCAAGTATATATATATAGACAACAAAGGAAGTACTGGAAGTAACCAATCAATGTGGGATGGGAAACATGATGTGGGGAGGTAACCGTTTCAAATAGAAATATTTAATAAAAGAAGGAGACAACAAAGTAATAATATCAACAAGTATCAAAAGGAATCAACAATTTGCACGGCATCACCCTTCGTGCTTTTACTCTCTTCCTCACCCAAGCAATATATAAAATAAAATTGTACATGGCATCACCCTTTGTGCTTTTACTCATTTTCCTCACAATATAATCAATAGATATCAGTACGGAATGGCACATCGTACGGCATGGCATCACCCTTCATGCTTTACACTCTTTCCTCACCATATCAAGCAATATACGACATCACCCTTCGTGTTTTTACTCTCTTTCCTCACAATATAATCAATAGATATCAGTACGGAATGGCACATCATACGGCACGACATCACCCTTCGTGCATTACACTCTTTCCTTACCATATCAAACAGTACACGACATCACCCTTCGTGCTTTATCACTCTTCCTCACCCAAACAATAATCACAGATAAGGGGCAAGGAAGTAAACTGGATAATAATCGGGATATAAGGACTTACGGTCATGCTAGACACCAATGTATAGATACTCGTCACCATGCCTATACGTCGTACTCGACAAATAGCAAGTAGCAATTAAGACTCAGCTCCTATTCCCTCAAGCTAAGGTTAGACCAAACACTTACCTCGCTTTGCAACCAATTCAAAATTCCAACAAGCCTTTGCCTCGCGAATTCGTGCCCGAAATTCTCAAATCTAGTCATAAACAATTCAATTAAGTCAATAAAAATTATAGGAATTAATTCCATATGAAATGCTACATTTTCCATTTAAAATCCGAAATTGCACTAAAAATTCGCCCGTGGGGCCCACGTCTCGGAACCTGACACAAATTACGGAGTATGAAACCTCATCCAACCACGAGCCCAACCATACCAATTTTAGCAAAATCCGACATCAACTCGACCCTCAAATCTTCAAATTAAACCAAGAGAATTTTCAAGATTTTCCCAACTAAAATCACCAATTAAATGCCAAAACTAGTAATAGATTCGGGTAATCTAACCAAAATTAAGTTAAGAATACTTACCCTGTTGTTTTCTCTGAAAATATCCCGAAAATCGCCTCTCCCCGAGCTCCAATTTGCTAAAAATGGAAAATGGGACATTTTGCCCAGAATGTTTTCGGGGTTATTGTTCACGCGTTTCTACTGTTCACGGGGTGTTATTCATAGGTACTATTCACGGGGTACTATTTATGGGTACTGTTCACGGGTACTATTTCTGCAATTTTCAGCAATTTTCTGCAATTTTCCTAAGTCTGAAATCACTCCGAGACACTTCCGAAACACTCCCGAGCCCTCGGGGCTCCTAACCAAACACATACACTAACTCAACAATATCCTACAAACTTAACTGTGCGATCAAATCGCCAAAATAACGTCATATACCACGAATTAAACTTTAAAATCCAAGAATTCTTTCAAATTTCATAAAATATCAAATTTTCAGTTTTGAGTCCGAAACACGTCAAACGACGTCTGTTTTCAACCAAACTTTACAAAAAGTGCTTAAACCATATATAAGACATGTACCGGGCGCCAGAACCAAAATACGGGCCCGATACCATCACTTTCTAATCAAATTTCATTTCCATTTTCCTTAAATTTTTTCAGAAAATAATTTTACTCAAAAATTTATTTCTCGGGCCTGGGACCTCGGAATTTGATTCCGAGCATACGCCCAAGTCCCATATTTTCCTACGGACCTCCCGGGACCGTCAAATCACTGGTCCGGATACATTTACCTAAAATATTGACCGAAGTCAAATTTATTTATTTTAATATCAAAACTTAGCAAATTTTCACAGAATTTCATATTTGAGCTTCCGGCTACGCGCCCGGACTGTGCACGCAAATCGAGACGACTGTAAATGAGGTTGTTAAGGCCTTGGAAGCTCGGAATGGATAAGAAAACAGGTGATGACCCTTTGGGTCGTCACATTCTCCACCTCTAAAACAACCGTTCGTCCTCGAACGGACAGAAGAAGGAAGTACCTGAGTCGGGGAATAGATGAGGATAACCGCTCCACATGTCGGACTCGGACTCCCAGGTCGAAGCCTCAGGAGGCTGACCTCTCCACTGAACATGAATAGAGGGGAAACTCTTGGATCTTAACTAACGGACCTGCCGGTCTAGAATAGCCACTGGCTCTTCCTCATAAGACAAGTCCTTGTCCAACTGGACAGTGCTGAAATCTAACACGTGGGATGGATCGCTGTGATACTTCTGAAGCATAGACACATGAAACACTAGGTGCAAGGATGATAAACTCGGCGGCAATGCAAGTCTATAAGCCACCTCTCCCACTCGATCAAGAATCGCAAATAGACCAATCAACCTAGGGCTAAGCTTGCCCTTCTTCACAAATCTCATCACGCCCTTCATAGGCGACACTCGGAGCAATACCCGCTCACCAACCATGAAAACCACATCTCAAACCTTACGATCTGCATAGTTCTTTTTCCTGGACTGAGCTGTACGAAGCCTATCCTGAATGATCCTGACCTTGTCTAAGGCCTCCTGAACCAAATCTGTACCCAACAACCGAGCCTCTCCCGGCTCAAACCATCCAACCGGAGATCGACACCGCCTACCATATAAAGCCTCATAAGGAGCCATCTGGATACTCGACTGGTAGCTGTTGTTGTAGGAAAACTCTGCTAAAGGCAAGAACTGATCCCACGAACCTCCAAAGTCAATAACACAAGCTCGGAGCATGTCCTCCAATATCTGAATAGTCCACTCGGACTGTCCGTCCGTCTGAGGATAAAATGTTGTGCTCAACTGCACCTGGGTGCCTAACTCTCGCTGAACTTCTCTCCAGAAACGCGAGGTAAACTGCGTGCCTCGATCCGAAATGATAGATACCGGCACATCATGAAGCCGAACAATCTCCCGGATATAAATCTCAGCTAACTCTCGGATGAATAGGAGACTGCCACAGGAATGAAATGCGCTGACTTGGTTAGCCTATCAATAATGACCCAAACTGCATCAAGCTTCTTCCGAGTCAACGGAAGTCCAGTAACGAAGTCCATAGTGATTCGCTCTCACTTCCACTCGGGAAGCTCAATCCTCTGAAACAAACCACCAGGTCTCTAATGCTTATACTTAACCTGCTGACAATTCAAACACCGAGCCACGCATGCAATAATATCCTTCTTCATTCTACGCCACCAATAATGCTGCCGCAAATCATGATACATCTTCGCGGCGCCCGGATGAATAGAGTACCGGGAGCTATGAGCCTCCTCTAAAATCAACTCCCGAAGCCCATCCACATTAGGCACACAAACTCGCCCCTGCAATCTCGAAACTCCATCATCATCTAAGGTCACCTGCTTGGCACCTCCACGCTGCACCGTGTCTCTAAGGACACACAAATGGGGATCATCAAGCTATCGATCACGGATACGCCTCAATAATGAAGAACGAGCAATCGTGCAAGCTAATACCCGACTAGGCTCAGAAATATCCAACCTCATGAATCGATTGGCCAAGGCCTGAACATCCAAAGCAAGCGGCCTCTGACCGACCGGAATATAAGCAAGACTGCCCATACTGACCGACTTCCTGCTCAAAGCATCGGCCACCACATTAGCCTTTCCCGGATGATATAAGATAGTGATATCATAATCTTTCAACAGCTCCAACCACCTCCTCTGTCTCAAATTCAACTCCTTTTGCTTGAACAAATACTGAAGACTCTTGTGATCCGTGAATACCTCACATGCCACACCGTACAGGTAATGACTCCAAATCTTCAATGCGTGAACAATGGCTGTCAACTCTAGATCATGAACCGAATAGTTCTTCTCATGAATCTTCAACTATCGCGAGGCATAGGCAATGACCTTGCCACCCTGCATCAACACTGCACTAAGCCCAATACGAGAAGCATCACAATAAACTATATAAGGCCCTAAACCTGTGAGCAAAACCAATACCGGTCTCGTAGTCAGAGCTGTCTTGAGCTTCTGAAAGCTTGCCTCACACGCGTCTGACCATTTGAACTGGGCACCCTTCTGGGTCAACCTGGTCATCGGGGCTGCAATGGATGAAAACCCCTCCACGAACCGACGATAGTAGCCTGTCAATCCCAAGAAACTCTGAATCTCTGTAGCTGATGCTGGTCTAGGCCAGTTCTTGACTGCCTCAATCTTCTTCGGATCAACCTGAATACCCTTTGTTGATACAACATGACCTAGGAATGCAATTGAACTCAGCCAGAACTCACAGTTCGAGAACTTAGCATATAGCTGACTATCCCTCAGAGTCTGAAGAACCACTCTAAGGTATTGCTCGTGCTCCTCCTGGCTATGGGAATATATCAGAATATCATCAATAAAGACTATCACGAACAAGTCCAAATAAGGTCTGAACACTCGGTTCATCAGATCCATGAAAGTTGCTGGGGCATTTGTCAGCCCAAATAACATAACCAAGAACTCATAATGTCCGTACTGAGTGCGGAAAGTTGTCTTAGGGACATCGGATGCCCTAATCCTCAACTGATGGTAGCCAAATCTCAAGTCTATCTTGGAAAACACCTTGGCACCCTGAAGCTGATCGAACAAATCATCAATCCTAGGTAGTGGATACGTATTATTGATTGTAACCTTGTTCAATTGCCGGTAATCAATGCACATTCTTATCGAACCATCCTTTTTCTTTACAAACAACATCGACGCACCCCACGGTGAAACACTGGGTCTAATGAAACCCTTCTCAAGTAGGTCTTGCAACTGCTCCTTCAACTCTTTCAACTCTGGCGGGGCCATACGATATGGCGGAATGGAAATGGGTTGAGTGCCCGGAGCCAAATCAATGCAGAAATCAATATCCCTATCGGGTGGCATATCCGGAAGGTCTGAAGGGAATACCTCAGGACACTCGCGAACCACGAGCACAGAATCAATGGAGGGGACCTCAACATTGGAATAAGAAAGATTTAGTGCTTTTCACCTTTCCGCCAAACCAGAATGAGAGCCAATCGGGTCGATCAGAATGTCCTTATTTCACAGCGCTATAACATTCTCAAGTTAGAGTCTGACTATCTCTATTCTAAGTAGCACCCAAGAAAGCACACGCTAAGCAGATCTTTACCAAAGCCATATCTCCATAAGCATCCAAAGCACGAACATAAGCCAAATAAGCCAAACACCCCTTCTCGACCATACGTCGAGCCTTCACATACGAAATAACACTGCGAGTAGAATGACCAGGAGTCCCTCTCCACTCTAAACGGGGCAGTTCCGGTAAGGCTAAGGTCACAGTCTTGGCATGACAGTCCAAGATAGCGTGGTAAGGTGATAACTAGTCCATCCCCAATATAACATCGAAGTCGACCATATCTAAAAGCAACAAATCAACACGGGTCTCAAGACCCCCAATCACCACAATACAGGAATGATGAACTCGATCGACCACAATAGAATCACCCACCGGTGTAGACACATAAACAGGAATACTCAGTGGATCACTAGGCAGAACCAAGTACGGTGCAAAATAAGAGGACACATACGAATACGTAGACCCTGGATCAAATAACACTGAAGCCTCTCTATCACAAACTAGAATAGTACATGTAATGACTGCATCTGAAGACTCAGCCTCTGGCCTGGTTGGAAGAGCATAGCATCAGGGCTGGGCCCCACCACCTTAAACCATATCTCTGGGACGGCTTGCTACTGGCTGGCCTCCATCTCTGGCGGTCTGAGCTCCACCTCTACTCCCACCTCTAGCTGGCTGGGCGGGCTGTGGAACACCTGGTGCCAGTACCATGGCACGAGAATTCTGATGCTGAGAACTACCCGGTGCTCGAGGGCAAAATCTGGCAATGTGACCTGGTTTACCACAAGTGTAACAAGCTCTCGGCTGCTGACCCTGTCGACCTGAATGACCACCGCGGAAACTCTGAAGCGGCGGTGCATCGATAGGAGCTGGTGGTGCACTGTAAGGCTATTGATCAGAATAGTGTGTGTGAGAACCACGACCACCTGAAGTACCATGGGAAACCTGGAGAGCTGACTGGAAGTACCTGAGAGGATGTCCTCTGCCATACGAATCTCTACCTCCAGACGAGGTACCACTAAATTTGTCTGAGTAACGGGGCCTCTTATCTGACCCATGACAACCTCCCTGTGACAGAACCATCTTGACTTGGCGGGCTACATTGGCCGCCTCCTGAAATGTGATCTCACTCCCGGCCTCCTTGGCCATCTAAAGACAAATCGGCTGAATAAGACCATCAATAAACCTCATCGCCCTCTCTCTCTCTCTCTCTCTCTCTCTCGGTGAGGAGTATGACAAGAGCATGGAGGGCTAGATCAATAAACCTGGTCTCATACTGAGTGACCGTCATGGAACCCTACTGGAGGCGCTCAAACTGCCTCCGATAGGCCTCTCTCTAAGTAACGGGGAGAAACTTCTCCAGAAACAACGCTGAAAACTGCTCCCATGACAAAGATAACGACCCGGCTGGCCTGGCTAATCAATAATCCCTCCACCAAGTCTTGGCGGATCCAGATAGGCGAAATGCAGCAAAATCAACCCCATTGGTCTCAACAATGCCCCTGTTCCTAAGAACCTCATGACAGCTGTCTAGATAATCCTGGGGATCCTCAGAAGATGCACCGCTAAAAGTGGTAGTGAAGAGCTTAGTAAACCTATCCAATATCCACAAGGCATCGGCGGACATAGCCGCTCCATCGCCGAGCTGAGCCACTACACCCGGCTGAACCGCCATAGCTGGCTGAACCAATGGAACCTGAACCTGGGGAGCTACTGGCTCCGGAGTGCGCATAGCAGGAGTCTGAGCCCCTTCTCCAGCCTGAGAAGTGGTTGGTGCTACTGGAAGCAAACCCGCTCGGGTGACACTCTCCATGAGGCCCACCAATCGGACCAGAGCGTCCTGAAGAACTGGGGTGGCAATGAACCTCTTTGAGACCTAAGCTGGGCCCACCGAAATTCCCTGGGCTGGAACCTCATCATCAAAGTCAACCTGAGGCTCCACCGCTGGTGCTGCTGCTCTGGGCTGAGCTCTGCCCCTACCTCAGCCTCTAGTACGGCCTCGCCCTCTGCCCCTCGTGGGAGATGCTGTTGGGGGCTCGGGCTGCTGAGTGGTAGATGAGGAAGTGCATGTTCTCGCCATCTGCGAACGAACAGAGTAGAAATTCAATTAGCATTGAGAAACAAAACAGCACGACAAGAAAGAACAATGTGAAGTTTTTCCTAACTCTGTAGCCCCTGGGGGATAAATACAGATGTCTCTGTACCAATCCCTCAAACTCTACTAAGCTTGTCCGTGAGTTGTAAGACCTATGTAACCTAGAGCTCTGATACCAACTTGTCACGACCTGAATTTTCCACCCTCGGGAGTCGTGATGGCGCCTACTAATGAGAGCTAGGCAAGCTAACTCTTAACTAATTTTATCTTTTATAAATTATTTCTTTTATCAAATATTAGTAATAACATAAAAAAAGACTGAATTAAATAAATATGCAGAAGACTTAATTTAAAGTGACTGAATGTAAATGCGGAATCCAACATAAATCTCTACCCAAGAACTGGTGTCACATTACTCACGAACTTCTAAGAATATTGAATACAATCATCTGAAAGAAAATAATAAATTGTTTGTCTCGAATACAATGAGATAACAAACTAAAATAATAAATAGAGGAGACGCGGAGCCTGCGGACGCCTGCAAGGCTACCTCGGTGTCTCACTAGTCTGACTGCTCACATCTGCGCTACTGCTGCTGTCTGAATCCTGTATCTGTGCAAAAGAGCACAGAGTGTAGTATCAGCACAACCGACCCCATGTGCTGGTAAGTGCCTAGCCTAAACCCGGCGAAGTAGTGACGAGGCTAGGACCAGACAATCAAATAAACATGTGCAGTTCAAGTATATAAATATATAGACAACAAAGGAAGTACTGGAAGCAACCAATCAATGTGGGAGGGGAAACATGTTGTGGGGAGGTAACAGTTTCAAATAGAAATATTCAATAAAAGAAGGAGACAACAAAGTCATAATATCAACAAGTATCAAAAGGAATCAACAATTTGCACGGCATCACCCTTCGTGCTTTTACTCTCTTCCTCACCCAAGCAATATATAAAATAAAACTATACACGACATCACCCTTCGTGCATTTACTCTCTTTCCTCATAATATAATAAATAGATATCAGTACGGAATGGCACATCGTTCGGCATAGCATCACCCTTCGTGCTTTACACTCTTTCCTCACCATATCAAACAATACACGACATCACCCTTCGTGCTTTTACTCTCTTTCCTCACAATATAATCAATAGATATCAGTACGGATGGCACATCGTACGACACGACATCACCCTTCGTGTTTCACACTCTTTCTTCACCATATCAAACAATACACGGCATCACCCTTCGTGCTTTATCACTCTTCCTCACCCAAACAACAATCACAGATAAGGGGCAAGGAAGTAAACTGGATAATAATCGGGATTCCAATAAGGGCACAACAATTAATAATAAAATTCCCAGCAAGGAATATATCAACAATTCCACAATTATCTCGGCAAGGGAATAATTCAATAATTATTTCTCTTTCTTTCATTTCTTACTTAGTAATTCATTTTATAACTTGAGCCAACGCTCCTCAAATATTAAATATCACTATTTCTTTCACATGCACTTCACAACATATAGAAGCCATCATTTAATAATGGAAGATATAACCAAATTCGAACATTCGTCATATAAGGACCTACGGTCATGCTAGACACCAATGTATAGATACTCGTCACCATGCCTATACGTCGTACTCGACAAATAGCAAGTAGCAATTAAGACTCAGCTCCTATTCCCTCAAGCTAAGGTTAGACCAAATACTTACCTCGCTTTGCAACCAATTCAAAATTCCAACAAGCCTTTGCCTCGCGAATTCGTGCCCGAAATTCTCAAATCTAGTCATAAATAATTCGATTAAGTCAATAAAAATTATAGGAATTAATTCCATATGAAATGCTACATTTTCCATTTAAAATCCGAAATTGCACTAAAAATTCGCCCGTGGGGCCCACGTCTCGGAACCCGACACAAATTACGGAGTATGAAACCTCATCCAACCACGAGTCCAACCATACCAATTTTACCAAAATCCGACATTAACTCGACCCTCAAATCTTCAAATTAAACCAAGAGAGTTTTCAATATTTTCCCAACTAAAATCATCAATTAAATGTCAAAACTAGTAATAGATTCGGGTAATCTAACCAAAATTAAGTTAAGAACACTTACCCCGTTGTTTTTCTGAAAATATCCCAAAAATCGCCTCTCCCCGAGCTCCAATTTGCTAAAAATGGAAAATGGGACATTCAGCCAAGAATGTTTTTCGGGGTTACTGTTCACGCATTTTTACTGTTCATGGGCTACTGTTCACGGGGTACTATTCATGGTACTGTTCACGGGGGTACTATTCATGGGTACTGTTCACGGGTACTATTTCTGCAATTTTCTGCAATTTTCCTAAGTCCGAAATCACTCCGAGACACCTCCGAAACACTCCCGAGCCCTCGGGGCTCCTAACCAAACACATACATTAACTCAACAACATCCAACGAACTTAACCGTGCAATCAAATCGCCAAAATAACGTCATATAGCACGAATTAAGCTTTAAAATCCAACAATTCTTTCAAATTCATAAAATATCAAATTTTCCATTTCGAGTCCGAAACACGTCAAACGACGTCTGTTTTCAACCAAACTTTACAGAAAGTGCTTAAACCATATATAAGACCTGTACCGGGCGCCAGAACCAAAATACGGGCCTGATACTATCACTTTCTAATCAAATTTCATTTCCATTTTCCTTAAATTTTTTCAGAAAATAATTTTACTCAAAAATTCATTTCTCGGGCCTGGGACCTCGGAATTCGATTTCGGGCATATGCTCAAGTCCCATATTTTCCTACGGACCTCCCGGGACCGTCAAATCACTAGTCCGGATACGTTTACCCAAAATATTGACCGAAGTCAAATTTATTCATTTTAATATCAAAACTTAGCAAATTTTCACAGAATTTCATATTTGAGCTTCCGGCTACGCTCCCGGACTGCGCACGCAAATCGAGACGACTGCAAATGAGGTTTTCAAGGCCTCGGAAGCTCGGAATGGATAAAAAAACAGGTGATGACCCTTTGGGTCATCAAACTTAAGGACTCATATCCTTAACTTTGACAGATAGTCCTTAACCTTTGAACTTTGAACTCAAAGTTAAGGACTGCCTGTCCTTAACTTTTGAATGTGTAATTCAAACTTAAGGGTTGTGAACTTGAAACTCAAAGTTAAGGACAGACAGTCCTTAAGTTTTGAACTTTGAACTATAAGTTAAGGACTGTCTGTCTTTAACTTTTGAACTTGAAACTCAAAGTTAAGGACAGACAGTCCTTATGTTTTGAACTTTGAACTATAAGTTAAGGACTGCCTCTCCTTAACTTTTGAACTTTGAACACAAAGTTAAGGACTGCATGTCCTGAACTTTTGAACGTGTAATTCAAACTTAAGGACTTCATGTCCTTGACTCTTGAACCTGCATGTCAAACTTACGGACTTTTATCCTTAACTTTAAATCTTTGAACTCAAAAGAAACAAAAAGAAAGTAAGCAGAAAGAAATTTTGAAAATTCAGACATCTGCTCAAATGAGAATAATCTAAATGAATCCAATTTATAGCAAAAAATTAAAAGAGTCGATAAACATAAGTGGATATATCTACTATTCTCTATGCTTTCTTGAAAATGGATGGACTGCCGGAGAATATATACAAGTTGTTCTATTATGACCAAATCTTCTACAACGACCACATTTGAATGTTATTTTTGATGACTCGGTAGCTGGAATATGTCTTTTCTTCTGCCTTCTACCTGGTGGCACTTTGAAATTTGGAGGTTTAACAATTTGTGACTTAACACTCTCTGGTACAATCCAAGAATCAGTATGTCCTACTGGTAATTCATCGAATTGAAACTGAAAACAATCAACATGTTCTTTGGTTCAAGTCTACCAAGAAAGTTATTCCTTCTTCTTCAACTCTAGAACGCCATGAATCAACAGGGAAGACCTTCAATGTTGAAAAATTATAAGTTAGTACATTATGTTAAATTATATTAAAATCATAAGGTAAACATAGAACATAATACTTACATTCAAAGTAATGCTAAATCTATTTTTTTCTTCAATTCCTCCTCTACCCAACAAGAAACATCATAAAAAGTTCCTTCTGCTTCATTTCTTCTTTCATAAAACCAACGTTGTAGCTTCACTTGATTGAAATCCATCATTCTTAATATAGGCATCTCCCTTGCTTCTAATAGGACAGAATTCATTGACTCAACTATGTTTGTTGTGAGCATGTCATATCTTCGTCGTAGACTACAAGAACGTGCCCACCTTTCCGGTGGTTCTTCCATCAAGTAGTCATAAGTCTTCTTATCCACTTTTGCTATATCTGACATGTATAGATCAAATTCTTTGCGCCTGTATACTCTTGCAGCACTTTGGAAAAGTTTTATGACCTCACTTTTCACCTTCCTTCGCTTTAGGTTCTGCTCCAAATGATAGATGCAAATCTCATGATGGCTTTCAGGATATACCTTTGCATTGCCATATGCAATAGCTTGATGCCTGTTTGATAAAAAAATTAAATTCTCACGGCTCCCAATTGCATTGCGAAGCTGACTAAAGTACCACTCATAGGAATTATTATTTTCAGATTCTGCTATTCGAAAGGCTAGTGGGAAAATTTGGTTATTTGTATCCTTTGAAACTGAAATCACTAAAACACCACGAAATTTTGACTTCAAAAAAGTTGCATCAACAGCAATCACTAGTCTATAATGTTTCCAACCAGATATTGATGATCAATATGCATAAAACATATAAAGAAACCTGAAAATACAATATAAAACAAGGTTAACAGAAGTTAAGGACAGGTAGTCCTGAACTTCAGATTACAAGGTTAAAAGTTAAGGGCAGTCAGTCTTTAACTTAGAGTTTCAAGTTATAAAGTTAAGGACATGCAGTCCTTAAATTTGAGTACAAAGTTCAAAACTTAATGACAGACAATCTTTAACTTTGAATTACAAGTTCAAAAGATAAGGACAGCCAGTCCTGAACTTCTGGTTACAACTCAAAAGTTAACTGGTTAAAGACAGCATGTCCCAAATTTTATAAAACGTACTAATAAACTTTTTTTTGACTGTTTACATGTTGTTGTCGTCTATCTTTATGTTAGTATAAGTTCCCGGGTTTTTACTTGTCATCATATACAAGTATGAAGACAATAATTCACAATTCTCTTCGGGAGTTCCTCTTATTAAAACGGAAGCAAGTTGAATAGCACGCCACTCCTTGTGATACCCAATGTCTAGTCCATGCAATTTTTGCATCTCTAAGATGACAAAAGCTGGTGTAACTTCAAACCTTGGGTCTCGAAGATTGTCGATAATGTAACCACTAATCAACTTTGAAGTTGCATGCCTTTGATCAGCTTTCACAGTGTTAACAGAGCAATCATGCTTTTTATCAATCTTTACTATCTTGAAAAGTGTTGAATCTTTAATTCTGAAAGCACGCACAAACCAATCACACCTATCATCATTGCATTTCAACGAATATCTTGTTGAGCTTGATCTAACAACCTTGAATTCAAAATGTCCTTTAATTGCTATATTCAAAAAATAGTTAATTATACTCTTCTTTTTGTCAAATACTGATCCCACTTTTATTTCATCCAACGAAGCATTTTCTCTTAATATCGTAGTTGGGGATTCTTTTTGTTTCAAATTTGATCTTCATCTAGTTAGTTGAGTAGAGGTTTTTCAGCAACTTCTTCGATTACCGGTGCACTCTCTAAGACTTGAATACCCAAAGCTTGTTCGTTGTCAATCTCTATAATGATTTGTTCTTCTACTTGAATAGAATCAAATGTTTGAAGCACCTCTTCAGTTATTGGTTGAGCTTCAACCATATCTATTTTCATTATCTGTTGGCATTTGTTTTGATTGTCATGTTGAGTTTCTCTGTTGACATGTGTTTGAAGCACCTCTTCAGTTATTGCTTGAGCTTCAACCATATCTATTTCCATTATTTGTTGGCATTTGTTTTGATTGTCATGTTGAGTTTCTGTGTTGACATGTTCGTTGCTTGTTGATCCAAAAACTCTTTCCGAAATATCAATAATGAAAAGACAGCCCTTGAAGAGTGAATGAGTTTTTAGTAACTCTATACATGTGTGAAGATCTAAATCTTTGGATACAAGAATTCCCTTGCTTGTTCCAAGGTTGATATCAAACCATATCACTGCTTCAAACTTATGTCTATCCAATTCAATAACTTCAAAGATCAGTTTAATGAAATCTTCAAACCGAATTGCCTCAGGTACTAGAACAAGCTTTGTTTGATGATCAAGATATTTATAGTCTTCAGTCCATCTACCATTAAAAGCAACTATAATGCATATTGTTTCCATCCTGCAAGTCAAGAGAATGAGAAACTCAGGACATATTTTATAATGCAATCCTTGTATAATTAAGAACAGGTACTGTAAGTTCAAGACCAAGTTAAGGACCAAGTGTCCTTAACATTTGAACTTGGAATTCAAACTTAAGAACTGCCCGTCCTTAACTTTTGAACCTGTAATTCAAACTTAAGGACTATCTGTCCTTAACTTTTGGACCTACAAGTCAAACTTAAGGACTCCCGTCCTTAATTTTTGAACTTGAAACCCAAAGTTAAGGACTACCCGTCCTTAACTTTTTAACTTATAACTGTAAGTTAAGGACCAACTCTCCTTAAATATTGAACATGTAAGTCAAAGTTCTGGACCAAGTGTCCTGAACTTTTCAACTTGAAACTCAAACTTCAGGAACTAGTGTCCTTAACTTTTTCAAAACAATTTGCAAAACTATGACAGTATGTACTTAATATACAGAATAACAACAACAAAGTTTAGGACATTGTCTCCTTAACTTTTTCAATTCAATTTTCAAAGTTAAGGACAGGTAGTCCTTAATATTATGTGCTCAATTTTTATAGAATTAACCTGTAATTCAAACTTAAGGACTTCTTGTCCTTAACTTTTGAACCTGCAAGTCAAACTTAAAGACTCTTGTCCTTAACTTTTGAACTTGAAACTTGAAGTTAAGGACTACCTGTCCTTAACTTTTTAACTAATAACTGTAAGTTAAGGACCAACTGTCCTTAAATATTGAACATGTAAGTCAAATTTCAGGACACCTGAACTTTTCAACTTGAAACTCAAGGTTCAGGACCAAGTGTTTTTAACTTTTTCAAAACAATTTGCAAAACAATTTGCAAAACTATGACAATATGTGCTTAATATACAGAAGAACAGCAACAAAGTTAAGGACATTGTGTCCTTAACTTTTTCAATTCAATTTGCAAAATCAGGACACTATGTCCTTAATATTATGTGCTCAATTTTTATAGAATTATCACAGGACGCGATGTCCTTAACTTTATCAATCAAGAAATTCAAACAAAAATATCAAATTTCTACTTACTGTATAAAAATCAATAGAAATTGGAAAAAGTATAACTATGACGAAATAAAAATCAACAGAAACACATAAAAGTATAACTTACTGTAAATATATATATCGATTTTTGGATGAGAATGTTGAATTCTATAGTTTGAAATCGGAAGAGAATCTTCTGCAATTTCGACGATCACAGTGAAGTAATTTAGCGTTGCTGCTGCTGATCGTTAATAAAAGCGTAGGTATAAGTTGTAGCAGAAGGGTATTTTCATCCAGTCAGGTATAAGTTTATTAAACCAGTGGCTAAAGACTAAAGACATTTAAAACACTGCCTTTAAAATAAAGACAGGTGTTGTTAGTGACTATTTGTGCACATCGCCCTTTTTTATCAAGACTAGCTAGGCCCAATTATTAAATTTCATAAATAAGAGTACGGTGTATGTTACATTGATCGATAGCATCCCTGTACCTTTAATGTAAATTAAAGGAATATTTATCCTTCTACAGAAGCTTCTAAAAACATTAGTCAAAATACCTTATGAACTGATTCAAGTAATAGTTGAGGCAATATGATACAATGAAATGGCATAACCAGAACAGTTACATTTCCGGGCCCAACGTATTCCCGCCAGAAGAAACCAAAAGAAGTAAATTTAGTAATTCTGAGAAAATTGGGAATACCAGGGAGGCTGAATCAGCACTTTCTCAAGTTTTGAATTAACTCAAGAATTAGAATGCAATAGGACCAACTGGCACTTGGAAAATTGAACTGGCCCCTCATGTTTTCATTTCATCAACAAACAATACACCAGTTTTCACACCCTTTGTTGATATGTATTTTCATGAACCGGAACCCCTGGTCCATATATTATACGGCAACGATCATGGAATGAACCTACTAGTCTAGAGACCACCTCCTTAAAAAACATGTTTGCTACCTGTAAAAGAACAATGCCCCCATGGCTTTTAGTTAGTAAGTTAAGATAAGGCACCTTAATCAATCAACTGAAAAATAAAAGCAGGGTTTCTGAAACTCCCAAACAAACTTTAGTACAAATTATAGCAAAAGCAAAATCAACTCCATTAAGTAAATTCAGCAATCTCATTTTTCATTGTTGAGGTGCCTCTAGTTAGCCAAATACCATATCCAGCCTAAACAGTTCAATTTTCAGTACCCACTCAAATAAAAATTCACAAGTACAGTACTTAATAAAGTATATAACTACTTAGGTAGCTGAGGTTACTAACTTGGAAGAGAGAATTGGCTTATACCCTGATTTATCAAACCAAACAAACAAAATATAAATAGGTGGAACATCATCCAGATTACTGTAAACAAGTGCTAAATCCTCTTATAAATTCACTCCCAGAAGAAAAGAATGGGAAGGATGTTGGAGCTGAAGGAGGGATCCATCTGCTTCATACCATCAAGACAACAACTGAAATGGCTTAGCGCCTCAAAAAGATGAAAATGGTGTCGAGCACCAAAATAGTATCAAAAAGATGGATTATATGTAGTGACTTTTATCAGACGTAACCATCAAAAGAGGAAAATGAAACACAATACTTACTAGATAAACTAATGAATTTAAGAAGCTTTGCACTACAAATAAAGTGAAATAACGGTCTAACTGTGCTGCAAGAACGATATCAAGCACCAAAACATTACCAAACGAAGGAACCATCAGCTTTTATTAGTTGATATAACATAACCAACACAGAAGGAAATTAATCCCATATGTCCAACATTAACTTATGATACTGATGCTCACAATTTAAGCCCATTTTCAGCCGCTTACCCCCAGTGACCCAATAGAAAAACAGAATGCAACTTATCAGAGTACAGCCGCAAAAATTCCATCCTTCTCCATATACTTCCTTTTAGTCCTATGATTTGATGCATCAGCTTATATCGTGGCAAAAGTAGACAAACAATGTGGATTTGCAGAAATAGAAGGTAGGTAGTAAATATTGAGCGACATGCTTCTGCTACTGTGGTGGTAATAGATGAGTCACAGGCCGTGAAATATAAATTTAGAAGATACAAGCTGGGATCATCTTCCAAACTTCCCTGATGGATTTTCTGACCTTCCATGAACTCCAGCTAAGCAATGCATCTTTTACACTTTCAGGCATAACCCATTTGAGACCAAAAGCTGAGATGAACATGTTCCATATGTCTGTAACTGTTGCACAGTGTAACAAAAGATGTCTATTGGTTTCAATAGCTTGTTGGCACATATAGCATCAATTGACAATGTGAAAGTTTCTCCCCGTGAGATTGTCCTGGGTGAGGCATGCTTCATATACGGCTATCCAGCTAAAGCAAATCACCTTTGGTGGTAACTTAGTTCTCCAAATTAACTTACATGGCCAATTGACTACCACTTCATTCTGATCACAAAGGGAGAGATAACCGTACGGGGGCTTAATGAAAGCAAAAAGGGGAAACTTTGAAGTCTCTAATTAAGAACGGGAAAGCTGATATTGTATGTATTCAGGAAACAAAAATAGATGAATGGTCAGATGGGCTTTCACAACAGTTACTGGGCACCAGATGGGCTGGTTGGAGTGGATTACCTGCTAGCGATAGCAGGGGTGGAGTGGTGATAATATGGGACAGGAGAAGCTGGAATTGCATAGAACTTCATCAGGGAATCTATACAATTTCTAGCATGTTGGAAAGTGTTCATGAAGATTTCAGATGGTGTTTTACAGGAGTCTATGGCCCACATACAAATCCCGAAAGAAAAGTGCTTTGGGATGAACTCGCAGCTATTCGAGGGCTATGGAATGAGCATTGGGTGATTGGTGGTGACTTTAATGTCTGCAGATATGAACATGGAAGGCTAAATTGCAGCAGAAGGTCTAAGGCAATGAAAAGCTTCTCTGAAACAATTGATGATTTATGTCTTAATGATTTTCCTCTTCAAGGTGCTTCATTCACTTGGTCCAGGGGTGAAAACATATACCAGGCTTCCAGGATTGATAGATTTCTTATAGCAAACGATTGGAGTGACACCTTCAGGAAGGTGATTCAGATGGTACTTCCAAATGTCATCTCAGACCACAAGCCCATTATGCTGGAGAGTGGAGATTGGGAGGTAAACCCTTCTTATTTTAAATTTGAAAACATGTGGTTACAAGCTGAGGGGTTTCTTGATAAAGTTAAGGGGGGGTGGCAAGGCTACACAGTTAATGGCAACCCTAACTTCATTTTGACTCAAAAACTTAAAATGCTCAAGAAAGATATCTCTACTTGGAATAGAGAAGTATTTGGGAATGTAGAAATTCAAAGAACCAATGCCTTGAATGATCTGTTGGCATTGGAACAAGCTGCAGAGAATAGGGCTCTATCTTCAGCTGAACTCTCCAAATTGGTCGCACTTAAAACTGAAATCCAGAATTTAGCATTGGCAGAAGAGATCTCATGGAGGCAGAAGTCCAGATGACTCTGTCTTAAAGAAGGGGACAGAAACACCAAGTACTTCCAGAGGATAGCTAATTCCAACAGAAGGAAAAACAACATTGATAAACTCAAGGTTTGCAATGACTTAATTGAGGAGAAGGATCAGATTAGGGATGAAATTTTGGGATTCTACCAAAATCTTTATTCTGAGAATGAACCTGGGAGGCCTACTGCAATGAACCTGGGAGGCCTACTGCTAACTTTGAGGGATTGGCAAGCATTACAGAAGAGGAAAAAGCTGAGCTAGAAAAAGACTTCACAGAAGATGAGATCCGAGCTACCATCAAAGCATGTGCTCCTGATAAGGCTCCTGGACCAGACGGATTCACAATGGCTTTCTACCAAAGTGCATGGGACATCATCAAGTCAGACCTAATTGACACCTTGAACCACTTCCACCAGAATGGCAAGATGGTGAGATCTTGCAATGCCTCCTTCATTGCTCTAATCCCTAAGAAAAAGGGAGCTGTGGAGCTAAGAGACTTTAGGTCAATAAGTCTAATAGGAAGTGTTTATAAAATAGCTGCAAAACTTCTGGCCGAAAGGTTGAAGAATGTAATATGGAAGCTCATTTCTGGACAGCAAAATGCCTTCATAAAAGGTAGACAGATCACTGATGCAGCTCTAGTTGCCAATGAAATCCTTGACTGGAAGCTCAAATCAGGGGAACCAGGTCTATTGTGCAAATTAGATATAGAGAAAGCTTTTGATCAGCTCAACTGGAACTTTCTCTTTATGATGTTGAGGAAAATGGGATTCGACGACAAATGGATTAAATGGATGAAATTCTACACTAAAACTGTGAAATACTCTGTTCTGGTTAACTCAAGTCCAATTGGCTTCTTCTCTCCCCAAAAGGGACTTAGGCAGGGGGACCCTCTTTCCCCATTTCTCTTCATCATAGCCATGGAAGGTCTGAGTAACATGCTGAACAAAGCCAGGAACTTACAATGGTGCAAAGGATTTGAAGTTGGTATCAGTCCTAGGAACACTGTGTCTGTCTCCCATCTATTATATGGGACGATACCCTCATCTTTGGGACGATACCCTCATCTTTTGTGGGTCTGAAGAATCTCAAGTGTTACATCTAAATCTAACTTTGCTTATATTTGAAGCTCTTTCAGGTTTACACATCAATATGTTGAAGAGTGTCATTTACCCAGTAAATAATGTAACCAATCTAGAGGGCCTGGCTAACATACTATGCTGCAATAATGGTACCTTACCAACCACATACCTTGGGCTACCGCTTGGTGCCAAATTCAAGTCTACTGATATATGGAGTGGAGTTATAGGCAAAATTGAAAGAAGGCTAGCTAATTGGCAAATGCAATACCTTTCTATGGGAGGCAGACTCACACTCATCAACAGTGTCCTGGACAACCTACCCACCTACCTTATGTCCCTATTTCCCATCCCAGGAAAAGTGCTGAAGCAGATTGATAAATACAGGAGGAACTTTCTTTGGGAAGGAAATAGCAAAAGCCACAAATTCCACCTGGTGAAATGGAAAAAAGTAACTCAACCTAAATCTCAAGGTGGTCTAGGTATTAGAGACCTCAGAATCCACAATAAGAGCATGCTTATGAAATGGTTGTGGAAATATTCTCAAGAGGATCAAGTCCTTTTGAAGGAGGTGGTGACTGCAAAGCATGGTACCAAGAATCATTGGTGTACTAATGTATCTACAACACCATTTAGAGTAGGCCCTTGGAAATATATCAGCAAGCTAGGGGAGGAATTTCACAACAACTGTAGGTTCAAGGTAGGCAATGGAGCAAATATCAAGTTCTGGGAAGATAGATGGTTGGGGGACTCCACACTACAAGTTGAATTTCCTGCCCTCTATTCAATATCCACTTGGAAAAACTCAACAATTTCAAATAACAGAGCCGATAACACATGGAACCCTCAATTCAGAAGAAACTTGCAAGACTGGGAGATACAGGATCTACTCAATCTATTGGAGAGGCTTGGGTCATTCCAAACCAACGACCAGGCACAAGACAGTCTCATTTGGGGTGATAGAGTAGATGGCAAATACTCTGTAAAGGCGGGTTATCTCTCCCTTTGTGATCAGAATGAAGTGGTAGTCAATCGGCCATGGAAGTTAATTTGGAGAACTAAGTTACCACCAAAGATGATTTGCTTTAGCTAGATAGCCTTATATGAAGCATGCCTCACCCAGGACAATCTCACTAGGAGAAACTTTCACATTGTCAACAGATGCTATATGTGCCAACAGGCTATTGAAACCAATAGACATCTTTTGTTACATTGTGCAACAGTTACTGACATATGGAACATGTTCATCTCAGCTTTTGGTCTCAAATGGGTTATGCCTAAAAGTGTAAAAGATGCATTGATTAGCTGGAGTTCATGGAAGGTCAGAAAATCCATCAGGGAAGTTTGGAAGATGATCCTAGCTTGTATCTTCTGGTGTATATGGACTGAGAGAAACACAAGATGTTTTGAGGGCATTTCTACTCCAAATTACATACTTAAGGCTAGATGCTTAGCAAGTTTATGTAGCTGGAGTAACCTTTCACCTGTAAATTCCCCGGAAGCCTTTTTGGACTTTGTTAGCTCCTTAACTTTAGATTAGGCCTTTTGTAATAGAGCTAACAATGTTTTTTACTGCACTGTACATTTTGCATCTTCTTGATGCCTTATATAAAATCCATTATCTTATCAAAAAAAAAATATAAATTTAGGAGGCATAAGATTGAAGCCTTAGGTGTGTTTTCCAATTTTCACATGTTTGGTTGGCCTAAATATTTTGGAAAACATTTTCCTCATGAGCTCATTTTCTTCGAATTGGAGGAAAATGACTTCCCTACCAAAACGAGGAAAAACATTTTCCAAAATTCTCAACCTTCCCCACCCTATTCCGCTCCCCCCACCCCTCCAAACATAGCCACCGCCACTCCGGCCCTTAGACCCCAACCTACCATCCTCCCCTGCCCTTACCCATTTCGTCTCATATAGTGTTTTGCGTACATTATATATTTTTCAAAGATATTTTCTGCTACTTAACCAAACACTGGAAAATAAGAAAATCACTTATTTTCCAAGGAAAACATTTTTCAAGGAATACATATACATCTTCCTTCATACCAAACACCCTTAGTGGATTATTTTTACAGAGAGATAGGAGTATGAAAAGTGATTTACTTGATGTTCAAAATGCATTCCGTGTAGTAAAGGGAAATGATATTTTCAACCCCCGAACTCATGTGGTTTGATTCTTTAGTGCATCAAGCAAATGAAGAACAATTAACTGAAGAATTAATTTGGAATAAGGGACAAGGAAGGTCTATATCAATACAATAAGATAATCACCTAGTGTACCTCAGTCAAGCAAACCCCAAAAGTTTTCCAATATGCAGCAGTGTAATTAGTATCTTCTGAATATTGTTACTCACATAGTAAAATGGCTAAGATGTCAAATATTGTAATATATCGAAATGGAACATTTACCTGTCGATACAACGGAGATTGAAACTTAAAATCCACCAAAAAGTGAAGGTTACAAGATCCTGGAATTGGTCCAGGGTTGAACTCCCAGATGTTAATCAAATGATCAAAAAGGCCAGTATCAGTAGCAGTTGTCTGCAACAATAAAAAAAAAATGAAAGAAAGGTGAATTAGATAATCCAGAATGGTCATTAGAGGTAAAACCATCCAGATTACTTGAACAAACGGATAGATACTCGTTGATGATACCTATATCCTAAAGTTTTAGAACCTAATTGATATGTCATGTACATTTAAATTCTTGTTTTAAAATATATAATAGAGGATAGTAACCTTTCATCCGAGAACCCCAAAAAGTAGACCAAGTAACAAATCATTGTGACCCTCCCGCCACCTTAATTTAAATCCCTATCATCAACATGCTACTTACAAGACACCTGTTAATGGCATAAGAAGAATGAGCCATGGTTTTTTGGTGGATGCATGACCAGCCGTGTCCTCTTCTTTCGGTACTTTCCCCCAATATACACTCTGCCACTTGTTGAAAGTGTATAACGCCAAGACACAGATAGGAAAAGTTCCCAATTTTTTGCTCTTTTTTCTTGAAAATCTTGTTCAGATGTTAAAATTAATTATATGTGATATCAAGTCAGACTTCATAGTAATAATGAAGCCCTAAAAAAACCAAGGCCCAAATGCCAAAGAAACAACAAGCAGAGAAAGGGAAAATGACGCGCAGAAAGGAAGAGAAGCCATCTTGCCTCTAACCTACCTTTAAAATATGTAAAACTATGCTTAATCTTTCTGCTCTTATCAGTTCTATGTGTGCTTCTAGCATGCTCTTCTACACTTCTAATTATCTGTTTTGTATGATTCTTCGAGTTTTAATGTCTCATTTTTTATGAAGTAAGATGTTTTATTCAAAAGGCGTCAAGAAGATGCAAAGTTACAAAAGAACAAAAGTAGCATTGCAGCTAGCCCCTTTACACTGTCACTCTAGAACCAGGGAGCTAACAAAATCCATTGATGTCTCATTTTGTTAGCATACACTCTCCTTCATTCGCCATACAAATTGGGATTCTATCACCATACCGCATATTTTCTAAACAGTACATCAACAACAACAATAACTAAACCTCAATTCAAAACTAGCTGAGTCGCCCATATGAATCATCAATATCCCATCAGTTTCATTTGGGTTTTTTCCCCATTCCAGTACCCAATCTTAGTTTTGCAAGGCAAATTAGGGTTCTCTAAATCTCAAGGTATACATATGCTAGGTCTCCCTACACTGATCTACAATCTCTAACCAAAATAAAAGCTCCTGCCAAATACCGGGCCTAATCTAAGTTTACCAACAATAACTAAACCTTGATCCAGCTGCTTGGAATCACACTAGTTAGAATCGCCTATATGGATAGTTTGCTATATCTGAATTGTTTCCAAAAGATTGCAAGTCCTTTTACAAAACTTCCTTACCTCATCTAAGCCATGAATTTGAAAAATAATGCTTTTTTATGAAAATAATGCCTTTTAAAATAGTAGTTGTCCCCAAAAAAGATGTGGAATTCTGAAGTTGTAAATTTACTAGCTTTTACACTCTCCCCAATCAAAGTCCAACTTCTCAAGAATAAATTCAACGCCAGCTTTTTAGTTATGCTTTTCTCCTTCCATTGACACTCGTAGCTTCAATTAGAAGGCATATCTGCAAATGAACTAACTCTTGATTGGTACCCTCCACTCTAGTAATTGCATGATTTCAAGAATGGAGATACCATTGATCTTACTAAGATCCAGGTGATAACAATTCATGATGATACATAGAATAGTTATTGTAAGAAAAACAGTAACTAAAACATTTTAAAAGAAAGAACATCGAACTAGATTGAAAGAAATGCTTAACCACAATAAATTTAAAAATAATAATAAATATAGATTCATGGGTCAATGTTACCTTGATATATTTTGGTTTGGTTAGTTCCACATGAGACACATAACTCTCAATGAGAAATTTGAAGCCAATTTCTAGCTCAGCATCAAAAGATCCATCTGGATGGCGTCTTAAAATCTCCGACCTTTGACACCAGGGGAGGAAATCTTCATACAAGTCAACAGCAGCAACCACAGCATATAACTGCTCTGGAGAGTAACTAATAATAATGAAACAAGTTATCATTGCAAGTCCAATGACTTCTCTGATAGCGGTAGGGGATTGAAAGACAGTTTTGCGTTTCAGGACTTGAAATGAAGATAATTATCTAGAAGGAGTAATCAGCATGGATCTCTAGCAGATGAAAATCAAACCAAATTCGCTACCAAATTTCACAAAAGAAGAAGAGAGAAAACTGAGCACGCAGAGCGAATCATCAACTCTGCTGAAAATTTTACTTGCTGAAATGCCTACGTTTTCTTGTGTTTCATATAGTAAGTAGTAGTGAAAGTATGGAAGTTATCCTTTCCCTCCTGTAGCTCAAGAAAAATTTGAAAGCAAAGAGTGACTCTTCAACAGCCATACTCTTTTAACCATTAAAAAGTTTGAATAGTAAAAACATGCTGAGATCAAGTCCTACTCCCATAAAGTGCATCCTCATTAATTCTTAAGCAGGAGGAGTAAATTGCTGACTTAAGGAATTGGAAATAAATGGTTTTTAATTCGGTCTTCATTATTCTCTAACCAAAGACGTAAGTATGTTATTTTATTATGTTTCCTTTCACTACTTATCCGTCATGTAAATTACAGAAAATGGGGCCTTTCCTTCCCACGTCTGTTACATCTCATTTGTTCTTTTACCTGTTTCCCATTAAATACCACCATTTACTTTCATTTCTTGTGAAATTGTGTGAATATAAAATTCTTATGCTCCCTTACTGTAATTGAGGGTAACAGACTTTTTTTTATAAGCATAATGTATTACCAAAGGGTAAGCGAATAACAATTGTACTTTCTGGACTATTCAGGAAATAATTAATCACATGGGTCTCTTTTAAATAGCCTCCTCTAAGATGATTGCTCGTACAAAAATAGGTTAGGAGGGCAAGGCTTAGAGGTGGTCTGAATTGCTATTGGTACATGCGGGGCCGATCTAGGATGGCAAAAAACTTGGTTCTGCCCTTGAGAAAAATAATAAACAAAGGAGCAAGAAAACCTTTGGCCTATGTTGACAAGGCATGTTTTCTAGACAATTGTAGCTACAACTTAAAATAATGTACTCTCCTGAGATCTCTCTTTATTCTTGAGAAGTCAGATGGTACAGGATTGTGGATCATCAAATGAGGACATTATTGATTGCACCAATAAACCAAAAAGGTGTGCTGGATATAAGAATTATGATAGTGGTTGAACAAACTGTGTCAAAGCTTCAAAGAATGTTTGTAGCCCTAAATATAGTTATCTAGACAGTTTGACGGAAAAGCAGAGCATACAACATACCAACATAAGCAGTCCCCCAACGAGTTCAATGATATGCATCATCATCTAAATGTATCACAAGGATCATACTAGAGTTATACGACATTACTTACCTTTTTCCAATAAGGAGCTATACGACATTACCATACACACGCTACTAGGCATAGCTATAGTACTAATAAACCTCAAAAACCCTAAAGTAACTTCTCGATTTGGTGTCAACACTAATTACAGGTTGTCCTTTTCTATGTTCAGTACAATTTTACAATGTAAAGATCACGCTTGGAACCTGGATGTGCTAATGACAAGAACAAAAATACATGGAATTGTTTTCCTCTCGTTTGGTAGCAGAAGAAAATACGAAGTAAAAAAAATTGGGAAAATGGTAGGATAAATAAGTTATGTCTTGAAGGGAATACTTTCTTTGGAGAAGGGTGAGAAGACAACAACACCAACAATTATGCCTCAATCCCAAGCAAGTTGGGATTGGATACGTGAATCCTCACTGACCATGCCGCTCCACAATGTACTTGGAAAAAAAGTTTATCACAAAGTAATACTTCACTCTCTTCTTCCCTTTTCTTTCACTTTACCCAATTAGTACTCAGAAATTCTAAGAGTTGTATTTACCTTTTTATTCTTCTTTTCTTTCAATTCACCTTACATAATTGGTACTTAATCCCTTGATAATTGTACCGTTTACATTTATTCTTCCCTTTCCTTCTTTACTTTCCATTCACCTCTCATGAAAATTGATACTTAAAGCTTAAGGGATTTACTTTTCTTCTTTACTCTCCTTATTTTTTCATTCACCTTACCTCACCTAATTGGTACTCAAAGTTTAGAAAGTTGTACCTTTACTTTTCTTCTTTTCCTTCCATTAACCTCAATTGGTACAAAACTTAAAGGTTGTATCTTTATTTCTTCCTTCATCCCACTTTTCTTTCCATGCATTGATCTAGCCAATTAGCAGATGAAGTTAAATAATTGTAACTTCAGTTTTCCCTTTGTAGTAGTCCAGACTGAACATACAATCCCTTAGGTTTTGCCCATGTTTATCGATTTATATCTATATGTATCTTACACATATTACTTATTTGCTCACCATCATATTTTTCTCAAAAATGGGAGAGAAGATTAAAAAAGGGGGAAATGAAAAAAAATAAGTCACAAAACACAAACATTACATCAATAATAAAAAAATAAAAAAATAGTTCAAACTTTACATCTTCTAAAATAATTTTCACTTAGCATTGGATGTATGTTCGTTCGTCACAATAAAAATCATCGTATTAACATAGCATATCTAAACACAACGAATGAACTAAGAACTCAAATTTATCATTCCATTCTACTAATACTAAAATAAATCATGATCGATAATCATAAAAGCTGCAAATTGTAATTAAGGACTTACCCCAAGACACGCCTCTCCTCGTGTATTTTGGATAACATACTCCCCTCTTCCCCATCACCGCAGCCTAAAAATCCTCTGCTTTGAATTAAAGGCCCAATCCTATAAACTTCTCCCAACGATGATGACGAAGGCTTAATGAGCTTGGTACCAGTATCATAACAACCCGGAGCAAGTGAAGGAACACCAGCAATGCCACTCAAGCATCGAACTTGAACATTATTCCCTAATCCCCAACCCGAATTATCAACTCCCGTCCTTTTAAATATGTTCCGATACGTAACTAAACGCCTAATTGCCTTCGATGTTGAAACAAACGACGGCATTGAAGAAGCAATTATTAGAATTACAAAAATACTTTAAAAATTCCTTTTTTTGGTGCTTCTGATGGAATTAGAATCGAAGGCGGACACAATCGGATGCCCTCATAGAGAAACAATATTGGAATTGCTGATAATGATAAATGAATTCTTGACCTAATCTGTGAAAATTAACATATAATTTAGCTGAGCAATAAACAATAGGAAAAAAAAAAGAAAAAAACTTGTAGGTGGAATGGGTAACGAACCCTAATTGAAGCAGAAGAAGAACGTACCAAACTGCGGATAATTCAGAAATTTAGGAGGAGAAACGAAGAAAGGGGAATGATTCAATGTGAATATAGAGATGCAGGCAGAAAACGAAATAGGAAGGTATTTAGTTAATTTATTTATACTTGTCCGTGACGCGATGGAAGCCTTCCCTTCCACCTGTGATTTTTCTCCTCTAGTTTTTTGGGACTCGTGTCCTTCTTTTAGGGGATTTTTCGATTTCTTAGTTTTTTATTTTCCTTCCTTCTTTTTTCCATTAAACAAGGCACTTATTCTTCGATTAGTTAATTTGGATATCCATTCAAAAGCTTGGTCAATTTGGGTTGCCTTAAAGAAAAAAGTATTGTTACACAAAGAATCCGACCGAGTACATTGTTTAATTTTTTTAGTTGGTATATATATATATATAGTTCTTCTAAAAAGAATAGTTTTATTAAAAAAATAAACAAACAAATAAAAATATATTTAAAATTCATTTTCCATTGTAGCAATTGCATATACAAGTCCTTTCTAGAAACAGGAGAAGAGCATATTTTTAATGGAAGGATAGAACTGAAATTGTCACGTCTGAAGAAATAAGATTGTTGATTAGTATCGCGGATAAAAATTAGCCAGCACGGTCTAATAGCCCGTTTGGCCAAGCTGCAAAAATCAGCTTATTTTGAGAAGTATTTTTTTTTTTCAAAAGTGTATTTCTCTAAAGTACTTTTGGTGAGAAGCAGTTTGTGTTTGGCTAATTAGTTTGAAAAGCACTTCTAAGTAGCAATTAGTGTTTGGTCAAGCTTTAAAAAACTGATTCTAAGTATATTTTTCTTAAAAGTGCTTTTCAAAAAAGTGCTTTTGGAGAGAAACTACTTTTTTCTGCTTCTCTAAAATTGCTTCTGCTTCTCCTCAAAAGCATTTTTTTCCTTCCCGAAGCTTGGCCAAACACCTCAAATTGAGGCCAAAAGTGCTTTTGGCAAAAAAAAAGCACTTTTGGCCGAAAATAAGCTTGGCCAAACAGGCTATAAATGAGGTTTAAACAAGGGTCCCCTTTTCTCAATAAAAGTTTAAACAAGAGTCGATACTTATTATTTTTTTAATGCCGAAAATAGATTTATATATTAAAAATTTTTACTAAATTTAAAAGTATAATGAGTTTAGTGCTAAGGATTTTAGCTCAAGTTAGTCAATTTTAAGTCTTGAATTCGCCTATGCTTGACAACCCATCCAAAGAATTAATACTAATACTCCCAGCTTTACCACGGCAAGAGCTATAAAAGAATGAAAGAAAAATCAATTTGACCTTTGGTTTCCAAAAATAAAAATGAAGAAAATATACAGACACAATCAATTTTTCCATAATAAACCAAATATCAAACTGTCTTATAATTGAGCACGTCACCTAAATTCAACTTCATGTTTGGTAAATTTCGTTACAGAGTGAATAGATGCCTTTTTCCATTTTAATTCTTTACATTGTGAAGAGCCCCTACGAAATGAAATTCATTTGGACATGATTGCCTATTACTTTTGAGTCTCTGGAAAGTTATAATTGTCCACTCAAGCGAAATATAGCGCAAACGCAGAGAAGGTATACAAGTTTTAAAATAATGTTATCACGTTCCTTAACTTTTAACTTAAATCTTAATCATATCTTAGAAATCTAAACAAACAATTTATCGGTCCCTTTCTGTAATATCATCTAACACTTCTTGCTCTCTATTGACTAGTTGGCAAACTAATTCAAAGTTGTAATGGAAAATTAAAATTGTTTAAGATTTGATATTTGCAAATTTATTTGATTCATATGTAATTAGGATCCATAGTCATATTAATATAGGAATAAGTTTTCATGTTTTTAGTAAAATAAATTTTATACTATTATAAATAGAGGTATTGCTATGTTATTTTAAGTGTAGAAAAGTATGAAAGCCGTGAGAGATTTTTGAATAAATTATTTTCCTTTATGACGTGCATTAGGCGAAGCTCAAACAATCAATAGTTAAAATAATTGAGAAAATGTATATCAACTACGTATAATAAAGATTCAAATGTGGAGTGAGAGAAGCTCTACTTTCTCTCTAGTCCTCTTCATCTTCACCTTCTAAAAACTAATGCTACTAAAATTATGATTAATCTCTCACACTCCACCAATCAAACCTCAGATTTCTCCAAAACCATCAGACATCCTTCAAAATCACAGAGACCATAATAATAAGGATGGTATAGGGATCTTTTCACAGCCTACCCCAATCTCTCCATCTCATCAAAAGCCTACACCTTTCTTCAAGGATATGCTACTAGTGAATTCAGAGGAAATTCACATATCCATGCAGCAAGGGGAACCCTACACTCAACCCATACCATAGGACTCCCCAATGGATGACTTAGAACTGGCTCACCCTCATACGCAAGATATGGATGCAATTAGTGAATAATTACAAATCAGCCTATTAATGGAAGATCTCCAATGCATCTATCATTCTTGGAAACATTCACTCATTCTTAAACTTATGAGTAAACGTATCCTCCATTACTACATAAAAAGAAAAAATATAAGAGATACGAAAACCTACTGAAAATTTCACACTCATGGATCTTGGAGCGGATTACTTTATAGTAAAATTTAACAAGAAAGAAAATATGAGTCGTGCCTTGAATAATGGTCCATGGTTCATCAATGGATTCTTCCTATCGGTCCAAAAATGGGAGCCTCAATTTGTGACAAGTGAATCCAAACAACTATATTCAGCGGTATGAATACGATTACCTCAACTCTCAACAAAGTTTTATGATGGCGTTATATTACAAAAGATTGGAAATAAAATAGTCAAACTACTACGGATTGATGCATGCACATCATCAACACTAAGAAGTCGATATGGAAGGTTATGTGTTGAAGTTCCGATGGATTCACCTTGTTGAAGTTTGGCAAAATGCCAAAGTCCCACATTGGTTGGGAGTTAAGTTTGGGGGGGATTTTTCCCCTATAAAAGAAGGCCTAATGTTTAGGATTGAAAAACACCTCTCATTTGCCTTCTCATCTGTTTAAGGCATTTGTATCTTCTCTCTTTAGTATTATTTCACTTGTATTTTTGGAGTGGAATAAAATATTTGGTTGTGTCCGAGGAGTAGGCAAAATTAGCCGAACCTCGTAAATTCTGGTGTTCCCTTTATTATTGCTTTATTGTCTTATTTATTATTTGGTGGTTGTCATAATTTTTGGTATAGTAGTTGTGACTTATTCACACTCTATACATTTGGCTTCCGCAACAATTGGTATCAGAGCCAAGGTACTGTCTAAGTATGCTCTGTGGTTGCAGCATAGTCTGATCTTCCACATCAGAAAAGATTTATCTTGGTAACTGAGTCAAGGTTCTGTCTGAGTATGCTCTGTGGTTGCAGCTTAGTCTGATCTTCCACACCAGAAAGGAAATAATCTTGATTTGTGTCGTCAGCTATTAAATAATATTTGTGTCAAAGATGGGAGACAATAAACAAGAAGAATCTACATCAAGTGTCAACAATACGTCATCATTGGCATCTTCGCTTATGACAAGAATTGTGTCAAATGCGAAATTTGCGGTCGAAATATTTGACGGGTCCGGACATTTTGGGATGTGGCAAGGCGAGGTTCTAGATGTCCTTTTTCAACAAGGGCTAGATCTGGCCATTGAAGAAAAGAAACCAGATGTTATTGGAGAAGAAGATTGGAGAATTATCAACCGTGTTGCTTGCGGTACCATTCGATCCTACCTTGCTAGAGAGCAGAAATATCCATACACAAAGGAAACTTCTGCAAGTAAATTATGGAAAGCACTGGAGGATAAATTTTTGAAGAAAAACAGTCAAAATAAATTGTACATGAAGAAGAGATTGTTTCACTTCACCTATGTTCCTGGTACCACGATGAATGAACATATCACCAGTTTCAATAAGTTGGTTACAGATTTGCAAAATATGGATACAACTTATGATGATGGTGACTTGGCCTTGATGTTGTTGGCGTCACTTCCTGATGAGTACGAGCACCTTGAAACTACTCTACTCCATGGAAATGACGAAGTTTCTCTCAGAGAAGTTTGTTCGGCTTTGTACAGCTATGAACAAAGAAAGCGAGAAAAACAGAAGGGCGGAGAAGGAGAAGCACTATTTGTGAGGGGTCGTCCTCAAAATCAAACGAGGACAAAGAAGGGAAGATCCAAGTCAAGATCCAGACCCAGCAAAGATGAATGTGCCTTTTGTCGAGAAAAAGGGCACTGGAAGAAAGACTGTCCGAAGTTGAAGAATAAGGCCAAACATAACAATGGAAAGGCCATTATGGATTCAAATGTAGCTGATTGTGATGATTCAGACTTCTCATTAGTTACAACAGAGTCATCAACATCATCAGACATATGGTTGATGGACTCGGCTTGTAGCTATCATATGTGTCCCAACAGGGACTGGTTCATGGAATTTCAAGAAGGAGAATATGGAGTCATCCACACAGCGGATAACAGCCCTCTTACCTCATATGGCATTGGTTCAATACGATTAAGGAACCATGATGGAATGATCAGAACATTGATAGATGTTCGATATGTACCGGATTTGAAGAAGAATCTCATCTCTGTGGGAGCCCTAGAATCAAAAGGGTTCAAAATCATTGCAGAAAATGGAGTGATGAGAGTATGCTCCGGTGCACTAGTGGTAATGAAGGCTAATCGGAAGAATAATAATATGTACCGCTATCGTGGCAGTACAGTTATTGGGACAGCGACAGTAACATCCAGTGACGACAAAGAGGCAGAAGCAACCAAGCTATGGCACATGCGCTTGGGACATGCTGGAGGAAAATCCTTGAAAACTCTATCAGATCAAGGATTGTTAAAAGGAGTAAAGGCTTGCAACTTGGAGTTTTGTGAGCATTGTGTCAAAGGGAAACAGACAAGGGTTAAATTTGGTACAGTGATCCATAATACTAAAGGCATTTTGGATTATGTACACTCTGATGTTTGGGGTCCTTCCAAAACACCTTCATTGGGTGGGAAGCACTATTTTGTAACCTTTGTTGATGATTTTTCTCGAAGAGTGTGGGTGTATACAATGAAAAACAAAGATGAAGTGCTGGGAATTTTTCTCAAATGGAAGACGATGGTGGAGAATCAAACAGGCAGGAGGATCAAGTGTATTCGCACAGACAATGGAGGTGAATACAAAAATGATCATTTTAATAAGGTCTGTGAAAATGATGGCATCGTCCGACACTTCACTGTTAGACATACACCACAACAGAATGGAGTGGCAGAACGTATGAACCGGACCTTGCTGGAGAAGGTACGGTGTATGTTGTCCAATGCTGGCTTGGGCAAAGAATTTTGGGCTGAGGCAATTACATATGCATGTCACCTCATTAATCGTCTACCATCTGCTGCTATTGATGGCAAAACACCATTTGAAAAATGGTACGGAAAACCTGCTGTAGATTATAACTCTTTGCACGTGTTTGGCTCAATTGTATATTATCATGTGACGGAGTCAAAATTGGATCCAAGGGCAAAGAAGGCTATTTTTATGGGAATTACTTCTGGAGTCAAAGGATATCGCTTATGGTGCCCTATGACAAAGAAAGTAATATTCAGCAGAGATGTTACCTTTGATGAATTTGCTATGGTAAATAAGGTAACAGAAGATACCAAACAAAATGAAGGTGCTTCTAAGCAGGTGGAGTTTGAGGGAAAATTTATTTTTCCTACACAAGAAGCAGAGGAGGAAACAAATGAAGATTACCCTCTGGAAGGAGAGCCAGTAGAGGAGATTCCAACTCAGGAATCTCAACAACAACTTGAATCAATAGCAACCAGCAGGCCAAAAAGAACAATAACGAAACCTGTTCGTCTCATAGAGACGGTTGCTTGTGCAACCTCAATTGTAGCTGATGATGTTCCTACTACTTATAAAGACGCTGTCCAAAGTTCAGAAGAAGATAAGTGGAGGATTGCCATGAATGATGAAATACAGTCCCTTCATCAGAATCATACATGGAGATTGGCCAATCTCCCGAAGGGAAAGAAAGCAATTGGGTGCAAATGGGTATTTGCAAAGAAGGAAGGATTTCCTAACCAAGTAGATGTTCGCTACAAAGCAAGATTGGTGGCCAAAGGATATGCTCAAAAGGAGGGAATTGATTACAATGAAGTGTTTTCTCCAGTTGTAAAACATTCCTCCATTAGAATTATGTTGGATTTGGTAGCACAATTGGATTTGGAACTAGTTCAGATGGATGTAAAAACTGCGTTTTTACATGGAAACTTGGAGGAGGAAATCTACATGACTCAGCCAGAAGGATTCAAAGTTGCTGGAAAAGAAAATATGGTGTGCAAACTTGAAAAATCGTTGTACGGATTGAAACAATCTTCTAGACAATGGTACAAGCGATTTGACGAGTTTATGTTGCGGCAAGGGTACAAGAGAAGCAAATACGATCATTGTGTGTATTTGCACAAGCTTAAAGATGGTTCCTTTGTATATCTTCTCCTATATGTTGATGATATGTTGATAGCTTCCAAGAATTCGGAAGAAATTGATAAGTTGAAGATTCAACTGAAGAAGGAGTTCGAGATGAAGGATTTGGGTGAGGCAAAGAAAATTCTTGGCATGGAGATAATTAGAGATAGACGTTCAAAGAAACTCTGTTTATCTCAAAAGGAATATTTGAAGAGAGTACTTCAACGTTTTGGCATAGATGACAAGACTAAGCCAGTTAGTACTCCACTTGCTTCCCATTTTAAGCTAAGTACTACTATGTCGCCAATGGATGAAGCTGAACGAGAGTATATGTCAAAGGTACCATACGCAAATGCTGTTGGTAGCTTGATGTATGCAATGGTTTGCACAAGGCCTGACATTTCACAAGCTGTTGGAGTTATTAGCAGATATATGCACAATCCAGGGAAGGAGCATTGGCAAGCTGTGAAGTGGATTCTACGGTATATTCATAATACTGTAGATGTCGGGTTAGTTTTTGAGCAGGAAGACAATCAGTTTGTAGTTGGATATTGTGACTCAGATTTTGCGGGTGATATGGACAAACGAAGATCAACTACTGGTTATGTGTTTACTTTTGCAAAGGCACCAGTTAGTTGGAAGTCTACTTTGCAGTCAACAGTTGCTTTGTCTACAACAGAGGCAGAGTACATGGCTATTACAGATGCTGTGAAAGAGGCAATTTGGCTTCAAGGATTGCTAAAGGAGCTTGGTGTTGAACAAAAAGGTATCACAATTTTTTGTGATAGTCAAAGTGCTATTCAATTAGCGAAGAACCAAGTTTATCATGCAAGGACGAAGCACATTGATGTTCGGTATCATTTCGTACGAGAAATCATAGAAGAAGGTGGAGTCACGGTGAAGAAAATTCATACTACAGAGAATCCTGCTGATATGCTGACAAAGGTGGTGACTGCGGTCAAGTTTCAACATTGTTTGGATTTGATCAACATTGTTGAACACTGAAGATTGAAGATGAAGACACAACCAAAATTTGTTATTGAGAGAGAATTGAAAATGTGGAATTTTGCCAAGGTGGAGATTTGTTGAAGTTTGGCAAAATGCCAAAGTCCCACATTGGTTGGGAGTTAAGTTTGGGGGGATTTTTCCCCTATAAAAGAAGGCCTAATGTTTAGGATTGAAAAACACCTCTCATTTGCCTTCTCATCTGTTTAAGGCATTTGTATCTTCTCTCTTTAGTATTATTTCACTTGTATTTTTGGAGTGGAATAAAATATTTGGTTGTGTCCGAGGAGTAGGCAAAATTAGCCGAACCTCGTAAATTCTGGTGTTCCCTTTATTATTGCTTTATTGTCTTATTTATTATTTGGTGGTTGTCATAATTTTTGGTATAGTAGTTGTGACTTATTCACACTCTATACATTTGGCTTCCGCAACACACCTGTCAAACTTTTCATCTTTATTGGATCCTATAAATAACAAATCCTATACGAAGGAGAAAATTTTTTGTGCAAAAATTGTAGAAGATTAGGTCACGATCTCATCAAGTGTGAATATTCAAAATTGCAAGCTACCAAGTCCAACTCACAAAAAGACGTTCGAGCCTCCAGTGCACGGGACATAGACAAAGGGGATTGGAAGACAGTATCCTTTACCAAAAGGAAGGTGTTCAATACACGTTCAAAATCACCAACCAACCCTGCTACAACAGGTATAAATGTAAAAATATTTGATGCTGGCACAGGTAAGTATTTTAATACCCAAAAACTTAGGTACATTGAAAAAACCTGCTATTATTCCTTACTCTGATAAAAAAAATGCTCCTTCCAAACCTGTTAATCCAACCAAACAGACATAGATATGTCTAACAAATTTGGCCACCTTGTAGACTTACACATAGTTTGTGATGAAACCACTGTTTCAGTAACAAATGGTTTAAATGACAACCAATTCGTGCAAACGGAGATAAACACCTTCAAAAGATAATTCCTTACACGTGAGCCAACTAGAGAAACATTGGAAATTGGAACTCAATCATTGGAACAAAAATTATTAAACCAAAATGTTACTACCAACTCTTCTAATATTAAAAAACTAATTTCTCCTACTAACTTATCCAGCATACTTCTTAACAATACTAGCAACAACCCAAACCATAATGAGTCCAAAAAATACTTGGCCATGCATATACAAACCCACTGCCAAATGGAAGAAAAAATTCAACATGTGGCAAAAGATAAATCTATTAATGATCTCCTTAAAATCCATACGCTACTCCACTCATCTTCCATGCAAATTGATCCTACTAAGGATAATAGTAATCCTATAACCTCATCATCATCACCTACTATCAAAAACCAAAATATAGACTCCATTATCACTAAAAATGCCAAGACTATCATTCACTGCGAGACGGAGATTCGGATTAGTCCATATCCTTCATCAACAATGGAATCAAACAATGGACAATCTTCCACCACTCCCGCCTCACCTACCAAATCAACCACTCTTCTTCACATATCCCTCTCAACCACAGAATTACCAACCAACATCATGGTTAGAAGTGGGGCTTCTGGGCCATGCCATCACCTTTAACATCCAAATCAATGGACAAGAAATGGTGATAATAATCCAAAAAATACGTTATCTGGCCCAACTTATCTCGGAGGGAAAGCATCTAGCCATGAACAATTACACAAACCAAATGTGATCAACAACATACTCAATCCCTTAGCCCCCAATATGAACCACAAACTGATACAAACTATGCAATCTCAGTGGAATATCCCACAAGTTACCAACCAACACTTTCTAATGAACCTACCAATAAACCTCCCCTTCTTTTCACCGGAGGAGAACACGACCCTAAACCCAATATTTATGGTCTGGAACATGCATGCAAATAAGGAAGAAGCATATCCAGTGAACAACAGCCCAATCAACATGCACCCCGATGCCATACACAACGCACAAGAACCAAATCAGAATCTAATAGGGGAAAAGGAAGAACTCCCACAACAAGGTATGGAATCGATTGTGGAGATTTCAAGCCTAAACGAAGTAAAAATACTTCTCTTCCTAGATCTGTGGAGCAAGAAGTACATCTTCAGATGCCCCAGCATGATGTACAAAGGCTCAATGCACATACGACCTCCACAAGATCCAACTGCAAGGAAATAAGCAGTGGTACTAGTGCCATCAAGGAGAAGAAACCACAACTTTGTGGAATTAGAAGTCAACACCAACCAGCATCAACCAACAAAAATGAATAGGCTCACTAGTATAATTTTCTGGAATGTAAGGGGAGCAAGAAATGATGATTTCCGTAGGAATTTCAGGGAACTCATCGATACTTATAGACCATGCATGGTAGCCTTACTAGAAACCAGGATGACAACCCATGCAACATTACTCAATAATTTTAATTTCTCGGAGTTAATAGAGGTACCAATAGAGGGTCAAGCAGGTGATATGGCTATCCTCTATAATCATAACCTCATTATGTGCATCACTTTACTAGAAGAGGACAAGAAATCCATTCAATGCTTCAGGTACGACCTACCAAATCTCAATGGCTATTTAGTTCGATATATGCCAGCACTAAGTCTAACTATAGGGATACAATGTGGGAGAACCGTATTTCCATCTCTAAAAACTACAAGGGGTCTTAGATGATAGGTGGAGATTTTAATGATATTTTTAATAGTAGTAAAAAGATAGGAGGTAGACCTATGAAATTAGCTAGATCATCCAAAATTTGGAACTACGTTAATAAGTGTAACCTTATTGATATAGGTTTTAAGGGATGCAAGTTTACATGGTCTAACCATAGGAGAAGAAAAAAAGGCCTTATTATAGAAAGACTTGATCGAGTTTTTGCCAATGAAAAATGGCTACAAACATTCCCAAAATGCCACAGTCAGCCACCTTCCTAAAACATACTCCGACCATAACCCTATACTAGTTAAACTAATTAACCCTTACAACAATTCTAACTGGCCCTTTAGGTTGAAAAATATTTGATGTACCTATCCTGAATTCCCCAGTATGGTAGCCGCAAACTGGATCAATAAAGATCTCCTAGACGCTACAAATGCTTTCATAAAAAATATTATAGTACGGGGGAAATCAACTTTTGGAAGCATTTTCAAAAATAAAAAAAGGATCCTAGCACGACTAGTAGGTATCCAAAATTCCATTAATTATGGACATAACCATTTCTTACAAAGATCTAGAACAATCCCTAACAAATGAAGACGATTGTATCCTGAAATTTGAAGATTACTAGAAACTTAAATCTCGTATTAACTGGCTTAACGGTGGGATGCAAACACCAATTTTTTCCATATATTAACATCCAATAGGAAAAGACAAAACCATATCAGCATTTTTAAAAATGCTCAAGGTAATTGGATCGACAACCAAAAAGATTTTCCAGCTTATACACATGGCTATTTCAATGTCGTGTCACTACAAACCACTCTTTAACAAATTGGACTAATATTAGACTAAGTACCACTAGCTTTGACAACATAGACCTATAAGCCCTATAGTCACCTGGACCAGATGGTTTGCACCCTTTTTTATCAGAAATATTGGCATATTGTATGTAATTCAGTCCGAACCTTCTGCCACAAAGTATTCTCTGAAAACATAATCCCCGCTGAAATAAATACCACATACTTGTATCTAATCCCAAAATTTCCCAAAGCAAATAATCTAAATAACTTCCGACCAATAGGCCTGTGCAGTACTATTTATAAAATTATCACTAAAATAGTTATAAATAGATTAAAACCTTTCCTAGACAAACTAATTAGTCAACTCCAATCAAGTTTCATTAAAAATAGAAGAGCTAGTGATAATACTATTATTATTCAGGACGTCATTAACCATTTTTAAAAAAATAGTGGAAAGGTTGGAAATATGTTAGTTAAAATCGATTTAGAAAAAGCTTTCAACAAATTGGAATAGTCCTTTATCTACCGAACATTATTATACTTTAAGTTCCCTACCAAGATATCAAAGCTAATAATGGCATTACCACAAGTACTCTAGGAGTCTACCAAATGGGTCAAAAATAAACTACTTCTCCCCTAGTAGAGGTATCAAGCAAGGTGAACCAATGTCACTATATCTTTTTATACTATCTATGAAAATGTTATCTAGGTATATAAACCACCAAGTTGACATCACGTAATGGAATACCATAAGTCCCAAAGGGCCTCCCTTGTCACATTTATTCTTTGTAGATGACCTAGTTCTAATGGGGAAAACAAATAGTAAAACATGCTCCACGATCCGTAAAGGTCTTGACTTTTTTAGTGAAATATCTGGGCAAAATATCAATTACAATAAATCTAGAATTATTTTCTCCAAAAATTGTACTAAAGACTGTATTGCTAACATCTCCATTGGCTTAGGTATCAAAAGTAATACTTCCTTTGGGAAATACTTAGGTTTTCCGATAATTAATGAGAATCATACACATAATGACTACCAACACATCATTGATAACATGAGTGCTAGACTTTCAGGCTGAAAAATAAATTGTATGGACTTAGCAGGGAGAGCCACTCTCATTTCATCCACCCTATCAAGCCTTCCAACCGATTACATGCAATATGCTCTCCTACCCTAAAAATACTCAAAACAATTGATAAAATACAAAGGAATTTCCAATGGGGTTACTAACACTAAAAAGAAATTACATCTTCTTAGTTGGGATATGGTCACTAATAAAAAGGATTATAATTGATTGGGTATAAAAAAAAGATAAAACAAAAAACTTAGCCCTACTAGCTGAACTAGCATGGAGATTAACAAATAATCCACTAAACCTTTGGGCTAACGTTATCATCAACAAATATGGTAACCACTCTAAATTCAACACTTCCTTTATCTTGAAGAGCATTATAATAGGCTGGTCAATCTGCCAACAAGGATTAGCATGGTCTATCCACCAAAGTTCTTCCCTAAACATTTGGGAAACTAAGTGGATTCCCAACTGTAATAATCTTAGGAGTTATGTCAGGGGGCCCCTCAACAAACATGAAGTTGAACTAACAGTTATGAATATTTTTTCTAACAACATGTGGGACTTGGGAAAAATATCCTTAAATATTCATACTGATATACAAGAAAAGATTATATCCATCTTTATTGACCCGAGAGCTAAGAAGGATACCTTAACATGGGATATGAACAATAAAGGCACCTTCACAACAATTTCGTGCTATGACCTCATTGACAAAAAACCCTCTACACAAAATAATTTTAATTGGATCTGGAAACTTAATTGTTCTAACAAAATCAAATACTTCATGTGGCTTTATCACCATAATAGATTACCTTGCAGATATCATCTGGCACGTATAGGAATGAATATTAACAATCTGTGTATAATTTGCCGAAAGGATACTGAAGATATTAACCATATATTTATGAAATGCTTCATGGCAAAAAACTTGTGGCAACAATTAGGTATAGTAATTAATTGCCCAAACAACATTAACTGGCTAAACTACCTTAAAGAATTAGCTCCAATCATATCCAATAACCACATCTCTTGGTCTAACATATTCCCATTCGTCATTTGAAATATCTGGCTAAATAGAAACAACAATAACATAAATAACACATCAAAAGAATTATCTATAACCTTTATATTAAATCAAGTCATCTAATACAAACTATTAACTGGCCGTGAGATTAATCTAGATAGACAGGTTCACGTAAAATTTGGTTGGTTAGCACCACGTAGAGGTTGGTATAGATTAAATATAGACGGGGCCTTCAAAGAGAGGGGTACACATGGATGAGTAGGTGGAGTATTTAGAAACTCTAGTGGGGATTGGGTCCTAGGATTTCAAATGAAATCTTATGCAAATTCACCCATCCAAATCGAATTACAAGCCCTCTATCAAGGACTATATCTTGCTCATGAAATGAAGCTGCAACCGTTAGAAGTGGAAACAGACGCCATACAGGTAATTATTTATATTAACAACGACTGCATAACTTATGACTATCATTAATTCATGCAGGTTGTTAATCTCTAGAATGGATACGGTAGTGATCCAGCATAACTTCCGTCAAGGCAATGAAGTGGCTCACCTTTTGGCAAAGCATGCTTCCATGCTTCCTAGTATCAATAAACTCTGTCGTCTAGTTAATCCTCCAACTTACGTCATGACCAGAATGCTGGCGAACAAAGTGGGAGATGTTCATGTTAAAACTGTTTCTATACATGGTTGTAGGCACCTAGCAAACTTGATAACCAGCATGCTATGCATGGGTTATCCTCCTTTTGTAATGATCCACAGGATCAAAACTATTGTAGTTTGTAATTTCCTATGAAATAAATTCCTAGTTTATCAACCAAAAAAAAAAAAAAGATTCAAACGTGTGAAACGCGGCTAGAAGTAGGCGTGAGGAGCTCTAATTAGAGTTAATTTTAGGAATGTTCATATAATTAAGGAATTAATAAAACTAGAGGGTGTAAAAGAGAAAACATATTAATTATTCTTAGGCCTAAATGTAAATTGCTGAATATTCATCAACTCTGCGCCGAAGTAACAACTAAGCTGCCACGTATTATGATAAGTAAGCACATCGAATCCGAAACTTTTTTGATGCTTATTTGGACAAAAAGCATATACCCAGGCAATTTGCAGTATTATACTGTGAATTATTATAAAAAAAAAATTACTTAATTCGCAGTACAATACTGCGAATTAGTAAAAAAAAATTTTTTTTACCTAAATGGCACAATCTTCCACCTCTTTATTGGGAACGTATTCATTATTGGGAACTGTTCCCAATATGGTATAGTTAGTTATTATACAATTGACTGTCCCAAAGTTCCCAATATTGTATAGTTAGTACATTATACAATTGACTGTTCCGTTAAAAATATTTATATTTGATAGTTTGTATATATATATATATATTATTAATTTGTCGGCTATTTTTTCTTGGTAGGTAGTTATACAGTAAAAAAATCCCAAAAATAGGGGGGTCACCCTTTCACCATATTTTATAAAAATAAAAATGGAAACAATCAAAGTCTAGATTTTGACTAAAAAAATAATAATAGATGTTCTCCAAAACTCATTAGAAATTTACTCACAAAATTATTTTTCCTACTTTCCTCAAACCAAATCTATTTCAAATCTTATCCCATTAACATGAGCATTACTGTGAAAGGATAATACCTTTTAAACTCATATTATAATCTTCCCTCTAAGTCATATATAATAATGGGGAAGATCCTTTTTTTCCTTTTCAAATCTTAAGCTTTCAGGTTTACTACTCTATCATTTCTTCCTTTTAAGGAACTCGCAATACAGAAATGGTGGGGCCAAGTTAATAAAGAAATCGCAGTACAGTACTGCGATTAAGTTAGGTAAATTTTATTTTTTTTAGTAATTCGCAGTATTGTACTGCGAATTAGGTAAAAAGATTTTTTTTTTTAATAATTCGCAGTATTATGTAACTTTTTTTTAACATTAAAAATGTGTTTTTTGTCCAAAAAAGCATCAAAAAAGTTTCGGACTCTAAGCACATCGACACGTAATCAACACATAGTTATATTCAACTTAAACACTTTTGTCTCTGCTAATAAACTTCAGCTTCCAGTTTAAATGGAGTAAAAATGGAGAAATATTTGTTAAATGACTGTAAGAAATGGGAGAAAATGTGGCGGTGATTAGACGTATACTGTTCATTGGTAAGAATTTGTTGTATTGTTGACATGATTATATTGTAGCCTATTGGGTAAGTTTATCTTATGTGGCAGCTTATTGCAATTCTCTGAGCTGCTGAGATGATGAATTTCCAACGATTATAAAAATATAGGAGAAAAAAATTATTTTTGTGTTTAGTTTCACGACTTTACTGTAATAGTATTTTAGCTTGATAACCATTCTTAACATCAACCTGCATTTTTCATGAACCTGACTATTGTAGCTCCATTTTTCAAACTTGTTCAAAATATTCTTTTCTTGAACCGAGGGCCTATCGGCAACCTCTCTAGCTCACACAAGGTAAGAGTAAAGACAACATACATTGTATCCCGACGTGTAAAATCCCACTGGGTATGTTGTTGCTGTTGACTATTGTAGCTAGAAGAACCAGGCAAAGCATGTAAGAGCATCAACAAGATATAGCAAGTTAGCAACAAGGCTTTGACTTAATTTAGAACCAATTAACAGAGTCAAACAAACAATAAGCTCTGCTTTAATATTCTTGCAATGCTATATCAATCAAAGTGGTCAATGAGAAATTGAGAAGTAATAAATGTTTCAAACATTTTTTCCCAAAATCTGTACAAGGATTATAGAGATTCTACGGCTACTATTGCCAACATCTAGATAAAAATAAACAAATAAAGACCACCTGAACACTAGCCTTCAGGCACAAAATAGCAAAATGTTGATCAACCTATTGCAACGCTTTGAAACGCGATGCCTAGCCTGCTAGCCACCTGGTAGCCAGCTTGTTCTTCAGGTAAAAGTTGGAACCTAAATAATTCTAAAGAGGCCAATGGCAGACATTCTTGATGTAACTATTAAAGAAAAGCACATCTCAATTCAATCCCAACCAACAAAATGCTTTCAGAATCACTTTAACAGTATTATTCATTAATACTCCTAAAGTCCGAAAATAGGGAAATGCTCTTCTTTCAAGTTCCATTCGTCATTCTTGGTTAGAGAGGTTAGTGTCATCACAGTCTCTGAAAGTCAAAGACTTACTCCGTTGAATCCAGAAGATCCGCAATATGATCATCAGTCATTGAGAACGCGTGAGATGGAACTACCTGAATGATCCGTTTAAGCTATGATTAGTCGATAAATAATGTTGTATAATGTCACCGAGTAATTTAGAACTTCAAATTAGCTGGTCCAACTCATTACTTGATCGCTGCTCGTACCAGCACGTAATGAAATTTTTGTCCGCTTTGTGCTGTGCTCCCTGCTGCTAGAGTTTCCTTCTTCGATATCTTCATCAACAAAGTTTTGATCCATGACCTCTGAAATGATACAAGAATAATATTAATGACTTGACAAAGAGAGCGGAGAATTAATCACATGTGCTGGGGTTGAAAATCTCAGCTACCTGTAACATAATTTTTACGGGACGAACCAAAGTCAGATGCAGGCGATTGATTCTGTTTCACTAAGGTAGTGTTCCCCTGGAGATTTGAATTTACTCTCATTTGATGTGTGCCTTGAGATTTGTAATGTTTAATCCAGGGGCTTGCTAATACGGTACCAGATTCATTTGTTTTATTTAGCTGTGGCTCGTCTTTCCCGAAGTCAATTTTGGTCCAACAACCATCTTGAAACACCTTATACTGATACAGAAAAAAAGGGCATAAACGAGAGGAATGAAATCAGATACTGAGAGCAGCAGAACAAACTAAGAACGAAAAAGCTGATTAAATAGAATTGACATTCAATGAAATCGAACCTGGCCTAAAGGATTGGCATGCTTTTGCCTTGAGGATTTAGACTTTGACAAGTCATTTTGGGAATGCCAACCAACTAAGTCTAGTGAACCATATAATTGGTCGACAAAGGATGCTTCCATTGACTTGAGATACGAACTATGCTTCTCATCGGTCCATTCTATGCTCTTTGGTCGAGGATGCTGAGATTCCTGAAATGAGAAACCGAATACTTAATGAATCATATTTTCCAGCCCAACTTTGCTTGTTAATTTTGTACATTGCCTTCTACAACCAAGGAGGGGGCGTGTACGTCCTTATTTTGAACTCTCAAGAATGATCACATAATGTAATCATGCAATTAGCACTAAAGGCACATATAACATGATAATGAGGGCTGAGATAAATTGGAAAAGCATATGCTTAACATTATTTCTACTCATTCCCATATTCTAAGTGCACAATTAGCATATAATAATATCATTGTCAATTGATAAAAGACAAGGCAATCACACAAGAAAGGCAGGTAGGAGGTAGATTCAGTTTACTTCATGTTTTTTTTATCGGTCTTTCTACATTTCGTAACAATTTAACTTAAAATATCGCCTTTTTACTCTTAGTGAAATCATTTCTAGCAACACAATTTTCTATGATTTGTTTTGGACCATAAGTTTCAAACAAATTTCTTTATTTTTTAAACTTCGTGCCTAGTCCGGAATGGAGGGAGTACTACTTAATATTCATTTTCCTCAATTTAACATGCTTGTATTAAGCGCACAAAATTAACTTTTTACAATCTAGTTATTGTCTCCATTTAACAATTCGATTTGAACTTGATGCAAAATCATGCTTTTATCTGGCCTTACTACAGATATATCAATTGATTAAGCTAACTGATATATCTTTATGGGCACTGTCCATCCAAGGAGGAAAAAAAGAGAATAAAAAGATAAAACATATATTATCCCTAATAAGGGATATAATGCGAAAATAACTAAAATTCATTTTACTGTCCCTGTCTCTAGAAAATGATCTAATTACTAACTAAATAAACCCTTGAATCAAAAAATAGTAAATATCAACTCACCAGATTAACACAATATATACATACAGTTGATAAAAAGACAGAAAACCTACTCATAATAATCACATAAATAAAAACCCAAATTAAAGTTCTTTGAGCTTAGATCAAACAGAAGATATACCTCCATAGCCAAAATATCTTCATGTTCATCAATCTTTCTTGAAATCTTATGACTCATATCTTTTCTTGAAGTTTCCATTATCTGTTATTTGAGGACCCAAAAAAAAAAGAACCTATACCTTAATCTTTTACAAGAGAATTTATTACAGAAAAAAAAATTGCAGTTATTAGTATTTATATTGTGATATTGTGAATGAAATGAGGGGAAAAAAGGGAGGAACTTTTGCTACAAAAAAGAGAGGCTCAGTTGTCACCGCTTTTTACATGTGTCAAACTGAACACGTCAACTTAAAGTATTTCAGAGACGGTCCATGAGATATTTTTTTAAAGTACTAAAATATCAACAGGGTATACATCAACCAGAAAATATCTTTTGTCTTTATTCAATTCCTGGAGTTATTCTCAACTGCCCATACCATAGTAGGGAACCTGTTCTCACTTAAACGACGTAGTTTTACTCCTATCTTTTGACCATGTGATTCCTTCTTTCTTATTTGGTAGGGCGCGTGATACATACGGAGACACCTAAAGTTGGTACTATCTTTCACTTAGACACTTAAACTAGACCTCTTTCCAATTAGACATGTTTCCTAGGCAATTCTCATACCAATAAGACACGTTTTTTGCTGGCTTATTAATTAATCAAGCGCGTGTTCTGCAATCTCCGTCTACGTGGCAAAAGTAGCCATTATAAATCGTGTCACATCATTTTATTTGTCCACCTCAGCTATATAGTGTTATTTCCACTAAAATACAAATAACTAGCCCTAAACAAACGATCTAAACATATTACCAACCCACCCCTCCCCTCCGTCATCTTCCCCAACGACCCCCACCCCTTTCTTTCCATCTCATCTGCAAAACAAAGTACTCCCATAACCATGGCTTGGCTTAATTCTAGGCCACATTGCCAGAAAAAGCACAAAAGTTGGCTCCCCTTTCCAGTGTAGTACTACCATTACCATTTTTCTAGTCTTCCCTAGTTTCCGAGGTAAGTAGCAAGAAGGAAAAATGGGAATCTGGGATTTCATTAATTCCGGCAAAGAAACGGTGAAAGGATACACACCGGATCCGGTGAAGAAGGTGTATAATACTACCTATTATTACAGTGATGCTGCCGTTAGAAAGATCGACGACGTCATTAGAGTTAACGACATACAGGAGCTGGATCAGTACATACCCGATGATGAAGGTCGGGCTAAGATCGTTAGTTTCAGCACAAAATTCATCAAAAATGCTTCCGTTTTTGCCGTCAAAGAAGCAACCAACATCTTCGAAACTTGAACTGATTGTTCGACGAAGAAGACGAACTTAGGTCTTTTGATTTTGCGGTTGTTTGTTTGAATTGATCACTGGGGTTTGGTATTGATGTTGTTTAGAGTTTTCATTTCAAGTTTTAAATCATTTGGTGAAGATTTGAGTGAAATTGGTTCATTTTGGGTTTGCTGAAGCACAATGATATTCTTGGCTTTCACTGGAAAAGTTCAAGCTATTTCCATTCATTTTGCTTCTTCTTCTTCTTCATTTTAGTCTCAGTTCTCTGCTTCTTCTTCATTTCAGTTCTGGCAGCTGGGTTAGGTTTCTTCTTCTTCACTTTATCCTTTTTGTTTTCTTCCAATCACAAATACTCACCTTTTCGTTTTCGGCTGAATTTGAATCTGGTATGGGATTCGAAAGAAGAAGAGGAAAATGAGTCGGAGAAGATGACGGAAAGTGGAGGAGGCAATGGTGGAAATGGTGGTGGACATAAAGAAGAAGAAGGAAATAAAAAAACAAAAAAAAATCTGTTTTTTGGGCTTTTCACGCGCTCATATTGGGTGAAACTCACTTTATGTGCCAACTCAGCAAGAAGTGTTTAATTGGAACAAAGTTCATGTAACGTACGTGCTCAATAGGAACTCTCTTAAGTTCAGGTGTCTAAATGAAAGATCGTGCCAACTTTAAGTGTCTCCGTATGTATTACGCCTATTTGGTAGTATTTAAAAGTCTATGCACCATATGTATATCAACTACATCTCTTTATCCCTGAATGCATTTACTGCTTGAAGAGTCTCTTTCCCTCGTCTCATAGCCCTTCATTCATTGTTCGTACAAAAAATAAAAAATGTCAGATTTACAATTGTTAATTGAAAAATAATTATAGTTTCAGATATAATCAAAATTTAGTTACTTTTTTTATATAAAAATAAAATCTGAACAAAAACATCCTTTAAAATCTGAAAATGTTATGCTGGAATTCGAACTTTGTACATATGAGCTTCCAGTATAATGTGTCAAAATTTTATGTTGTGTTGGAGTTCTAACATAATATGCGAGAAGTTTATATCAAATTATAGAACCTCACCTCAAACAAAGGCCCTCGGAAGAGCCTGAAGTAGAGAAACCTACAAATAAATAAAAGAATACCTGTCAAAAGGGATCGTCAGCGGAGATCGCAATACGAAGTTTTTCAGACATAATCCTCGGCATTAGAGAATTCCAGGGATTTTACTTTTTCTGAAGTGTAGGGCAAACGGGAATCACCAGACAGCTCTTTCGCTCTATAGGGATCGGGGGGGCATAGCACAATTCTTCTTGGAGGAGTGTTGTTTGCCCCCGAAAACAGAGGACTCCTCGGCTCTTTTCAACTCCCTCACTAAGGGCTTCTATTCGAATTTGTGGAAGAGGATTTGATTCTGCAAGCGGTTCAGTACAAACGAAGAAATTTCGAACAAAAGGGTTAGAGCTTAGTCCTATTCCCTACTTTCATTTCTTTTTTGTTATGTTAGCAGAATACTTAATCCTTAGAATTAGAAAGAGAGAAAAAGTACATGACAAAAATATAGAGCTAACCTCAGCAATGGAGGAAGGAAGAGCAAGACTACTAAAAGTACTCGACAGACAAGAGTGCCGACTAAATAGAAAATATTGCAACAACTCCATAATCCAGCATATTAGGTTGAAACTTTCCGTGTGCTAGAGTTCCAACATAATATGCTGGAAGTTTATACGCAAAAGCTATATAATCTCACATATTATACTGGAATTTTTCGTGTTTTAGTAAAATAGTGGCTATTTTTCAATGAGTTGACAAACACTGGCTATTTTTTAATTACCAGTCCAGAAACTGACTAGCCCGTGCTAGTTTCACTTTTTCCTCCACATTGCTTGTACTCTTGGTGCATAATTAAGAACAATGTACAGTTAAATTAACTAAATGGTAATTACAAATATAAAAAGTCACAGTTTTAGCTGCAACTTTATTTTGTGGTGGTACAAGATTTAAATATCACCAAGATTTATTGCAAAAAATCTCTCTATCTTCAAAAGTTTGCATGCACATTTTCCTCCTCAAATATGTGGGATTAAACTGAGTATGTTGTTGTTATTGCTAGCGTCCACCCTTCCACGGGCCTACCCCTACCACCAATATTTAAGAAACTTACAAGTACCTTTCTTTTTTTGGTAATTAAACATTTTCCATTAATCACCAATGTAACTTTACAAAACCACAATTGGTTATACAAAACCACAATTGGCTTTTATCTCAGCCCCCTGTCTCATCTAAAATGCCTATCTACACCTGTACATACATTGATAATCCTTAAGTCCTATGTGCTAGTCTACTTCTATCTCAAAATTTAAGCTTTTGTAGGAGTGTTCTAGTTTGAGTAGAAGCCCTCACATTACAGACATATGCAATAGTTCTAGCTAACTCTTCTACTTCCCTGCTACGTTTCTCAAAGATTCTGAGATTACTCTCATTCCAAATCATGTGTATTGTCTTAGCATATACCATTTTGAAGACAGTTGCATTCCTTGATTTCCCTTTTGCAAAAAGGAAAGGAGGCACAAGATCTCCCTACCTCAACCCTTTAGCTGATGGGAATGGCTCTGAAGGTTCCTTATTTATAATTATAGAGTAGCTCACTGTTTTCACACAAGCTAGCACCCACTGTTGAAACCTACTAGGAAATCCCAGTTCTACCATCACATGCTCTAAAAAAATCCATTCCACAGAGTCATATGCTTTTGTTAGGTCAATTTTGATCATACATCTTGGAGAGAAGTTCTTCCTTGTATATGCCTTAACAAGCTCATGGGATAGAATTATGTTGTCTGTTATTTTCCTCCCAGGAATGAATCCTGCTTGAGCTTCACTTATAACACTAGCAATTACTCTTTGCAATCTATTTAATAGTATTTTAGATATGATCTTATATAGGACAGTGCATCAAGCAATAGGTTTGAATTCCTTTGCTGTTGTTGGGTTACTCACTTTACGGACAAGGGTGATTGCTGTGCAATTTATAGCTGATAGGTTTTTAATGTCTTTGTCTTATGTTTTGATGATCTAACAAACTTACTGATAAGGATCAGATAGGGAACCTGACACACTTGGGCTACACTATAAGTTAACGGAGTCCAGCTAAATGTGAACTACTATAGCTTCAGGAGATAGAAAACCAAACAAGGACCTGATACCCTTGTGGTTCCCTCATAGCAGTACGAAGTCAATTGGACAAAGCTGGAAGCGACGTGACTGCCTGCACTATTTCTCCTGTACTGCACTATTTCCAGTGGCCACTTATTCCTTGACCAACTAAAATGCTTACATTATTTCAAGTGATGTCATCAAGGTGTATCAATAATGAGTTTATATCAAAACATCACTTGAACACTTCAGTTTCTCATTCAAGCCTTTTGCAAAACTGAGAAATTAATTCTCACGAGCTTGAAGAACAATTAAACGCTACTACGGACTAGTTCCTAAAATTAGTATTTTGTTGTCCTTAGTTGAGTTGTAACTTTGATTGTTCTTATTGTATCTCCTAAATTGCTTAGCCAGAAGCATTGATTAGGAACCCTCTTGTAAAATTCTTAAACTCTTTGAGTTTATGTTGTGACTAGGTTTAGTCATAAGTCAAAGTCTTTATAACTAGAGAGTGACAAAGTCGCTTGTGGTAAGAATATCACAAGTTAGTTGAGTTGAATTCTTTGTAATTGAGTCATTACAAAGTGGCTTGTAATAGGTGTTTACAAGTTAGTGAAGTTGAAAACCTACAGGTGTAGGTCGTGGTTTTTGTCCCTTTGAGTTGGGATTTTTCCACGTAAAAATCCCGTGTCTTATTAACTTACTATTTTATTAGCATTCTCAGTACAACCTCATAGAGGACCAGGTACTCTACTGTTTGGTGGACTCATACAAACTAACAATTGGTATCAGAGCAGGTTCCTCCTATCAGGCTAACACCTAGGAAGGATCCTTATGGCTGCTCCACCAAATTTTGAAGAAGGTCAATCTACATACCGACCACCCAGGTTCAATGGACAATACTATGGATGGTGGAAAATAAGAATGCATGGTTTTATTATGGCTGAGGATTCTGAGTAATGGGATGTCATATGTGACGGTCCCTATGTTCCAACAAAGGTACTGGAAGAACTTCCATTTTCAATGCCAAAAACTAGTAAAGAATACACTGACGCAGACAGGAAAGCTGTGGAGAAGAATTTCCGTGCCAAGAAGATTCTGGTATGTGGAATAGGATCTGAAGAATACAATAGAATCTCCACTTATGACACTGCTAAGGAGATATGGGAAGCTTTGCAAACAGCTCATGAGGGAACCACCCAAATAAAACAATCTAAGATCGATTTGCTCACTACTGAGTATGAACTCTTCAGGATGAAAGACGATGAATCTATTCAAGATATGCACACAAGATTCACTTTCATCATAAATGATTACACTCACTTGGTGAAACCATTCCTAGGAATAAGCTAGTGAGGAAAATCCTCAGTATTCTGCCTAGCCCATGGGAAAGCAAGGTGAATGCTATTACTGAATCAAAGGACTTGCAAGAGCTGACCATAGAAGAGCTGGTTGGAAATTTAAAGACCTCGAGATGAAAAGGAAGATAGACAGTGAAAGAAAAGAACCTGGTACTCAAAGATGATATCAATGACTCAATTGAGGAAAACAATGACATGTCTTACTTAACCAAAAGATTTCAGAAGATGGTCAGAAGAAATGGAGAAATGTTAAAAAGGGGCAGCTCTAGCAAACCAAAAAAACTATGATCTCTGTCATAAGTGTGGAAAGCTTGGACACTTTATCAAAGACTGTCCTCTCTTGAAGTAAGAATTTTCCAAGTACAACCCTGAGAAAGCAGCTAAGAGGAACCCGATTCCTCTCAAGGACTTCAAAAGAAAGAGATCTGCTGACCATATGGTGAAACAGGCTCTTGCAGCATAGGGGGATTCCTCTGGTGAGTCTGAAGATGAAACTGATGCTGGCAACAGTTCCATGATGGGAGTTGAAAGTGAGTAAAATGAATACGACTCAACTTTTGTTTTGATGGCCCAATCAGATGATGATGAAGATGATGACGACAAAGAGGGAATAGTGAAAGGAAGCGGTCAACAATGGTTCATGGATAGTGGGTGTTCAAAGCACATGACTGGGAACACCATGGACTTTCTTTCACTAAAAGCCCTGCAAGGAGGGAGTGTATCCTTTGGCAATGGGAAAAAGGGGCACATTCTTGGAGTTGGAAAAGCTGGGAAGTCACTCACTCATTCTATTGAAAATGTGTACTATGTCAATGGACTTAAGTACAGTCTCTTGAGGGTCTCTCAGATCTGTGATAAAGGAAACAAGGTGGAATTCTTGTCCAAGGTATATACAGTTACTGATCTGGTAACTAGTGAAGTGGTACTTGTGGACAAGAGATACAAGAACATCTATGTTTCTAATTTTGAGTCCTTACAAAGTGGTGATCTAAGTTATCTGAAAGTTGTTGATGATGATGCTGAACTGTGGCACAGAAGATTGGGGCACACAAGCTTTTCTCTTCTAAACAAACTAATTCAGAAGGACCTGGTCCATGGTCTGCCCATGTCAAAGTTCAAGGTGCAAACAGTTTGTGATGCATGTGCTAGAGAAAAACATGTGAAGTCCTCTTTTAAGTCTAAAAGGGATGTGAGCATCTCAAAGACACTCGAGCTTTTGTATATGGACCTATGTGGTCCTATGAGAGTACAAAACAGGGGAGGAAAAAGATACATTTGTGATAGTGGATGACTACTTCAGATTCACATGGACTCTGTTTCTTAGAACTAAAGATCAAACCTTTGAGGTGTTTGTGGCCTTTGTGAAGAAAATCGGGTGAAGATGGAGTCTAGAGTCGCATGCATTAGATCAGATCATGGAACAGAATTTGACAATGCCAAATTTGATGAGTTCTGCAATGAAAATGGCATCACTCACAACTTCTCAGCTCCCAGAACTCCCCAGCAAAATGGAGTAGTGGAAGGAAGAACAAAACTCTTGAAGAGATGGCAAGAACAATGCTAATCGATAGTGGAATTGCAAAAAATTTCTGGGTTGAAGTGGTCACTGCCTGCTACTTGGTGAACAGGTGCATGATCAGATCACCCCTGAACAAAACCCCATATGAGTTGCTGAATGGAAGGAAACCCAAGCTGACTCACCTAAGAACATTTGAATGCAAATGTTATGTTCTCAATAATGGAAACGATCAGCTTGGTAAATTTGATGCCAAAAGGTATGAAGGAATATTTCTGGGCTACTCTTCTCAAAGCAAAGCGTACAAGATGTACAATAAGTGGACTCAATCTGTTGAGGAAAATGTTCATGTTATTTTTGATGAGTCTTATCCATCCTTTGAGAAGAGTGTTGAAGAAGATCAAGATGGAGAACCCTTGCTAGTCCCTGGTGAAGTCATTGACATGACAAATGAAAAAGGCAGATATGATAAGCCAAGTAAAAGAGCTGAGTGAAGACAATACTGCCTCATCTTCAATGGAACCAGGTACTTCAATTACAACTACTGAAGCTGAATAAAGAGTGGTTGACGCAGTTCAGGGTACTCCACTAGCACCCGAGAGAAGAACACAGGAAAGCTAGTCAAATGTACCCACATTCTCTACAAATGAACCTCAGACGTCTAACTGGAGACACAAAAGCTCTCATCCCCTTGACAACATAATTACCCCTTTAGATTCCGGAGTACAAACCAGGTCAAAAGCCAGAAATTCACTTGCCTTCTCAGCCTTTCTCTCCCAAATAAAACCTAAGAATATCAAGGAAGCCTTGAAAGATGCAGATTGGATGACATCCATGCAAGATGAGTTACATTAGTTTGAAAGGAACAATGTCTGGCACCTGGTACCTATACCCTTAGATTGAACCATTATAGGAATCAGGTGGGTATTCAGGAACAAGCTTGATGAACATGAAAATACCACAAGGAACAAGGCCAGACTAGTGGTTCAAGGCTACAATCAAGAGGAAGGGATTGATTATAATGAAATGTTTGCTCTGGTCGCTTGCATGGAAGCTATTAGAATTCTAATAACTTTTGCATCTCATATGGAGTTCACCTTGTTCCAAATGTATGTCAAAAGTGCTTTTCTGAATGGACTTCTTAAGGAAGAAGTCTATGTGAAGTAACCTCCAGGGTTTGAATGTCATGAACACCCTGATTATGTGTTTAAACTGGACAAAGCATTGTATGGGTTGAAACAGGCTCCTCGAGCTTGGTATGAAAGGCTGTCAAAGTTCCTCTTGGAAAATGGTTTTAAAAGAGGAAAAATTTACAACACCTTGTTCCTAAAGAAACGAGAAAGGAACCTGCTCATTGTTCAGGTCTATGTTGATGATATTATTTTTGGGGCAACAGTTGAGTCTCTATGTGAAGAATTTGCAAAATTCATGGGAAGTGAGTTTGAAATGAGCATGATGGGGGAACTGAACTTCTTCTTGGGTGTTCATGTAAAACAGTCCTCAAAGGGTACATTCATTTGTCAGCAAAAATACATCAGGTAGCTCTTGAAGAGGTTTGACATAGAAGCATCAAAGGTGATAGATACTCTCATTGCGACGGCCACTTGACTGGACATGGATGAAACTGGATCTCCTATGAATCAAACCATGTATAGAGGCATCATTGGATCTCTTCTCTATCTTACTGCCAGTAGACCTAATATTGTCTTCAGTATGGGACTATGTGCAAGGTTTCAACAAATCCCAAGGAATCTCATTTGAAGGCTGCCAAACGAATTCTGAGATACCTTAAAGGAACACAGGACCTGGTTCTTTATTATCCCTTAGGCGACAGTTTTAATCTCATTGGATATGCTAATGCAGACTATGTAGGTTATCTTGTGGACAAGAGAAGCACTTCTGGAATGGCTCACTTTCTAGGATCATGTCTCATCTCTTGAGGAACAAGGAAGCAAAATTCAGTGGCTCTTTCAACAACTGGAGCAGAATATGTAGTTGTAGCATCATGTTGTGCTCAACTTCTATGGATTAAGCAGTAATTGGAAAATTTTGGGGTACTTACTGAGAGTGTGCCCCTTCTATATGACAACACCAGTGCACTCAACATGGCAAAGAATCTAGTTCAACACAAAAGGACCAAGCATATTGATGTGAGGCATCACTTTCTGAGGGATAATGTGGAGAAATGGTTGATCTGTATGAAATTTTGTAGCATAGAAGACCAAATTGAGGATATCTTCACCAAAGCATTAAGTAGGGAACATTTTGAAAGAAACAGAGTGAAGCTGGGGATGCTAAAGCCCAATTAAGGACCTAATTCCTCATCATTTAGCTATGAAAATTACCTTCAGGTAAAATTAGCTAAAAGTGTTTTCTGGCCAAGTCTAACTCACTTCAATATTGTTGCAGGTAAACACGCATGATGAGTATAGAAGTTGTAAATGCAGTACATGGATGATAAAAGAGGATTGATACTTTCAAATAACAAGTCAAGAACCTGGTTCTTGTACCAAAGGTGAGTAGTTCTGTACATTCTTTAATACACGTCTTAAAAAGGTACAAAACACAACTGCCATGTCATCCACCTTTTCAGATCCAGCGGTCATGTCTCTTCACGTCAAATCATTCTATGTCCCTCTGAAACGTTTCACTTCTCCGCGCACAACCACCATTTCATAACCAATCCCTATCTCTCTTCATAATTATCCATCCTTAATAAAACCCTCTTCTTTTCTCCATAAACCATAAGTCTTCCATTAGAACTTCCTAGAGTACCTTCACTCCATCTTTTCAATGGTTGATACAAACTCCGACATCCCTGCCTCAGTCATCCATGGTATTGAAAAACCTATGGAGTCTTCCATCCCTTATGAGTCTTTTATAACCACTCCTACTCTCCCCGCTGAAATCACTTCTCACCTAGATTCCCCGTCTCTCTCCATCTCAGAAACCCCTAAAATTGTTGATCCATCCTCTTTATCTTCTGAGGTTCCCGCTAATCAAAGAACAAGTGGAGAACAAGGTCAAAGCCATGAGGTCGTAGAGGGTTCTGCCATTGTTACTATAGATTCCATAGTGGCAGTGGTGCCGATTGAGGAAGAAAATGTAACTGATGTAACTATCTTTGTGGTATCTACTGACGGTGTCCTTCATAAGATAATTTCTCAGAAAAATGAGGTACAGGGTATGGGGAAGAATGAGCCATAGTGACTGTTGAGAACGCTGCACTAGCAGAAACTACTGGGCCCTCACATGAGGCACCTGATCCCTCTCCGGAGGACCCAGGTCAGGGTTCTCATTCCCAGGACAGTTTTGCTCCTACATTTGTTGTTGCGCCTCTAGATATTCAAGCTCATGAGATGAGGTCCAGTGATGAGGAGGATTTAGACAACTTGTCTCTTGATGCGTTCATAATTAAGCGAAGGGTGGTGTCCACTCCTGAGTCTTCCACCAAGAGACCTACTACCAGGTTGCAAGCTAAGGTGGCTTACGACTCTACCCTTCAAAAGAGCAGAAAAAGTAGTAAGAAGCAAAGGAGGAGGTTGGTGAAAGAGAATGTGCCCGTATGTGATGAAGTAGTCCCTGTGGTAGAAGTGGAAGAGGAAACACCAGAGGAACCTAGTTCATTGGTGAGATGGTCCCAGAAGAAGAAGAAGAAGCCTGCTTCAGTAGAGAGAGTTTCAACCCCCAGTTCCAAGGTGAAGGATGTTGTGAGTGAGTCCTTGATGTCCGATGAGGATGTGTTAATCAAGTCTAAGGGAAAAGAGAAATCAAGTGGTGGGAAGTTCGGCAAACGCAAGTCTGAAACTGTTCAGGAACCTGGTTTTGTGAAGAGACTGAGGAGTGAAGGCAGTTCCATTTCAGAATGCCTAAGGCACCAAAAGGTTATGCTGGGTCGTATGTTTGACCCAGCAATCTCTGAGATGGCTGGTATGCGACAAGTTCTTGAAATGGTTGAGTTTCAACGATGGGGGAATCTATTCCAAATAGATTAACCTAAGGTGTATGAGGATGAAGTTCAAAGCTTCTTTGCTAGCCTCTTTCCCGTTAAGACCAACATTTGTGCTTTGGTGAATGGAGTAGATATCGTGTTCGACGTAAAGTTGCTTGGGGAAATTCTTAAAGTCCCTACAGTTGGTATGTCTAGTGTAAAGGATGTGTGTCAATGTAATTTCCGAAATGCCGTGGTGAAGGACAATGCGAACCAAAAGAGGTACCAGATCCACAAGAAGGCATTACTCCCTCTTTATCAACTGCTTTTCGCATTGGTAAACAAAGTTCTTTTGCCTCGTGCTGAGATGAGGTCCATGACTTCTAAGTCTAACCTATTTTTGATGGATTAACTGGATAACTTTACTCCTATAAGCCTGCTTGCTATTATGATTAAACATATGCAAAAAGTATCAACCTTAAAGGATGGTAATCATAGCCTTCCTTACGGGTTTCTACTTATGCGAGTGTTTAAGTTCTTCGAGGTGCCGTTGGGGCAAAGAAAGGTAGGAACTAAGAAGCAGACTTTCTCATAGACAATATTGGAAGAATGCAAGTTCATAGAAAAGAATGGGGGGTAGGAAGCACATCAACCGTCACACAACTCATTAATGCTCAAAATAGTGCAACTAAGGAGATTCGCTGGTTGAAGGCTAGGAATGCAATCCTAGAAGGTCAGCAAACCCAAGGGGTTCCGGTGTCAAATGATGAAGTAACTCGTTTGACAAAAGAGAATGCTTTTCTCAGGGCGCAAGTAGAGAACCTGAAAGCAAAACTGCTCAATGAGCAAAAGTCGGCCAATGCCCGAATAGACCTAGTTCTCAAACACTTGCTGCAGCCTCCAAGCCCTCTACACCTAGTGCCCCCTATTAGAAACTAAGCGTCCACCAGACTATATAGAGAACCGGGTTCTCTATGAGTTTTCACTAAAAACACTAATGAACCAAACTGTATAGCGATCTGGTCCTATATCAGTTCTCATAGTGCTAACTACTGAACTAGTATGTAAATGAGACACATGATAAGTTCCCTATGTATAGAGAACCAGATTCTCTATAAGTTCCCATTGTAAGCAACAGACTGTAAAACCAACCAGTATAGGGAATCATGTTCTCTAATTGTTCTCACAGTAGCTCGGTAGTAAGTAAAGAACACAGAGGGTTTTTACGTGAAAAAATCCCAACTCAAGGGGACAAAACCACGACCTACACTTGTAGGCTTTCAATTTCACTAACTTGTAAACCCCTATTACAAGCCACTTTGTAATGACTCTATTACAAAGGATTCAACTCAACTAACTTGTGGTACTCTCACTACAAGCTACTTTGTGACTCTCTAGTTACAAAGACTTTGATTAACTTGTGATACTCTCACCACAAGCCACTTTGTAATAACTCTATTACAAAGACTTCAATCACTCTAACTTGTAATAATACTATTGCAAGCCACTTTATAGCTGTCTAGTTACAAAGACTTTAACTTATGACTAAACCTAGTCACAACATAAACTCGAGAGTTTACGGATTTTGGGTTTCCTAAAAACAACTTCTAAAAAGCAAGATAGGAGTTACAATGAAGAACAAATAACAAAGACTTAACAAACCTAAGGACTTAAGATATCTTCAATCTTGGATCTGATCCTTGAGGTTGAAGCAGCTTTGTTCTTGAGAGAGGTTGTTCTTGCACTTGAGAGAATATTTTCGTTTCTTATTTTGCAAGTCTTGGAGAGGGATGCCTTGTGTCTTGCACCAGGTTTATATTACAAAAGACATCACCTTAGTGATGTCAAATCTTGGTTAGTACATGACTCTTCTCAATAGGAAGTGACTGCTGCACTATCTGCTACACTGTTGCAGGCAGTCACTTTCTGCAGTTGCTTTCCAGCTGTACTGTTGACTTATACTTCTGTCAGGGGAATACCAAGGTGTCAAGTCCCTAATCTGGTTTCTGTGAATCTAAAGCATACTACCCAAATTATCTTGAGTCGATTAACTTGAATGATTGTACCAGGCATGCTTTAGGTCCTTTATTTGGTTCTCTCATGAAGTAAGTTGTTTTACCTTCCTTGATGGTATTTATATGTGTGTGACATCACTTACAATGATGTAAGCAAGGTAGGTAAAAAGCCTTCCATAGAAAGTTGACTGCTGCACTGTTCCTGTGCAGTAGCGTGTGCAGACAGTAACTTTCCTGCTGGAGAGTTGACTTCATGCAGTCTCCTCGGGAACTAGTAGGGACCTATTTCCTCAGTTGTTCCTTCCTCTCTGAAAAGTTAAGTAATATCCCACGATGGATCCCAACCTGGAACTTTGTGATATCAAGGTCTTGTAGATATGTAACAGGTTCCATATCTAGTTCTGGATGGTAAGTTTGTTAGATCATCAAAACATAAAGTAAAGTACTTATGCCCAAGTTACTTGTAACCTATCGATTTCCCCCCTTTCGATGACAACAAACTTAGAATTGATATTCCCTCTGAGAACCATATCTCCACATTGTTCCCCCTACGAATTAGCCATATTCCCAATGAGAACCGAACCTAAGGAGCTGATCATAACTGGTTCCTTAAGACTGTTTGGAAAATCATCAAAACTCAAAGTACCATAACTTATCAATTTCCTCCTTTTTGATGAATGACAAACCCAGAATGATTCCCCATAAGAATCAGGTTCCTTATCTGCACTGATCACATCTGGTCCGTATCCAGTACGTTAAGAATGTTTGTCATCATCAAAACATGACATAGTGTAACTTAGAGAAATTTTCCCCTTTTTGATGATGACAAACCCAAAATTAATATTCCTCTTGGGAACCAGATTCCTCATATGTTTCCCTGCGAATCATAGCTAGAATTAACATATTATCAGCACGTTCCCCCTGCGAAGCAGAGCCATCTTTCATGCACAACACAACATATCAATTCGATTTTGTTCCTCCCCCATGTTGACACACCTATATGTTGACACACCTATATAACTTCTCCCTTTTGGAATCATCGAAAAGAATAACAGAAGAATCACAACCAAAAAGAAGTTCAGCAACATTAACTCAGGCCACTTGGGCAACACAGCATAAATAATAACAAGAACAACATATAGGTGTAGTACCAAATTAGTGGAGTAATTATAATAACGGCACAGTAGTTTCAACAATACATAATATGACAATTTAAACAACTGAAGTACCAAATGTGTACGGTTTTTGAAAATTATGAGCAAAGACTCCTAGAAGTGCAATGTCACTCTTACTTGTTTTTATCTTGAAACTGCCATATGTGTATACATGTAACAATATAGATTTGAGTTAGATATCGCCGAAAAACACTTTTTAGCATTATACCTTTCCTTCTTAACATAGCTAATCATCGAGGGACCAGGTCCTCAGTTGAGTTTGATCAACCCAACTCCAGACGATTTCTTTCAAAATGTTCCCTGCTCCATGCCTTGGTGAAGATATCTGCTACCTGATCCTTCATCTTCCTGAACTTCTCACAAATCGGAACCTTTTCAACATTATCCCTCAAAAGTGATGTGCACGTCAATGCACTTTGTCCTCTTGTGTTGTACCGGGTTCAAGCTATAAATGCACCAAAGTCTTCAAGATGATGCTTGATCTGTAATAATTGAGCACAACACGAAGCATCAACCGCATATTCAACTTCAGCAATAAAAAGAGTCACACTGTTTGTTTCTTTATACCCCATGAGATCAAGCATGACCCAGAAAATGTGTTGTTCCAGATGTGTTGTTTCAATCCACCAGATATTCAACATAATTAGCATCAGCATATCCAACCAAGTCAAAGTTATCAACTGAGGGATAGTAGAGTACCAGGTCCTGCATCCCTTTGAGATATCTTAGGGTTCTCTTGGTAGCTTTCAGATGAGATTCCTTTGGATTGGATTGAAACCCGACACACAAACCCACACTAAAAACCATATATGGTCTGCTACAGAAGTGACCCTATGATACCTCTATACATGGTATAATTTACAGGGGAACCAGGTTCATCCAGTCTAGACAAGTAGCTGTGGCGATGGGAGTGTCAATGATTTTTGATGTCTCCATGTCAAATCTCTTTAGCAGCTTCTTGCTTCACTTGTAAATCTAAGAAGAAATTCAGTTCCCCCATCGTACTCATTTCTAACTCACTTCCCATGAGTTATGCACATTCTTCACATTGGGAGTCAACTGTTGCTCCAAAGATGATTCCATCAACATAGATCTTTCACACCAAGCACGGGGAGCCTAGCTCCTATAACATTTCTGTCAGCAGGTCGTGGAACCGGGTTCCACATACTGTTCCTCTCAAGTTGACGGAGTTTTTCTTGCATAGCTGTAATCCAGTCAACATCTTTCAGTGCTTCCTTGATATTCTTAGGCTCTATTTGAGAGAGAAAGGCTGAGAAGGCAAATGAGTTTCTTGTCTTTGATCTGGTTTTAATTTCTTAGCAGCTGGAGTTCCATGTACAGCATCCACAACTTTGTTTTCTGCTTCAGATAATATGATTGAGGGACTAGGTTCCTCTATGTCGGCTGGAGTCTCATCTTCGATTATGAGGAACAAGGCCTATGTAAATCTGGAGTAATCATCCATACTGATGAGAATATGTACCTATTTGCTCCTCTACTTGGCATCCCCATAGGTCCACATAGATCCATATGGAGGAGATCAAGTGTCCTTGAGATACTAACTTCCTCTTTGGGCTTGAAAGAGGATCTGATTGGCATTCCTTTTACACATGCATCTCACACCCTGTGATCCTTGAAGCTTGATTTGAGCAAACCATGAACCAGGTACTTCTTGTCTAATTTGTTCGGCAGCGTTAAACTTGCATGACCCAGACTTCTGTGCCATAGCTCAACATTATCATTAACAACCCTCAGACAGCCAAGATCCCCTTGTCACAAACTTGGGAAATACCCAGCAAAATCTCATAGAGGACCAAGTACTCTACTGTTCAATGGATTCATACTGTTCCCGATCCTTCCAACTCCCAGAATGTATCCCTTCTTGCTATTTTCAAAGGATACGCTCCTTCCTTGCAGGGCCTTTAGTGAAAGGAAATCATTTGTTCTTCAGTTATGAGCTTCGAGCAGTCGCTATCCATGTGCCACTATTGACTGCTCCCTTTCACTGTTCCCTGTACACTTAAGTCAATGATTAGAGTTAGGAACCCAAGCCAGCTTGGGTCCCTTGTAATGATAGAATGGGCGGATCAAACTTTTTTTTGCCCATGCAGGCAGCACATATTTTCTTTTCAGGGAACCAGGTTCCTCATTAGTACGCTTTTTTTTAACAAAAACTTTGTTTTTCTGCAAAGACTATTTTTTAACTTTACAAGAGTCCTTGTAATGACTAGTTTGACCATAGTGAGTGCACAACTTATCAGCCACAGTTACATACTTCCTATGGGTATTATAGGAGGTTTTAGCCTTTTGGAACCCGATGTCTTTCCTATTTCCACCATTACTTCTGTACATAGACATTATTACATTAGGGGACCAGGTCCATTTAAGTGACTTATCAAGATCATTTTTAATCCTTTTTAAATCCTCCTGAAGTTGTCTATTCTTTTCAAGCTCAACAACAAGACTTGTTTTAACTTCCTTAAGCTCACTCTCAAGCTCAAGTTGAGCCTCTCTAGCCACTTCCTCTCTCTTAGTGTTGTCCATCCATTTTTTGTTTGCTTTTTCAACAAGTTGTGTTCTCTAGTTACTTCTTCCACTTGTTGCCTTAAATCTTCAATGGAAACTTCCTTATCATCCCTTTCTTGCTCAGTAGGTGCAATTTTCTCTACTAGAGTATTCTTTTCTTTGCTAAGGTTCTCTATTGTTTCTTTCAAGTCAACAACCACTGCCATCAATTCATCTCTAGATTGTTCAGCATCTACTAGCTCTATGATTAGGGCATCATTATTATTAACAAAACTATAATATGTATTAATTAGAACATTTGCAACTGACATCAATTTCTTCGAAGAGTAGGACTTCAGATTTCTCTATACATCCCTGAAATTTTCCTCATCATTGTCATCCTCTTCATCCTCATCGGAATAAGACATCAATGCAAACAACGAATCATATTTCTTTGCTTCATTTTGTACTGCCATCATGGAGCTGCTTCTTGCATCTGGTTCCTCTTCTGATTCATTGGAGGAGTCTCCCCATGCAGCAAGAGCTTGCTTCACAACATTGTCAACTGCATTTTTCGGCTGAATCATTTCTTAGGAACCAGGTCCCTTTTTGCTACTTTGTTAGCGTTGTTTTTGCAATGCTCTTGTTTCAGAAATGGGCAGTCTTTAATGAAATGCCCTAGTTTTCTGCACATGTGACAACAATCATTTCCTTTGAAATTCCTGTTCGAACTTCCTTTCTTTGGGATCCCACTATTTTTGCGAACCGTCTTCTGAAATCTTTGTGGTCTATTGGTTGATTAACTTTCCTCAAGGTTTGGTGGAGCATCCATGTAGATCCTTTCTAGGTGTTAACCTTTTAGAAAGAACCTGCTTTGATACCAATTGTTCGAAACTAAGCATCCACCAGACTGTTTAGAGAATTGGGTTCTTTATGAGTTTCCACTGAAAACACTAATAAACTAAACTGTATAGCGATCTGGTCCTATATCAGTTCCCATAGTGCTAACTACTGAACCAGTATGTAAATGAGACACAAGATAAGTTCACTGTATAGAGAACTAGATTCTCTATAATCTCCCACTGTAAGTAATAGACTGTAAAATCAACCAGTATAGGAAATCAGGTTCTCTAATCCTTCTCGCAATAGCTCGACAGTAAGTAAAGAACACAGAGGATTTTTACATGGAAAAATCCGAACTCAAGGGGACAAAAACCATGACCTACACTTGTAGGCTTTCAACTTCACTAACTTGTAAACCCTTATTACAAGCCACTTTGTAATGACTCTATTACAAAGGATTCAACTCAACTAACTTGTGGTACTCTCACCACAAGCCACTTTGTAATAACTCTATTACAAAGACTTCAATCACTCTAACTTGTAATAAACTATTACAAGCTACTTTATAACTCTCTAGTTACAAAGACTTTAACTTATGACTAAACCTAGTCACAACATAAACTCGAGAGAACAGTTTTTAAAAAGCAAGATAGGAGTTACAATGAAGAACAAATAACAAAGACTCAACAAACCTAAGGACTTCAGATATCTTCAATCTTGGATCCGGTCCTTGAGGTTGAAGCAGTTTTGTTCTTGAGAGAGGTTGTTCTTGCACTTGAGAGAATATTTTCGTTTCTGATTTTGCAAGTCTTGGAGAGGGATGCCTTGTGTCTTGCACCAGGTTTATGTTACAAAATACATCACCTTAGTGATGTCAAATCTTGATTAGTACATGCCTTTTCTCAATGGGAAGTGACTGTTGCACTGTCTGCGGCACTGTTGCAGGCAGTCACTTTCTGCAATTGCTTTCCAGCTGTACTGTTGACTTATACTTCTGTCAGGGGAACACCAAGGTATCAGGTCCCTAATTTGGTTCTTGTAAATCTAAAGCACACTGTCCAGATTATCTTGAGTCGATTAACTTGAATGATTGTACCAGGCATGCTTCAGGTCCTTTATTTGGTTCTCTCATGAAGTAAGTTGTTTTACCTTCCTTGATGGTATTTATATGTGTGTGACATCACTTACAATGATGTAAGAAAGGTAGGTAAAAAGTCTTCCATAGAAAATTGACTACTGCACTGTTCCTGTACAGTAGCGTGTGCAGGCAGTAACTTTCCTCAGCTGTTCCTTCCTCTATGAAGAGTTGAGTTATATCCCACGCTAGATCCCAACTTGGAAATTTGTGATCTCAAGGTCTTGTAGATGTGTAACAGGTTCTGTATCTGGTTTTGGATGGTAAGTTTGTTAGATCATAAAAACATAAAGTAAAGTACTTATACCGAAGGTACTTGTAACCTATCAATTTCCCCTTTTTTTATGACGACAAACTTAGAATTGATATTCCCCATAAGAACCAGATCTCCACATTGTTCCCCTACGAATCAACCATATTCCCCATGAGAACCGAACCTAAGGAGCTGATCATAACTGGTTCCTCAAGACTGTTTGGCAAATCATCAAAACTCAAAGTACCATAACTTATCACCCCCTAAATACCCCTTTAGTGACCAGTTTCTAGAATGTTCTTCTAAGCTTTTTTTGGCAGATGTTTTTTTTATGTGTTTGGGATGAAATAGTACTGCTCCCGTCTTAACAGTCCAATATTGCCTTTGCTTTTTAAGCAAAGGCATATAAAATCTTTATCTATATAAAATCTATCCTCTTTTATTATCTCATTGCTTGAATTTTAAATTTTATTCTCTATCATGTTGTATGCACATATGTGGCATGAGTTAGCTCGGCTAGACTTCTTTATGTTGTTTGCCTGCTTGTGTCTTTTTAATGATGCCAAAAGGGGGAGTAAATAAATAAGTTTCAAAGAAGGCATAAAGTCAGGGGGAACTTTTGAGCTCCTGTTACTTTATCTGGTTCTTAAATAAATAAGTTTCAAAGAAGGCATAAAGTCAGGGGGAACTTGTGAGCTCCTGTTACTTTATCTGGTTCTCCTTCTCTAAATACACACTATCAATATGTAAGTTTGTCATCATCAAAAAGGGGAAAATTGATAAGTTTTCAATGTCTTTGTCTTATATTTTGATGATCTAACAAGCTTACTGACAAGGACCAGACAGGGAACCTGACACACTTGGGCTACACTGCAAGTTAATGGAGTCCAGCTAAATGTGAACTACTATAGCTTCAGGAGATAGAAAACCAAACAAGGACCTGATACCCTTGTGGTTCCCTAATAGCAGTATGAAGTCAATTGGACACAGCTGGAAGCGACGTGACTGCCTGTACTATTTCTGCCTGCACTACACTGTTTCCAATGGCCACTTATTCCTTGACCAACTAAAGTGCTTACATCATTTCAAGTGATGTCATCAAGGTATATCAACAATGAGTTTATATCAAAACATCACTTGAACACTTTAATTTCTCATTCAAGCCTTTTGCAAAACTGAGAAATTAATTCTCACGAGCTTGAAGAACAATTAAACGCTACTACGGACCAGTTCCTAAAGTTAGTATTTTATTGTCCTTAGTTGAGTTGTAAATTTGATTGTTCTTATTGTAGCTTGTAAATTGCTTAGCCAGAAGCGTTGATTAGGAACCCTCTTGTAAAATTCGCAAACTCTCTGAGTTTATGTTGTGATTAGGTTTAGTCATAAGTCAAAGTCTTTGTAACTAAAGAATGACAAAGTGGCTTGTGGTAAGAGTATCACAAGTTAGTTGAGTTGAATTCTTTGTAATGGAGTCATTACAAGGTGTCTTGTAATAGGTGTTTATAAGTTAGTGAAGTTGAAAGCCTACAGGTGTAGGTCGTGGTTTTTGTCCCCTTGAGTTGGGATTTTTCCACATAAAAATTCCGTGTCTTATTTACTTACTGTTTTATTAGCATTCTCAGTACAACCATAGAGAACCAGGTACTCTACTATTTGGTAGACTCATACAAACTAACAATAGCTTTGTAGAGCCTACCAATAATGAAAAACTCCTAGACTACTTGCACTATCTCTTGTTTAATTTAGGCTATGCCTTTTTAAAGAAGCATGAATTATAGCCATCAACCCCAGGAGCCTTGTCCTCATGTATGTCACATAGACTTTCATATATCTTCTCATCTGAGACTTCTGCAATTAAGTTGAGCTGTTGATCATGATTGAGCTTGGGACCATTTTGCATAATTTCTTTATTGATTGCTGGCAAGGAACTAGCAGAAAAGCCCATCAGATATTTATAAAAGTTGACAAACTCTTCTTTGATTTTATCAAGAGTAGTTAGCTTCTATCCATCCATAGTTGTAATCTCCAGAGTCTGTTTCCTGTGGATTCTTTCTTTCATAATAGCAGAGAAATACTTAGTGTTAGCATTACCTAGAGTGATCCATTTTACCCTTGACTTTTGTTTCAAAATGTTCTCTTCAATTAAAGACCATTTCTCTAACTACTGTAGTGTGTCCTTCTCTTGTTCCGGTAGGTTGTTAGTGTAGTCTTGTTGCATCTTTTCCTGTACTGTGATGAGCTCCAACCTAGCATTCTTAATTCTCTATGTTATGCCCCTATATTCTTCAGTGTTAAGCCTTCTGAACAATGGTTTAAAGGCTTTGAGTTTTTTCCAGATGTCTTTCATTTTATCCTCAGCCACCTTCTTCTTTCATGCTATCAAGAGTAGTTAGCTTCTATCCATTTATAGTTGTAATCTCCAGAATCTGTTTCCTGTGGCTTCTTTCTTTCATAACAGCAGAGAAATACTTAGTGTTAGCATCACCTAGAGTGATCCATTTTACCCTTGACTTTTGTTTCAGAATGCTCTCTTCAATTAAAGACCATTTCTCTAACTGTTGTAGTGTGTGCTTCTCTTGTTCTAGTAGGTTGTCAGCGTAGTGTTGTTGCATCTTTTCCTATACTGTGATGAGCTCTAACCTAGAATTCTCAATTCTTTGTGCTATGCCCTTATATTCTTCAGTGTTAAGCCTTCTGAACAATGGTTTAAGGGCTTTGAGTTTTTTCCAGATGTCCTTCATTTTATCCTCAGCCACCCTCCTCTTCCATATGTTCTCCTCCATTGCTTCAAAATTCTTATGAGTTGCCCACACATTAAAGAATCTAAAAGGTGATTTAATATTGAGCCTTATGGATTTTATATTGAGTAACATAAGTGAGTGATCAGATATCAATGGATTGCCATACTTAGTGCACACATTGCCCCAGTTCATCATCCACATATCATTGCCACGTACTCTATCAATCATGCTAAGTATCCTGTCAGCTCATTATTGTTTATTCGACCAAGTATAGTATTCTCTTTTCCATGGCAACTCATTCAAAAAAAGGTTATGAATGCACTTTGAGAAGTCAACCATTTCATTCATTGTGACTGGATTCCCATACAACCTATCCTGTGTGTATAACATTGCCTTGAAATCTCCACTTATTATCCAAGGCTTGGTCATATGTACAGAAATATTATTTAAACTTGTCCATAGAGCCTTCCTCTATTCCATTGTATTAAAGCCATATACTAATGTAAAATATATTTCAAAACCATCCATCCGACCCTTAATTAGGCAGTGGATTAGCTGAGATTCTACTCTGTCAATATCCACACAGTACACACTAGGATCCCAGGTAATCCATATTCTTCCATTCGCTGCACTTTGGTAATTGCACTGAATTGCCCACCCTAGTACTATATTTTTGAAAACCCTATTGACTCTGGTTTCTTTAACTCTAGTTTCCAGTAGACCAACTAGTTTTATGTATTTATTCTTTAAGTATAACCTTAGCTCTTTTTGCTTATATCTCTTATTAATTCCTCTAACATTCTACATTACCTAGGTCATTATGCTATTATAGGAGGTCCACTATCTGCTGTAGGCAAGCATTTCTGAGTCTCATTCCCACCCGATTTCCCTATTGTTGTACTCCCTCTTTGCACACTGGTAGTCAAAGTTGGAAACTCCCTGATACAGCTCAGTTTAGGGCTTCTTTGAGGTATCTGGTCCTCCTTGTAAGTCTTCTTGCTCCTTACCATTGTCTGCTCTTCACATCTTGGTAGAGGTTATTGTCCTTGCTCAAGCACTTGTTTATCATACGTCTCTACAGTTGGTTTATTTGCTTCTGATAGTTCAATAGATTGTTCCCTAACCTCAGCAGTCTTCTTTGTTCTCCATTCTTAGATCACCTTTACCACTGGTTGTGGTCCTGTTTGTGGAGCCGGCTATGCATTGTCATTTGGTCTCCTTCTCCTTCTAAGCTGCTCAAATTGGTGTTGCTCTGCCTTAATTTGCTTGCAAGAGTGGCCAATTTTTAAATATACTTCACAAAATTCTGGTTTCCAGTCATACTCTATCACCTGATCAAACTGTCTCCCATCAGGTTCCCACACAGTGACACTAGAGGAAAGTGGACGAGTAACATTGATTTCAATTAGCATACGTGCATAGGAGATTCTCTTTTGCTTGGAAGTGCATTCATCTGCATACAAAGGTTTTCCTATTGCACTTGCAATTGTGCTCAGTGATTGAGCCCCCAACAATTCATAGGAAGGTTTGATAACACCACCCACAGAGAAATTTCAGTGAGGAATTCCTTTATAAAGTCAAAATTCACAGTCCATGGTTTCAGGATAAGAGGCTTGTTATTAACTGTATAGGGACCGGAATAGAGGACTTCATGCATATCATATATGGACTGGAATTTGATTACATAGTAGCCTTCTTCATGGTAAAACACCACTGGCTCTGCAACTTTATTCCAGCTCTACTTTACAAATCTATGCATATAGTTATATCCCGGAGTTTCCCCAATTACTTACACAATTAAAGCACATCTCCATCTCAGAATTTCCCTATCAACATCCTCTTTTTCTAGTTGCACACCATTTTTTCATCAACAATTTTAGGGGGAATGTAAGACAACCTTAACCCATTCTCAGAGCTACAATTACCTGCAAATAGCAAGGTCCGTATTTCTGTTGTCCCTTTCTTCTCAATTACTGGTTATACATCTGGTATAGATTTGCTTGTACTCGCTAGATCTTCAAATTTCCTAGTTGATTTGTCTTTTTGGCTGCTTAATGTTGGACTAATACTCAGATCCAACCTCTTAGCAGACCGTTGTATCATCACTTCACTTTCATGTTGTTTCATCCCTGCATCATCCAATGGAACAAGAGATTTTACTATTTCAGTTGTTGGTGTTTTCTCTAGTTGCATGAGAGCTTCAACTGGTTTATTGATACCAGCTAAAGGTTGCAACCTAGGTCTTCCGCGAGCTCGTCCTCTCCCTCGAGCCATAACCATGGTGGGCGTACGTCTGACTAACGTACGCTGAAGGCATGTTATTTCTACTAAAGCATGGGGTGAATAACCTAAAAAAAGGTATAGATAATCTGCTACAACTACAATACCTTAAACTGCATTGCACTTCATAATGTTCTTTAAAATGTAGGTTGACATTGAATTTTTGTTAATTCAACAATTGTGCCTATGAGATTCTAATAAGAAATGGGGGTGAAATTCAAAAATAGCCAGATTTACAACGATCGTTCAAAAATAGCCCAGTTTCAAAAGTAATCGAAATTTAGCCACTTTTCATGTAAAGATAAATCTGAGTGAAAACACTATTCAAAAACCGGAAAATACGCCAGTATATTATGCTGGAGTTCCAGCATAAGTATACTTGAACTCCAACATATTATACTGGAGTTCCAGGATAAGTATGCTGGAACTCCAGCATAATATGATGGAGTTCCAGCATAAGTACACTAGAACTCCAGCATAATATACTGGAGTTCCAGCAAGTATACTGGTCCAGCATAATATACTGGAGTTTGGAGCACCGGTGCTCCAGTCTCCAGTATATTATACTGGAGCCAGCAAAGTATACCGGTCCAGCATAATATGCTGGAGTTCATACACAGGTGCACCGAACTCCAGTATATTATGCTGGACCGGTCTCTGTTGCAGCAAAATAGTGGCTATTTTTCATTGACTTGGTAAACGCTGGCTATTTTTGAATGACCAATCCGAAAACTGCTATACCGTGTTATTTTTTACAAGAAATGGCGACTACAGAACCGAGTTAATACTAAAAAACTTATGCATATTTAATACGTTAATTTTTTTTCATTGTTAGTGAATTCCAACCTATAATAACAAGTCATCTATTAATATTGGGAAAACTACCCTCTATAGCTCCTGAAAATTTTAATAGCCCATATTTTGTCCTACTTACAAAAAATGGCCCTTCAGCCCAAAAGTATTGCATATAGTAGCCGAAAGGAATGAGTATGACAACATAAGCACCTGTAGCTTAGTGGATAGAGCGCCTGTTTCCTAAGCTGAAGGTCGTAGGTTCGACCCCTGCCTGGCGCAATGTATAAATATTTATTTTGCAATGTATAAATATTGTATCCTAGTACGATAGTGTATCCTTGGTGTATATTGAGCCTATCTCGAGTGTGCTTGTGTATCTAAAGTGTATATATTTGTGTACCCCAAATGTATTTTGTATCGTGAATGTATAATCTGTTTGAACAATGTATCAAAATTGTATATAATGTGTATTTTCTAATATGTAAACATAGTGTATATAAATTATATACAATTTTGTATGTGTAATGTGTGCACACTGTGTATTTGGAGTGTATCATGTATTTTTGTATAGTGACAGTCTTTTTTGTACATATTTTGTATAGTTTCATCTATTTTGTATATATTTTGTATAGTTACATTTATTTTGTATATTTTTGGTATAGTGACAGTTTATTTTATACTATATTTTTTGTATAGTGACAGTCTATTTGTATATTTTTTGTATAGTGACAGTCTATTTTGTATATTTTTTGTATAGTGACAATCTATTTGTATATTTTTTGTATAGTGACAGTCTATTTTGTATATTTTTTGTATAGTGACAGTCTATTTGTATATTTTTTGTATAGTGACAGTCTATTTTGTATATTTTTTGTATAGTGACAGTCTATCTTGTATCTTTTTTGTATTTTGTATAGTGACAAATTTTGTATGAATTTTGTATAGTGACAAATTTTGTATATATTTTGTATAGTGACAGATTTTCTTTCCAATATTCAAAAAAAAAAAATTGCTCTCCGGTCTAATACAATCTAAAAATTTAATACATGGTCTATCTCTACATTGGACAAAATAACACAATTGAGAATGATTTTCTATTAATGGATTCAAAAACATAAAAAGGTAAATAAATAGGAAGAAGGAGAGAAGGAAAGCCATCAGATTGAACCCAAGTAGAAACCCAACGACTTGCACCTTTGTAAAAACATAAAAGGGACGCTTTATCTTGGATGGAAGAACCGAACTTTATCGTGAAATTGAAATCAAAACCCAGTCAGTCTAACCCATTGTGCTCGATCTCGTTGATTTTAGATCTGGACGAAAACTCAAACACCGACGACCCTCCATTAAATCTGGCGACTCTTTCTTCTTGTTTTAGTTACTGTTTCGGGGATTTTGATATTATAAAAATCTAGATCTGAAAGATGGTTTGCTTGCTAATTTGAATTTCGGCAGATCTGGTCGGTATATAGCTTTTCCAACGACCGTGAAGTTTTCCGGCTAAACCATTTCGGGCCGGAAATTATTTCTCCAGTGAACCTGTGTTTGTTTGTGTATTGTTGTTACTATGAACTTGTTATGCTGGAGGTTATGGGATACCTTGAATATTACTTTTGCCGGAATCTAACCCACCAACGATAAATAGGGCCCGACTCTGCCGCCTATATTTCTACAAGAAAAGAGAGGAAAATCTACATTATGATTAATTGAAAATTGAGAAAGTAAGAATTGGAGTTGTGAAAAGGAAGCTACTTTTCTCAAAGGAAAGAAAAGATTTGATTGCTGAGCTGACAAACTGAAGCTGGAATTTGTTGGAGAAAAGGGTTTCCCATTGGAGTTGTAGGCTAGGGACAAACCTAGGGCCATTGATGAAGAGCTTTGAAGGCATGTGGTGCAGATACATAGTTCGATGGCTAACCACTAGAATTATTTTTGGGCTATAAAATGCATATTGAAATTTTGGGCTACCGGATGCTATTTGTTTTGCCCGATGGACTATAAATGAAGTTCTCTCAACTATTTCCGTGAGATTGGGCTGGAATTGGGTCTTAGCTACAGGTTGCATGAGCAGTAGGAGCTGTAATGTATAAGAATAGTGTGTACGCAAATATCTCTTAACCATTTCCGATAGATCATTGAATCAAGAAAAACAAAATCACAACAGCTTTAAAAAAGAAATACGGAAATAGAATTTGTTCTTTCGTATCACTAGGAGAAAGAGGAATTCTCTTTTTGTGCAATCAAAACTGTTGGTAAATATCCACTAAAATATCCAATGATGCAATAAATAAAAATTGCCTAAGTTTTAAGACAAGAAGTTAGAAACGTAATGATAATGTGATTAAAGAGTCAATGTCAGGCACGATGGGCCATGTGAAAGGAAGTAAAGCATATTCCGATCTTCAGAATATATATATCTCAGCTACTATTACTTGTTGAGTGCCTCCATAAATATCCTGGATTTTATGAGTTAGATATTATTCCTCTTTTTAACATAGATATTTTTGCCTCCGTCTTAATTTCTTTAGGTCTCGGTTGGTACTAGGGATAAAAGATAATTAATTTTGGGATTAAATTTGAGATGAGTTTATCCCATATTTAGTTAGATAGTAATATAACTAATCCCAAAATTAGTTATCCCGTGATTGTAGTGTTTTTCTTATCCCTATGGGAGGGTGAAATAACTAATTTCTAAATAATTAATCCTGAGATAACTTATTTCCAACCAAACCACCCCTTAGCAATATGGATATGTGAAAATAAAGAAGACCACCACAGGCATAAGATTTGAACTATACAGTAGAAATTGCAGATCCAATCAGAGAGACAAATAATTTGATTTAATTGTTGTTTTAATCCAAATATTAATTATCTCATCAATCAGAACAGGAGAAATCATTTACCAACAATATATTTGTTAGGAAAAAACGATTAAAAAAATAAAAGGATCTTAGTTCACAACACTATAATTGAAGTAGTCTTAGCAAACTGATAATTCCCCATTAATATAATCTGATAGAAATCAAGGAATGTATCTGTTACAGTGTATGTACATTAAACATTTACCACTACATAATAATCAGATTAGTAAAGCCGAAATTAGAGAAGAATAAAAAAACACAAAATTATGTAAAAAATTAAAGCTTATTGTTTATTCTCTTTTTGTACAAAGGAAATTTGCCGGATCTTGTCAGTGAGGAGGAGGACAAGCAATTGGACTCATAAAATCTGTTCTCCTTTTTGGTCCTCTTCTATTGTATCTTCCAAATCTATCCGACCTGCAATAATGCAATAAGCAAGGCAGAATGACTACGTGTATTTGTATTTGTACACGATGAGACATGAATATACCACTATTCCTGATACGTAGACCACTTTGCAAGGTAAAAATTACTACTTAGTGAAAAAGGTGTCGGGTGATTATCATCACTTAGTCTAACTAAAAATGTTGCATTTACAGTTCAAGCTTGATAAAAAAAAAAAAGAAAAAAAAAGGGCAGCTAGGTGCACTAAGCTCCTGCGCCCACAAGGGTCTATTGTACGCAGCCTTATCCTGCATTGCTGCAAGAGACTGTTGAGCATCAAGATCAACCTAAACGAAGATATGATAGTACCCTTCTATTTGTTCCTCAGAGATATTCCTCAAAATTAGTCCTTAACCTTTTGTTTGCTTACAAAATGAAACTATCTAGATCAAAAACCTTTCAGGTAGAAAACTTGGGTTTAACAGATGCTTGTAATGGTTCAGATCTCATCCAATGTTATGAAAATCATGATATGCAAGAAAATTTATCATACCAAATAAGGACACCAATGAGGGAGGCTTTGAATGTCCATTTGAACTCATATCTATACCTGCATAATTAAGATGTGTCTATGAAAATTCGAGGCAAATAAATAAGAGTTACAGAAAAGTTTTGCATTTCTGACAAAAAGCATTTAGATAAAATGCTGACACCAACTTACACCTGAAAGACCAGGCACGAAAAGTTTGACTATCTTCTAGCACAAATTGTCCATAACTTAAGCTCTTCTATCACATGTTCGAGCTGATACCAATACTAAAGACATTTCAGATTTGCAGGGAGGGGCGGGGGCAAGACTGCCATTGGATTCCTAAGTTACTAACCACTAATACACCGTCCCTATAACTTCACTTCTTTCAGTACTTGGTGAACAATTAATTCTCAGTTAACTGCTGGCTAGTTGTTTCACTACCTTTGTACGGGGGTATATCCATTCTTATTTACTGATTAGTGCTGGATCGTAGTAATGAATGATCGACTTGCCTTTTTGACCCAGAAAAAAAAGTGAACAGATAAATATCAGTTAACTACTCACCGTGTCATATCCATTTCAATAATGACGTTGGGAATTATTTTGCCAAAATATGCCATGGCCAAAAGAGCAACAAATGATCAATCTCATTCTAGGCTTTTATATGCATCAATATCAATTATTGATATCCCAAATACCATATGGAGTTTCCTTTCTTATGAAGGGATGTTCATTAGTGTTCCATGCTTTCCTATGTCTAATTCAAGTTCCCCTTCCAAGAGCCCTTTCCCACAGATCCGCAACAGAGCATCACGTCCTAGCATACAGATACCTAATTGTTCTTGCCCAAGCTAGCAATAATTTGGAAGGCTGGGGAAGCATACTGCACCAACATCTGCTTCTATAAACTTAATCTTCTTAGATACAGTGTGAGCCAGGAAAAAAGAAGTGTATGCTAAGTGTATTTCTTCATCGTATTAAAGTAAATTCAAACCCCTTATGTACTACAGAAAGATGGTGTATATGCAGTGATAATATGCAGAGATGATGCAGCCAAAAAATTAAAGATTTAAAGCAGCAGCACACCTGAAGCTTCAGCTGATTTGAGGATATCCGATTTCTTGAAAGTAAATCCAATGAAATTGGAATCTTTTGATGTCAGCATCTACATGATGGAATCAATCAAAATATATCACTTATCTTTACATAAGGAACCATATAAATAGGATCTCCTATGTATGGCATTGGGAAATAAATGGGGAACCAAAACACTGGAAGAGGATATAATTAAGAAAAATACTTGCTAAAATTGCAAACAGGAGAACCCCCAGAAATTATTTACTCCCACCTACAGGATGCACTATACAACAGGAACTTGGACATTCACATCAACTATATTCTCACGGAAGAAAACTTCCACATATTGAAATGCATCACATCCACTACAGCAATCATATTGTAACTTCTTGTTTTATTTTCTCGCCTGAATGTTCTATTTTTCAAGAGATCGGGAGTTTGGGGGAGATGAAGTATGCATTGCCAACAAGTAATCATTACCTTCCTCCAAGGTCCAACTCTTGGTGCTGTTGATGAAGGATCTTCTACCTACAAAGTGAAAAAGTTAGTACAGTCATAGAACAAAGCAAGCATGTTTTTTAACATAAAAGTGAAGCAATGTTTAAAGAAAAACATGGAAATATTGAGATGAGGAAAATTGGAGAATTACTGCAGATGAATAAAAAGAACAAATGGTAGACTGAATTGAAATGAAAATGCATGCTTTGATAAATAAGCCGAAAGGAGTCTATAGATATTCAATGGTACTGAGAAATGCCAAAATTCTAAGGACCTAGTTCATAAGTGACATCAAATTGTCATACTGAAGTTACTAATGAAAGAGAGGTGGAGAGCATGTCCATGATATGTGGTAAATGTAGAGAAAATAGAGATACTCCAAAGGTGAAAGATAAAGATAGGAAGATTATATCCAGCTTATATATGGCGTTCTGGTTCAAAAGGGTAAACAGTTGGTTTCTAGCAGTACACAATGTCACGAGAGTTAGAGTGATTTTACTAACTACTACTCCAGATGTTTCCTACAAAAGTCAAATTAGTACAACTAGTGATCTATAAAAGTACTCACCTCAGGAAACTTCTCAAAATTTTGAGTATCTAACTCTCCGGTAACGATAGGTTTATAGGCAGCCTCCATTTCATAAAGTATGTCCCAATTGACTCCTTTGAACCAGGGATGAGCCTGAAACCAGACACAAGTTTTAGTAGTAAGCAGACACAAACATGGAGCCAAGCATAACCACTCACCATACTCATAACAGATATTTCACACAAAGTACACTAATCTCATCAATGATATAGGAAAACAACTGTATGCAATCCGTTAACAACAACATACCCAGTGAAATCTCATAAGTGGTCTGGGGAGGGTAATGTGTACGCAGACCTTACCCCTTACCCCTATCTTAGGGAGGTACGCAATCCGTTTAAGTGAAACAAAAATACTAGACTTAAGGGGCATATTTTTCGGCGGGCTTTACTTCATTCCTTTAGTAGTGTTACGTACCTTTATTTCTTCCACTCCCCCGGTCCCCAATCTTGATTCAACATCACACAATAAACGACAGATCAGATCCTTAGCCTCATCTGATACTTTTGGTTCTTCTGGGAATTTAAGGCATGTTCTCCAACTGATTATCTGATACAACAAAAACAAATATGAAATACCCCGTCAAAATGAATATACTTTGTGAAACCTAAAAAGATGCTGTAGCGCAAAATTTGGAAACAATCATTTTGCAGAAAATGAAGTCCAATTAGTATCAGAAAATAAGCATTTCATTTTCAATCTTTTCCGATTGCATTGAAAAAGGATTTTTTTGGAATCTTGGTTTACAGAGTTCTGTCTGAATCCAGTTTGGAGATCATTCTAGAGGCCCCCCGCTGTCTCTTATTTTCATCATAACAACAAATAGAAGAGTTACCTTGCGTGCCGTCATTCTTGGATGCTCTGAACAGAAGGGAGGATACCCAACAACCATCTCAAACAGGATTGCTCCCAATGACCACCAATCACATTCAATTCCATATCCTTTTTTCAACAAAACCTCTGGTGCCATGTAATCAAGAGTTCCAACGGTAGAATATGCCTACAGAAGATATTTCACACATAGGTTAATTGAATTAAATAATGACTGGATTAATCGATTTGAAAGGAGCAAAATGAAAGAATGTTAATTTTGCAAGCTGACACAATTATAACTTGAAAATCAGGAAAAGTGCAGCACTAGAATGTGAGTACGTGAATACCAAGGCACGGCGGTTGCGCTTCCACTGCTGTATTTGTTCCTTTGGCATTGGCCATGAAGCTCTATCACCACCAGAATTCCCTTCAGTCCCGTTAATGGACTCCGCATTAGTAAGGTCTTCATCTTCCAACAATATTGATGAGTATTTATTTTCCAGGGGTTTACATAAGCCAAAATCTGAAAGCTTTAAATGGCCATTTCTATCCAGTATAAGGTTATCCGGTTTTATGTCCCTGAAAGCAAAAAAAATTCTGAATCAGCGGCATGTTGGAGGATGATTGTGGAGTGACCTTTATACTGTATGCACATGCAAAAGAACAGATAGCAAACAAAAAACTGTAGCACCAAATTGCAAGATCAAGACATTTAAATCAAATATGATAATGTTTGCTTGATCATTGATTCCTGACATCCCTAAAGAAAATGAAGACAGGACAAAAGTCCTCAAAGGCTACTTAAGGGAAACTAAACAACTCGCAACAATCAGAGTACAGTCAAATAAATACATATATTAATCTGGAGATTGAAAGTTGTCATTTTTCAACTAATGAAAAAAATTGTACTACACTAAGCTTTCTCAGCAACCCCTTGAGTTAAAGAACGAGAATAGCGGAAGAGGAAATGTAAGGCTGTTCTAACTGCAGGTGCTACTTCCAAGCTGGGGTGTCTGAACACACCTTAAAACGTCACTTTAACATAAGTGCCATAGTAGGAGAAATGCTTTTGAAAATTAGAAGCTTATTTAGACATCTCCACTTGATGATATTTGGAAAAAGAAAATTCTATATCAACAGTAGCATGGCGCTTTTCTGACAATAGTAATTAATACATTATCATTTTAACCAAAAAAAATAAAAAATTAACACATTATCATTTTATTTGACCTACAAAAAGTACCTATGTATTACTGGCACTCCTATAGGATATAGCAATACAATCACGTAACATGCAAGATTTAACAATAAAGCAAACTATTTAATGCATTGTTCAAATACCTATGTACATAATTGTGCTGATGAATAGACTGAATAGCCAAAATACTCTCAGCAATATAGAACCGTGCGACATCTTCAGAAAGAACATCTTCTCTCATAAGTAAGGTCATAATGTCACCACCAGGTAAATATTCCATTATCAGGTACAAGAAATCTGAGTCTTGGAAAGAATAAAAGAGCTTCACTATGCACCGACTATCAACTTCCACAAGCAAATTCCTCTCAGATCTGACATGCTCAACCTAAAATTGCAGTATAACTTTCATAAATTAAAAAAATGAACATAGTAATTTACACATAGAATTTAACCATGGAACTCACAATTGGCCTTTGGTCCAACTAAGTGGCAACTGATAATTGCTGATGAGCACAAGATATTCATAAACCCTAAGAGAAGAAAACAGTCTCTAACTTGTTACCTGTCCACGGCTAAGCATGTCTGATTTCTTCAATTTCTTCATGGCAAAGATTTCTCCAGTACTTTTGAATCTACACAACCTAACCTGCATTAACGAACTGGATAACTTAAGAAATCACTCTACTGAAATCTGCTCCATCAATGTCCAATACGAACATTGACTGTGTCATGTATGTGGCTATCAAAAGGCAAGAGCACTCTAATTGAAAATAGAACTTTTTAAATATGTAAAGTGCACATTTGACACAAGCATGGTTCTTCTTCGTTTGACATTAAGCTTAAAGGAAAAGACCGACTTCCACCCCTTCACAAACTTTGCAATGTAAGGGAGAAACATATAAAGCTTATAATAAACCAGAGACCATTGCTGAAAAAGCGACATTCAAGTGCTAAAATAAGTGGCTGATGCAGTATAAATATTAGATTGAAAAAAATAGGTTCTCATAGCAAATATTTCCCAATTGGTAGCATCAAGAAACATTGGAAGATAAGCACTATGAGCAGGACTAACACTTCTCTGCTACATTATCAAAGTGTAAGCCTTGAAAAAACATACTACCAAGAAATGTTTGATGCAGATTTTACAGAGGATAACTCCATGATTCTCATTTTACCAGAAAAATGATCTATTTTAATCCATTAAAATTCAGGCAAAAGCATTCTTTTGCATTCAAAAACGATACAACCTTAAAAGTTGAATATTCAGTATCAAGATGTACAACTAATAGAATCATCTTATTAAATCACGAAACTGCCAAGTTAACTTTTTAAAGGTAATTTGGTGAGAAAACTTACAAAGATACAAACTTTAGCCTCAATAATCATTTATAGAAAAACCAATGCATACTCTAAGTAACTCTAATCAAACAAGATCAGAATCAAGCCACTTTTAAAGTAAAATCCAAGAATTGGGAGTTGTAAAAAAAAAAAATTTACCTCACCAAAGGCACCTCTACCAATGACAGTCAACTGTTCAAAATCATCAATCCCAACTTTATGCCTTTGCAATCTCATAAACTCAGTCTCCCTCTTCTCCAAATTCCTTAACATCTTCTCTTGCTCCTCACTCGGTATCTGCGCTTCTTGTGCCCTCCTCTGCAGTGTCCATCGCCTGAAAATAAAAAATAAAAAAAGGGGTCAAACAAAAGCAACAAAAGACACATTTTGTAAACTGTGGCACGTAAATTGTTAAAAAAAAAAGAACCTTTCTTTACGATCTTGCAAGCCTTGAAGATAATTCTTGTAATGATTTTCAATGAATTGCTTAGCAGCAGCAGCTTTCTGACGTGTAACAGGTGAAGAAACAGTGAATTCAGGCTCCAAATTATTGAAAACTCGATCAGGCTTATTCATGGGTAAAGCTCCCATTTTTACAGTACCATCAGCAGCAGTAGTAGTACCCTCCATTGATTTAATAAAAAAATCAAGATTTACCCCAGATCCAAAATAGAAGGACAAAAAAACTAGACCCAAGCAAAAAGAAAGCCAAATGATTGGTGGGTTTCTTGTATAAGTTTCATAGTAGTAGTAGAACAAGAATGGTGTCAGACAGTTATATAAAGTTGGGTTTTTTGGGGGTGGTGGGGGTAAAAGAAAGGAAGATATAATGAAATGGAAAGCTGTCAGTGTCAGCAGGTGATGTATGTATAGGAGTTAAAGAGTTGTGTTTTGTGAAAATCCCAATGAGAGATCAGAGAGAATTGGTGGGCTATGAACTGGCGATACAAGGAAGGAAAGAAGAAAGAAAAGAGGGGGAGGGTTATGAGCAGAGGCTTAGCTGTTAAAGGGGATTGGGTTAGATGAGATTTGTTGGGAATGAAAAAAGTGATAGAGACGGCAATGATAAAAGTTCTCTAGTACAGTAGTGTTACAACCTCGGATGAATGAGTCTTTCTTTCATTCCGCTTCAACATATGAGTCACGTTGATTCAAGAAAGTCACTATCGAGGTTGTAGCATGACCGATACTATCGCCTTTAAAGAGAGGTCTTGATAGGAAATTCTTTTCCGTAAACCTTACATACACCAACTAAATTAGTCGGGACTCTAGAGTGGATACCTAACATCATGTACAATAACAACAAAAAACTAAGTGTGAATCTTCCAAACCTGGCATATACGAAAAGTTGAAATAGGTCTCTTTTTTTGCTATACCGTCTACTGAAGAGATGACCCAACACCGCCTCCAGGGGGACCCGTCATGCGACACTGATGAAGATGATGGTAACACCGGCAACTGGCATTCAATAGAGGAGAATTTCACTTGACGTTTGGCAGCTTTCTCCCTTCGAAATTCCAATCAATTGAGGAGGAGAATGAAATTGAGGCGGAGCTTGAGATTAACAAACAGAATTCTCCTTTTAGGGGAGGTAAGAACGAGCAAGTGAAGAAGGGAATCCATGCACCTCGCCAACTGCAGTTCTCTAAAATTGATACTGCTACACATCCACCACCTATGGAGGTGAGGGATAAAATTGAGACAAATGAGAGCCATGTCAATAAATCGTGGATTGCAAATGAGGAAACCTCTGTTCCTCTATCGATGAGGGATGGTAAGCTGGTGATTAAGATTATAGCAAAAGACATCAGATATCAGGAGGAATTCTGGAATTCAGCCCTGATTGGATATGTACTTGGTGATACACCATATACTCGATCAATGGACAACTATGTAACAACGGTATGGAACTTTGTCACAAAGTCTAAAATATTATATCATGGTGAAGGGTACTATATCTTCAAATTCTATACGATAGAGGATAGAGGTATAGTTATGCATACTGGCCCATACACATACCACAATAAACCTTTCATATTGAAGAATAGGGAAATAAATTTCTACTTTGATCCGGAGTGCCTTAGCACCATTCCACTGTGGGTTAAGTTTCCAGGTCTACCAATGGGCTATTGGTCCCCTGAAGCTTTAAGCAAACTGGCTAGTGGAGTAAGAAAATCATTGTATACAGACATATTCACTGCAGAATTGGAGAAGATCTCATATGCTCGAGTATTGGTTGAAACAGATGTCTCTCAGCCCATATCGGAGTGTATTAAAATCTATACATCCTTTGGTGTCTTTTAACAACAGGTGGCATATGATTGGAGACTAAAGTTTTGTGTAGAATGTATAAAATTTGGCCATAATTCAGATAATTACAGAAGAAAACTTAAGAGACTAAGGAAGAACCTTACCAGGAAGTGGCTAAGAGGAAAAGAAGAAGAAATAGAAAGAAGGGACTAGTCTGGCAAGCAAAGGTGCCAGGCAATGATCAGGAAAAATAGCTGAGAGGATCTGATTCTAGGACTACCCAGCTTGAGGCACATCAACATGTTTCCTTGCCTGCAAAAGAAGCTTTTCCTTAACAGTAGAATGAGTTAAGGCAGAATAGCAAAGGGATAAAAGGCAAAACCATAGTTGCTCAAGATACCACACATAGAGATCCTAATAGCAGAATGCCAACACATTTACTTCTCTAAGGCCATCTCCAACCTTTCCCTATTTTCCCATAATGGGGCAACTTTTAAGGGTAATGAAGCTCCAACCCTCCCTCATTTTTGCCCCCAAAATGGGAGATGAATAGTGTTCCCTCAAATATGGGGGTACACAATTCATCTCTCCCATTACTGTTCATGTATATTTTATTATTTAACTCTTTTAATTTATCTCTTTATATATACCTAATTATATTTATGTAATATCTTTATAATATTAATTTTACATCCTAACTTTGGCGTATAATTTTGATGAATTAATTTTCGTGCATTTATTATTTTTATGTAAAATTGTAAGTTAATTTTATTATAAGTTATAATTGTACAAAAAATATATAATCATCTCAAAAAATGAATGGCTCGAATATAAAATATTAGATGTTGCTAAAATTAAAAAGTAAAAATTGAAAATACATTAAAATTGGAAATACATGAAAATCGAAAATACATTAAATTAAAATGCATTAAAATTGAAACAACGGTAAATAGCATAATAACTTAGTAGGGAGATATGTCATTTCCAGATACACCAAAATCATTATAGTATTAAATTAAATAATATTATTTAAAATTTTATGGAATTGTTTTAATGAAAATTACAAATTAATGAAAATAAAAGATGGAACTTGTTTAATGAAATTAAAAAGTAAATTGAAATGAAAGATAATAATATAATATAGAAGAGAGAGAAAAATATAGAAAAGAATATTTTCTTTTGACGGAAAAATGAGGGAATGATTGGAGTAAGTTGTCCCTAAAATGGAAAAATTCCCATTATAAAAACCAAAAATGAAATAAAGGTCGGAGATGTCCTAAGAATTGAAAAGCCTAGCACTACAGGGAGGAGGGCTTGTATGTGTACATAGGATGGCAGATCCTCCATAGTTGTGTGCACTTGGAATATTAAAGGGTTAGAACAAGCTCTCAAAGCAAAAGAGTTGAAGCTCTTTATGCCGAGACATAAAATGGACATCATGGATTGTGTGAAAACTAGAGATGGACTCAAGGGGTTAGATCTTAATATGACTCATTTAATATATATATATTTTTTTAATAGGAGTGTTGAAGTGTGTGGGATTGTTAAGAGCGTCTCATGCGGTGGAAAAATTAAGCTATTGTCTCCTTCTTTTTGGGCGTGCGTATTTTAGAATATCTCGTATTATTTAACATAGTGAGCCATTGTATTTTTATATGATCTTGAAAAATATTCAATTTATGAGTTACTTTTTAGAGTTGAATTAAATTCGATCCATCTTTTTATAACTGAAATTATTCCTTTTGCGATAACTGATAATTAGGCCCTATTCTTATATACGTATATACATGTATTATATAAAACCTATCCGCTTATAATATTTGTACCAAATTATTAAATGCTTTTGATGTTTGATTTACCATGTCCAAATGCGGATAAGTAATTTATCATATGATACATATATACACACACCGATATACCTCTCCATACGGACTCTTTTTCCTTACGTGAATTGGCTAAATTAGGAAAGCTTAGAGTTTTGATTGTGATGTATTGTCATATTTATATATTTTCTGTTATCCAGCTTCCGTGCTTCAACTTTGCTTTTCTATTATATCTGTAACGTACGTGGCTTGTATTGCCAACTTGTATTTCTTTAGTTTTATAATTTGACTGTGATTTTGATGCTTTAAAATTATAAATTAATGGATAGATTAATTATTGTTTGCTAGAAAAAGGCTAAATATAAGGATCACAAATAACAAGAAATGAATTTCTAGAAACCATTCATTTTTTACTTTTAAAATACAATTGGAGGGTGTCAATTGTATACTGTTTACAAAAACAACTCAGATTTGAATACTCAAAACTTTTGTCTTGCCAGTTCTTCACCTGACAAAAACAACTCGGGATTGAATTTTCAGGCTTTTACAAATGAAAATAAAAACTTTGATACTGTGTACGGTAGAAATCGGGCTACCCGATTTCATTCTTTGGTCGACATAGGAATGTCACCTCAAAGAGCTAGGACGTCGAGTCCGGACCGAGGTCAACATCGATTGCGGCCAAAAAAAGACAGACTTCGAGTGACATCGGTATAGCTTGATAACGAAAAAGGCGAGATATCCTCAATTGGTCGAGGATCGTGGCGTGAATCTCGGAACGGATCAATCTACAGCGGTTAATCAGATGATAATATGGTTTCCTACTATAATTAGAAGTGTACCTTATTTAGGACTCCTCTATTATATAAAGAGAGACCCCATTCATTTGTAAGCATCATCATTGTTCACTGATAAGAATATATACATTCATTACTTTCCTGCTGTTTCACTTACTGTTCATCAGAGTTGCTTTATCATTTACTATTCTTACTATCTCACCTCGAGACTATCCCAAGTCGAGGTCGAGACCTGGCTAGCATACTGGTTTGATTTATTTTATTCTCTAATTTATTCATTTATTTTCTTGCTTATTAATTGGTATTGGATGAAATTACATATCCTTAAAACCACAATATAAGTTTAATTGTTATCCGAATTTGAGGGTAAACCATTTGGCTCCCACCGTGGGGCTAAGGATAATAGTGATTGTTCGGTGCTGATTCCGATAACACACATTATTTTACGCTTGTTCTTGTCAAGTATCTTTGCTCTCAGGTTAAAACATGTCAAACTCACAAAACGCACCCACACATGGTGACGATGGTCTCGAGTTTCATGGGGAAAACGTCAATGTAATTGCCCTAGGAGCCGAGATGCCACAAGCTAATCTCAGGGGAGCACCTGTTGCCAATCTAGTCGATGTCAGTTCGCACGTTGCTTTAAATTCGGACCTACGCGCAGACCCCGAAGGGAGTGTCCGCAAAGAAGGCCAATCTGGTGGCCAAGATACACAAGGCAGAGGAGACGGATGAGTTAGTCTCCAAGTGATATTCGAGATGCTACAAGCTCAGCAGGCCGCTATTGCTCAGCTACAAAATCAACATTGAACTCTGAGTAGGGTCAAGCTAGAAATCACTCGCCGTACCGTGCCAGTGCCAGAGAGGTCGAATGGTAACGAATCGGGGACTGATCCTGCAATAATGAAAATGCCCGAGGAGCTCACCAAGAGAATTGAGTCAGGAGAGAAGAAATTCAAAGCTAATGATAAAAAAATGGAAACATACAACTCCCGAGTAGATAAGATATCGGGGGCACCACCAATCTTGAAAAGGATGGATTCAAAGAAATTTGTACAAAAGTCGTTCCCTTCGAGTGCGACTCTGAAACCCATTCCAAAGAAGTTTCATATGCTGGACATACCTAAATACAATGAGACCACCGATCCCAACGAGCATGTCACCTCCTACACATGCGCCATCAAGGGTAACGATTTGGAAGATGACGAAATCGAATCTATTTTATTGAAGAAGTTCGGGGAAATCCTATCGAAGGGAGCAATGATTTGGTACCACAATCTACTACCAAATTCCATAGACTCATTTGCCATGTTGGCAGACTCTTTCGTAATGGCACATGCCGAAGCCATAAAGGTTGCGACAAGGAAATCGGACCTTTTCAAAGTAAGAATGAGGGATAATGAGATGTTGAGGGAGTTTGTATCCCGATTTCAAATTGAGTGCATGGAGTTGCCACTGGTCACAGATGATTGGGCCGTTCAATCTTTCACTGAAGGATTGAATGAACGAAGTTTGGTAGCATCACATCAGCTGAAGAAAAATCTGATCGAATATTCGGTTGTAACTTGGGCAGATGTACACAATCGATACCAATCAAAGATCAGGGTTGAGGATGACTAATTATGAACTCCATCCGGTTCATTGCACCCAAACAGGTTAGCCGCAAAAAATTAGAGGGACATTGACAGAGAGCCAAGATCGAACAAAGACCAATATCAACCGTGTTTTAGAGGGACAACGACGCTCTGGTAATCTCTATCTTATTAAATAAAGTTCAAGTTAACCGCGTTTTAGTGGATTCAGGTATCTCAACAAATATCATCCGATCGAGGGTCGTGGAGCAATTCAGCCTACAAGACAGATCGTGCCCGCAGCTCGGGTCTTGAAAGGTTTTAATATGGCTAGTGAAACAACTAAATGAGAGATTATCCTACCGGTGAACGTGGCTGGAACTATCCAAGATACCAAGTTTCACGTGATCGAGAGCGACATGAGGTACAACGCCCTAATCGGGAGGCTTTGGATCCATAACATGAGGGCAGCCCCTTCAATTCTCCACCAAATAATGAAATTCCCGACGTCGGACGGGGTAAAAATAGTGTACGGGGAACAACATGCTACAAAAGAAATATTCGTGGTCAATGAAGTAATACCGATTTCGGCATTATCAATATTGGAAGGATCGAGCATCAAGGGTAAACAAGAAGCCAAATAGCAATCACCGCCACTAGCCTCGACCGAATCGGAGAAGCAGGAAATGGAAGATGAAGAGGAAGATTTTTTTACCCCTCGAACTTTTATTGTTCCCGAAGATTCCAACGCCACCAAATCAATGGTCAAAAAGTTAGAATAGGTTATATTGATCAAGCACGTGCCCGAGCGAACGGTATACCTGAGAATGGAGTTAACCCCCGAACTCAGGAAAAGGCTTATTCATTTTCTTATTGATAACATAGATTGTTTTGCTTGGTCCCACTTAGACATGACATGGATCCCACCGAAAATAACAATACATCGATTAAGCCTGGACCTAAAGTTTAGATCGGTGAAATAAAAGAGAAGGCCCCAATCCAAGGAAAACACGCATTCATAAAGGACGGGGTAACTAAATTTTTCAAAATAGGGTCCATTTGGGAAGTAAAGTATCCTGAATGGTTATTTAATGTAGTCGCAGTTCCTAAAACAGGAAACAAACTTAGGATGTGTGTAGATTATAAGGATTGAAACAAGGCATGATCCAAAGATTTTTTTCCACTGCCTAACATCGATCGCATGATCGACATCACGGCCGACCACGAGATCCTTAGTTTTCTCGATGCCTATTTCGGGTACAATCAAATTTAAATGAACCCGGAAGACAAAGAAAAAACTTCATTTATCACCAAGTATGGAATATATTGTTATAATGTAATGCCCTTCGGTCTAAAAAATGTAGGAGCTTCCTACCAACACCTAGTAAATAAAATGTTAGAAGAACAGATAGGTAAATCAATGGAAGTATATATTGATGACATGCTAGTTAAGTCCCTGCATGCAAAGGACCATTTGACACATTTGCAGGAAACATTCAATATACTGAGAAAATACAACATGAAGCTTCACCCCGAGAAATGCATTTTCGGGGTCGGTTCAGGCAAATTCCTTGGCTTCATGGTGTCAAATCGGGGAATCGCGATCAACCCCGATAAAATCAAGGCTATCAAAGGCATCACCGTCGTAGACAGCGTTAAAGCCGTGCAAAAGCTGACAGGGCGGATAACTGCCTTAGGCCGATTCATCTTGAGATCATCGGACCATAGTAATAAATTTTTCTCTCTACTCATAAAGAAGAACGATTTCGCCTGGACCCCGGAATGCCAACAGGCATTAGAAGAATTAAAGCGATATCTCTCGAGCCCACCATTGCTTCACACTCCAAAGGTAGAACTCTACTTATACTTGGCAGTCTCGGAAATCGCTGTAAGTGGTGTCCTGGTTCGAGAAGAGCAAGGTACGCAATTTTCTGTTTATTATGTAAGTCGAACTTTAGGAGAAACAAAAACTAGATATCCACACTTAGAGAAATTGGCACTTGCATTGATAAGCGCATCTAGGATGCTAAAACCATATTTTCAATGTCACACCATATATGTATTAACCACTTACCCACTTCATAATGTTTTGCATAAGCCCGAGCTATCAGGCCGATTAGCTAAATGGGTCGTCAAACTCAGTGGATACGATATCGAATATCAACCCCGAACGACCATCAAGTCTCAAATTTTAGCAGACTTTGTGGCCGATTTCACGCTAACCCTCGTACCCGAAGTCGAGAAGGTACTCTTGTTAAAATCAGGTACATCATCGGGGGTGTGGACCCTTTTCACAGACGGTGCCTCAAATGTGAAGGGGTCCAGTCTAGGCATCATTTTGAAGCCGCCCACGGGCAACACTATTAGACAATCCATTAGAACTTCTAAGCTGAATAACAATTAGGCCAAATATGAGGTCATGATTGCAGGTCTCGAACTAGCTAAAAGCTTGGGGGCAGAAGTCATTGAAGCCAAGTGCGACTCTATGCTGGTAGTAAACTAAGTAAACAAAACCTTCGAGGCTCGAGAGGACAGAATGCAAAGGTATTTGGATAAGCTACATGTGTCTTTGCACCATTTTAAAGAATGGACCTTGTACCACGTACCTCACGAGCAGAACAGTGAAGTCGATGCTCCCGCAAATCTGGGATCGCAATCGAGGAGGATGAAATCAGCTCGGGGACTATCGTTCAACTCTCGAGATCCGTGATCGAAGAAGGTCACGCTAAGATAAACTCCACAAGCTTAACTTGGGATTGGAGGAATAAATATATCGAGTACTTGAAAAACGGAAAGCTCCCGTCGGACCTTAAAGAGTCGAGGGCCCTACGAACAAAAGCTGCCTGATTCACATTGTCACGATCCGAATTTTCCACCCTCGGGAGTTGTGATGGCGCATACTAAGAGCTAGGCAAGCCTATATTTTAACTACTTTCTTCATTATCAAATTATTTCCTTTTAGCAAACATAAAGTGATAACGTAATAACAGCGAAAATTTAATTTTAGCATAAGAACACAACGAAATAGCTGAACTCTGTATCTATTAGAAATGTTTAAACCTCAATTACCCAAAACCTGGTGCCACAATGTCACATACGATCTAGGATTAACTACATACAGGGTCTGAAGAAAAACAACAATACACTGTTCCGAAATATAAAGAAAATGAAACAGAAAATAGGGGTAGAGGGAGACGCCAGGGCCTGCGGACACCTGCAGGTTTACCTTGGATCTTCGGGTGGACTGAAGGAAGCCTCCAAGATATGGTCCAAGAGCTGCTCCGAGATTTGCACATAGTGCAGAGTGTAGCATCAACACAACCGACCCCATGTGCATGGTAAGTGTCTAGCCTAACCTCGGCGAAGTAGTGACGAGGCTAGGACCAGACTACCAAATAAACCTGTGCAGTTATATAATATACAATGGAAAGTAAAATAGGAATAAACAAGTAAAGATGAGAGGGGGAAAACATGCTTCGGGGAATAATAGGTAAAAACATAATATAAAGAGAATTATAGGGAACCAAAATCCAACTACTAACAAGGATAAGGAAAACAAAGGCAGATTTCACTTTCAGTTCACATCTTTGTAAGCACGTGATTTTTGACCCTCCCCGGGAATTTTTACGTTCTTAGCTTAAATATTTAATTTAGGACTAATATAGCTATTTTGACTAATTTTACTTTATTTTTCTCGCAAAAGAAAAAATTACAAAAAATATATATATAAATTTTAGTTTATGTATCCCTCATAAACTTGAAAAAATAAAAAATTGCACTTTATTTTTGTACTTTATATAATTTCGAAAATTACAAAAAATATAATTCTATTAAGGTTTTGTAGTCATTTTAATTTGGGAAAAAATGCAAAAATATTACTTTATATTTTATCTTTATATAAAAACGAAAATTACAAAAAATAGTTCCATTAATATTTTGTAGCTATTTTAAATCTTGAAAAATATTTAAAAAGATATAGTTTTGTTTAAATACTAGTCTTATTTTTGGTAGTTATTTTGCTTACATAGGACTAGTTAAGCAACATGTTCCTATTTCTCGGGTCCGGGCAAAAGAATAATATTCGGGTTCAAACTACCCGGTTTTAGGCCTAATTTTCGGACCTAGCCCATAATAAACCGAGTCCAGGACACATGGGGAACCCCACCACGCGTGGGGGACATAAGTCTCGAACCCCACCACGCGTGGGGCTCATTTTTCTGGGCAAACCCATTACAATACACGGATGAAAACATTTGGACAGGGGAACTTTTGGAATTTTTTGGAGAAAAAGTACTGTTCACGCTTCTTCTTCTTAAAGAAGAAGAAGCAGAAACCCTAAAGAAAAAACCTTCCCTCAGTCCCTTCACAAACGCCATAACCACCACCCCAAACAGCTCCCCCCCTTGTCGTCAAACAACCACTGCCCCCTCGACACCGTCCGAACGCCACCCTCGTCATCACTGCCCAAGCAGTCCACCGCGACCACGACCAATGACAACAACCCATCCAGTCGAACCCCCTCCTCCTCACGTCCAGCAAAACCACCGGCTCCATCGCCCACCTCCATCCCGCTGACCCCTCGTCGACCACCGGCGTACATCACCAAACCTCCAGCTCGACCTCACGCCACCACCAGTCTCCCCGTCGTTTCCTCACGCCCAGCAGTGGATCAAACGACCACTGAACACCGTCCAAACACCACTGCTTCAGCTATACTATCCAAACGCGACAACCAACCAGCCATGTTATCGTTGTTCTTTCACTGTCGTCGTGCAGTCCGTTGAGGTCGTCTTTGTTCGTCGAGGTCCGGCGCGTCGAGTTTGTTCGTTGAAGTCGATGTTGAGGTTTGGTCCATGGCTCTATGTGTTTCTGTTTATTCAGGTTAGTAAGCCTCGATGTATTGGATAAAGAAATTTTACGTTCAATGTTCGAAGTTGCAATATATCAATTGATATGATAATTTTCTGCTTATGTTTCACCGTATGCATTTTAGTTCATTTTTGTGTTATGTTATTATTGTTTACTTGATGTCATTTGATTTAGTTGTATTAGTAGTCCTAAGACACAGTTTGACGTTGATTCGCTCGTCCCTTCATTGTCTTAGTTTATTTGGACAAAATTAGTATTAGTACCTGTTGTTACTACGCCCGAAACACTCATTCGCTTAACTTCTTTTATTAAATCTTGACAAGTTATGAGATTGTAGTTGTAAAGAAGCCGTAAGGTTTAGTATTGCCAAAAGGCGTAAAAATGGCATCCTTTTAAAATATAAAAATAAAAATAAATAATAATAAATAAAAAAAAACGGGACAAGCTTCGCCAAAAATAAAAAAAAATGTACAGATTGCGGAACCCTGACAAAAATATATGCGTTAAATACTTAGATTCCGGGACGGGCCATTTAGCAAATTTCACGGCCCTACCCAAAATAATAATGCGCTAGTTGCTTTAGGCGCGCCTTTAATAATGTTATCTCCCTAAACTCGGGTGCACATTTATGTGACCCAAATCCAAATCTCAACGGGATCGAAATACGCCTCTAATCACGGGCACATTGATTGTGGCGTGTCCGAGATACATTTCCATGACGTTGCAAATCCCTTTAAAAAATAAGAATGAGATGAGCCTCGCTGAATAAAAATACAAATTGCGGGGCCCTTAGTAAATACTTGTTTTAAATTACTTAGAATTCAGGAGGGCCGCTTAGTGAATTTCGTGGCCTTCCCAAAATAATAACGCGATAGTCTCTTTAGGCACGTGTTTAATAATTTACTTTCTTAAACATGGGCGTGCATTTCATGCGACCCAAATCCCGATCCCAAAACATCAAATAAAATGTGTTCCGGATTATGGGTGCATTTCATGTGACGTAGTCCAAAGACGTGTTTTAAATGATGTTCACATTCTTTTAAAAATAATAATTATAAAAGCGGTAAAAAGTTAAAATTTGCACATAAGTTCATATTTGTATAAAATCAGATAATCAAGCCGAATATAACAGTTGAGCGACCGTGCTAGAACCATGAAACTCGGGAATGCCTAACACCTTCTCCCGGGTTAACAGAATTCCTTATCCGGATTTCTGGTACGCAGACTGTAGTATGGAGTCATTCTTTTCCTCGAGTCGGGATTAAAATTGGTGACTTGGGACACCCTAAATCTCCCAAGTGGCGACTCTGAAATTAATAAACCAATCCCGTTTCGATTGTCCTTTAATTGGAAAAAACTCCCCCTGCGCCCCCTCGGGTGCGGAAAAAGGAGGTGTGACAATCTTGTTGCAGGCGTGCAACTTGATTCCATTTCTCATATCTTGTGGTAGGCGTACCACCCGCTCCCATTTCATTTATCTCATGGTAGGCGTACCACCCGCTCCCATTTCATGTATCTTGTGGTAGGCGTACCACCCGCTCCCATTTCATTAACTCTTGTGGTAGGCGTACCACCCGCTCCTATTGTATTATATCTTGTGGTAGGCGTACCACATTTCATTAACTCTTGTGGTAGGCGTACCACTCGCTCCCATTTCATTATATCTTGTGGTAGGCGTACCATCCGCTCCCATTTATAAGCCAACAATAATCACAAGGAATCCCGACAAGGGAACAAAATCAACATAATAACTTCCCAACAAGGGAACAATGATATTTCAACAACATCCCGACAAGGGAACAATACTATCAAATAAACATCCCGGCAAGGGAACATTAACATCAAAGCAAACATCCCGGCAGGGGAACAATGACGATAATAGCATATGAGGCATAATAAACCACAACAGAGTCATAATAATTTATAACACAAGACTCACGGGCATGCTTGACACCGACGTATAGATACTCGTCACCATTAACACATAGCAAATAGACACAACTCCTAATCCCGCAAGCTAAGGTTAAACCAAACACTTACCTCGATGCTTCGAACACAATTCACGATTCAATTATATCTTTATCCCTTGATTTCACCACCAATTCGCTCGAATCTAGCCACAAGTTACTTAATTACATCAATAAACACTAAATGAAAAAACCCCAATGCATGAAAATGAGTTTTCTAAAGTTTTACCCAAAAAGTCAAAAATCGCCCCCGGGCCCACATGGTCAAAACCAGAGGTTCGAACCAAAATCAGATTACCCATTCCCCTATGAACCCAAATATATAATTTATTTTGAAATCGGACCTCAAATCGAGGTCCAAATCCCCAATTTTTGAAAACCCTAGGTTCTACCAAAAACACCCAATTTCCCCCATGAAAATCATTGATTTTGAGTTGAAATCATGTTAAAAGATGTTAATGATTGAAGGAAATGAGTTAAAAATTAACTTACAATCGATTTGGAAGAAGAGTTGTTCTTGAAAAATCGCCCAAAGGAGTTTGTGTTTTTAAAAGATGTGGAAAATGAGTTTAAAATCGTCTAAGTATAAAAGTTGCAGGTCGCAGGTATGGGAAATGCGAACAGGGTTCGCAATTGCGAACCCCGACCTCTGCTAAGTTGGGAATTGTGAAACAAGGTTCACATTTGCGAACCCTTCAGGAAAGCTGGATCTTCGCATTTGCGAACAACTGGTCGCATGGGAATTGCGACAACTTCATCGCATTTGCGACTCAAGGTTGGGATAGGGATTTTCGCATTTGCGAAAGAAATCTCGCATTTGCGAGACTGAGCTGTCCTGGCTTCCTTCGCATTTGCGATCAGCCACTCGCATTTGCGAAGCCAGCAGGCCTGCTATGCACAACTGAAATCTGCAACTTTTCTAAGTTGAAAATGCACCCCGTGGTCTATCCAAAACTCACCCGAGCCCTCGGGGCTCCAAACCAAATATACACACAACCTCAAAAATATCCCACAGACTTATTCATGTACTCATATCACCAAAATAACATTAGAAACATCGAATTAAACCTCAATATCAATGAAATTTATCAAAACTTCTTAAACATCAAATTTTGCATTTAAGGTCCGAATCACATCAAACGGATTCCGTTTCTTACCAAACTTCACAGAATCATCTTAAATCATATATAAGACCTGTACCGGGCGATGGAATCAAAATACGATCCCGATACCAATATGTTCTAATCAAAATTCATTTCCAAACTTTATAAACAATTTTAGAAAACAATTTCTTTCAAAAATTCATTTCTCGGGCTTGGGACCTCAGAATTCGATTCCGGGCATACACCCAAGTCCTCTATTTTCCTACGGACCCTTTGGGACCGTCAAATCACGGGTGAAGGTCCGTTTACCCAAAATATTGACCGAAGTCAAATTAATTCATTTTATAGTCAAAATTTATCATTTTTACAGATTTTCACACATAGGCTTTCCGGCTACGTGCCCGAACTGCGCATGCAAATCGAGGTGATGCCAAAATAGGTTTTTTAAGGCCTTGGGACGTTGAATTTCATTATTAAAACAAGTGATGACCTCTTGGGTCATCACACACATTGGATGAAGATGGAATATTGTACAGGAGGACGTTCGATGGACCATTAGCAGTATGTTTAGGACTAGGGGACACTGATTATGTTCTACGAGAAGTCCATGAAGGTACTTGTAGGAACCACTCCGGTGCAAAATTACTAGTTCATAAGGTCATCAAAGTAGGATACTATTGGGATAATATGGGAAAAGATGCTAAGGAGTTTGTTCGAAATTGTGATAAATGCCAAAGGTATGCACCAATGATCCATCAGCCCCGAGAACAACTTCCTTCGATCTTATCTCCATGTCCATTCATGAAATGGGGGATGGACCTCTGCCATCGGCTCTAGGTAAAGCTAAATTCGTTTTGTTTATGACTGATGATCAGAGCCAACCCTACACCATTACAAAGTGGCGAGAGCGGTCGAAGCAGCTTTTACCCGATATGGTCGAGATCGAATCCACAGGGAGCTAGAAGTGGGATTTGGATACTTTTGGCATTTGGATTAAATGCCAAAGGTATGCACCAATGATCCATCATCCCCAAGAACAACTTCTTTCGATCTTATCCTCATGTCCATTCATGAAATGGGGGATGGACCTCTGCCATCAGCTCTAGGTAAAGCTAAATTCGTTTTGTTTATGACTGATGATCAGAGCCAACCCTACACCATTACAAAGTGGCGAGAGCGGTCGAAGTATCTTTTACCCGAGATGGTCGAGATCGAATCCACATGGAACTAGAAATGCGTAGTGCTCTTAATTACTCTTCCAAACATCTTTTGGTTGGTTATTACTTCTAATATTTATGCTAATGATAAGCTAAATTAAACTAAGAATGATTGTTTGTAGGGTTTTCTAAATAGTTAAAGAGGCACCAGGGAAGTGACTTTCTCCTAGGTTAATACTTGACGGGATCTAAAGCCTAAGGCAAAGAAGTTATGTTAGGGATTACGATATAGCCAATGCACGGAATTACTCACTCTATACCTCTTGGTAGCTTGAGTGACTTTGCCCTAATTGATTTTCTCAAGACCAATTGGGTGTCAAAATTGTGCAAGCAATATAGGCTCAAGTCGGGTGTTACTATCTCTAGGTTTAACCCTTTAATTGGGGCTATCAATCTCTTGATTATACCCTAATTCCTTGTTGGACTGATTTTCCCAGACTTAAGCTCTCTTTCTCAAGAAGAACCCAAGTCAAATAGGCACAAATTAGTGTTTGCAACCACTAATTCAACATGGAAAGCGCAAATCAGTCCAAATATCAACTACTCATAAACATCTAAGCCTTAAATCAAAAGATACATCAAATACCCACACTAGGGTTGAGCCACAACCCTAGCTAATGGGTTTAGCTACTCATAAGAATGGAAGAAAACAGAAAATTGATGAAGAATAACCCATAAGATTTAATTACAATCTAAGATAAAGAGGATTCAGTGTTAATCTAGCTACAAATTACTCAAAATGGACATAAAATGCCGTTTACGTGCTCTGGTCTCTTACAGATTTCAAAAGATATCCTAAAAATGTGAAAAGAAAGTATTTATACTAGGCCGAATTTTTTGGACAAAAATACCCCTGACGAGGTAGTACGGTCCGCATAAAATGCACCGCGGACCGCGATGAGGCTTCTTTGCTTGATTAATCATTCTCTGAATATGGACACCGCGGGCCGCATAAAATGCACAGCGGTCGTGGTGGCTTCAATTGCGGTCCGTACAAAAAAGGACCGTGGACCGCATTGGCTTACAACAGTTGAAATCCCAGCTCTCTGAATCTCTGCTCCGTGGACCGCATAAACTCGATTGCGGCCGCAATGAGGCTACTACGGTCCGCACAAAATGGTTTGCGGTCTCAGTGCTTGAGCTTCCAAAATAGTACCTCTCTGAATCTCCTCACCGCGGACCGCACTAAATGGATTGCGACCGCGGTAGGTCTGTTGCAACTGTGCTTTGACTTGTTCTTGGTACTTGTGCTTGTTTCACTCCTTTTTGAGCTGGTTTTGTCTAATTTTCACCTTTTTGACCAAACCCTGCAAACAAGTACAACATGTAAGCCTTTGGCATTATTTTGTATTCATTTTTAATCAAAACTCAAGTAAAAAGGAGTGTAAAATGAACTAGAATCTCTAGTTATCAACTCCCCCAAACTTAAGCTTTTGCTTGTCCTCAAGTAAATAAAATAAGACCCACCTCTTAAGAGTAAATCCAAGAAAATTCAGCTGACCTAAAGTGACCTCATCTAGCATCAATTGGGACTAACCATTGCCCTCAATTCAAATGAATCATTAACAACATTCGACCTTCGTAGCACCATGGTTTTAGTGCGACACAAGAGCATCAAGAGTTGACTCCACCCATCAAAGAAACCCTTTCTACTACGTTGGTCATTTTGGAACCCAAACTCATACTCCTCAACTCTCCCTAAGCAAACCTCACTTTTAGATTGTAGCACTCAGAAAGAGGATTGTGGAAAACACACTCATCTCTCTCAAAGAAAGGTCACAAGTCCGGCTCTAAATACCATAAGCTTGCCCTTTATGTGAGTCACCACTAATATAAACTTCATTCAACTCAAGATCGTATAAGGATTTTGTGGAGATATAGTAAAAGCTTTTGGTTCAGGGTAGGAAATATTTGGTCTAAGTTGGTTCCATTTTCCCTTAAGCACTTCATTTGCTTCATTTTAGCACACATTCTCTTGACTTTTTGAGTCATTAACTTCTTTCTTAGGGGTTAGAGAGACACATTGTCACTCTTTCTTGTTCATTTCAAACCTTTTTCTCCTTTCTCAACTTTTCACACCTTTCATCTCTTTACTTTTATTGAATTCCTTCATTTCTTTCTACATTGATCATTTTTTTTTACTTTTTGATTTTCTTTCTTTTTCATTGCCTTTCCTTTTCTTCATTTTGTACCTTTTACCACTTTGTTTCATTCCTCGTCTCTCCCCCCAAACTTATGCTTTTGGCTTGTGCTAAGAAAAGATCGGGTGTCAAGAGAGGGTATTTTTAGAATGGGTAAAGGCCTGTATTGTGATTTTTGAAAGAAACGGATCTATGGCTCAAAAGGGTTGACTAGGGATATTATCATTGGTAGGCTATAGAAGTTTTCAAAATATCATTCGGATCAAGGAGAGCCTATAATCACATCTCAAGTCAAACTACACTTAGAATTTTTCCTAGACAAACATTCAGGGCAAGTTCTAGACTAATGACTTGGGACTTGGACTTGCAATTCAAATTCTCAGCACACAAGCTATAGGATTGCTAAAGAGACAAAGTCAGGGGCCCACAACAATCTTAGCTAATATTTGAGCAACACAACGGTCCCAAAAAACTCTCTGAATCTCATCTCCGCGGACCGCACAAAATGAAGTGCGGCCGTGGTGAGGCTACTGCGGTCCGCACAAAGTGGTTTGCGGCCGCAATGCTTGAGTTACCAAAAACTACACCTCTCCGAATCTCCTCACTGTGGACCGCACTAAATGGATTGTAGCCGCAGTGGATCTGTTTTAACTGTGCTTGGACTTGTCCTTGGTACTTGTGCATGTTTCACTCCTTTTTGAGCTGGTTTTGATTAATTGTCACCTTTTTGACCAAACCCTGCAAACAAGTACAACATGTAAGCCTTTGTCACTATTTTGTATTCATTTTTAATCAAAACTCAAGTAAAAAAGAGTGTAAAATAAACTAGAATCCCTAGTTATTAACTCCCCCAAACTTAAGCTTTTGCTTGTCCTCAAGCAAATAAAATAAGACCCACCTCTTAAGAGTAAATCCAAGAAAATTCAGCTGACCTAAAGTGACCTCATCTAGCATCAATTGGGACTAACAATTGCCCTCAATTCAAATGAATCATTAACAACATTCGACCTTCGAAGCACCATGGTTTTAGTGCGACACAAGAGCATCAAGAGTTGACTCCACCCATCAAAGAAACTCTTTCTATTACTTTGGTCATTGTGGAACCCAAACTCATACTCCTCACTCTCCCTAAGCAAACCTCACTTTTGGATTGTAGCACTCAGAAAGAGGATTGTGGAAAACACACTCATCTCTCTCAAGGAAATGTCACAAGTCCGGCTCTAAGTACCATAAGCTTGCCCCTTATGTGAGTCACCACTAATATAAGCTTCATTCAACTCAAGATCATATAGGCTTTTGTGGAGATATAGTGAAGGCTTTTGGTTCGGGGTAGGAAATATTTGGTCTAGGTAGGTTCCATCTTCCCTTAAGCACTTCATTTGCTTTATTTTGACACACCTTCTCTTGACTTTTTGAGTCATTTAACTTCTCTCTTAGGGGTTAGAGAGACACACTGTCATTCTTTCTTGTTCATTTCAAATCTTTTTCTCCTTTCTTAACTTTTCACACCTTTTATCTCTTTACTTTTATTGAATACTTCATTTTTTTACATTGATTATTCTTTTTGAATTTTTGATTTTCGTTCTTTTTCATTGCCTTTCTCTTTTCTTCATTTTGTACCTTTTACCACTTTGTTTCATTCCTCATCTCTCCCCCCAAACTTATGTGTTTTCCTTGTGCTAAGGAAAAATCGGGTGCCAAGAGAGGGTATGTTTAGAACGGGTAAAGGCTTGTATCGTGGTTTTTGAAAGAAAAAGGTCTATGAAGAGCCTATAATCACATCTCAAGGTCTATGCCAAGGGAGGCTTGTACGTTTGCCTTGACTACGGATATTATCATTGGTAGGCTATGGAAGTTTTCAAGACATCATTCGGATCAAGAAGAGCCTATAATCACATCTCAAGTCAAACTACACTTAGAATTTCGCCTAGACAAACATTCAGGGCAAGTTCTAGACTAATGGCTCGAGACTTGAACTTGCAATTCGAATTCTCACCACACAAGCTATAGGATTGCTAAAGAGATAGAGTCGGGGGCCAACAACAACCTTAGCTAAGATTTGAGCAACACGAATGGTCCCGAAAAATCACTTGATGATTATCGGCCAACACAAGAGTCTCAAGGTCACAACTTTTACCATCATATACACAATAATTTACTTTTGACCATAAGATCAAAGGCAAATGTGTTAGGCCCAAGTGAAGCTTTTCTTGAGGCACCCTTAATAACTAGCTACTATTTACACAAAAAGCAAAAGAAACAGACTCAAACCCTTAAGAAGGTTGTCATGCCATCCATCATCGGAAAAAGCCACCCGGTTCACACAAATTCCACCTTTGGAAAGAACCGTGACATTAAGAAAACCAAAGGCTTATTGAACACAAAACTCAAAATAAGAAGATATCAAAATGAAATAAGAAGCTGTGAAAGAAAAAATGCGGAAAGTAGAATGAATATGTACAAGAGGGGATTTAGATGAATACACATAAGGGGGAATGAATATATACATTAGAAAGTAACTTTATATATAGAACAAAGTTGCAAAGTACGAAAAGTGAACTAAAATGGTAAAATTATGTACATACCAAAAGTAAAAAGAAAGGATAATAATAAAAAAAAATAGTGTCATATATACAACTCAAATCATCCAAATAGGGCTATCCCCTCAAATGAGAGCTAGCATTGTCCTCAATGCTAACTAACCAAAATAAGATCATTAAAAGATAGAAAGTAAAGAGAAACTCCCTATTGGCCCTCTATTTGCATGGGATCATGAGCCTGGGTCACTGGGTCCTCGGATTACTCGAGAATCTATGACTGGATCCCAGTAATCTGTGTCTCCACCGAGACCTGGGCTTGTACTGGGTCCTGAGGCTGCATTGGGTCCTGAGGATGGCTAGAGGAACCTCCCTGCGAGTCCTCCTGCTCTATCACTGCATCATCAACTCGGGGGATCACCCTCTTCCTTTTTGCTGGCCTCTTTGTCTCCTGCTTCGGCTCAGGCTGGGCTGCTGGAACCGGGTCATGCAATAACATCTCCAAGGACAGGTGATCAGCAGCCTTTAATTTCTCCACCTCGCCCCTCAACTCCTTCACAGACTCCTTTGATGCTCGAGTCTTTCTCAGCTTCTTTGTCTCATTTGCAAGCTCCTTCAGTGCCTTTCTATGAGAATCTACAGCAACCAATATCAATTTTTGGTTCTCTAGGAATTTTTTCTGGTTGTCCAGAAGCTCTTTGAGAGTCTCCTGCACTGAGGCTGGGACCTGTGGCTGTAGGGGTACGAACTGGGCCTCAACCGAGCTCGAAAGTATAGATAGCTTAGTAGTGGCTGCCTGCATCTAGTTGTTGATACTGGCAAGGGTCTGGCTTAAACGGTGGGCAATCAATGGGTAGGCTGAAGATGAGGGAATATCTGGGGTAGTGGTAGTTGGGGGTCTTGGGGCCATATCTGGGGTGGCTGAAGGAGGTTGAGTCGGAGCTACTACTACTGGCTCTTCAGACTGGCTAGTAGAAACAGTGGATTTGCCTTTAGGAGCTTTGCCTTTGGGGTTGTCATCACCCTATAGGTTGTACCAGGAAAAAGGTGCCTTTGCTTTTACCTTCACATCGAATCTCCTTTTGTTTACATCCTATTCCTCAAAGTACATAGTACGGAAATTTGGGAAGGGGTAGGATCTATCACCTTTATTCACCACCCGTGTAATCACCCTAGATATAACATTCCCGATGTTGATCGGGTACCCCGCCATGATAGACCCCACCAATATAACCCAGGAGATAGTAAGAGAGTTCTCGTGAGTAGTATGGTCTAGCCTGCTGCACACAAATGTCTCCCACCCTTTCGCCTCGAAGTTCAGGATTCTCCTCAAAAATTTTACCCCCGCTGTCAACCATGCTGGGGTGTTACCTGGGATTGCCAACTACTCTGCTAACCACGGACGGGCATCCTACCCCAATGCTACCTTTTCTAAGTATAAAGTCTGGTCCTCCTCTGGGAAGCCCAGGTAGTCATTGATTGTTTTTCCATCAAACTTCACTTTCAAATTTCGCACCTTAGTCACTATAGTGCCCTTTTTGATGTGGGCAACATTAGTGTAAAACTCCTTACCAAGTGCTCATTTGCATCCTCAACATTGCCTATGAAATAATCCCAGCCCAGCCTCTCTTTGAATTGCCTCTGCACATTTGGGTTGTGAGGCAGAAGATCTTTGTCAATGAATCTCCGTTCAAGTATCAACTTCTTCTCAGGCCACCATTCTCTGAACTTGTGGTATGCCAATTCACTAACAAATCTATCTTTCCAAGCTTCCGGGTTTCTGGTTCTAGCCACCCTTCCTACTTGGAGTTCACCCCCTCTTTCTTCTTCTGTGGGATCCTCACCGGGTGTTGAAGTTGTAGGTGAGGTAGAAGAAACATCATCACAGCTCTCAGTTGAGCCCTCAGATGACTCAGAAGAAATTGCCACTGAAGCTTGAGCAGTAGGAATGCGTGGAGGTGTATCTCTCAATCTTCGCCTTTTCGGCCAGTCAGGAACATACTTCGGCACTGACTCGGAGTTGGATGACTCCCGGGAGGGCATATACTCACTTCCCGAATGGGAAATAGCTCTATCCGCAACCCTTATAGATTTTCTAGTGTCCTCAATTGCTTGTCGGACTTGTGGGGTCAATCTGATCATGCCTCGTCCCCTACCCCGGGAGGACTCTCTCCTTTGCCTTTCTGTTTATCACTTCCGCCTCGAGCTTTAACCAATTTTTGCAAGTGGAATTTAGTTGTGTCTTGTTAGTATCATAGTATCAGAAGAATCAGTGAATGAGATAATTGCAGAAAATAGAAGATAATAGCTGCAGACAGCAGGTTGCGGTCCGCACAAAATGGCATTGCAGACCGCAGAGAAGCACCGCGGACCGCAATAAATCCATCGCGGACCACGGTAAGCCACAAGCAGTAATACCAACCTAGGGTTTTAGATTTTGCTCAATTTAAGCCTAAATGCACATATTGTGAATCCACTAGGTAGTTAATCATTGTATTTAACTAATTAATCCTAATCTAAACACATTATGTAACCCTAAGCTAAAAATTTAAAGAAAAAGGGAAGAAGAAGACGTATAACTAATCAATTAAAAGAAAATAAACACAATTAAAGACTAAGGGAAAATTAAAAATACCAGTAACAGGATGCAACACAGATGAATAAAATGAGTGATTGAATTCGTGTAGTTAGGGCGTGGATGAATAGTATTTTTTTTATTTAGTGAGCAAATGAGCGAAAAGTTTTAAATCAAGGCCTCAGGTCCTATTTATAGAAAAAGGACCTGAGGCCGACTTTACCTACCCACTGCGGAGCGCACAAAATGGCACCGCGGTCTACGGTACTCACAAGTCTGAAACACTGGGGAGACGTCCACTGCGGATAACAAGAAATGCTCTGCGGCCGCAGTGGTCCACCCTGGACCGCACAAATTGCATTGCGGCCACGGTGGCAAACTTCAAAGAACCCCATTTTTGACCAATCAACTCTGCGGACTGCATTGAAATGTTGCCTCCGCACTAAGGCCTTTGTGGCCTCAAGAAATGCAATGTGGCCGCAGTGCAAACTTCAGAGAGTGCACATATTTCCCAACTTGGTCCTGCACTACATCAAAACAATCCTACACACATCTCACAACCAGTTAGTCCAAAAGTAAATCCTATACTACAAAGAAAATCAAAGAAAAACAAAAAGAAAGACACATGGGCTGCCTCCCAAGAAGCGCCTGATTTAACATCGTGGCACGATGCAGGTTACCATCAAATCACTTTAGATGGAGCAGTGCCACCACGTGGCTATCATTAATCTTGCCCAAGTAGTGCTTGACCCTATGCCCATTAACTCTGAAAACCTCCCCATTTTTGTTCTTCAAGTCAAGTGCACCAAACGGAGTCACAAACACCACTTCAAAAGGTCCACTCCATTTTGACTTAAGCTTTCTCAGAAATAGACGTAACCGAGAATTGAACAAGAGAACTAAATCACCCACTTTGAACTCCTTGCCATGAGCATACTTATCATGAAGGTACTTTATCTTGTCCTTATATAAGGACGAACTGGAGTAGGCATGTAATCGGAATTCATCAAGTTCATTAAGTTGGTCCACACGAAGATTTGCTGCCACATCCCATTCAAGATTCAGATTCCTCAAAGCCCATATAGCCTTGTGCTCTAACTCAACCGTTAGATGGCAAGCTTTCCCAAACACCAACCGATACGGAGACATACCAATCGGAGTCTTGTAAGCAGTCCTATAAGCCCATAGAGCATCATCCAACTTCTTTGACCAATCGATCCTATTTGCATTGACCATCTTCGACAATATACTCTTGATTTCCCTGTTTGAGACTTCAACTTTGCCACTTGCCTGAGGATGATAAGGAGTAGAAACTTTGTGATTGACACCATACTTTTCAAGCAAAGTGTCAAAAGCTCTATTACAAAAATGAGACCCCCCATCACTTATGATTGCACGCGGAGTGCCAAACCTAGTAAACATTCTCTTCTTGAGAAACGCAACAACACTCCAGGCCTCATTGTTGGGTAAAGCCACGGCTTCAACCCACTTTGAAACATAGTAAACCTCCACAAGAATGTATGTGTTCCCACACGAGCTAACAAACGGGCCCATAAAATCAATGCCCCATACATCAAAAATATCAACTTCAAGAATGGTATTGAGAGACATCTCATCTTTCTTCAAAATTCCACCCGCTCTTTGACATTCGTCGAATCTCTTCACAAGTTCACTTGCATATTTGTACAAAGTTGGCCAATAAAACCCACAACTAAGAATTTTTGAAGTCGTCCTCGCCCCTCCATGATGGACACCATAGGGAGAGGAAAAACAAGACTCTAAGATACTCAATTGCTCCTCCTCCGGGACACACCTTCGGATCACTCCATCCGTGCAGATCTTGAACAAGTACGGCTCATCCCAATAAAAGTCCAAACTATCCCGTTTGAGCTTCTTCCTTTGGTTAGAAGAGAGCTCACATGGGATTATACCAGTCACCAGGAAATTAGAAACATCCGCAAACCATGGCATACCATTCACCGACACAGAAAGAAGTTGCTCATCGGGAAATGAACCATTGATCTCTAGGCCATCACGAGGCCTCCCCTACTCCTTCAAGCAGGAAAAGTGGTCTGCCACTTGGTTTTCACTACCCTTCAGGTTCAGAATCTCCAAATCAAACTCTTGAAGTAACAAGACCCATCGCATCAGCCTAGTTTTGGAATCCTTCTTCGTCATCAAGTACCAGAGTGCGGCATGATCAGTATGAACTATGACTTTGGCACCCATGAGATACGGCCGAAATTTCTCCATTGCGAACATAATAGCCAAAAGTTCTTTCTTAATCACCGTGTAGTTCGCTTGAGTATCATTCATTGTCTTGCTCGCATAGTACACCAGATGAAACATTTTTTTCACTCTTTGACCCAAGACTGCCCCAACCGCAACATCACTCGCGTCGCACATGAGCTCAAAAGTCATGCTCCAATTGGGTGCAGTAATAATAGGAGTGGTAGTCAACTTGTGCTTGAGAAGTTCAAAGGCTTGCATACATCTCTTATCGAACACGAACTTGGCATCTTTTTCCAACAACTTGCATAAGGGATTCACTACCTTCAAAAAGTCTTTGATAAATCTCCAGTAGAACCCCACATGCCCAAGAAAACTTCTAAATCCCTTGACAGAAGTAGGGGGAGGGAGCCTTAAAATCACATCAATTTTTGCTTTGTCCACCTCTGTACCATGCTTTGAAATTTTATGCCCGAGAACTATGCCCTCCTCCACCATGAAGTGGCATTTCTCCCAATTAAGAACAAGATTGGTTTCTTCACAACGGGCCAACACTCTATCAAGATTTTTCAAATATCCTTAAACAAATCACCCACAACACTAAAGTCGTCCATGAACACCTCTAAAATATCTTCCACTATATTAGTGAAAATGGCCATCATACACCGCTAAAATGTAGCCGTTACATTACACAACCCAAAAGGCATCCGAGAAGGCAAATGTGCCATATGGACAAGTGAATGTAGTCTTCTCCTGATCTTCCGGAGCAATCAAGATTTGGTTGTATCCAGAATACCCATCCAAGAAACAGTAGAAGGCACGCCCAGCAAGTCGATCCAACATTTGATCAAGAAAAGGTAATGGAAAGTGATCCTTGCGGGTCACTTTATTCAAATTGTGATAGTCCATGCATACCCTCCAACCGGTGACGGTCCTGGTAGGAATCAACTCATTTTGCGAATTTGTAACCACGGTCATGCCACCTTTCTTCGATACACATTGCACCGGCAAAGTCCAAGAGCTATCAGAGATGGGGTACACAACCCCAGCATCCAACCACTTGATCACCTCCTTTTTCACAACTTCTTGCATTGCCTCATTCAACCTCTTTTGATGTTCCAAGGAGGGCTTTGCATCATCTTCCAGAATAATCTTGTGCATACAGAATGTGGGGCTTATCCCCCGAATATTAGCTAAGATCCATCTAATTGCCTTCTTCCAATTTTGAAGCATCGCCAATGTGGCATCAACCTGCATGCTAGTAAGACAAGAGGAAAGAATAACTGGCAAAGTTGAACTAGGGCCTAGGATTTCATACCTGAGGTGTGGAGGCAACGACTTCAACTCCAACACCGGAGGTTCCTCGATTGAAGGTTTTGTTGGTGGATTCTTCCAATTCTCAAGATCCAAAGAGAGTTTCCTAGGCTCATAAGAGTAAGAGCACATTCCATGCAAAGCATTCACACACTCCACTCGGCCTTCATCCTTATTTACATCAAGATTCAACAATACTGCCTCTAGAGGATCCTCCACATTGATCATTGCACTAGTATCATCAACTATTATTGCCGTGACAAGGTCCACAAAAGAGCACACTTCAGAATTGTTGGGCTGCTTCATTGATTTGCACATGAAAGACCACATTCTCATCACCCACCCGGAATGTGAGTTCCCCTGCTTCCACATCAACTAAGGCCTTCCCATTAGCAAGGAAAGGTCTTTCCAATATGATTGGAACCTCATAATCTACCTCACAATCCACGATTACAAAATTAGCTAGCAAGATAAATTTTTCCACCCGGAGAAGAACATCATCAATGATACCCAATGGTCTCTTCATAGTTCTATCCACCATGTGCAATCTCATAGAAGTCATCCTCAGTTTCCCAATACCCAAAGTCTTGAAAATTGAGTAGGGCATCCAGTTGATACTTGCCCCCAAATCACATAGAGCTTTTGCAAAGTCCGCACTCCCAATGGTGCAAGGAATGGTGAAAGCACCGGGATCTTCTAGATTCGGGACCATTTAGTGCACTATTGCACTAACTTGGTGGGTCATCTTGATAGTTTCACAACCCATGGATCTTTTCTATGTCACCAAGTCCTTCATGAATTTAGCATAACCTGGCATTTGCTGTAGAGCCTCCACCAAAGGCACATTAATGGATAAGCTCTTCATCATGTCAATAAACTTCTTAAACTGATTCTTATTTTTCTGCTTCATGATCCTTTGAGGATAAGGTGGAGGTGGCCTTGGCAAATGAGCCTTGACTTTAGGCACAATCATTTCCGGCATGTCTATTATATGTTCCCTAGACGGGTTCACGTTATTATGAGTTTCCACCTCGGCATCTTGGATACCATTCCTCACTTCCTCATTCACGTTCTCAGCAATCACATTTTCAACCACCAAATGAATCTCATCTTCTTGCAACTCAACTTCATCACTCAAAATTTCTTTTTGTTTAGAGGCATTCACATCACCGCCTCGTCCACTTCTTGTAGTTACCGCCATTACATGCTTGTAATTGTTCCCACCCTTCGGGTTCACTACTGTATCACTTGGTAGAGCCCCCTTAGGGTGAGTATTTAAGGATTGTGAGATTTGGCCTAATTGAACCTCCAAGTTTCTGATTGAAGTGTTGTGGGAAGCCAACTGAGCATCAGAGCCCGCATTCTTTTTCATCATCTGTTCAAACATCATTTCAATTCTCCCTATTTCATTGTTGGAAGAACTAGGACCTTGAGATGTAAATGGAGGTAGATTGTTCGATTGTTGATACATTGGGGTCCTTTGAAAGTCTTGCTCCCGATTTCCTTGATTGCCATTGTTCCAACCACCCTAATTGTTGTTACTACCCCAGTTGTTGTTGTTGCTATTCCAATTACCCTGATTGTTCTGATTGCCCTAATTGGAATTTTGGTTGTTGTTCCCCAGTAACTATTCCCTTATTGTTGTTGATTGCCCCAATTGTCTTGGGGTCTCCATTGTTGTTGGTTGGAAGAATTGCCCATTTGGCCTTGATAGTTATTCACGTATTGCACGTCTTCATTCTGATCATCATAACCATCATCTTAGAATCCACCACTATCATTGTCATATTGATCCGAACTCCCTTGGTTCTATTGACCTCTTTGTCTTCTTCTATTCACTAACATGTTGACACCCTCCATAGTATTTACTTGGTGTGGATTTTGAACCTGTTGTAACTGTGCCTTTGCTAGCTTGTTCATTGTTGTTGTTAGCTCTGCTATTACCTGCCCATGATCATGTAGCTCTTTGTGCAAGTGAGTAACCGTGGGGTCACCCTGTGGCACATTGGCTCTACTTTGCCAAGCGGAGGACATGTCAGTCATCTCGTCAAGAATGTCACAAGCCTCATCATAAGACAGCTTCATGAAATTACCCCCAGTGAGTTGGTTCACTATGCACTGATTTGTTGTGTTAATGACCTGGTAGAATGTCTGGTGTATCATTGCCTCAGTCATATCATTGTTGGGACATTCTTTTACCATGGTTTTGTATCTCTCCATATCTCATGTAATGGTTCGGTGGGTTCCTGCTTGAAAGTTAAGATCTTATCCCTCAATGCTGCCATGTGCCCCGACGAGAAAAACTTTGCAATGAATTTATCCACCAACTCATCCCAAGTAGTGATGGAATGGTTGGGAAGTCGTTCAAGCCAATCCAATGCCTTCCCTCTAAGTGAGAAAGGGAATAATCTCAACCGAAGTACATCCTCTGACATATTAGTTTGCTTGTTCCCCTAATAGGTATCCACAAAACCCTTGAGATGTTTGTAAGCATTTTGATTGGGAGCACCCGTGAAATACCCTTGTTGTTCCAACAAAGTCAGCATCACATTTGTAATTTTAAAATTGCCCGCCCGGATCCGGGGTGGGACAATTGCACTAGCATATCCTTGGTTGGGAAACACTCGAGGAGCCACTCTTGGAGGTGGCGGGGGAGGGTCTGGAATATTATCATTGGCCTGGCAGCCTCTCCTTTGTCCTTGAGGTAAAATAGGAACCTCATCATCAATAATGTCATCTACCTCCTCCCCCGGCGAAAGATCTCCAAGAGGTGCGTTACTTTCTGCCATTTTGTACCTGAATTTGCGACACACACAAATTAGTAACGCAAAAGAAAAGAAGAACAATACATAAAACTATTTAGATAGATAGTTAAAACCGTTAGCTCCCCGGCAACGCCACGAAAAAGTGATCAGAGCCAACCCTACACCACTAGAAAGTGGCGAGAGCGGTCGAAGCAGCTTTTACCCGAGATGGTCGGGATCGAATCCATAGGGAGCTAGAAGTGGGATTTGGATTCCTATCTAAACTAGAAATGCGTAGTGCTCTTAATTACTCTTCTAATCATCTTTTGGTTGGTTATTACTTCTAATATTTATGCTAATTATAAGCTAAATTAAACTAAGAATAATTGTTTGTAGGATTTTCTAAATAGTTAAAGAGGCACTAGGGAAGTGACTTTCTCCTAGGTGAATACTTGACGGGATCTAAAGCCTAAGGCAAAGAAGTTGTGTTGGGGATTGCGATATAGCCAATGCACGAAATTACTCACTCTATACCTCTCGGTATCTTGAGTGACTTTGCCTTAATTGACTTTCTCAAGACCAATTGGGTGTCAAAATTGTGCAAGCAATATAGGATCAAGTCGGGTGTTACTATCTCTAGGTTTAATCCTTTAATTGGGGCTATCAATCTCGTGATTACACCCTAATTCCTTGTTGGACTGATTTTCCTAGACTCAAGCTCTCTTTCTCAAGAAGAACCCAAGTCAAATAGGCACAAATTAGTGTTTGCAACCACTAATTCAGCATGCAAAGCACAAATTAGTCCAAATATCAACTACCCATAAACATCTAAGCCTTAAATCAAAAGACCCATCAAATACCCACACTAGGGTTGAGCCACAACCCTAGCTAATGGGTCTAGCTACTCATAATAATGGAAGAAAACAGAGAAATAGATGAAGAATAACCCATAAGATTTAATTACAATCTAAGATAAAGAAGATTCAGTGCAAATCTAGCTACAATTACTCAAAATGGACATAAAAATCCGTTCACATGCTCTGGTCCCTTGTAGATTTCAAAAGATACCATAAAAATATGAAAAGAAAGTATTTATACCCTTGACAAGGTAGTGTAGTTCGCATAAAATGCACCGCGGACCGTTATGAGGTTTCTTGGCTTGATTAATCATTCTCTAAATCCGGCACCGCGACCGCATAAAATGTAACCGTTGCCGCGGTGACTTCAACTTTGGTCCGCACAAAAAGGACCGCAGACCGCATTGGCTTCCAACAGTTGAAATCCCAGCTCTCTGAATCTCTGCTCCGCGAACCACATAAACTCGATTGCGGTCGTGGTGAGGCTACTGCGGTCCGCACAAATGGTTTGCGGTCGTAGTGCTTGAGCTTCCAAAATAGCACCTCTCTGAATCTCCTCACCGCGGACCGCACTAAATGGATTACGGTCACGATAGGTCTGCTGCAACTGTGCTTTGACTTGTTCTTGGTACTTGTGCATGTTTCACTTCTTTTTGAGTTGGTTTTGACTAATTGTCACCTCTTTGACCAATCCCTGCGAACAAGTACAACATGTAAACCTTTGGGACTATTTTGTATTCATTTTTAATCAAAACTCAAGTAAAGGGGAGTGTAAAATGAACTATAATCCCTAGTTATCAAGTGAATACTTCTCTAAATGGGTGGAAACAAAGGCCTTCGAGAAAGTCAGAGAAAAAGAAGTTATAGACTTCATTTGGGATCATCACATGCCGATTCGGTATACCTGCCGAAATAGTATGTGACAACGGAAAGCAGTTCAGCGGCAGAAAGGTAACAAAGTTTCTCAAAGAACATAAAATAAAATGGATCTTATCAACACCGTATCACCCAAGTGGAAACGAACAAGCCGAGCCAACGAACAAAACTGTCACGCCCAAATCTCGGGAAGCGCGACCGGCGCTTAATTGAGTAAACCCAACTGAGCAAGCCTTATCAAACACTTTCTACCCATCTCAATACGAATAAGGAAGCCATGCTTTTATTTATTTAGACAATAAGAAAGATAGTAAATCCAAAAATTCTAGCAATACCAATCTACTTGAGACATAACAAAATTGAATACAAATTAGGAAGATATTCATGGTTTCAGCTCATTTGAGCATTTTATCAAATACTAGTTGAGAATCTTGATTTCAAATCTCTTTTACAAGATTCCCTTCATTCCCCAACCCAATATTTACTTATTTATGTTCAACAATCTTCCCATAAACCTAATTTGTACATGCATGTATACATAATACTATTACACCCAAGAATCATACCTCAATAACCCATCTCACAATCTCTACAACACCAACACAACCTAGGTTAGACACCTATGGCTTCCAATCACCATCCCATGAGTTCTACCATATATATCATACATAAATAATCACCATAGAGTAGTTAGGGATGATAGACATACCTCTTGTAGTAAGAATCTTGAGAATCCCCATTTGTAGTGTTCTTGATCAATTTAGGGATTTGAATGGGAATCTATGGATTTTCAAGATCAATCCTTGTTAATATAAGTGTTTAGGAGTAGTAATCAACTCAAAATACTCCAAAAACATTACCTTGGATCATAGGAGGGAAGTATAGGACGGATTCCCCTTGATAGAGCAAGCCCTAGCTCAAAAAAATGACTTAGAGACTCTCCATACCCGGCCTTGGGGTATTAATAGGGCTGCTAGGTGCGCGACACAAGTCTTAAATTTAGCAACATCAGGGACATATGCCTCATGTCTCTATCCCTCATATATATGTTTGACTATTAGGGAGATTTAAGTCACCATGGTATTAACCTCATAAGTTCTCTGCTCTTATTCAGCCACACGAGCTTAGGATTCCAATTCCTCATGTCAATATCCTTTAGGAGTGTAATATCACTCCGTACACTTCTGGATTTTTATAAAGTTTGTTGTACATGGGTCTTCTTATCGTGGGTTCAATTGACTCTCCTTTCATAATTGCTTGTCTCCTAGGAGAGACTTGCACTCTCATCATTAATCTCCTAGTCATGTCTCCCATATATCACGTGTCCATCTGCATATCGCTTAACACTTCTTTGCTTGTAAGATTTTTTTTCTTTTGAGGCTCTCCATCAAGCCCAAATACTCTCTTGGGTTATTATAGCATCACATTTATTTCTCCCACTCATTCCGCCTTTCTTAACGTCTTGGAACTTTGGTTAAATCACAAATCTATGATTAACCCATTCTAAAAACTTACAACCTTCCATATTTGACCTATAGTACTTCCTTAGGTTCCATTGTTCCTGACCCTCTAACAAGTATAAAATCCCTTTACAAACATACTCTTAGTTTCTAGAATCGTTGACCCTATCATTCACATTGCCATGTATGAAGAATTTACCTTCCTTAACCGTCCACCTTTTTGGGGGTACTAGTGGTCTATCATTAGCATAACCTTTCAGATAATCACATTATCCATTATCACTTTTCTAGACTACGCATGTCTTCAACAAAATATTCAAACATCATAGCTACATGGTCTTACTCTTGTTTCGTTGTATTTAAGTGGCCTCACTATGGCCTTCCTCCCCCACTTGGGGCGAATGTCCTGGATTTCGACACAAGTCTTGAATTTAGCAACTTCAGGGACATATGCCTCAAGTCTCTATCCCTCATATATATGTTCAACTATTAGGGGGATTTAAGTCTCCATGGTATTAACCTCATAAGTTCTCCGCTCTTATTCAGCCATACGGGCTTGGGATTCCAATTTCTCATGTCAATATCCTTTAGGAGTGTAATATCACTCCGTACACTTCTGGATTTTTATAAAATTTGTTGTACATGGGTTTTCTCATCGTAGGTTCAATTGACTATTCTTTCATAACTTCTTGTCTCCTAGGAGAGACTTGCACTCTCATCATTAATCTCCTGGTCATGTCTCCCATATATCACGTGTTCATCCGCATATCACATAACACTTCTTTGCTTGTAAGATTTTTTTTCTTTTGAGGCTCTTAGCAAGCCCAAATACCCTCTTGGGTTATTATAGCATCACATTTATTTCTCCCACTCGTTCCGCCTTTCTTAACGTATTGGAACTTTGGTTAAATCGCAAATCTATGATTAACCCATTCTAAAAACTTGCAACCTTCCATATTTGACCTATAGTACTTCCTTAGGTTCCATTGTTCCTGACCCTCTAACAAGTATAAAATCCCTTTACAAACATACTCTTAGTTTCTAGAATCGTTGACCCTATCATTCACATTGCCATGTATGAAGAATTTACCTTCCTTAACCGTCCACCTTTTTGGGGGTACTAGTGGTCTATCATTAGCATAACCTTTCAGATAATCACGTTATCCATTATCACTTTTCTAGACTACGCATGTCTTCAACAAAATATTTAAACATCATAGCTACATGGTCTTACTCTTGTTTCGTTGTATTTAAGTGGCCTCACTATGGCCTTCCTCCCCCACTTGGGGCGAATGTCCCGGATTTTGACACAAGTCTTGAATTTAGCAACTTCAGGGACATATGCCTCAAGTCTCTATCCCTCATATATATGTTCAACTATTAGGGGGATTTAAGTCACCATGGTATTAACCTCATAAGTTCTCTGCTCTTATTCAGTCATACGGGCTTGGGATTCCAATTTCTCATGTCAATATCCTTTAGGAGTGTAATATCACTCCGTACACTTCTGGATTTTTATAAAATTTGTTGTACATGGGTTTTCTCATCGTAGGTTCAATTGACTATCCTTTCATAACTTCTTTTCTCCTAGGAGAGACTTGCACTCTCATCATTAATCTCCTGGTCATGTCTCCCATATATCACGTGTTCATCCGCATATCACATAACACTTCTTTGCTTGTAAGATTTTTTTTCTTTTGAGGCTCTTCGCAAGCCTAAATACCCTCTTGGGTTATTATAGCATCACATTTATTTCTCCCACTCGTTCCACCTTTCTTAACGTATTGGAACTTTGGTTAAATCGCAAATCTATGATTAACCCATTCTAAAAACTTGCAACCTTCCATATTTGACCTATAGTACTTCCTTAGGTTCCATTGTTCCTGACCCTCTAACAAGTATAAAATCTCTTTACAAACATACTCTTAGTTTCTAGAATCGTTGACCCTATCATTCACATTGCCATGTATGAAGAATTTACCTTCCTTAATTGTCCACCTTTTTGGGGGTACTAGTGGTCTATCGTTAGCATAACCTTTCAGATAATCACGTTATCCATTATCACTTTTCTAGACTACGCATGTCTTCAACAAAATATTCAAACATCATAGCTACATGACCTTACTCTTGTTTCGTTGTATTTAAGTGGCCTCACTATGGCCTTCCTCCCCCACTTGGGGCGAATGTCCCGGATTTCGACACAAGTCTTGAATTTAGCAACTTCAGGGACATCTACCTCATGTCTATATCCCTCATATATATGTTCGACTATTAGGGAGATTTAAGTCACCATGGTATTAACCTCATAAGTTCTCTGCTCTTATTCAGCCACCCGGGCTTGGGATTCCAATTCCTCATGTCAATATCCTTTAGAGTGTAATATCACTCCGTACACTTCTGGATTTTTTTAAAGTTTGTTTTACATGGGTCTTCTCATCGTGGTTTCAATTGACTCTCCTTTCATAACTTCTTGTCTCTTAGGAGAGACTTGCACTTTCATCATTAATCTCCTGGTCATGTCTCCCATATATCACGTGTTCATCCGCATATCACTTAACACTTCTTTGCTTGTAAGATTTTTTTTTCTTTTGAGGCTCTCCATCAAGCCCAAATACTCTCTTGGGTTATTATAGCATCACATTTATTTCTCCCACTCGTTCCGCCTTTCTTAACGTCTTAGAACTTTGGTTAAATCGCAAATCTATGATTAACCTATTCTAAAAACTTGCAACCTTCCATATTTGACCTATAGTAGTTCCTTAGGTTCCATTGTTCCTGACCCTCTAACAATTTTAAAATACCTTTACAAACATACTCTTAGTTTCTAGATCGTTGACCCTATCATTCATATTGCCATGTATGAAGAATTTACCTTCCTTAACCGTCCACGTTTTTGGGGGTACTAGTGGTCTATCATTAGCATAACCTTTCAGATAATCACGTTATCCATTATCACTTTTCTAGACTACGCATGTCTTCAACAAAATATTCAAACATCATAGCTACATGGTCTTACTCTTGTTTCGTTGTATTTAAGTGGCCTCACTATGGCCTTCCTCCCCCACTTGGGGCGAATGTCCCGGATTTCGACACAAGTCTTGAATTTAGCAACTTCAGGGACATATGCCTCATGTCTCTATCCCTCATATATATGTTCTACTATTAGGGAGATTTAAGTTACCATGGTATTAACCTCATAAGTTCTCTGCTCTTATTCAGCCACCCGGGCTTGGTATTCCAATTCCTCATGTCAATATCCTTTAGGAGTGTAATATCACTCCGTACACTTCTGGATTTTTATAAAGTATGTTGTACATGGGTCTTCTCATCATGGGTTCAATTGACTCTCCTTTCATAACTTCTTGTCTCCTAGGAGAGACTTGCACTCTCATTATTAATCTCCTGGTCATGTCTCACATATATCATGTGCTTATATAACCAATTTTCTTTCACACCTTAGGATCATTTACATACTTCTCACACTACCCACATGTGCTATTCAAGCTTACATATCACTTATCAATTCAATGTTTCTTTGGAGGTGATAATCATTTTTAACACTTTTCTCAAATAAATTATGTTCATGGTACAATGTACTTATCTTATATGCCCATACCATTCGCTCAACAAGATACATGTGCCATCTCCTTAATATTCATGCTTTTGCCCATTGGTCATGCCATATGACAACATTACTTGAAATAGACGAAAGAGCGTTTAAACTTACCTTGAATCTCAATGCACAAGTTAGAAGACAATCTTATAGTCAAGCTTTATCACACGATCTGGAGTGTTGAAGAAGGGTAACATTCCTAAATGTCCATGTAGCCTCCAACTTATAGAGGTGGTCGACAATACACCGAGTTTAAAACCTTAGGCTCTGATACCAACTTTGTCATGCCCCAATCTCCGGAGGCGCGACCGGTGCTCAATCTAGTGAACCCAACTGAGCAAGCCTTATCAAATACTTTCTACCCATATCAATATGAATAAGGAAGCCATGCTTTCATTTATTTAGACAATAGGAAAGATAGTAAATTCAACACGGTTAGTTTATTTTATATCACAACCTTAAACCGTAGTTAAGTTTCCAAGATTCCATACAATTACACTTTAGAGAAGCGAGAGCTAGAATTACAACATAGTTCATAGACCTATCCAACACACGTACATGACCCACACATATGTCTACGGAGCGTCTAAGGATGCAAAAGACAAGTATGATAATGCCGACAACAAGGCCCCGACTATACCTTAAAAGTGGATATCTATAGCAAAAAATGTACAACACAACCCCCTTGAAGGAGAAAGAGGCTCACCAAAACTTTGAGAGGAGGATGCTCCGCTACGTGCGATCGGCACTATCTGCTATGGAGCCACCTATATTCATTTAAAAAAATGTAGCACACCCGACAAAAGGGACGTTAGTACCATGGAATAGTACTAGTATGTATAACTAAACACCATCCAGTTAGAAAGAACAACCATACAAGAGTAAAAGAAATCATAAGGACAACAAAGCTTCAAATAAGCATCACATCAATAATATAAGAGGTTCACATAGTTTCTGAAATTTTTGGTTGGGGAATTCCTTTTCGTTGCATCATCATCCACATTACCACCGCTTCCTTGAGCAGAGTCCGATCACGGCCCGATCGGCTAAGCCGCCTTACTAAGACATTGCTCTTATTTCATTCTCACTTTTCAGTTTCAATTATCAATACATTACCACCATGTGTGTATAAGATGGCATCCGATCACGGCCCGATCGGCTAAGCCGTCTTACCAAGACGTTACCCTTTTCCGTTAATCATCTCACTTCAATCTTTGGATTTACATGAATTAGTTTCTAGGAAGTTGGGTCCACAATTACCACATTCCATAACTCACATTTCGCATTATTCCCATTTTCAACATTTATCTTGCCATTTAGGATCATAGGCACATACAAAAGCAATTTAAGTTATAAACATAAAGAGAAATTCATCTAGTTCGGCATATTAATCACAATGTAACCTTGACTTGACATTTAGGCATTTAGCACATAACTCATGTTTTTTCACACATCCTCAATTTACAAAGAATGAAACACTAAACACATGGAGAAGCATCTTCCACATACATTTTCACAACATCAATTTATTTGACATAACAAGTACCACATCGATCGAATTCCGGGCTTACAACATTTGCACGGGCACCATGGAGGCTCAATTTCTAAAAGGAGGGGGGTTTAGCCATACATACCTTGTTTAAGCTTTCCTTAAGTTACTATGACATTCCAAAAATTCTAGCAATCCCAATCTACTTGAGACATAACAAAATTGAACACAAATTAGGAAGGTATTCATGGTTTTAGCTCATTTGAGCATTTTATTAAATACTAGTTGAGCATCTTGATTTCAAATCTCTTTTACAAGATTCCCTTCATTCCCCAACCCAATATTTACTTATTTATGTTCAACAATCTTCCCATAAACCTAATTTGTACATGCATGTATACATAATACTATTACACCCAAGAATCATACCTCAATAACCCATCTCACAATCTCTACAACACCAACACAACCCAGGTTAGGCACCTATGGCTTCCAATCACCATCCCATGAGTTCTAACGTATATATCATACATAAATAATCACCATAGAGTAGTTAGAGATGATAGACATACCTCTTGTAGTAAGAATCTTGAGAATCCCCACTTGTAGTGTTCTTGATCAATTTAGGGATTTGAATGGGAATCTATGGATTTTCAAGATCAATCCTTGTTAATATAAGTGTTTAGGAGTAGTAATCAACTCAAAATACTCCAAAAACATTACCTTGGATCATAGAAGGGAAGTATGGGACGGATTCCCTTCAATAAAGCAAGCCCTAGCTCAAAACAAATGACTTAGAGACTCTCCATACCCGGTCTTGGGGTATTTATAGGGCTGCTAGGTGGGCGACTGCGGTCAAACCGCGCTCGGGAAGTGGTGTCCATGCTCGTGCCGCATTCGGGCCGGGCTCGGAGGCAGAAACTTTCAGTTTTCCCGCGGCCACGCTGCGGACGCGCGTCTGACATGGGTCCGGTAATATGGTCATAACTTTCTGTATACACCTCCAAATGACAAACGGTTTGATGAGTTGGAAACTAGACTCAAAGAGCTTTAATTTGATAGGTTTTTCATCGCACAAAACCTTATATAAATGGATATATGCTTCTCCTTTCATAAGGTCTTATGCATACTCATTTACAACTTTGGTCTATTATAAAATTTTCCAACTTGGCTTATACTTAGGCCTCTCCTTAGACCCCAAATCACTTATAATATGGCTTATATGCTTATTAAAATATCTAATTGATATCCATTATATCATGAATCCTCATTTGCACACAAAATAAAATAATTAGCCTACCTTGGCACCACGAAATCTTAAATTACTTAGCAAAATTTTCTGGGGCTTTACAAAAACTATCATTCAGAACCTAAAGAAAAAATTGAACGATGCCAAGGGAAAATGGAGAGAAATTATACCTGAGGTCCTTTGGGCATATCGAACAACATCGAAGTCCAGTATGTGGGCAACCCCGTTCTCCTTAGTATATGGCTCCAAGGCCTTGATTACGGTCTAAGTCAGGGAACCTAGCACCAGATTTTGACATACGATGGAATCATCACATCACAAAGCTATGAATACTAAGCTCAAACTATTGGATGAGAAACGAGAAGCCGCACTCACTCGGATGGTTGCGTAAAAACAATGAATCGAGAGGTATTATAATCGAAGGGCCAATCTTTGACACCTCAAATTAGGGGACTTAGTCCTGAGAAAAGTCACCCTTAATACTCGAAACCCGAACTAAGGGAAGCTCGGACCAAATTGGGAAGGACCATACCGGGTCCTCGGTATCATCGGAAAGGGATCCTACAAACTTGGCACAATAGAGGGCGAACAATTGCCAAACAATTGGAATATATCACTCCTCAAACGAAATTATTGCTAAGGTATGACTTTCTCCCTTTCCATTTGTATTTGGTACTAACTTATTGCAGGAGTTCGATCAAAGACGTCGAGAAGCTCTTCAACATGAGGACCTTAGGTTTTAAAGCACGTGTTGCACTATTTTTCCCTTAGATCGGTTTTTATCCTAAATAGGTTTTTCCGGCAAGGTTATTAACGAGGCAAAAATTATATGTGCTGCCAGGGGACAATTCAACAGTATTCGAGGCTTCTCTACATTCAACCTTGAATACTGGGGGGCATCATCCTCGGATCATTTATTTTCAAGGGAAAATACTTCGTGTCAAAAAGGGCCTCGATAGGGAAACTTTGTAATGGGCCAAACGTTCGAACGAGCTGTGTCCTTGTAGATTAATCGAGCACCAATAGCAAAACATGTACGCATGTATAAACTATTCAAAGAAGCATTTTTTCTTATCAAATATCTTGTGCCTCAAAGAAAATTTTCTACTATACAGGCTCCATGCTTATGATTTTTGTGAAAAATGGCTCAAGGGCAATACCTCGAACGGTAAATGGCTCAAGAGCCAAGTATAAATATATCTCGAATAGTCGACACCCCTACTCGGGGACTACCATCTAAAATCAGCATGTTCGAATTACCTAAAGACCTCAAAGAGGCACCCCTCAATTTATAGGCCAAGGCTATCATTCTCGGGGACTAACACTTCGAACAAATTTGAAGTATTATTGGGGAATTAAGACCAAGAGTCACACCCATAGGCTACGGCCAAACTAACGCGACTGAGAGACGTCCGAACCCCGTAATAAAAATTGGCCTTAAAATTCTATAAAAACCGGTTAAAAAAGGCTACCCTCGGCAAAATAATCAAAGGGCTTCAATAAAATCAGCCCTCGAAAAACCTTAAGAGGTATCGAATTATTCAAAATCAAACTTATGCTAAGGCACAAAAACTAAAGGGGTTTTGATCAACACTAAACCCTTGAAAAAAAAACAATGGGTACAAAAAATACATGCTAAGGCATAAGAAATTTTTACTAAGTCTTTCAGCCAGAAGGGGAGAGAAAATAACCATCCTTTAGAGGCTATATCGGCCCAATTCAAAAAGCGCAAGGGCTAACACACTTTGAGTTCGAGAACAAGTTCTCACTCGATTTGAACCTAAGGGTTCCACTCTCTCGAATTTGAATAAGAACCTATTCGACTACAGATCGAGGTTCGTTATCATTCAAAACAAACCTAAGGGAACTTTTATTCCAAATTCAAGTTTCACTCGAACCCGACTATAAAAGCAGTATTATTATGGCTTTGATCAAGTCATTCAAAACCAAAGTCTCGAGCATATTATTTAAAGCATAAAAATGTGCTAAAATTTTACAAGGCACAAAACATGATCGAAGACAAAATTTGATGAGGCATTCAAGAGAGAAATTTCTTTATATATATGGACAAAAATATGTACAAGAGACTGACAAGGGCCTTACAAAAAAATTCAAAAAAAAAAGAAGGAAAAAAATTCTAAGTGCCTAATCTTCCCCGGGAGCTTCATCTTCATCTTCTCCGCTCTCGAATCCGCTCAAACTCCTGGAGTCATTATCATTAGAGAGCAAAGTTTCGGCTTCGGCTTCCAGCGGTTTTGCATTCTCAATATTGTCTGTGATGTCAAAGCTACGAGCATGAACCTCCTCGAGAGTCTCCTCTGAGACTGACATTTGGCATGCTCGGAAACGCGGGATAATCGAACCTGAGCGGCATCAGAAATTTCCTTCACTCAAGCGTTAGCGGCTTCAGCATCGGATCGGTAGACAACCATGACTGCCTCCGTGTCGGCCTTAGCTTTTTCCGCTACAGATGTGGCCTTTGCAAACTCAGCAGCCAGCCGAGTCTCGAGCTCTTCAATCTTCTTGGCTCGAGCCAAGCTCTCTTCGATTATGCTTTGAAGTTGATGCTCGATCGAAGATAGTTGGGCCCGAGCGGTATCTTTCTCCGAGGCAAGACGGTCCATGTTCTGTTTCCACCTTAAAGTCTCTGCCTCCTCACGAAGCTGCTCGATTTTCTCGACCTTCTGCTGAACCTGCAAGGTCTAAGTATTAGTCACCAATATCAAATTGATATGTCAAGATCCTGAAAATTTACATTACCTGCTCGATGAGATCGTTCTACCTCTTATGGGTTGTTGCCAATTCAGCTCGGAGGTCCCTAATCTCCTCTTCTTTCTGCACACAGAGGCGTTTGAGGGTGTCTCTCTCCTCCATGAGCCTTTTGAGATCGGACTCACACTGGTTCAACTCGGCTTGGGATTTGGTGAACGCTTCTCGATGAAGCATCACAACCTATGGAGAAATGAAAGAAATCAGACAGAAGGAAATAAAAGTGAACATAATAACGGGGGATGAAATTTACCTGGTTCAGGAGTCGCAGAGCCTCGTAAAAAATGATCGTTGCATCTAGGTCAGAAACATCATCGACCCCCGCAAGGCAGCCACAAAATATGTCTTCCCCTTCGTGGGTCGTTCCCATATCAGTGGTCTCCATAGACCGAGCCTACCGAAATTGCCCTTCAAAAAATGTGGGGTCGGGCAACGAATCATCAATGTTGATTGCCCCAAGTAAGTCACCTGGTGCACTTTCTCCCTTTTGAAGGGCATCGGGACCAAACCCTTCGGGCACACTCGCCGGTTGTTCATCATGGTAGAGGATATCTTCGACCCCCAATGACTCGGGGACTTTGCTCGGACCACCTTTAGAGATCTTCTCGGTCCGAGGATGAGCTTCCTCAACCATCACCGACTCAGTTGCTTTCGAAGCTTCGACGCTTCCCTCTTTCGAGCTACCAGCTCGCAACCAACATCTCCCCCCATCTTCTTCATCTCGTAGTTTTTGGGCTACGGTAGGAGACAAAGCAGCGGAGTCACCCTTCAGCTTGCAAGCCTTACTCTTCTTAGGCTTCGGGGTATCAGAAGGCGAGGCCCTTCTCCTCTTCTTGTCCTTAGCTGGTTTGGGAGTCACCTCTTCCCCAGGCGGGGCCAAACTCATTTCAGCAACATCCTGAGGCCTGCATAAAAAGGAGTAAAGTATAAATAAAAAGAAACATTTCAGAAAAAGGCACCGAAAGCGTAGAGAATAAGCTTACCATGATTCTTGGCCTCTCATCTTCCCCTTGCCAAGTCACGCCAGCAGCACTTGGTATGGGAGGAAGTCAAGGCCAACTTTCGAACCCAGTCTTTGAGGTCGGGGATCGCGTGAGGCATCCAGGCAACCACTGCATAACATATGAAAGCATTACATAAAGCAAAATCGGACTACGAAGACTAATGGGTAATACGTTACTTATGATTGGGGTTCCACTTCTTGGGGAATGACAGTTTCTCCTCTAGGATGAGGTCGCAAGTCCTTACCCGCACGAACCGGCTCATCCAACCCCGGTCCTTGTCCTTATCGACGCTCGCGAACAAGGCCTTCGTTGCTCGGCGTTGGAGCTTGATCAACCCTAAAAAAAGTCGAGATTGATATAACCGCATGAGGTGGCTAAGAGTGAACTCCAACCCCTCGGCCTTGCTAGAAAAGAGCAGAGCATGATCACTATATGCCAGAACGAGGGATGAACCTGGCCGAGGGTGACCTGGTACCTCTTGCAAAATTTGACGACAATTGGGTCAAGAGGACCCAATATTAAGGGGTAAATATAGACACTCAGAAATCCCTCCACATGGGTAGTAATACTCTCTTCGGAAGCGGGGATTTGTACCACAACCTCGGCCCCCCAGTTACAGTCTCTCTTCACAGCCTCGAGATGGCCCGCCGTTATCGAGCAGACGTATCTCAACACATGTTCACATCGGCTAGGGACTGATGGAGGGTTCTCGAATTTGAAGTCGGATTTTAAGACACAAGGGCCAGAAACATACTCGTGAGGGAGAGGTTCCATCAACGTTTTATCACCAGCCGACTAGGAAGAAGAGGAAGAAACTTTCTCCTTTTGTGGGACGGTTTTGTAGGTTTTCGCCATTAATTCAGGTAGAAGGAAGCGAAAAGAGGTGAAATTTGGTATTTTTGGTACTAACTAAGTTGACTCAACGGGTAGTGAAAGAGAAGAGATGGAGAGAATAAGAGGCTTAGAAAACTTGGTGGAGGTGAAAGTAGAATTTTGATTCACCCAAAGAGCCTGTATTTATTGATTTACGGCGACGGTTCGATGGTGTTAGTGGTCGACCGTCCACTGGTAAACATTAATGGTTTGGGGAACTATATCAACGGGACATTTCAGTCACCTCATTCGTTTACATCACGGCGATGACATCATTATCGAGGTCTTCAGAAAATCGAGGCTCAAGTCATTTCTTATCGTTTTACTCTAAGAAATGAGGGGACTATTTGTATACGGTAGAAATCGGGGCTACCCGATCTCATTCTTTGGTCGAGATAGGAATGTCACGTCAAAGAGCTAGGACGTCGAGTCCGACCAAGGTCAACATCGATTGCGGCCAGAAAAAGACAGACTTCGAGTGACATCGGTATAGCTTGATAACGAAAAAGGCAAGATATCCTCGATTGGTCGAGGATCATGGCGTGAATCTCGGAACGGATCAATCTACAGCGGTTAATCAGATGATAATATGGTTTCCTACTATAATTAGAAGTGTACTTTATTTAGGACTCCTCTATTATATAAAAGGGATCTCGTTCATTTGTAAGCATCATCATTATTCACTGATAAGAATATACACATTCATTACTTTCCTGCTGTTTCACTTACTGTTCATCAGAGTTGCTATATCATTTACTATTCTTACTATCCCACCTCGAGACTACCCAAGTCGAGGTCGAGACCTGACTAGAATACTGGTTTGATTTATTTTATTCTCTAATTTATTCATTTATTTTCTTGCTTATCAATTGGTATTGGACGAAATCGCATATCCTTAAAATTATAATATAAGTTTAATTGTTATCCGAATCTGAGGGTAAACAAATACACATATCAAGTCACTATATATCTAGGGGTGGCAAACGGGCGGATCGAAAATGGGTAGTGCAAAACAGATAAAACATCTGACCTGACCCATATTTAATACGAATAGAAAATGAATTAACCAGTGGATAATATATTCATATTATCCGCAGAGGATACCTCAATTTGAGGCTTTGCAAACATAAAAATTAAACCTATTGGTTATTCATTTTTTAAGTGAATAATATGAATTTTATCAATATTTGACCTATTTTTAAAAAATTCATTATCCAACCTATTTTTAAGTAAAATAATATGGATGATAACTATTTTTGTTATCCATTTTCCCCCACTATCACTAATATAAATATTGTTTTTCATTTTGTTGTTCTAATATTTCTATGAACGTTCTTCCTTTTTTTTCCAAATGTCACCATCTAGACAACAAAATATCTTCTAACTTCCTAAGCACTATATAAATCTAGGTAATGTGACACGTACAACTCAACCAAGAAAGGGGGTCACACTGTCACTTTTACCATTTTCATTACTCATCACGGGATCACTCAACATTAGTGGAGGATTAAAAGTAAAGGAAAATATTTAAGTGGTAGTTGACTTTGGAAAAGGAAATTGCTATAAAAAGAATGTTAACAATGATAAAGAATTATGATGTTGAAGCATACCACCACCGCCAATAAAACTCGGACATTATGCACATCACGTGGACATAAAACTTTACGAAAAATCTAAATTCAAAGTGTTAATTGGATGATCACATGAATTGGTTAAGCAATAAGACAATAAAAAGGAGATATGTCACGAAACACTTATATAGATTATTATCCTTTCTCTATAAAGAATATTTAGTATTATTCCATGGAATTTCACTATTTTTAGAAATTTTTTCTTTTCTGAATTTGGACATTTTATTCCGAACTAAAAGTTTAGTATGTCCCTTGTACGTCACAAAGATATGAGACACTGAGACACAAATGGAAGGAAGTGTGAGGATGCGTGTCGCACTTACAAGAGATTGAGAAATGACGAAATAACAAGTTAAATCATCAAATTCGTGATATTGAATAACTTTATATTGTTATGTTCACAAGCAGAATTTCAGAAATTAGAATAATTTTGCACGAAAATGTTTCCTTGTTGCCCTAGACTAACTTCATGCAACAAAGAAGACAAATCACAAATTTAAACTAAATATGTAATATGCAAGTTAAAATAGCGCGGGCTAGCTAGTTTTTGGACTAGTAATTAAAAAATAGCAAGCATTTGCATAGTCATTAAAAAATAGTCACTGACAACATGGAAAGTTCCAACATAATATATTGGAAATAGGAGCACCCGTGTATGAACTTCCAGGATATTATGTTGGAACTCCAGCACACGAAAAGTTCCAACATAATATACTGGAGATAGGAGCATATGTGTATGGACTTCCAGGGGCGGCCTGACAAATTTTGTGGCCTAAAGCCAAACTTCACGGGGGGCCTTAACTTTTTTTTTTATGAAGTCTTTTTTTCAGGTTTTTTTAGATGCAAAGTTATTAATAATGTTCTTATAATCAATTTCTCCTAATAAGTCTTTCTCAATTGACAATATAGCTAATCCATTTAATCTCTTTTGAGACATCGTTGATTTTAGGTAAGATTTTATCAATTTTAATATTGAAAAACTTCTTTCCACTGAAGCAACGGTAATAGTTATCAACATTATTCTATAAACAATATAGGCATTTGGAAAAGAGTCGAATCTTTTTATTTGATTGAGTATATCAATTAAACTTTTATCTTCTAATTGTACTATTTTCCTTAATACTTTTAATTCAGAAAATAAATCTAAATTATCAACATTAGATTGATTATTATGCTTCCAGGAACATTCAAGGCAATTTTTGTTTTCAAATTTCCATCATCTAGCGATCTTGGTTATTTATCGCTAAATAGAAAAACAAAAATATTTTTATATGCTTCGAATTGTTCAAATCTATTTTGAAGTGAAAAAATAGCTTTATCTACTATGTATAAAAAATAATCTACACTAAAAGAATCTTTGAAAGATTTTGAGTTTCCATTATCAACATTCTCATCAAATTGTTTCTTCCTATATATCACATGTTTCTTACGAAATTAGAGTTTGACATTCATTTCAAATGCAATATCCTTAGCAGAAATCATAACAGTTGCAAATCTTTCTTTTATATATTTATTTTTTAAAAAATAAAACCTTTTCACTTCACATAACTTTATATATATAGAGCCTATTAGGTGTAACAAAAAATGGGGCCCCTACATGAGAATATTTTTCTGATTTTGAACAGTATTTTTGTTCAGGTTTATCTTTTAAATGAAAAGTGACTAAAGTTCAATTAATTTTGAAACTGTGACTATTTTTGAATTATCACATGTAAATCTAGCTATTTTTGAATTTCTCCCATACTATAAAATGTTGAGTTTAATATTAATTGTAAAAATTATTAAAACACTACTGTGTATATATCATGCATTTGCCAAATTTAGATAGAAACGAATCAGAAACTACTCCATATATTGCATCGTCAAATGTTTGGGGTAAAGGACCAGATCTTAAGCTGATAGATATATATAAATGTAAAGAGATTTTGGGGCATTTGTATATGTACACCCCAAGTTTTCATAGGTGAGAGTACGTCGTAAGTCATTGATATAAGCTCGGAAATGAGATTATATTTGGAAGAAAATAAAGTAAGTTAATCATGTTACTTTGGAGGTTACAAATATTAAAGATCATGAATAACGAGTACCAAGAGGGTTGGAAATCTTAGAAGCTAAACCAATTGAAGAAAATAAGTTTCGTCAAAAGTCGACAAGTTTGGAATGTTATAACATGTACTTTGGGATGAGACTAGGGTTCTTAACATGATAAGGAGGTTATTCTATGAGTTATTTTAGTCGTATGATATTCATTTTCTACATTTTGAAGGAAAGCAAGTTGTGGAACAAGAGTTGGCAAAGGTCATCACAAGTTACATTCATAAATTTGCTGAAATTTAGGTCAAATGTATCTGAGCATTTCTCCAAATATACTTGGAATCATGGGGTGTTCTACCTATCAAATTAAAGATCTACGAGTATAGTTTCTAACGCATTAAACCGTTCATCAATACAACATTGGAGTGGAGAGATATTCGTATTTTCGCGAGACTACGCAAGCAGCTCCCAATGGGACCCACTTAGGCGGTGGTTGACCTACTTCAATTTATAAACGATTTGGACGCCTATTTTTGCTCATTTTTCAACTAAAATTCATCTCCAAACTTCTCCCAACCCTCCTAAACATATACCACAAGGGTTTGAAGTGATTCCAAAGTGATTACACCATATTTCAACATCAAAACTTATTTCAAGTGAAGAACAACACATCTTTGAGGTTGTGTTGTCATTGAGGATTGTTGTGGGCTGTATTTGGATGAAATTCCAAGTTGGTGCTGCTGTATAAGGTGAGTATAACAGCCTACTAATTGTGCTTAAGCTTGCTTGTATGTTGGTTAAGTTGTTAGGATGATAAACTACAAGATAATACTTGGATTAGCTTAAGTTACTTCTATGGTGTTGTATTGCCATTGAGGGTTGTTGTAAGCTGAATATAACTTGGATTTCGACTTGAAGTTACTGTAGGAGGTATGTGTATTGTGTTCTTGCATGTGCTTAAGGTTATCTTGATATTGATTAAGTTAAATGGATGGAGTAGACATGAACTAGCGAATAAAGTTACTAATTGAAGATAGTTGGAGTTGTGGATTGCTTCCTTTGTTATAAATATATGGTATAAGGATGGAATCATTGATGAATGACTTCATTATCATGTTAATTATACTTTTAAGTTAATGTAAGAAGTCTATAAGGGGTGATATGGGTTATACAGATTCCAATTGGAGCTTGCCGCTCGTCGTGAAGTAGTTGTGACTTGTTGTTGTTATATGGTATCTTGTTATTGACATTTATATGTTGATGGATTTATCTGATTGTTGTTGTTGGTATATGGTATTGGTGGAGGCCCTTGTTACAAGGGAGATGCTGCCCACATTTACGTAAACGAGCTACTAGCTTAAGTTATAGACTTAGCCTTTGCTCAGCACTGATTTTGAATCTCCTTATACTATGATAGATTGAGTTGACTTGTTTGAAGAGTTTCTTGGAAGGGATTAAGGACTCAACGGGTTTAAGGTATGTTAAGGAACTTTCTTCTTTCTTTTGGCATGATCTAAAATGAAATGAACATAAACTATACGCTATTTTATAATGAATCTACTCCTAGCAACTAAGGTTGTTCATGTTGTTCTTTCCGTACAAAGTTATTCTAAGAAAGTATGTATGATCCTTGAGTCCTAGTGAAATTCATATTGATGGTTTGATGTCCATAATGTTAATCGAAGGTGCAACGACCTTACGTCACTCCGAAAGGTTTAGAACGTGATAACATGAGTTGAACATGCATTATATGTATATCTATTTTACTCCACCGAGCTGCGCTATAGTCGACCGGGTACGTCACCTATTGTGGAACTACTGATAAGTTGGGTTTTACTGAGCTTCACGTGGCTAGGTACAATTCTACCGAGCCTTATGATGGCCGGGTATATTTTTACCGAGTCCTCTTTGAGGCCGGGTACGATATGATGATGATGATGCCCACAGAGGCAAATGTTTTTAAAAAGTTCATGTATATATATGTATTATGCATTTCATATCAGGAGCCCCCATAGGCACTCAGATGTTACAGGTTGTATCTCATCTATCTCTCTTTACATTACTGTTCTTGTTTATGCTTTCCTGCCTTACATACTTGGTACTTTATTCGTACTGACGTCCCTTTTGCCTGGGGATGCTGCGTTTCATGCCCGCAGGTCTCGATTGAGAGGTTGACAGTCCTCCTAGTAGGCTATCAGCTCAGCGAAGGTGTTAGTGCCCTCCACTTGCTCCGGAGTTGCCTATTTGGTCAGTATGCTTTGGATATGTATTGATTGGTATGGCGGGGCCCTGTCCCGACCTTTATGATTTTATGTACTCTTAGAGGATTGTAGACAGATGTCAGGTGTATGGATACTTGTATGGACTTGTCGGCCTATGTTTTGAGTTTACAAATGGTCATGTCGGCCTTATAGGCTCGTATATCACATATATAAGTTTGTATATCATGTTGGGTCTTCATATGTTGAGTATTCCCTTATATTTTATTCTTGTTATCTCGTGACGGGTTTTCTGGCTCATTTACTCATGATAGTATGATAAGAAATATATGTTACGTTGGTACTCGGTTGAGTAAGGCACCGGGTGCTCGTCGCGGTCCTTTGGTTTGGGTCATGACAGAAGTGATATCAGAGCAGTTCTATCCTAGGGAGTCTACAAGCCGTGTCTAGTAGAGTCTTGTTTATGGGTGTATTATGCACCACACTTATAAGCAGGAGGCTACAGGGCATTTAGGTCTGTCACTCTTTCTTCTTACTCTAAATCGTGTAGTAGAGCTCAGTTGTAAGAATTCAAAATCCTAAATTCGACTTTAGTCGTAATACAACGATACCTATATCCACAAAGACAATTGGTAAGAGATTGCATGTGGATGTGGAAGAGTTGAGTCAGAGGAACTCGATTTCACATCATGCTTATGATGAGTAAATGTGAGGTCTTCAACAGATCATGTGTGTACTAAGATGTGTATGCTTCTTAATAAGGAGTCTTAAGGCAAGGATATCTATTCACGAATATGGTGAAAATCTATGAGGGATTCAGAAGCTAGATACAAGTTTCAACAAGTAAAAGAAGTAAGGTGAAGAGGGGTATGAGGCACCCAGATAATGAAGAATATCAATATTTTCAAATTAGGCAGAGAAATATAAGCATTTTAGTACCTTCATCAATGACAGAGGTAAGTACAATTGGCCACACCCATCTCAGTTATGTACTATGGGAGCTAACAGATATTATTTAAGAGAAAGATGGGATATCAGGATCCAGTTGGAGTTAGAGTAACCCAAAAATTATGGATATGTTGTTATCATTAACTAATGTTTCCGAAAGATGGTGCAAATGTGGTAATAGATATCCTTCTAAGACACCCAGATGGTGAACTCTAGAGTAGTACAATCAGATACGAATACTGGAATATTCAGAAATTTCAAAAGATAGGCAGTGGGATCCTAGAAGGGACAAATATTTACTTTAGTATGACTCTAGCCCCAAGTAAAAAAAAGAATGTTAGGCATTCCAAAGAGCCAGTGAGATGAAGCTAGGGGAGCTTATAGGGAAAGAACTTTTTGTTGAAGTTTTCAGAATAAAGTGATAGACAAAAAAAATATTATCCGGAGAATAAGAAGAAAGTAAATGAAGCATCATGAGTAAGATGTGATATATGGGTGATAACAGTAAATCAAAATATGACACGATGACAGAGTCTATAGTCAAGTGAAGGAAAATACAAGAGGTGACAAGCCTTGAGGCAATAAAAGAGTATAAGCCATAAAGTCATATCCTTACTTCGAGAAATGAGTTGGTGACTTCAACGTGATTACCAGGAGGAAAGGTTAGATCCCAGAGTAATAAAAATCAGTATGGACCGGTGAACAAGATAAAACTGAACATGAATTAGGGACCGGAGGATTTGATAATGGTCGACATCGTGAGAATTTCAAAGATCGTGCTCCAACAATAATAGAATAGACTATACAAATAACCTTTAAAGTCCATTTAGGAAGTAGCTTACCTAAAGCAAACACTTTGAGCAGAGTTAATCTTAAGGGACTAAGTGTGCCAGTTACAGTAGGTGTCACCTTCGTGCGTAAAAAATTTAGTTATTCCTGGTACAGAAGGTTACCATAAGGCGATTAAGGTTCATGGATAATGTGAAAAGACGCCAAAGATGAAGAGGTAAAACAACTATAGGTAGATCGGCGTAGTACTAAATCTTAGTACTCCCCTAAAGGGGGGAATATGGTGTGATATGGTATTAAGTCGGAGTTAAGTGGTTCAGTTAACTATGGAATGGTAAAGGAAGAATGCGGTAAAAAGGAGAAAGGGATGATGTTTCATTTATTCAGTTCCTGCAGATATGTTGCGACTCCTGAATATTATACAAGCACGACACCGGGGAGAGGCAGTAAAAGTTTTCGGCCAGGATGTTATTGATAAATAAGTGTGAATGGACACTTGATACATTAGGAGCTAGTGGCGAGAGATAAGTTAAGACAAAGGATATATCCCAAGAGGGATTATGCAGAATATATATATATATATATATGAGATGGACAAAGGATATATCCCAAGAGGGATTATGCAGAATATATATATATATATAGAGATAAGTTAAGACAAAGGATATATCCCAAGAGGGATTATGCAGAATATATATATATATATATATATATGAGAATGGACCAACGAGTAATTAGTAGTTGATTCAGGAAGAGCCCAGTTATGGCTAGACAAGAGGTCACAGATAAATCAATAGATCATGCAAGATAAATGTAGTGAACCGCAGCATAGTGAATTCAGTCTCGCAGATACGAGATCGCAATCATTTGAAAAAAATTTCAGATAGGAGTTGAGAAAGTTAAAGGTACCGTTTTTAAGGTTCAAAATAAGAGAGAGTGCCACTAAGGAGACAATAAAAATTTGAGCTTAGAAGTAACTCTACGAGCACAAAGGCATAAATTTATGTAACTAAGTATTATTATAGGCGAGTAAGAATAACGAAAATTACCTTCGGGTGTACGATATATCAAGCTCGCAACTTGACAAGACCCAGAAGGTCTCCCTAAGTACTACAATGAAAGACTAGCTGAGGAAATAAGGAAGAAGGTTTCCACCTAAGCATAGCGAGCTAAAGAGTAAATAATCCTGTAACAACAGGCTCACTACAATATTGTATACACTCCATAAGAAAGTGGCACCTATCATGGCTCATGAATGGTAAAAAAAAGCCATCAAAGGTGATGTTTGAGATCATATGAGGTACAGAAAATTATAGTATTCCTGGGCAAAAAGACAAGCCAAGTATTAATGCAACAAGTGATAGAACGACCAGCAAAAGTAATTGCTTACATTTAAGGACAACTGAGAAGGCACGAAAGGAAATTTATGGTGCTAGCAAGTTAAAGGAAGGTTGTGAGTAGTATAAATAGATCAGTGTAGGTCCTATGGTAAAGTATTGTAGAGCAACAAGGTTTTAGGTAGATAGGAGTAAGGATATGAAAAGGTGAATGAGAAGGTGACGAGAATATGTATGTCCTCGGGATTAAACCCATCAAAACAAGAGAGCTAATGATTTCCATATGTAATAAAAAGCTCGGTACAACCTGAATGAACACAGAGGAGTCTGAGATTAGGTGCATTTAGAAGAGATGGAATGCTGCCCTGGTAGTAGAATAAGGGTGTAATTGTGATAGATAAGAGGATGATGCTTAGGTCTTTGATTGAGTAACGATTTAACGAGAAAGGGATTTCATTAATTGCACGGGATTAGAATACCCCCATAAGATGAATCGTGTTGGGATGCAATGAAATACAGTTATTGAAGTATAGTATTATCCCTGGGTGGATCAGGAAAATCACTTCAGATGTTCCCCGATAAGATGTGAGCCCTAGTGACAGTGTATTATGTAAGAGGTTGCAATTTATCAGTGATAGATTATAGATCAACATTAAGGTGAATAAACAATAGATGGGTACAAGTTCCAAAGTACGAGATGAGATTTGTTTGTTATTCTTAAGATGAATAATAATGAGGAAGCACTAAAGGACTTAGATTTATACATATAGGATAAGTAGCGAGAGAGTAACCTAGAGTTGGGTAGCAAACCTCAGTAATAATAAACCGAAGTAAGTTTTATGGTATAGTATAACCTACCTAGATGTAGTAAATCCATAAGAATAGATATACAAGGCTATGAAACAAAAGATAGAAATAGTCTTAAGTTCGATAAAGTACCAAGCTAAAGACATCAGTACACCTATAGATGCCTAGAGGGACAACTTGTCATAATTCTGTATATGTTCATAAAGTGAGGCTTAGAGATTGGCTAAAAGATGGAGGAAAAAGAGAAGACAAGTCGCTAGGCGCTCATACAAAGACACAGTCATAAATACTGCATGACATAAGGTAGCAAATGTTACGATGTTGCAAGAATTCCGACCACATGTCATGGCATGACAAAGAGGCCTAAAAGGGGGAAATGCCCAAACGTTTGGGTTTATACACAAAACAGTTGCTTAGATGGAAAGATGAGCATTAAAGTATTCGTAAAAGCCATAGTTTATGAAACTGATAAGCGCATCAGTCAACATTCGAGGACGAATGTTCCAAAGGGGGAATGATGTTACACCCCAAGTTTTCATACGTGAGAGTACGTCATAAGTCATTGATGTAAGCTCGGAAATGAGATTATATTTGGAAGAAAATAAAGTAAGTTAATCATGTTACCTTGGAGGTTATAAATATTTAAGATCATGAATAACGAGTACCAAGAGGGTTTAAAATCTTAGAAGCTAGTCGTATGATATTCATTTTCTACATTTTGAAGGAAAGCAAGTTGTGGAACAAGAGTTGGCAAAGGTTATCACAAGTTACATTCATAAATTTGCTGAAATTTAGGTCAAATGTATCTGAGCATTTCTCCAAATATACTTGGAATCATGGGGTGTTCTACCTACCAAATTGAAGATATACGAGTCTAGTCTCTAACACATTAAACCGTTTGTCAATAAGATATCGGAGTAGAGAGATATTCGCATTTTCGCGAGACCGCGCAAGCAGCTCCTAATGGGACCCACTTAGGCGGTGGTTGACCTACTTCAATTTATAAACGATTTGGACGCCTATTTTTGCTCATTTTTCAACTAAAGTTCGTCTCCAAACTTCTCCTAACCCTCCTAAACATATACCACAAGGGTTTGAAGTGATTCCAAAGTGATTACACCATATTTCAACATCAAAACTTAGTTCTAGTGAAGAACAATACCTCTTTGAGGTTGTGTTGTCATTGAGGATTGTTGTGGGCTGTATTTGGATGAAATTCCAAGTTGTTGATGCTGTCTAAGGTGAGTATAACAGCCTACTAATTGTGCTTAATCTTTCTTGTATGTTGGTTAAGTTGTTAGGATGATAAACTACAAGATAATACTTGGATTAGCTTAAGTCAATTCTATGGTGTTGTATTGCCATTAAGGGTTGTTGTAAGCTGAATATAACTTGGATTTCGACTTGAAGTTACTGCAGGAGGTATGTGTATTGTGTTCTTGCATGTGCTTAAGGTTATCTTGATATTGATTAAGTTAAATGGATGGAGTAGACATGAAGTAGCGAATAAAGTTACTAATTGAAGATAGTTGGAGTTGTAGATTGCTTCCTTTGTTATAAATATATGGTATAAGAATGGAATCATTGATGAATGACTTAATTATCATGTTAATGATACTTTTAAGTTAATTTAAGAAGTCTATAAGGAGTGATATGGGTTATACAGATTCCAATTGGAGCTTGCCGCTCGTCGTGAAGTAGTTGTGACTTGTTGTTGTTATATGGTATCTTGTTATTGACATTTATATGTTGATGGATTTATCTGATTGTTGTTGTTGGTATATGGTATTGGTGGAGGCCCTTGTTACAAGGGAGATGCTGCCCACATTTACGTAAACAAGCTACTAGCTTAAGTTATAGACTTAGCCTTTGCTCAGCACTGATTTTGAATCTCCTTATACTATGATAGATTGAGTTGACTTGTTTGAAGAGTTTCTTGGAAGGGATTAAGGACTCAACGAGTTTTAGGTATGTTAAGGCACTTTCTTCTTTCTTTTGGCATGATCTAAAATGAAATAAACATAAACGATACGCTATTTCATAATGAATCTACTCCTAGCAACTAAGGTTGTTCATGTTGTTATTTCCGTACAAAGTTATTCTAAGAAAGTATGTATGATCCTTGAGTCCTAGTGAAATTCATATTGATGGTATGATGTCAATAATGTTAGGTGCAACGACCTTACGTCACTCCGAAAGGTTTAGAACGTGATTCCATGAGTCGAGCATGCATTATATATATGTATCTATTTTACTCTACCGAGCCGCGCTATAGTCGACCGGGTATGACACCTATTGTGCAACCACTGATCAGTTGGGTTTTACCGAGCTCCACGTGGCCGGGTACGATTCTACCGAGCCTTACGATGGTCGGGTATGTTTTTACCGAGTACGATATGATGATGATGATGCCCACAGAGGCGAATGTTTTTAAAAAGTTTATGTATATATGTGTATTATGCATTTCATATCAGGAGCCCCCAGAGGCACTCAGATGTTACAGGTTGCATCTCATCTATCTCTCTTTACATTACTATTCTTGTTTATGCTTTCCTGCCTTACATACTCGGTACTTTATTCGTACTAACGTCCATTTTGCCTGGGGACGCTGCGTTTCATGCCCGCAGGTCCCGATTGATAGGTTGACAGTCCTCCTAGTAGGCTATCAGCTCAGTGAAGGTGTTAGTGCACTCCACTTGCTCCGGAGTTGCCTATTTTGTCAGTATGCTTTGGATATGTATTGATTGGTATGGCGGGGCCCTATCCCGACCTTTATGATTTTATGTACTCTTAGAGGTTTGTAGACAGATGTCAGGTGTATGGATACTTGTATGGCCTTGTCGGACTATGTTTTGAGTTTACAAATGGTCATGTCGGCCTTATAGGCCCGTATGTCACATATATAAGTTTGTATATCATGTTGGGTCTTCATATGTTGAGTATTCCCTTATATTTTATTCTTGTTATCTCATGACGGGTTTTCTGGCTCATTTACTCATGATAGTATGATAAGAAAGATATGTTACGTTGGTACTCGGTTGAGTAAGGCACCGGGTGCCCGTCGCAGCCCTCCGATTTGGGTCGTGACAGTATCTATACCCGCTTTTTGTGTCACATTTTAACTTGTTCCCGCTTTGCAAAAAAAATTGCAAGCGTACCCGCTTTTTTCGCATAACTTCAGCACACGGGGCTGAAGTAGCAAAGGCAATCACGCAAAACTTTAGTATTCTAGTAGCCGGGCCTGAAGTTCAGCTCTAGAGCTGAAGTTTTTGTTTTGTAACTGGAGAACTTTAGCTTGTGTTGTAACTGGGAAACTTCAGCTCTTTTTGTGTTGTAACTGGGAAACTTCAGCTCTAGAGCTGAAGTTTTTATCTTTGTAACTGGCGAGCTTCAGCTCTAGAGCTGAAGTTTTTGTTAATTTGTTGTATTTGTCAATTATAATTTTCTAGCTGTATTTGTGTTGTTTTGCCTTAGTTGTAGCTAGTGGCTATTAGCTGAAGTGGACTAGAATGAGCAAGTTATGTGTTTAAGAAAGCCACAAGATGCTCAATATATGTCCTCTGAGACAAAAGAAGGAATAACGGTGCCCAAACAAACAAAAATAAATAGAGAGGCGTATGATATATATTACACAAAAATCATACCAAGAAATATATATATTTCCAAAGGGCACACAAATAATTGGCCTTACAAAAACGCTTTCCAACAGTGAGCAATCCAAAACAAACCGTACTGGTAACTTAAACTTTTTCCTAAGACTAATTTGCTGTAAATTTGGAGCAGAAGTACAACTGTCGAACTGATCAATTAAAAAAAATTTACCTTATAACTAAAGCAGTGTTGCTTCTGAAGACAAATACCAATTTGTTTTGTAATTTGAAGAAGAAAACAAAGGAAGAGAAGGAGGAGGAGAAAGAGGGCTGAAATTATTTAAAGAGTGAGTGCAAGTTAAAAAAATTTAAAAAATGGGTATAGGTTAAATGGGGCAACCAAATAGAACGCTTCGTGCAATTTTTACAAAGATTTTGTTGAAACATTCATGGGCACTGCAATCTCACGTGTGATTAAATTGTTATGACGGTAGCCAGCACGTCCACGTGTGAACTCGTAGAAATCATGACCATTGGGCCACGAGGTTTGGGCCATTGGAATAATGGAACAAGAGTCTCTTGATGTTAATTAACTCTTTGAAGAATTAATCGCTTGAACTAAAATTAGTCGATAGAGATATAATATAAATATAATTTTATGTATAATATTTATATAATTATACATAATCAGCACATAATTTATATATACCAGTTAGAAAAGGTAAATAATAAATTTATTCGGTTATTTATGTAAAGATTCCTAACTCTTTACAGGTCTGGGTAGAATTCGGTAATATTGGCTTCGACTCGGTATTTGTATTAAGAAATTTACTGAATAATATAAATAAGAGAAACTTCCAGAAACTACTATATTTTAGTGGTTATTAGCTAGTTGTAGCTACCATTTACTATATTACTTCTTATAGTTATGTTTTCAGATTTCTTTTAGAGTGTATTCGATATATTTAAGCTATTGTATTCATGAATACACTAGCATTTCTCGGCGTGAAACAGAGGATTACAACTAGATAAATTATTGTATTCGACTCTATTCACGACGTGAAACAAGGGATTACAGCTAGACAGATTATTGTATTCGACTGTATTCACGATATGTATTTGTGAATACAGTAACGTAAATAGCCGCAATTCATGGTATATTTAGTTGTTTTTAAACAGAAAGTAAATCAATTAACACAATAGACTCCTAGTATAACTCAGCAAACACAATTATAAATCTGAATACATAAAATACACAAATTATATTAATTAAAAAAATATATAAATACATTGATGGAATATATGAGACAATTAATACAATGAAATACATAGAATACAGCGAGATACATTGAAATACAATAAAAAAAGAAGACAATGAATACAATGAAATACATAGAATACAACGAGATACATTGAAATACAACGAACAAAAGGTAACAGACTCTTCAAGTTGCTCAGCCCCAAACTCCGTCGTCTTTGTTCAAGAATAACCATAATGTCGTCTCGTCGATAACAGATTTCGAACCTCCATTGTCAGCCCCAATTTACTCTATGTCAGATTTCGATACGAAACATAAGACATTGATTTCTAAACAGACTCTTCAACCACTAAATCTTCATCTTGATCTTGGCTCTTGACATAGAAAATCACGGCTTCATCTAAGTCTTGACAGAAAGAAAAGTTGGGGAAAAGAATAAAACGAAAGAAAGAAAGAAAAAGACAAAATGGAATATCTCAAAGAAAAGAGGAATGGGACGTTTGGGCGGTGCAACTATTTGAGATTGGGGGAAAATGGGAAATAGCGATGAACTTTTTGGTGCTTTTTCGATTTCTTCCATGACGGATTCTGTTTCAAACTTTCAATCTTCTGCTGTGTGAGAATTGGCGTTGAGAGAGAGAGAGAGGGTGAAGAAAAATCTAAAGGAATGAGAGAGAAAAATAATACAAAGCGTATTTTATGGCTTAAGGGTAGGAGGTGACCATAAATAGATATTTTGCTATAAAAATCAAAAAGTAGCTATGGAGTATAATTTTTTAAAAGGGTATTTATTTAAAATAAATAAGGTATCAATCTTTGCTATATGAGGTAAAAATTCCTATAAAAAATTTATTCAAAATTAAGTAACCTGACTTCTCTAAAATCTAGAACACAAAACTCAAAATTCTAACGCTGAACGTGTGTTATTACGTGCGGATCGACTACAAGTACACATGATATGTGTTTTATTTGCACCCATTCAGACGAAAAAGGGGCCAAATTCCGTTGCATACCTTAAATTTTCAGGTCAGGTGTTCATTAGCTAATTCTTTCAGATGTAATACTCTATATCAGAGTTATTAGTATTAATCAATTTGTTCCTATCTAACAAAACCTTATTGGATTTAGGCAGCAGGAGAAAGATCTCTGATTCCTCAGCCAAAAAGACATTCTACGTCCCAATATGTAAATAAGTGAGTTTTAAAATGTCACATAGTATGCGCGTTTTAAGCATCCTTTCACTACAAATAAATGAAATATTAGTAGAAAAGTAGAGCCTCTAAAATGTAGATTTGCACAATGATTTCTTTGGCTCATTTACAACTGTTGATTTTGAAAATCATATATTTACAAGATTACATTATTAGACAAGTAGCAGTTGTCAATAATCCAGCTTTTGGCACATTAGAATACCTCTGCGATTTCACCATTCTGTTGATTATTTGATCTTTGATCAATTACAGGGCTGCTAACTTTACAGAATTTAATACCTAATATTGAATAGCACTGAGTCAAAGCCAGAGAAACCCATCTAGAAACCATAGCTGCATTACTTGCAATTATAGAGCTCAAAATTAGCCAGTGCCTTTTGACTAAACGAGCAATTGAGATCAAAAGTACAATTCCACAAATAACACCTGAAATCAGTAATGGGCCTGAAAACAACTCGGGTCCTAATCCAGGATCCTGTTCCTTAGCTGATGAAGAAGAGCAATTTGAAGAAATAAGCATTTGTTCTTCTAGTTGATTTATTTCTCCACTCTGTGAAACTTTAAGAACAGCTTCTGAGATATCAACTGCTAAAGGAGAACCCTTCGGAAAAACCTGATAGATTAATATAAGATCAGAAATCATAAATAAACTAGCTTAAGAATTTAATAGGCCGAAATAAGGGCTCAAATTCACCTATGGCCACCGGACAGTAAAGTTGCTAAACTATTTTTGTCACATTAAAAGAACTGAAATTTATTCATTATAATGGTGAAGTCACACTAGTTTAAGATAATATTATAGGCCAAATAAAGGATCAAATTCACCAATGGCCACATAACAGTAGAGTAACTAAACTATTTTTGTCACGTTAAAAGAAATGATATTTACCTACCGAAGTATATTAATAATAAATCACTAAACCCCACTATAAACCACTATAGTTATAGCAATAAAGTTCAGTGACTTTGGTGTTATAATGAGTAATGTTCATTTGCTCTAATGTGACAAATAACACAGTGATTATACTATTATATTGGGTAAAATTCCAACTTTAATGTGAAAGAGTTGTGTGCTTTCATTATAGTAGTGAAGTCAGTAAATATTACCATTATAGTTATAGTAGTAAATTTCAGTGACTTCGGCATTATATTGACTGATGTTCATTTACTCTAATGTGACAAATAACTTAGTGACTATATTGTTATAGTGGTAAAATTCCGACTTTAATGTAAAATAGTTTTGTGCCTTCACTGTTATAGTGGATAAAGTTTGATGCACAGGCGTGAAATTAATACGCTAAAAATGGAGATAAACAGATTGAAAAGCTAAGAAGGTGAAATGCTGAACTTACAAAACCAAATCCACCAAGTTTAAAGACAGGACCAGACTTGGTGTAACCTTTGCAGTATTTTGAAAGGAAAACTTTGGCATGTGGAGCTACAAAGAAAGCAGCAGAAATTTCTCCCTTTTTAAAAGCTTCAGGATAGTCACTGATTGAACTGATTTTCTTGATATTCTCTGGCTTGAAACGCAAATTCACCAGATAACGAACAATAAATGAATTGCCATTGCAACCAACTGCAGCATTGGTCCTTATAAGATAATCAACATCTAGTATAGAAGGTTCCAGCCTAGGAACTGTCATTATAGAAGAAAGAACTGCTGTAAAGCAAGCTGTGATAACCACAACTACACATAACCATGTTGTTAGCACAAGTCGAGATAGATTGCTTCTGATCGATTCTCCTGCAATGAGTCCCACAATTGAAGTTTTAAGCCTTTAAATTTGACCAAAGTACTTGATAGCTTTAAGTTTAAGTTTCAATGATGACAATATCATCTTATGTTATAATTTCAGGACAAACAAAAAGGAAAGAATGAAGATGCTTAGCAAGATTGCTACTGGATTCAAAATAAGGGAAGAATAAAGAATCAGTTACTGCATTAATGATCAATCAAGAAGCAGATTGACTCGTCCTCAATCAAGTAAAGAATGAAGATTCAGTTACAGCATTAATGATCAATCAAGAAGCAAATTGACTCAATCAAGGGAATTCAGATTACCAATCATGGTCACTCCAATTTCGAAGACCACGCTTACAAATTAATCTCTCCTTAAATTCAGTTGTGACAAGGAATGTCACATTCGAATCTGGGCCAGTCAAAGAGCAAGATTCAAAGATGCACCTCTTGGGTCAAATCTCTTAATTAAAGATCTTGTGCCTCCAATTTCGAAAAGGACTCAATGACTCTTTTCTCTTGTATAAGAGGCTGCTCTCTCAAGAAGAAGATCATGCAACTACAAAAAGTGTATTCCAAATCTGTCTACTTCTTAGTTCAAACACTGTAATTCTGAGTTATCAGTGTCTCAAAAGATAGAGAGATCTAAAGTACAAAAAAAAGTTGTGCCAACTGATTAGAACTCAAGTGCTTATTTTGTACGTTGGTGGTAAACACAAAAACCATCAATTTTGTAACTTTATTCAAAGATCTTAAGGGAACCCTTGTAAGTAACACAACGGTACCGAGCCAGCATAAATTGTATGTGTCTTACTATTCCTCTTTACTGCTTTTACTCTTTCTGCCTCGTGGTTAGTCAACTAATACTTATATTAGTAGACCAAATTTTAATTAGGCAACAATTCAACCCCCTTGTACTTTCTATACTGATAATAGCTACCTCTGAATCATACATAATATAAATAAGTTTACTCTCCGTCATACTTTGGAACCATCGTATTATTGCTGTTAACAAATCATCTTGTACTTGTTGGTCCAAGTTTATCCCTCTGGTTTTGACTATGGTGTAAAATCATCTTCCGTTATACTTCAGGTTGGTGTTCCGAAAGGGTCAAGATCAAATACGAGATAATTTACCAACAACAAGAATCCTTAAAGTACAAAAGGTAATTTTAAGAAATTTCCTATAGTAGAGGAGTAGATTTTTGATTATTTTACCCGAGATATATAATGTTGTGTATTGAAGAATTAACTTAAATAGCCGCCCACCCAACCGCTTATACTATAATCACCGATAAATATATAATATATGTGTAATTCATTATATAACATAGGTATAGTATAATTAATGTATATTGGCTAGAGACAGTAAATAATGTATCTGACTTTGTGAAACTTAGGGCAAAGATCACATGTGAAACTTACTTTGTGAAAAAGAGAGGACAGTGACTGAAAACCAAAGCATGGATCCAATAAGCTGAGGGAAAGAACCACTGAAGTCAGGGTTGTTATTTACGTATTCATTTAACCAGATGACAACTCCAGTGGACATGCTCATCACTGCCAGCAGAATCCATAACTTCAACTTGAATGCCTTTATAACAATAAAACGAGGCTTTTTGAGTATTGGTCTTTCAGTCACAATCATGACCAGTCCAGAGTCAATATAGGGTTGTGAAAATTCTGCATACTCATAGCGATCAGCCATTATTTCTGTATCACCTACTGCTGCATCCAGATTCTATTTCATGAACTGGTAAGTATTTGCAGATGTTAAAACACAAATTCACTAGCAACAATGAGCTCCAAGAAGCAGACTTTACTGTTTAAAAAGGGGCAGCCCGGTGCACTAAGCTCCTGCTATGCGCGAGGTCTGAGTGAGTACCGGACCACAAAGGTCTATTGTACACAGTCTTACCTTGCATTTCTACAAGAGGCTGTTTTCACGGCTCGAACCCGTGGCCTTTTAGTCATGGCAGCTGACTTTACTGTTTGATGATGAAAAATTTAAGAGTTCTATTATACGACTGGGTCCATTTAACCATTGTTATTAGCAAATGGTCTCGTATTTATTCATGACCTTAACATATCTCCTTGAAGTATTACGGATGGTAATTTTAAACCATAATCAAAGTAGATGGTTTAAATTTCGACCATTTTCCATTGGAGTATGTTTACACGTGGAGATCACACAGCTCATGCTGGAGCTCCGTTAAAATCAAGAACAAATGAGACAATTTGCAAACGACAAGAATATGAGTGATACAAAAGTATAACGAAGAGTAAAGTTAAGATAATTCATATAGTGGATAAGTTGAAGAGACATATATATAACATACCTTATTAGAAACTCCTACAACCATTTCATCATAAGTACCATAAAAGGGAACAAGCACATAGGGCAAATAGTAAGGAAGTTGTCTCACAACTGCTTCAAAAACATGAACTGAAAATCCACCAATTATAGTCTCATTCCTTTCTTGATTAAAATTCACTGTCACAAACTGATTAAATGCACCCTTTGCTGGTACTCCAATCTTGAGTGGTTTTTCTAGGCCACCTATAGTCCACCCCTTTGGAACTTTTTGCTGACCACCTGGCCACAAAATTGACTCCAAATCCCCTCCTAAACCATTGCCAATTTTCAACTTCATCCCATTGTATTCAACAAGGTCATTAAAAAAACCAAACTCTGGTGACCAAAATGACACTTCTCTATAGCTTTTGCCAATCACATTAATGATCTTAAATATTGGCTTTTGGAAAATTACACCATTCTTGAAACTAACTTTCCCACTTAAACCTTCAAAATCACTGGACAAAATGGTTTTCACCAGTTCACTTGAATTGTTTTTTGTTAACTTTTGCATTGCCTTAGCAGTTGCCCAAGTTGCATCATAAGCCTTAAGTGCATAAAAACTAGGACTTGGGTTTCCTTCTTCTTCTTCAGGATATTCTGATCTGTACTTTCTCCTGAATTTGGCATTAAACTGTTTAAAAGACTCACTTTTGTCGTCAACGTTCGACTTAAATCCAATTACACCTTGCATATTCAGTAAAACAGAAGGTTCAACAGAGTCAAAAAAACTTGCCATATTGTCTGAAATAATCCATACATAATCTTTACCCATCATTCCCATTTCTGTTGCCATTTCAAAAAGAACCAAACCGAAGTCTAAAGAACACTGTACCACCACAAAAACTTTTACATTCTTGGTTTTTAACTTCTCCAGCTCTTCTTTAGTGAATGATTTTGAATTTGAAAGAGAGAGTAAAGGAGGAAAAGCCAAGTGATATTCAACAGTAGAGCCAACAACTTTAAGGGAATCTGAGAAGTGAGTGATAAGTCCAGAATCCATATTGGAGAAGCTGTTAGTACTTTCATATAAAGCTATCACTTTTCGCCATTTGAAATGGCCAATTAAGGCAGCAATGCATTGCATTTGGGACTTAACATCGTCACTGATTTGGACAAGTGATGAAGGTGGATCTTTCGGTGAAACTAGTTGAGGAGAATATGTGGCTGTTGGACTTAAAGAAATAATGGGGATGCCTTTGTAGGATTCATCAAATTCAGAAAATAGAACAGCTTCTTGTTGTGTCAATGGTCCAAGAATTGCATGCACTTGCTTCTTGTTGACAAGATAGGTTGCTGCAAAATTTTTAAGGTTAGTTCACAAAAGCTGCATTCAGGGGTGGATGTAGTGTGTTGACGACCATTTAATTCAAACCATAACTTTCGACATGGAGTACAAATTTAAACGTAAAAATTTATTAAAATTATAAAATACTCCCTCTGTTTCAATTTATATGAACTCATTTGACTGGGGACTGAGTTTAAGAAAAGAGAGCTTTTGAACTTGTGGTGTAAAATGAGACACATATATTTTGTGTGACTATAAATCATTGAATAAAATTAAATTGTTTCCAAATAAGAAAATAGGTCATTCTTTTTGGCACACACTAAAAAGGAAATAGGTTCACATAAATTAAAATGAAGGGAGCAGTAGATATGAACATATAACTTTAAAAAGATAATGGTTTCAATGATCCTGGATCCGCCTCTGACAGCATTGGAAGTACGCGCCTCCGTCTAGAGGGGAGTAAAAAACTTAGAGTTATTGGATCTAGAATGATCACAATTTATTTTTGTGTGTAAATAAGTTGGCTAAGAAAGAGGCAAAGCTAGCAGTTACGGCGACCAAGACTGCAACTTTTAGTCGTTTGTATGAGGAACTCGAGCCTCGAGGTGGGGATAAGAGGTTGTTCATGTTAGCCAAGGCGCGAAAAAGAAAGCCGCGTGACTTGGACCAAGTGAAGCGCATCAAGGACGAAGAAGGTAAAGTTTTGTTGGATGAGAGGCTTATCCGTCGGAGATGGCAGACCTACTTTCATAGTCTCTTGAACGAGGAGGGATGTAGGAACATTGTACTGGGTGATTTGGAACTCTTCGGGAGTCGTTGTGACTTTGAGTATTGTAGGCGGATTCGAGTTGATGAAGTTGAGGGGGCTCTGCGTAAGATGAGCAGGGGCAAAGCGACCAGGCCGGATGAAATCTCGGTGGAGTTTAAGAAGAGCGCGAGCAAGGCAGGCTTGGAGTGGTTCACTAGGTTATTTATTATTATTTTTAGAACGAAGAAGATGCCCGAAGAGTTGAGGTGGATCACGATGGTTCCTGTATACAAGAACAAGGGTGATATCCAAAATTGCAATTAACTATCGGGGTATCAAGTTGCTTAGTCATACTATGAAAGTCTAGGAGAGAGTGGTAGAGCTAAGGGTGAGAAGGAGTGTGTTTATTTCCGAGAACCAGTTTGGATTTATGACATGGCGTTCGACAACAGAAGCCATCCACCTTGTTAGGAGATTGATGGATCTAGTATAGGGAGAGAAAGAAGGACTTGCATATGGTGTTCATCGACTTAAAAAAGGCGTACGATAAAATTCCGAGGGAGATTTTATGGAGATATGAAGGCTAGAGGTGTACATGTTGCCTGCGTTAGGTTGATTAAGGACATGTATGATGGAGTAAAGACTCAAGTGAGGATGATGGGTGGGGATTCATACCATTTTCCAGTTATGATGGGGTTGCATCAGGGGTCGGCACTCCGCCCTTTTTTGTTTGCTCTGGTGATGAACGTATTAACGCGCCACATCCAAGGGGATATGTCGTGGTATATGCTATTTGCAGATGATATTGTATTGATTGACGAGATGTGAGATAGTGTGAACGCATAATTAGAGGTATGGAGGCAGATCCTGGAATCTAAAGATTTCAAGTTGAGTAGGACCAAGACAGAATACTTGGAGTGTAAGTTTAGTGGCGAGACCCTAGTAGGGGAAGGGGAGGTGAGGCTGGACTCGCTGATCATCCCTAGGAGAGGTAGTTTTAAGTACCTTGGGTATATTATTCAGGGGGATGAGGAGATTGATGAAGATGTCACACATCATATTGGGGCGGGATGGATGAAATGGAGATCCGCTTCCGATATTTTATGTGACAAGAAGGTGCTACCGAAATTTAATGGTAAGTTCTATAGAGTGGTGGTTAGACCAATGATGTCGATGAGGATGAGTGTTGGCCAGTCATGATCGCTCATATCCAGAAGATGAAAGTAGCAGAGATGAGGATGTTGAGATGGATGTGCGGGGACACCAGGTTAGATAGGATCAGAAATGAGGTTATTCGCGACAAGGTGGGTGTGACCCCTATTGAGGACAAGATGTGAGAAGTGCGACTTAGGTGGTTTGGTCATGTGGGGAGGAGGAGCACAGACGCCCCAGTGAGGAGGTGTGAGTGGTTGACATTGGAGGGCCTACGGAGAGGTAGAGGTAGGTCAACGAAAAGGTGAAGAGAGGTGATTAGGCAAGACATGACACAAATTCAGCTGACCAAGGACATGACCCTTGATAGGAAAGTATGAAGTTCGAGGATTAGGGTAGTAGAGTAGGTAGCCAAGAGTGTTCATAACAGTAGTATTGGCACGCAGTCTCGCTTTCTGTTGGTAGTAGGTTTTTTATGACTAACCGTTATTTTCTTTCATTGTTGATCACCTTACTATCTTGTTGTTTTTATTCTGCTTTTATATGGCTTTTTGGTACTGTCCCTTCTTGTCTATATTTTCATTAATGTGGTGCTTATACTTTCCTGAGCCGAGGGTTTATTGGAAACAACCTCCCTATTCTCACAAGGTAGGGGTAAGGTCAGTGTCGGCTCAAGCCTAAAGCAAGTCAAGCACTTGCTTTAGGCCCCCAATACTTTAAGGCCTCAAAATTAGTACTACTATTTAAAAAAAATAAAATTGTATAGCTAAATTTTTATCATTTGTAGATGTAGTAATTTTGTCACTTATATCTAATAATTAAAACTATTCCAGTTCATTTATTTTTCTTCACATAAATTAAATGTTTTAGGCTCCTGTATTCTAATTGGGAGCCAGTCAAGCCTACAAGTGACCAAAAAGAAAATTTGCAGTATTTTTTCTTTCTTCAATCTTCAGCTAATTCAGTTCTTGTTTATAAAATCAAATTCTCTTTTTTCTCTGCTCATACTAGCTCATCTATCTATTCTGCCAAATAAAAAGGGTATTGCATAATTTGAGTTGCATAATCTTTTTTTTGTTCTTCCTCACGTTTTTCTCAAACTCTCGGTTCGGATAAAAATATTAAAAAAAATTATTGGATATATCGTAGGCCTCTTATAAAGTTTTGCTTTAGGTCACCATACTGATTGAGCCGTCTCTGGGTAAGGTCTGCATATACACTACCCTCCCAAGTTGACCACCCTTCGTCAAAAAATTACATTGCGTATATAGGTAAAATATTAGGTTTTAGAAGTATATAATATATATTGAACACTCTTTCTCGGAGAATATTTTTAGCTTGAACACCCTTGAGTAAATTTCTGGCTTCGCGACTACTCCCAAGACCCCACAATGTGGGATAATACTAGGTATGTTATTGTTGTTGTATCTAAATATTTATGCATATTATTAATCTTTTTGGCAAAATTATATGGTATGAGACAAACGCTTAAGTTGTGACTTCAGTTAAGTACTTTCTATATTCAGCTTTGCCTCCACCCAAAGGCCAATAACTTGCGTGGGAGGGTCTATGGGATTAATAATATATTGTAGAAGTAGTTAGAGGATCTAATAACTAATCTAATGATAGTCCAAACACATTAAATTTTTTTCTTTGATGTGAAAGGATAGCTAATTAATATTAAAAAAGTACTATTATGACTTTTAAATATTTATAGTTTCTCGAATGGTGTAGTAAGAGGATATATAAAAAGTTCGATGATTTTGATTTTTCGTGTTATTAGGAAAAGAATCACAGAATGAATTGTCTAATAAGATAGGTGTATAATGTATATTGCTTTTTCAATAGAGTCTAACATGTTTTTGTTCATTAAAATAGTAAACAAAACAAAAAGTAAAACTTTGACATGCTAAAAAAGAAAATTCAACACTCAATTTGAAACTAATAGAATATTTTTTCCTTCAAAAAATTAGGAAGACTGCACTTGGCTCTCAATTAAATACAAATATCATTTTCCTATATATGTATGTGAAACCAAAGAACTCCGTAAGAGCTTGCGAGGATTTGATGGATTTTCATATTTTCTTACTTAACTTTCCTCATTGCCTCTAATAGCCTGTTAATAAACTTTTAAAATCGGCTTATTCTGACAAATATTTTTTCTCGAAAGTTTTTTACAAAAAAATACTTTGGTAAGAAGCAGTTTGTATTTGTTAATTAATTAAAAAAATATTTTTGAGAAGCAATTAGTATTTGAACAAACATTTACAGCAACAACAACTAAGCATAAGGATAGAGCATTTTCAGCTTCTTGGGTGTTTTTGTCATCTGGGGTTAACATCACAATCCAAGAAAGATAGGAAACAATAGCATTTTTTGAGAAGAAAAAAAAAAGTAGTTTATTCCTAAAAGTTGGGAATATTGTTTTTTTTTTCTTGCTTCTCAGAAACTCTGTTACTGTTTTTACTAATTTTTTTATTTTAAAAGCTTGACTCAATACCTTAACTTTGAAAAAAGCTCTTTTGGCCAAAGAGAAGCTCGGCCAAACAGGCTAGGCTATAAGATCAAAGAAGGTAAGAGAGAGATAATAAAGAAAAAGAGAAAAAGCCTAAAATGAAGATAATTAAAGAGTTATTGGGCATTACCAATGGAAGCAGCAGGACTTGAGCTCCCATGGGAATAATAAGCAAAGTCGAAAACTAACTCTGAACATTTGGAATTTTGGCCATTAAATTCATGAACTGCCATTTCTATGGCTACCTTTTGCTCTTTACCCAACCTGGATATTGGATCAATGATTGCTCCTATCCTCCATATTATGTTACAATCATCATTTACTGAACCATTTACACCATTCTTGTTATTAGCCATTTGATAAATCAATAAGAAATAGACTAGTAGCAAAGAGAAGACATCATGAGTAGTAGCACTCCTCATTTTCGTATGGTTAGACTTTTGATTGGCAGTTGCTGTGTCATATGTGAAGGAGCTAAGAAAAGGACCATGACTTTTTATTTTTCATTTATTATAACGTTTCGAATATTTCATTAATACATGCTACTTCCTACCCATACAAATATCATATAACTTTGTCTACTTACATTTATATTAAAACAAATAAAAAGAAATCACTTAATGTTTTGTCGTCTGTCTCTGTTAAGCCTAATTTTCCATAATTTTCATTCACTTCATTGACGATAGACTATTCCCTAAATGAACAAGAACTAAGACAAGGAGATAAAGTTGACTTTCAAGAAGAATCATCCTTAGGACTTGTTCAAACTGGAAAACAATAAGGTTGGTTTAAGAGGTAGTCATACTACAACCATAATATTGCAAGTTGAACTAAAAAAAAATCCACATTTAATGATTTAATATAAACATGGCACTAGTCACTATTACATCAATGTAGCAAGTTGAACTCAACAAATCCGATCCATGGTTAATTTGTTAATATAATTATAATCAATTTCAAATCAAAAAAACTCTCATATTGTACTCTGTAACTCCCCTTCCCAGAACTTCTAAACACATTTCCTAGAAGTCTTTCTTCTTTTTTATTTTATTTTTGTTTTTTCCAGTTCGGGGTTGAAAGTAAACACATCTCCTCTAATTTCAACTTCATTTTTGGTATCTTTAGTAGGAGTTTGGACATAAGAATTGTAAAACTCGAAAAAATGGTGAAATTGTTTTTCAAGTGAAAATGGTATTTGAATTTAGAGTTGTATTTGGACATAAATTTCAGTTTGAGTTGTTTTTGAAGTTTTGCGAGTGAAAATTTTAAAAAATAGTTTTTTGCAATTTTTTAAATTTTCAAAAATTTCCAAAATGCATTTTCAAGTGAAAATTAACAATTTTATGAACAAACGCTGATTTCGAAAAAAAGTAAAACTTTTTTGAAAAAAATCTTCCATTAAATTTTATGTCCAAACGGGCACTAAGTCTCTAATTAGTTTGAAAAATGATTAGGATAGTGGGAGTGCTGCTATTTTGAAACGGATTAATGCCAATACAATTTGGTGTTTATGATTTTGTGGCCAAAAGCCGCTTATAATTTCATTTCTCAGGAAGCTATGTTTTGCTTACTCGTTGTTTTTTCCCTTTTTAATGGGAAACACTTCTCCAAGAGAAATTAAATTAAATATTATTTGTTGTTTCAACTTACAAAATAATCCGATTTGAAGTACTGTTTTACAATTTCCCTAACGAATATAAAGGAAAGAAGCGAAAAGTATTTTAAAATTAGTTGACCTCTCTGAATGTATGAGTCACTTAAAAATGTCTGACTTGTTTAACCAGTACAAATTTTGAGGGGTTAGATGAGTGATGTACTCATTAATTAATGAGGATTTTCCGAAACCACTATGGTTCAGCAGTAATTAACTTCCTATAGCTACAATATACATAATTATTTTCTATAGCTACTACTTAGTTGTTACGCGTATTTGCTGTATTTGTGCTACTGTATTCATGAATACAATAACGGAATTCGCCTAAAAAATAGGGGAGTCCAGCTGTTTAATAACGGAAAGAGGATCAATTAGCGTGTATCACTCCTAATTTAAATCAACAAAATTAATTCTACATAAATTTCGATGCTGCTGTGCTATATTTCATGTATTCACGCGACTGTATTTATAAATACAATGATTGTATTCGTGCTTACTGTATTCATGAATACAGTAGCGGAATTAGCCTAAAAATAGGGGAGTCCAGTTGTTTATAACGGAAAGAGAATCAATTAGCGTGTATCACTCCTAATTTAGCTCAAGAAAATTAATTATACATAAATTTTGCTACTAATGTGTTGTATTCTATGTATTCGTGCGACTGTATTTATAAATACAGTGAGGTAATCCGCCTAAAAAATATGGATTATAGTTGTTTAATTATGTATTCGCGCTCATGTATTTATAAATACAGTGATATAATCCGCCTAAAAATAGTGATTACGGGTGTTTAATAACGCAAAGAGCAATACTGAATTGTATTCAATTTTACTATATTGAATCCGGTTGTATTCAAAAAATCAAAAAATAGGTATATACCATTCTATTTAATTTGAATGTATACATTGCATTCAATTCACAGATATTCATTATTCACTAATATACATTATATTCAATTCACCGTATTCAATTCGGCCATATTCAAACAACAAAATATCACAAAACACAATGATATTCGGTTGTATTAAAAAATACAGACCTTCGAAATACATAAATACAGGTAATAAAATAATATATTTATATAAAAATACAATATATTTGCGTGTATTTTGACAGAATACAATGTATTTGTATTATTGTATATGACTAAATAGCAAAGAAGGGTGTATACAGTCAAAATCGGGCTTGCTTTTTTCGTGCAGCTGATCGAGGAGGAGCATGATAAGTCAATGATCGTCTTCGATTTATATCTAACTATGGTGCAGGGTTAGGTTGTCAAGCTCGAGACCACGAGACCGATTGAGATTGAGACCGACCAAAACTGAGACCGAATGAGATCGAAACCGAATAAGATAGAGATTGAGGGAAGCTTACTGGGTCGAATAACGAAAAGACGAAATATCTGCAATCGGACGAGGATCACAGTGCAAATCTCGGCATGTATCAAGAAGAGGCCGATTAATCAACCAATCATGGCATTTCTTACTGTATTTAGAGTTGTACCAAGAATAGGACTCATCTACTATATAAAGGGGGTCTGACCATTTGTAAAGGGCATCAGATTAACTTTACATAAATCTATATATTCACTTTCTCTTAAGCTCTCAGTACTTCTGTCACTTTGTTATTGTATCAACTGAATCATCACCTGGTTCTAGGGTGATTAAATTCGAGGGCCAGGGCTACTTGATTCATTTGGTTTGCTTTAATTACTATTTACTATCAATTTCAATATCAATTTACGTTTTCTCTTAGTTTGTGCCAAGTGAAATCACGTGTCCTTAAAACCACAGTATAAATTAAATTGTTATCCGTTTTTAGGGTAAACAGTTTAGCGTCCACCGTAGGGGTAAGGATAATAGTGATTGCCTGGTACAAATTTTCGTAACATACACTATTTTACGTTTGTTATTTGAAGTGTCTTTTATTAAATGATTAAAAAATGTCAAACTCTTAGTCAGCACCTTAACACATTGACAATGATCTCAGCCACCACGGTGAAAATCAGAACATTGCACCAGGAAACATTGTACCCCCTACTGGCCTCGATGGATTTTCGGCTATAGATCCGATTGAAGTCAGTTCGCATGTAGCCATCAATGAAAATTTGGCCGTCGATCCAGAAAGCAGCGTTTGTGTGGGTACCCGATAGTTTGTCACGACCCAAACTGGAGGATCATGACTAGCACCCGGGCCATACTTGCCGAGCACCAACGTACATTTTATCTAACCTTCCTTATTATTTTTAAGGGCCGACGAGATCATTATATATGGATCATGAACAATAAACAATGAAAGATAATGGAATGAACATACATAACATGGGATGACAAGACTGCCAAGAAACTACATATAAGGTACGAGCTACCACGCTCCCATGAAAGACTATATAATAAAAATCAGCCGACAAGGCATACCAAACTATACATGAGTCGACACCTATCTATGAGAACATTGCCGGAACAGGACCCCGACATACCCATAATATCTATAACAAAGATGTATATCAAGACCACGATAAATCCAGAGAAGGGTCTCGCCAATAACCGCTGAATTGGAAAGCCTACTGTAGTGGGGGAGCTGCATCTACCTGTCTATCAGGACCTGCAGCACGACTTGCAGCGTCCACAAATATAAAGGATGTCAGTACGAATAAAGTACTGAGTATGTAAGGCAGGAAAGCATAAGTAAGAATAATAATGTAAACATATATATATATATATATATATATATATATATATATATATATATATATATATATATATATATATATATATATATATATATATATATATATATATATATATATATATATATATATATATATATATATATATATATATATATATATATATATATATATATATATATATATATATATATATATATATATATATATATATATATATATATATATATATATATATATATATATATATATATATATATATATATATATATATATATATATATATATATATATATATATATATATATATATATACGACCACGTGGTTGCACAATAGGTATCGTACCCGACCGACCATAACTTGGCTCGTTAGAATAAAATAAATACATATATATAATGCATGTAGGACTCATTGGAGTCATATTCTGAACCTTTCGAAGTGACGTAAGGTCGATATTCTTCGTACACGTTATTAGGAATAACTCTTCATCAAGAATCTTATAAGAATCAGGAAGTACCAACAACATTGATAACATAAGAATAAGAGAAACAACTTCAACATCAATTGTTCCATAAGAAGGGAAACAATGTAAGTACTGCTAGCTTCTAAGAGTAGAGTACCTTTGGAAGCTCGTTCATTGCATTATGTACAATCGAAGTCATGCAAAATAAGGAAAGGGATAGCCTCATATACTGTGTATATGTATTGCCCAACCTCAAGCAATGCAAATGTCATAACTCCTTAGAATGTACATGGCGGTGAAGATGGCGGGATAAGCCTGCGGGTAATCTTCGAAATGTTGCAGGCCCAACAAGCAGCAATAGCTCAGCTCCAAAATCAGAACCAAACGCCAAGCAGGATCGAAATCGAGCCATCCCAAGAAGTTATACATAGGGTCGAATCAGCTTCGATAAAATCGAACGAGAAGGAATTGGAGACCAATCCTGCTATTATAAAGATGCTCGAAGAATTGACAAAGCGAATCGAGACATGGGAAAAGAAGATCGAGGAAAATGATAAGAAGGTGGAAACCTATAACTCCAGGGTCGACCAAATCCAGGGGCACCACCGATATTGAAAGGACTAGATTCTAGAAAGTTTGTAGAAAAACCTTTCCCCCCAAGTGCGGCTCCAAAGCCAATCCCCAAGAAGTTTCGTATGCCCGAGATTCCTAAGTATAATGGGACGACTGAACCAAATGAATACGTCACCTCGTGCACGTATGCCATCAAAGGAAACGACTTGGAAGATGACGAAATTGAATCTGTATTACTGAAGAAATTCGGGGAGATTCTATCGAAGGGTGCCATGATATGGTATCATAATTTACCGCCTAATTCTATTGACTCATTTGCTATGCTTGCATATTCTTTTGTAAAGGCACACGCCGAGCCATTAAGGTCGCAATAAGAAAGTTAGACCTTTTCATGGTAAGGCAAAAGGACAACGAAATGCTCAGGGAATTCGTATCTTGGTTCCAAACGGAGAGAATGGATTTGCCACTGGTCACCGACAATTGGGTTGTTCAAGCTTTCACTCAAGGTCTCAACATTCGAAGTTCCATAGCTTCAGAACAGTTGAAGAAAATTTTATCGAGTATCCAACTGTCACTTGGGCCGATGTACATAATCGATATCAGTCAAAAATGAGGTCGAGAATGATCAACTAGGATTCATTCCGGGTCCGTTTATCTAACAGGCTCGTGGATAGAATGAAGAGGGATATCGATCGAGAGCCGAGGTCGAATAGAGATCGATATCAACCGTATAACTAAGATCGTAGGGGCAATGGATTTGGACAAAACTTTGAATGGAATGAGAGGAGAAATGATCGAGGTCAAAGTTCACGGGTACTCATGAGCAAGGGTGGTTTCGACAAGGATGTCAGGCCCAAAGAACTACCATGACTGTCAGAATATAAATTCAACGTAGACGCATCCACCATCATATCAGCCATCGGGATACTAGATGGCCTCAACCTCTGCAGACCGATCCGCCCCGAGAAATCCCAACCAAATATGCAAGTAGGCACCCATGGCCATAAAATAGAAGATTGCAGACAACTAAGGGATGAAGTAGCCCGATTGTTCAACGAGGGGCATCTTCGAGAATTCTAAAGCGATCAGGCCAAGAATCACTTCAAAAATAGAGATTCCAGTAGACAGAACAAGCAGGAAGAACCATAACACATAATTCACATAATCTTTGGAGGGGTCGATACCCCTAAAGGACCAATATTAAAATGCACCAAAGTGTCGATCACAAGAGAGAATCGAACTCGGGATTATGTACCGGAAGGAACCTTGTCTTTTAATTATGAGGATGCAGAAGGGATTAAACAACCCCACAACGACGCACTGGTAATATCTGTACTTATGAATAAGGCTAAAGTTAAACATGTTTTGATTGATCCATGTAGCTCGAGCAACATAATTCGATCAAGGGCCGTAGAACAACTCGGCCTACAGGATCAAGTTGTACCCTTGGCCCGAGTTCTAAAAGGCTTCAATATGGCATATGAAACCACCAAAGACGAAATAACTTTGCAGTAAACATGGCTGGGACCATCCAAGAAATGAAGTTCCATGTGATCGAGGCTAATATGAGGTATAATGCCCTATTCAGGAGACCGTGGATCCATAACATGAGGGCAATGCCTTCGACCTTTTACCAGGTTCTAAAATTCCAAATGCCAAAGGGAGTCAAAATAGTCTATGGGGAGCAACCCGCCGTAAAGGAAATGTTTGCCATCGACGAAGTGATACCGATATCGGCGCTCTCATCAAAGAAAGGGTTAAGTTCGAAGGCAAAAAAAGAGGTTAAATAGCAACCACAGACACCGGCCTCGACCCAACCGAATGAGCATGGGACTTACGAGGATGATGACTATACGGTACCTCGATCCTTTATAATCCTCGATGATTCTGATGCCACAAAATCAACGGTTGGAGAGCTGGAACAAATCATACTGAACGAGCATCTACCCGATTGAAAGATATACCTGGGCACGGGGTTAACTCCCAAGATCAGGAAAAAACTTGTTCAATTTCTTATAGCTAATATGGATTGTTTTGCCTAGTCCCATTTCGATATGACAGGGATCCCACCTGAGATCACTACTCATAAACTAAGCTTGGGCCCGAAGTTTCACCCGGTGAAACAAAAAATAAGGCCTCAATCCGAGGTCAAACACACTTTTATCAAATATGAGGTAACCAAACTTCTCAAAATAAGATCCATCCGGGAAGTAAAATATCCCGAATGTCTAGCGAATGTAGTAGTAGTCCCTAAAAATGGAAACAAGCTTAGGATGTGTGTAGACTACAAAGACCTAAATAAAGCATGATCCAAGGATTTTTTTCCTTTGCCAAACATCAACCGCATGATCGATGCCACGGCCAACCACGAGATCCTCAGTTTTCTCGATGCCTATTCCGGGTACAGCTAAATACAAATGAACCGGGAAGACCGGGAAAAAACTTCGTTCATCACTAAGTATGGTACCTACTATTATAATGTAATGCCATTTGGACTAAAAAATGCTGGTGAAACCTATTTCACGCCTAGTAAACCAAATGTTTGAAGAACAAATAGGGAAATCTATGGAAATTTATATTGATGACATGTTAGTTAAGTCCCTGCGAGTAGAGGACCATTTGAAGCATTTGCAGGAAACTTTCAGCATACTGAAGAAATACAACATGAAGCTCAACCCGGAGAAATATGCATTCAAGGTCGGGTCTGAAAAGTTTCTCGGATTCATGGTGTCGAATCGGAGAATCGAGATCAACCCCAATAATATCAAAGCAATCGAGGATATCACAATAGTGGATAATGTGAAGGTCGTACAAAGGCTAACTGGGCGCATTGCAGCCCTGGGTCGATTCATCTCGAGGTCGTTCGATAGAAGTCATTGATTCTTCTGGTTACTGAAAAAGAAGAACAACTTCACATGGACCCCAGAATGTTAACGAGCTTTGGAGGAACTTAAGAGATACTTGTTGAGTCCGCCGCTGCTTCACACACCGAGAGAGGACGAACAACTTTACTTATATCTGGCAGTATCAGAGATAACAGTAAGTGGATTCCTAGTCTGAGTACACAATTCCCTATCTATTATGTTAGTCGAACCCTAGGTGAGGCCGAAACTAGATATCCTCATCTAGAAAAGTTAGCACTCGCTTTGATAAGCGACTCTAGGAAACTAAAACCATACTTTCAATGTCATCCCATATGTGTTGTAACAATTTATCCCCTTCGAAATATTTTTCATAAACCCGAGCTTTCAGTGCGATTGGCCAAATGGGTTGTAGAACTCAGCGGGTACGATATTGAGTATCAACCCCGAATAGCCATCAAGTCTCAAATATTGGCAAATTTCATGGCTGACTTCACGCCGGCCCTAGTTCCCGAGGTTGAAAGAGAATTATTAGTCAACTCGGGTACATCTTCGGGGATTTGGACCCTCTTTATAGACGGTGCTTCGAACATTAAGGGGTCCGAACTTGGCATCATGCTGAAACCACCCACAGGTAACATGGTTAGACAATCTATTAGAACTGTAAAATTGACTAATAACGAGGCCGAATATTATGCCATGATTGCAGGTCTCGAACTAGCCAAAGGCTTGGGAGCAGAGGTGATCGAAGCCAAATGCGACTCCCTCCTTATTGTGAATTAGGTTAACGGAACCTTTGAAGCTCAAGAGGAACGGATGTAAAGATTCTTGGATTAGTTACAAGTAAATATACACTGGTTCAAAGAATAGACTTTGCAACATGTGCCTCGAGATCAAAATAGCGAAGCCAATGCCCTCGCAAATCTAGGCTCGTCGATCAAAGACAATGAACTCAATTCGGGGGTTGACATACAACTCATGAGGTCAATGGTTGAAGAAGGTCATGCTGATATAAACTCCACTAGCTTGACCTGTGATTGGAGAAACAAATATATAGAGTATTTGAAGAACGGAAAACTTCCTTCAGATCCAAAGGAATCGAGGGCCCTGCGTACGAAGGCAGCCCGATTTAGCTTGTCCGAAGATGGAACCTTACTCAGAAGGATGTTCAACGGTCCTCTAACTATATGTTTGGGACCAGGAGATACCGAATATGTTTTGAGGGAAATCTACGAAGGCATATGTGGGAACCACTCAGGCGCCGAATCACTGGTTCGAAAGGTAATCAGAGCCGGCTATAACTGGATTGATATGGAAAAAGATGCGAAGGAGTTTGTGCAAAAATGTGGTAAATGTTAAAGACATGCTCCGATGATTCATCAACCTGGGGAGCTGCTGCATTCGATTTTATTCCCATGGCCGTTCATGAAGTGGGGGATGGAAATCGTCGTCCCTCTTCCATCGTTACTAGGTAAGACTCAATTTATTTTATTTATGACTGACTACTTCTGTAAGTGGGTTGAAACATAAGCCTATCAGAAGGTCAGGGAGAAAGAAGTCATCGACTTCATTTAGGACCACATCGTATGTTGATTCAGAATACCATCCGAAATTGCATGTGACAATGGAAAACAATTTATCGGCAGCAAGGTGACCAAATTTCTCGAAGTTCTCAAGATCAAAAGGATTTTATCAATACCTTATTACCCTAGTGGGAATGGCAAGCCGAATCGACTAACAAAACCATAATACAAAACCTCAAGAAAAGGTTGACCAACGCCAAAAGAAAATGGAGAGAAGTCCTGCCCGAAGTCCTTTGGGCGTATCGCACAACTTTGAAGTCCAGTACCGGGGATACCCCGTTCTCTTTCGTTTATGCACTGAAGCTTTAATACCGGTCGAAGTTGGGGAGCAGATCATCAGATTCCGATATGCAATGATGGAATCAAATGATGAGGCCATGAATACGAGCCTAGAGCTATTAAATGAACGACATGAAGCTGCCTTTGTTCGATTGGCTGCCCAGAGATAACGAATTGAGAGGTATTACAATGGAAAGGCCGATACTTTATTGTCGGGGACTTGGTACTGAGGAAGGTCACGTTAAACACCTGAAATCCAAATGAAGGAAAATTGGGTCCGAACTGGGAAGGGCCATGTCAGATTCTCGAAACCACAGGAAAAAGATCCTATAAGCTCGGAATGATGGACGGAGAACAGCAACCGAATAATTGGAACTTAACTCATCTCAAAAGTTATTACTGTTGAGGTACGATCCCATTTCAATTCTTTCTATTTTTTGACTAACACTTGCAGGTTATCAATGAGGAGCGATACGAAGCCTTTAGGTCTAGAAGCACGCATTGCACTCTTTCTCCCTTGAACCGTTTTTGTCCCAAATGGGTTTTTCGGCAAGGTTTTTAACGAGGCAACAGTCGATCGTGCTACCTTAGAATTGAAGGCCGATTACGAATCGATATCAAAGACTGTGTTTATAGTATTCGAGATTTCTCTACAATCAACTTCGAATACTGGAGGGGATTACCCTCAGATATTGAACTATTCTAGCAAGGATATTATTTCGAAATGAAAGGGTATCAATATGTATGATTTATTGTAAGGGCCAAACGGTCAAAACGAACCGTGCCCACATAGATTGCTCGAGCCCTGACATAAAATATGTACGCATGTGTGATTATTTTTGACAAGAATAAAGATAAGTACTTTCCTTGCAACTATTTAATGTCTTGAAAAAATTTCCACTTTACAACCCCATACTTTCGATCTATTATGGAATCGAGCCCAAGAGTCGATTGCAACCGGAGTTTAGATAACCACTCCAACATTCGGGGACTGTCGTCCATAAAATAAACTCGAACGGATCGAAAAATTGAACATCGAAGGATAAGACCTCTTAGGCAACCCTCGAATTTTAAAGGACACAGCCATACCCACTGGGGGACTGTTATCTTAGGCAAGCCTGGGTAAATCGGAAAAGCGATCTCACTGGGCTACACCCGAACTAAAAGGCTATGGACCATTCAACACGGTTCGAAGACGTCCGGAATCCGTAACAAATATAGGCCTTCGAAAAAAGAAAAGATTCTTTCACAACCGGTTCTAAAGGCTGCTCTCAGCATAATCTTAAACTTAAAATATTTTTAGGAAAAAACTTCGGTAAACACAGAGCCCCGATAACGCCTCAACTCAGAAGGGCAATAAAGGCAAGGTTTGTTTGAACCCTCGAACACAACCTTATTATTTGTGCTAAGGCATTCCAACCTTTTGTGAATACAAGCAATAAAACAAAGGAAAATATTTTGAAACGAAAAGGGTGGAAAACCTTATAAACGATCTTTTTACAAAGGCCAGATCAACCAAATACAAAATTTACAAAGGCCTAAGGGCTGCTTTTGCTTCGAGTTCGAGAGATCATTCTCACTCGACTAGAAAGCCTAAGGGCTACCTTATTCGTGTTCGAGCATGTCCTCACTCGATCATTAAGCTTAAGGGATACATAAACTCAAGTTTGAATAATCATTCGGGGTCCATCGATTAGAAATGGTCAAGGGCAATGCTTATTATCGATCCTTACCATCCCAAACCTTGGACTCTCGAACAAAACTTCATAATATTATGCTAAGGTGTTTTAACCCTTAGAAGAAATTTAAAAAAAAGGACAACAGATTCAAAAGCCATGGAAGGGAAAAAGTTTCATATATTCATCAAAATCTTTTTACAAGGGCCATATTGCCCGATCGAGATTTCTTTACAAAGGCCGACCGACCTCAACATAAAAGCAAAAATTACAAAGCCTAAGCAGCATTTTCCTTATTGGAGGAAGCTTCTTTGCCTTCAGAGTCTTCTCCACTGCCAGATTCGCTCAAATTCTTAGAGTCTTCCTCGGGAAAAGCCAGCTTTCGAGCCTTTGCTTCCTTTGCCTTGGCAACCTCGATTTTAGCAGATATATTGAAGCTTTGATCACGGGCCCCCTCGAGGCCTCACGTCAAGCTTTCCACCTCGCATGATCCACCATGCTCTTGGCCTGCACTAGGGTGGCTTCAGCATCAACCTTGTGTTGGGTCGCATTAGCCTGAGCCTTAATATTGGCCGATGCTGCCTCAGATCTGGCCACCTCAAACTTTTTGGCCAAGTTAGCTAAATTGGATTGAAGCTCCTTGATTTTCGTTTCTTGCACTAAGGCCTTCTCCCTTGCAGCCCCAAGCTGAGACTTGGATGACTCTAACTCTGCTTGGACGACCTCCTTTTTTTGAAGCTAAGATGTTCATACCCCCATTGAACTTTTCAGCCTCGGATTGTACTTCATCTATTTGTCTTTGAAGGTCCTTGATCTGTTCGAACCTCTATCCAACCTGCAAAATCGGATCGTTAGTTGGTATCTCCAACTCATCTTCACTATCATGAAGCACTCGAAATACCTGATCGGCCATCTCAGCATGATAATCTCGAGTCGTCACCAAATCTGCCTGAAGCTTCTCACTAAGAAGTTTGTAGGGATCACATTTCTTAGTGAGGCCCCAAACCTCAGCCTCGCGCTCCTCTCGGATTCGAAGGAAGGCCTCGTGATGCAATACCGAAGCCTACAAGTAAGGAAAAAATGTTAGAACTGTCTACAATTCAAAGTTTAAAAAGATAATGGAATGGCCCTCAAACTTACCCAATTCAAAGCATGCTGGGCCTCGTTGAACAAACAAGAAACTTCCACCTCGTACATCTTGGCTTGGTATTCTTCGGTGACCAAGCATCAGAGATAGCTAGTCATCCCTATGGGGGAAAAAAGAACCTAAGCATCCTCCGGGACCGAGATGATAATTGATCGCTTACGCCCAGGATCGACACTAGGGGTCGGAGACTAATTGGTCAGTTTAAAGCTCGAGAAAGCCACACTCAAGCCCTACCTTGGTACATCTAAGTCACCCAAACCGGTGACGTCTTCCTCTCCAACAAAATAGCCACATAAAAGGTCTTCTACTCCATGGACCCCTCATCGTGGCAAGTCTCCATCGCCTAAGCGTCCTTGATCATCAAATCAGAGAACGAAGGCAACGAGGGGGAATCTCTAATCTCTATTGCCCCAAGTAAATCTTTTGGGGCTCCGCCTTCATCTCAGGAAGCCTTGAGCATGGTTTCTACACCATCATCGACTGTCTCCTCGGTAGCCTTCTTACCTCGAGGTGATGCGTCTTCAGCTCTCTCTAGCTCGAGGACTTTGTCAAATCGAGGCAAAGCAGTTCAGCTCCCGCCGGCCTAATAGTTCCTTGAATCTCGGTGCCAGCTCGCACACGGGCCACCGGCCTAGAGTTTTCTTCTTCTTTTTCTTCGACCTCATCCCTTAGCCATTGGACTGACTCCAAAGTTAGACGGATGTCGTTCCCTTTAGGCTTACGGGGCCTCATAGCCGATTTTTTCTTTTTCGGGCCCGGAGAGCTCGGAGTCTCATTTCTTTTCTTCTCTTTGGCCTGCTTCGGGGTATATGATGAGAGAAGTTCCTCTTCTTCAGCAGATGGGACCCTCATTGCTACATCCTTCCCGAGGCCTACAAAAGAAAAAAGAAAAAAATGAGTAAGCTCAATGCAAAACCTGAATGGAAACCGTACTAAGAAAATATGATTACCATGGTTACGGGCCTCCCATTGACCCTTTGATAACTCCATCCCAGCATGCTCGGAGTAAGAATTTTGCAACACTAAGCCCTTAACCCATTACCTGAGATTGAGGGTTACATCCGGCACGTGGGCCATAGCTACAACACAAAAAACATAGATGAGGAAAGAAGATGAGAAGCAAAACGGCAAAGTTAGGTATTCAAGGCGAATGAATACTTATAATTCATGTTCTATTTTTCAAGAAACGGCATGTCTTCGGCAGAGATTAGGTCCAAAGTCTTTATTCAGACAAATTGGTCCATCCAACCTCGGTCTCGGGTCTCGTCTATGCTCGAGAACGGGGGTTTGGTGGCTCGGCGATAAAGCTTGATCAATCCTCATCGATAAAGTCGGGGACTGTAGAGACGCATAAGATAATCGAGGGTAAAATGATGCCCCTTGATCTTGTTTACAAAAAATCAGAGGAGGATCACGATCCTCAGAATGATGGATGAATTTGGACAAGAGTCACATTGTTCAACGATGATGGGGTGTATAGGACCCAATGTGAAGGGATAAGTGTAAACACTTAAAAACTCTTCCACATGAGTAGTGATTGATTCCTCAGGCGAGGGCAGCACCACTTGCTTGTCGACCTAGTTGCAGTCCTTTTTAACTTGGTCGAGGAGACCATCGGTAATTGTGCATATGTATCTCGACATCGGTTCGCATCAACCCAGTGTTGAGGGAGTATTCTCAACCTTAAAATCGGCAGTAGTAGGGCACTTTGTCGAAACGAATTCCTCTAGGGGAGGTTCCGCCATGGCTCTATCGCTGGCGGGCCTTGATGAAGAAGTGGTTTCCTTTTGTGGAACAGTTTTTGAAGTCTTAGCCATTTTTATAAATGGAGAAGAATAAACGGAGGATGGACGTTTGGTATATTGTAATGAAACAAGTAAAGAAACTCAGAGATCTGAAAATACAAAGCTCTGAGGAAGGCAAAAGATTTTGAAGATTAGAGTGAAAAAGGTTTGTAAGTAAAGTTTGAAAAATAAAAAAGATATATTTATAGGGTTAAGATGACGGTTCAAATACGGTAGTGGCCGACCATCGACTGGCTCGCATTAAATGCCTGGAAAACTGTATCGAGAGACATTTCAGTTACCTCTGTTTCTTACATCATAATGCTTACGTCATGATGTATAGAAGTGAAGATCAAGGACTCAAATCGTTTATTGTCATTAATCTCCAAAAAATGAGGGGACTATATGTATCCGGTCAAAATCTTACCCTTTTCGTGCAGCTGATCGAGGAGGAGCATGATAAGTCAAGGATCGGCTTCAATTTATTTCTAACTATGGTGCAGGGTTAGGTTGTCAAGCTCGAGAGTATGAGATAAATTGAGAACGAGACCAACCAAAACCGAGACCGAATGAGATCGAGATCGATCAAGATCGGGGCCAAATAAGATAGAGATCGAGGGAAGCTTACTAGGTTGAATAACGGAAAGACGAAATATCTGCAATCGGACAAGGATCACAACGCAAATCTTGACACGTATCAAGAAGAGGCCGATTAATCAGCCAATCATGGAATTTCTTACTATATTTAGAGTTGTACCAAGAATAGGGCTCCCCTACTATATAAAGGGGGTTTGACCATTTATAAAAGGGTATTAGATTAACATTGCATAAAGCTGTATATTCACTTTCTCTTAAGCTCTCAATACTTCTGGCACTTTGTTATTGTATCAACTGAATCCTCACCTGGTTCTAAGGTGATCAAATTCGAGGGCCAGGGCTACTTGATTCATTTGGTTTGCTTTAATTACTATTTTACAGTAATTCAATATCAATTTACGTTTTCTCTCAGTTTGTGCCAAGTGAAATCACGTGTCCTTAAAATCACAGTATAAATTCAATTGCTATCCATTTTTAGGGTAAACAAAGAGAAGAAAGTTTGCTGGAAATAGCATTTTCCGGCCGAGCAAAATAATGTATTTAACGGCCAAGCATTTTTCGGCATTCTTAATTTTCAGACTTTGAGACCATCATTCATTTGGTCGAGTAAGAAATTAATAATCCTTACTTTTGAGATGTTAGTCGAGGATGAATAGTCCAAACGGGAAGGTGTTCTTGATAATTTTGATCCATGGAATTTATAACATATGTGACTACATAAACGATTAGAATTCTTTAAATTTAGAGATAAGACACTGACGATTCTGCTGATTTGAGGGAGAAGAGAGAGGATTGAGAATCCTGCTGATAGAGAGAAGAAAAACTTCCTTAATGATATATAAATTTGGGTTATTTTTTTTGTTGAGATAATCATAGTGTTCGGGTCAGCTTACGCGCAACTCAACTAATTCCACGGAATACTACCACCTCTTACCAAAACTTGGACTATATTACAAGTCCCAATCAACTGATTAGTGACTTTTTTCAAAATCAAAAAGAAAAGCAATTTATTTTGAATATAAAGTTTGGTTTTAGCTTACTGTATTTTATCTAAGAATTTTTCCATATCGTATAATGGAGTTAATTTTTCATTTTTAAACTCAACTATGTACACCCCAAAATTTAGATAAGAAGTAGTCGTAGCAAACAAATTGAAAAGTAGCTCTAAGTAGACGAGTCGAATTACGATCCACTCAATAAGTCATGAACTCATTTTGGCATTTCACATTTTATTCCAAACAAAATTTAGATAGGTTTTGAGCATGATTAACCCGAAAACTCCTACTTGAATGTAATCAGACCCACCCGATATCCGAATATAGAGAATTCGACCCGCCCAATTAAAGCGCTAAAGCCGTAAGCTTGCTGTTTTACACTTATCTTCTTCTTCGGCGAATGGTAGCAACTCGAGCTCTGCACAGTACTTTGCCACGAGAAGATAATCTCAGCTACTTCTGAAGTATATCCAATTCTTCAACCTGTTGCTAAAATGTTGAATACTTAAGTAGAACAATAAATCCAAAAAAGGCGTTTTTCAAATTTTAAAAAATGGCTTCAATTTGCACTTCAAATCACCCTAATTTTCACTTCCTATGCAGAAACAACCCTAATTCAAACCCTAACCCTAGCTCAATCTCTCATCATCACCTACTACTAGCTCCGTCTTCTCTCTCTTTCTCCCGTTTGCGGTTGTGCCATTGCGCGGCGGTGAAGACTGGTTCTGAAAGCGGCGGGAGTCGCAGCGATAACGCCGAGCTGTTGCGGAAGCCGGTGATTTCGACGGGGTTGGAGTCGTCGTCTTCAGCCGGCGAGGAGTTGGTGAAGGAGGAGGAGTCTGATGATGAAGTTGAGAAGAAGAATGGAGATGAACAAAATTGGGTCGATTGGGAGGACCAGATTTTGGAGGATACTGTGCCGCTTGTTGGTTTTGTTAGAATGATTCTTCATTCTGGAAAGTAAGGTTCTCAGTTTTACTTATCTTTTGCAGAATTTGCTAATGTTAGACTCGGTTGTTGATTCATACATGCTTTGCCTGTGTGCGTTTATTTCGAAAATAGGATATATATGAATTTTCAATGTACACTTAGAGGATATACGTACATTTTCAATGGTCTGCCAGATCTTTTCTTATAGCTTTGCAGACATATTATGTTCAATCAGTTCACAATCTCTTTTTTTATAAGGAAATCAGTTCACAATCTCTGTAGGTCAAGTTGTTATTTTGGCACTCTCTTTGTTTAGTAACTATAAGAAATTATAATTGAACCCATAGAATTTAATTTTTGGATCCGCCTCTGGCAACAGATACTGCCTTATCTAGAAGCCTGGGCAGTTTATTTCTTTATGAGTTAAAGCTCTATTTCCATGCTGAAAGAAAAATGAGCTTAATGTTTACATCTGGTTGATGAATAGTGTCGTGGATGAAGTGAGACTTTGAACTGCTTAATTGAGTCACCACTTTGTTTTGTTGTTATCACAGAAACTAAGGGAAATAACATCTTGGGTATTGAATTACGATTTGTAGTTCTAATTAAGGTTAAGTTGGTCATCAATCTGTTTTCGCCCCCTCTTCCTTTATTTTGAACGGAGTTGTTTCTGGAGTTGTTGGCAGAGATTAGAGATAAGATAGTTATCAAGAGATGCATGCTTTACAAAATTGTACTTACCTCAGTGATATGTCCGGTATGCCTATGAAATATGAAATATTGCAGAGCCATAGTTTTCAACCTCTAGACCCCATATATTCATCTATTCTTATAATTAAGTGATTGTTCAACCCCCACCTCAACGTTAATATCATTTCATCTGTTCAATCTACAACTTGCAGATATGCAGTTGGCGATAGGTTAAGTCCTGATCATCAGAGAACTATTCTACAAAGGTTGCTTCCATATCATCCCGAATGTGAAGAGAAGATTGGCTCTGGAGTTGATTACATTACTGTATGACATCCTCCTCTTTGCTTCATTTACGTATCCACCTGCATAATTTCACATAGCATCTATCTCTCTTCTCATTTAGGTCTGTTTTTTGGTGTACTTACTTTCTCATCGAGTACAGCTAATGATCTTTTGTATACTCTCTAATATTTGCTTCTTGTGCGGAAATGCTCGTATTTTGTGTGGCATGCATTCTTCCTGAAGATATTTTAAGCTTTTATAAGCAATCTAGTGATACTTTTGATGCGCGAAACTTCATATTGAAATGTACTCTAAAAGCTTTTATTTGTTTATTATTATTATTATTATAAAGTAAGTTGCTTCATTGAAAGGCATCAAGTAGATGCAATGATTACAAAAATAGAGATGCTAGCTCCATTACAAGATGTTATGATAGATCTGGGAACTAGCCAATAACCAAAAAATATACCTTAAGAGGCCAGTTTAGAGTGAGGGAGCTCAAAAAATCTAAAAAGACAGTAGAGCTATTTACATAGGACTGTTTGGCCCAACAAAAAAGACTAAGCAGACATCTGGCCTTCAACAAGTGGATTGGAGTTGAGACTCCACTAAAACATCTGAGGTTTCTTTCAGTCCATAGGCTGTACTGTAAAAGCTTTTTCTTATTTGGCCCTTGGTTGATCTCTCTATCTCTCCATGCACGAATGCCGCTTCTTGACAGAATGACTCGATAACTTCTTCATGCCCTTGAAATTAGCGTGGCAATCTCAACAGGAGATAAAATGATTGTACAAAAATAAAAGGAGATAAAATGAATCTGATTTTGAGGTGAAGAACTAAGAAATGATTTCCTATCTTAATAGCTTTGGTAAACACTGTTCATAACATGGTAAAATATTGTACCAAATATTTCAGGTTGTATTGCAAACATTATATGTTGCCCTTAAGTAGAACTTTCTGTGTGATGGCTAACCCACAATTACCATCTAAAACTTGTTAATCTGTCAACCATGAACTTCATTCACTTCTCGAGTTTGTTTATATTCGCGGAATATTGTAGCTTACTTTAGGTTTATGGAAGGTCAGCACTGCTGTTTTCTTGATTGAATGATAATTGAGCTCCACTAAACTGCCTTTTAGGACTACTACTGTACTCTGTTTTATCGTTTGAGGTTAAGGAGGACCTAGAGTGAACCATATTGTTATACTTACACAGGCAGAGAATGATGTCAGGGTATTAGAAGGTAGCAAAAATAGCAGGAAAAACCAATCCGCTAATAGGAAAGGACATCTATCCTCTTCTTAGCGATGAAGCAGTATCAAATTCAATCCATAGGTGGATAGTCCCCAACCATTGTATGGTATGGGGTGCCTGTGATATCTTTGATGGTGCTGAAAGGGATGATTCTGTTGTGAGCAAATGGAGCTACAGATAGTGAAATAAAACACAGAGGGAAGGAAACACAAAGTGAAATTGTTAAGTCTCAATGGCAATAATATTTCAGGGAAATCCAATGTAAATTGATCATGGTGAAGGATGTTCAAGGAGATAGGGAGATTACACGCTGAGGAAGAGTCCAGTGAAGACAGAAACATGAGAAGCAACAGTGATGTATCTCACTAGTAAACACGATATGAGATAGTGGATTGGGCTTCATTTTGACAAATGGTTTGTGAATCAAATTATGTAGATGACTAATGGGATTTTTAAACCTCTCATTGAAGCTGGAAAAAAAATAATGAATCCGAACTAGAGTGGAATAAACTGAGGAAATTTGGGATTTTTTTGGAATATCTTGGTGACCACAATAAGAAGGAAAAAGCATTATCAATGCATGGTGAAAAGAGTTGGTCAGAGGGAAGCGGCAAAAAGAGCAAGACAGACCAAATACAAAATAGGGAAGAGAAATGAAGACGATTGAAAGATGGTTTTAGAGCAGCAGATTGTTTGTTAGCTACGGAAACAAAATATTAGCCATAGGGTTTTACAGTACATAAGGGTTCTAGTGAAGAGTCAGGTAGTCGAAATTACCTAATTTTCGGAAACGCATGTCAGTAACATGTAACCCCTTTGTTTTAGGATAAGTGCTCATGGACCCATGGACCCATGGACCCATGTCATTTTGAGAAATAATTAAGAATTATTTGCTTGCTATTTGCAGTAATTAGATTGTGCTCTTGAATTTCTTCAATTTTAAGTATGCATGTGTCAGAGAGAGTGCATGAATGATTCTCTTATGCAACTTTCTTAACCTTGTATATCACTTGGTTTTTCTTGACAGGTAGGGTACCATCCTGATTTTGAAAGCTCAAGGTGTTTATTTATTGTTCGGAAGGACGGTGAATTGGTTGACTTCTCATACTGGAAATGCATAAAGGGGTTAATCAGAAAGAACTATCCACTCTACGCTGACAGCTTTATTCTCAGGCATTTTCGGAGGCGTAGACGTAATGACTGAATGTATCATTTTGAACTCGTAGCTACCCTGAATTTCATGCGACAAAAATTCTTTTACTTTTGCCGAGCACATTATGCTGAAGTGTCGATCAAAGAGTTGAAGGTTATAAGTTCGTGTTATTGGAAGCTTACTGGAATATACACTCCATAGAATTGCCCTTCCAACTACTTTATCTACAAATCTACACTGTAGAATTTAAGTTACTCAGTGATCAACAATGTATTCAAGTTAGTGTAAGTTTCTTAGATGGTCAGGGCTCTTACTGTTGCAAAAGAAGCATTTTATCACATCGTTGAAGTAAAAGGTTACATTTCCAGCCTTTAGTATTGTGTCCTTTTCTTTATTTCACTTCTCTTCTTTTTCTCCAATCTCCATTCTCTTCCCTTGATTTCTTTGTTGGATTTTGTGGTTGGAGATTCCTTGTTTTATACTTTTCCGTAGTTTGGCACTATTGCTGATTTCTCAGGTGTTGCGGTTGATTGGTAAATTTAAGTTTAGTAAAGAAAATTTACCTTCTCATTTCTAAGTAAATTGCAGTTCAAACTGTGATGGCATTTAAGATTTAAGAGGAGCGCGTGAGTTTTCTATAGCTAGAGGAGCTCCAGAGTAGATTTCGTGTTATGTTATTTACTACTTTTCTGGAAATCATAGCATTAGTAACATCCATATGGACCTGAGCTCCAGAATGCAACACATTGGAAATCTTCTGAAAAATCTGCTATGAGATGGCTCTATATTATGACAAAGGTACTGACTTGTGTTTGTCCATGTTTGATTGGTTGCTGAGTTCTGCAACCAAGTCAAATCTTAAATTAGAATTTGTAGATCAGTCGATCAGCAAAAGACTTGCTACTAATAGTAAATAATGGATGCGGTGATAACTATCATTTCGTACTAGGGGTCCCAAAACTATGCCCTCGTTGCTTGTCTACAAACTTTGGTAGGAATAAAGTAATTCCGGAGCACCTAAGGATGTGATCTAAAACAACAACAAACCTAGTTTAATCTCACAAGTAGGATTTAGAGAAGGTAGTGTATATGCAGATCTTACCTTATCTTGAGAAGGTAGAGAGGTTGTTTCCGATATGACCCCGCCTCAAAAAAAGGTAAAAAATGAAGCAGTAGCAATTAATATAAGTAGTAAAACCAGCAAGATATTAAGAAAATCGAAAGGAAAGATATGAGTACAGTAGTAATAACAATCTATGCAGGTGTGACCTAATGGTTAATAATGCGGGTGAAAACATGAAAGATTGGAATTTTAGTCAATAAAGACCAAAAACAGTAGGTAATTCCTTCTCATTTATCTAAATTTTGGTATATATATTATAGAATTACCTAAACCTTGAAGTATACCTATATGGTACGTACAAGGGTGGCAAACATGCGGGTTGGGTCAGGTCGGATATGAGCGGGTCAAAACGAATAATTTTAAAAAACGAATAAATTATCCGACCCGACCCGTATTTGAGACGGATAAAAACGGGTTTATCCAGCGGATAATATGGATATCCATATTATCCATGGCTTCTTAAATATGATCACTTATGAGAGAATTCCTAGTTTTCCAAACTTGAGGAACTCTAATTTGAGGCTTTACAAATATAAAAATTAAACATAAAAGTTAAACACATTGGTTATCCATTTAGTTAACCATTTTCTAAGTGGATAATATATTTTTTATTCATATTCAATCCGTTTTTAAATGGTTCATTATCCAACCCATTTTTTTATGGATAATATGAGTGGATAATTATTTTCTTTAATCATTTTGTCACTTCTAGATACGTCCATGACCACATGTACTGGTGCGACATAACAAATATTTATGAAATTACGTTTTGTCCCCTTTAAGATTTGCACTTTAGCCTGTATTAATTTGACATTATCAATTCTCAGATAAAAAGTGGGTGTGACCGCTATTCTTGGCGGTGCTAGAAAGGACATGTTGGATTTAGACACGTAGTTGGTTCTTATGTGACTTCCTAGGCAGTTGAGCACTAAAGTTAAAGATATTTTTGTTTAATTAATCACTTATGTCATTTTAGTTTGCTTAATTCAACTGTCTCTCACATTATCTGGAAGGGATTCAATTTTCACACTTGCAGTATAAACTATTTTTACGTATCACTGTAGATTCATTATTTTTAACAGGTTATTTCTCCTCCTTTTTTAAGTTATCTATACATGTTTAGTATCGAAACTTATCTGCAATTAATTTCAGATAATTTGGTAATGTAAACATTTGCAAGAACACTATTCGTGTATAAAAACAAACACTATCTAGAGCAGGATAAATCCAAGGACTTGTGACAACATAAACAGTTTCCTTGAAAATGAAATTACACTTGGAGGCAAGCTATATGATATCTACTATTGAAGCAACAATATAAATTTATCCTCTGTTTTTAGTGTGATTTTGAATGTATCTAGCTCGAATAATGGCAAAAGGTGTTTACTAGAAAGAATTTTTGGTAGGGTTTTGACAAAAAATTTCTTTCAAAAAAAGAAGGAATTTGACTCTTTTACGGCAAATACTTCTTGATAGGGTTTTGACAAGTGGCTTTATCTATAGGGGACTCTGGGGAGGATATTATTTAATTCGAGTGACTAGAATTGTTATTATTTTTGATTTTTTTTTTTGGTTTGACAAAAGTACTAAACAAGGAAGAGACGCGGTTCAGGGTCAAATCAACTGCATTTGTATTTTGCACTCTTTAATTATTACGCTATAGAACAGGAAATTTTTTGACGTTGTGTAATTCAAGATGTTGTTAACTCTCACAGGAACGCACTCATACACACACATAAGTGGAGGTAGGATTTTCGATAAGGGGTTCAGAAAACAAAGTTAGAAAAATTAAAAAAAAAAAATTGTGGCTAGTAAGAATTGAAGAACTGAACTTATAAAAATTTTAAACCCTTTTGACCAATGAGCTATGATTTTGGACTACGTTAATGAGATTCAAATATAATATATAGAGATATTTTGCCATATATATGTATATATAGAGAGATATACATACAATATGAAACATATATCCGCCCCCATACGCACACTCTTTCCATCTCTCTCGAAGAGAAACAAAGGGGAAGATCAATATTATCCAAACAAAATAGACGGTAAATTATATGTTCGGTATAGTTTTATGCAACAAACACAAAAAGAAGAATTAACTTAAATAGTCGTCTATCCAACCGTTTAAACTAGAAATAATTAATACATGTATAATATACGTATAATGTATATATTAATGTATGTATACGGTAGAAATCGGGGCTACCCGATTTCGTTCTTCTATGGAAAAAGTGATACCATGTTGGAAGGCCAGGACGCCGAGTTCGGGTCGAAGCTCCTTTCCGATGTCGAGGTCGAGGTCGATATCATTTGTCGAGGTCGGAAGAAGGCATGCTTCGAGATAATACCATTATGATTCAGTAACGGAAAGAGCGAGATACCAGTAACGGCCCAAAGATCATGCATAAATTTCGGAATAGATTGGTCATCGGCAGTTAGAGAGCTGTCAAATACGATTTCCTACTGTAATTAGAAATGTACCTTATTTAGGACTCCTCTATTATATAAAGGGGGATCACATTCATTTGTAACATACTGTTCACTGATAAGAAAATATATGTACATTATTCTCTTGTTATTTTACCTACTGTTCTTCAGAGTTGTTTCATTATTTATTCCCATAATCATACCTTGAGACCGTCATAGGTTGAGCTCGAGACTTAGCCTACACACTGGTTTGATCTACTTTACTCTTTAATTTGTCTATTTAATCCCTTGTTTATCAATTGACGTTGAATTAAATCATATATCCTTAAAATCATAATACAAGTTTAATTGTTACTCGAACTTTAGGGTAAATAATGTATAACCATATATAGTTAATGTATAATTTACATATATCGAGTAGGAAAACTAAATAGTGAATTATATCGGCTATTTATGCAATCTCAAACAAATATATATGAGGTATATCCTTTACTTATCATGTCAAATGTACATATATAACTGCCATTTTGTCTCTTGACGACATTGTCACAGAAGTAAACTGAACTTTTGGGACTGATTATAAAAGTGACCACAAACGTATCATATGCTTCTTCCTCCCACGCACTTGGGAAATCAATGAAAACGATTGACGGACTAGAAAACAGTTGCTTGGTTTTCTTAGAGAAATAATAACCGACTAACACGTGTAAGTAAATGGTCTTAGTGCTATATATAAATATAAATTAATAACATAGCATAAAGAAATCCACAAAAGGGATATAGCTAAAGTTTTGTCCTTTGCTAACAATTGTCAATACTTCATTGGTTGTATAATTAGATCATTGTCAATCAAGCTCTTCTCTCTTATTTTTCTTCTTCTTCGTTTCCCTTTTTCAGCCAAGAAAATGACCCCCAAAAAAAAGGAAATTAAAAGAATAAGAGCATGAGTTCCAATTATAGAGCCTTCAAATATTAAATTTGATGTTGATGCTTGTACAATCTTCATCGGTTATATATATTGTTCATTTTCAATCGAAGTAAATGTTTGTTCCCTTATCTCATAATGTTTGAGTTAAGGCTTAGCTTAATTAAAAAATACGTCTAATTGCCCTAATTCTACGTCTTTATATATGTTTCCTTCTGATTGGAGAACCAAACAAATTATTGGTTGCATGGCCTATTACGATGTACCAGATGGCAAAAATCACATATATATTTATTGGTCGGAGTGTTCCATTGCCTATTTCAAAGAGTTGCCTTTCTTGGATATATATATTTGTGAAACAAATAATTCTTGGTGTAATTATCATATAAAATTAAAGCTTCGTCATATATGTAGTCTAGGTTTGAGGTGCCAAAAGAAATCAAAATGTTTGGATCTTCCTGTATGTTTTTACATTACTAGTCTTAGAGCACGCGTGTTGAGCGTGTTACCCTACCGGCTACCTCAATAAATATAATATTTTAAAGAATTACATAAATTTTATATTTTATGGTTTAAGTTATCAAAAATAAAAGGTAAAGTTAAAAATTGTAAGTTTCTAAAAATGATAATTGTTTGTCCTATTTAGCTAACTCAAAAAAAAAAAAAAAAACTTTATCCCATATAAGTTCTTAATCATATCATTCAATTGACAGAAGACACCTTATTTTTGCTCATGAGCAAAATGTAATTTGTTATATTTCTTTAATATATAGTAAGAAATACCATAAGAATTATTTTCAACATATTAAAAAAATAAATTACTATCACAAAAAGTAAATTCAATCGCTACATTTTAATTAATCTACTCCTTTTGTTTTTAATATGAATTATATGTATAAATTTATTCAAGAGTATTATAGAATTTTGCAGTTGATGCTTATTACTATATTATAATCGATTTTGCATTAATTTTTATTCATTCCACCGCAAATGCTATTCCTATAAAAAAATCTAATTTTTGTACCTAAAAGTTTTGTCAACTGAAAAAAAGGGTTTACTTATATGATGAATTTGGAAAGAAATTGAATGGGATTTATGTTTTAAATTTGTTAATTCAAATTTTTAATATTAATTCTTATTAAAAGAAATGATTTAATTTTTGTTGATTGAGATTAATAATATTAACTCATTACAAGTTTTAAATATTTGACTATAGTTATAATTTTATTTAGAATTATATTTTCAAGAATAATAAATCAATTATTTAAGTTTGGATATTTGTATTTGCTTACTTGTTGAATTATTTAGGTGTAATTAATATTATAGTATGAGATAATTATACAAATTAATATTAATAATTAATCACTCTCTCATATTTATTTGAAAAGTTTTGTTCATGTCTACAATGGTTTCCATCATTTAACTTTGTGGCATTTATGTTTTTCCTCCTCACAATAGCATAAGTAACATTAAGTTGGTCTATATTAGGAAAACCACATAAATTAGTAACAATTTTTAAACGCACGTACCACTAATATTGGGGTTGTTGATAGTTTTTCCTTTCCTTTTTTTTAACAATTTATTTTTCAATTAATTTTAATGTCCTAAATATTAGGATTTCTTACCTAGTTCAAATAAGGAAGAATTTAAAGCACAAAATTTAGTTGATCTAAAATTTCTAAATATTAGGAAATAATTTTAAATGTCGATTTTGTCCAATATTAACTCTATTTTAAAGGGGTAAAAAAGGCGAACGACATTTCGCTAAGGGCCTTTGTGCTTTTAATATAGTATAGATAGATAAATATGGTAGGTGTACGTGTCTATTTAACATGCTGATAGTATTAGTATTAATTTCGTATTGTTCGTATTTTCTTATCCGCTGATTGCTTTTACGGTATGTGATTTCTTTCTCGTCCGTTATTTTCTTATCTTATCTTGCTGTTGTTACTGCTTCTTTTCATCTTTACTTGTGTCGAGGATCTATCGGAAACAACCTTTCTACTTTTAGAATATAGGGGTAAGACATGTGTACACATTACCTCGTTAGACCCAATTACACTAAATTTGTTATTGTAGTTCATTAATTTGATTGTCAATTGTGTATTCAAAAATCTTTTAAATATTATCAAAACCATCATCTCTAATAGCATATTTACTCAAACTAATAGAATCAACAACATAGAGATTTGATGGTATGCCATCTATATTCTCAAAGTGCACTCTTTGTACGTGTTTTTGGTTTTGCTCCCCCTTCACGTATCTCTTTTCATATTAAGATCATTTACTTTTTTGAAACAATAAAAGAGTTTTGCAGAAAAAAGTATAAAGAGAGAATTTTTATTCATTTGGGATAAATTTCAATGGAATAGGACCCCTTTGTTTATAGGGAAAGAGTGACTTAACCACCAAGTAAAATCCCTAAATTCTTTCTAAAATATAAATATTTACCTTAAATAAAACTCTATTTATAACACTCCTCCTTAAATGTCTATTCAATAGATAATGTGTCTCATTAAAACCTTAGCTAAAACAAAACCCAGTGAAAAAAATTCTAGTGAAAGAAAAAGAGTACACAATCTAACAATATGCCTTTTGGTTGCCTCGTTAAAAACCTTGCAATAAAAACTCAGTGGGACAAAACCTTATAAGAAAAAAAGAGTACAACGTGTATTAATTCCCCCTGATGAGAGCATCAATTCACATCCTTGAGCCTTCACATTTCAATCATGTGCATCATCTTCAATAGATTGTTGGTAGAGATTTGATAAATAAATCAACCATATTAACTTGAATGAATATGTTGCACCTTGAAATCATCATTCTTGAGAGATATGTAATATTTTCATAAAATACCATGGAATGGCATTTTCAATACCTCACCTGATAGGTCATCTCATGTTTTAGAACTTAATTCTGTGTTCTGAAACCTTAAATATCTTAATTTAACCTTTCTCGATTTGCGTACGCGGTTCGGGTATTTTTTGGAAGGTTTATATGTTAAAAACTGATAATAATAAGAATTTTGCCTTAAAAGTTAAATTTAGTTGACTTCGGTCAACGTTTTGAGTAAACGGGCCCGGATTGGTATTTTGACGGTCCCGGTGGGCCCGTATCGTAATTTAGGACTTGGACATATACCAGAAATCGAATTCCGAGGTCTCTAGATCGAGATATAACTTTTTGTTGAAAATTGAAAGACTGAAAATTTAATGGTTTTAAGAATTTGGTTAATATTTGGTCTCGTTGTTATCGGGTCTGTATTTTGGTTCCAAAGCCTGGTAGAGATCCATTATAATATTTAAGACTTGTCTGTGAAATTTGGTGAGAAACGGAGTTGGTTTGACGTGACTCGGACATCCAGTTGTGAAAATAGAAGTTTTAAAGCTTTCTTGAAAATTTTATTCGATTTGGTGTTCAATTTGTAGTTCTACGTATTATTTTGGCGATTTGATCGCGCGAGCAAGTTCGTATGATGTTTTAGGACTTGTTTGCATGTTTGGTTTGGAGCGCCAAGGGCTCGAGTAAGTTTCGGATAGGCTAGGGAATGTTTTGAACTTAGAAAATCTGGTATTTTGCTGCAGCTGGTGTTCTGGTGTGTTCTTCTTCGCGTTCGTGAAGGTACTCTCGCGAACGCGAAGAGTGAACTGGTTGGGGTGGAGTTTTTTTCTTTGTGAACACAAAGGATGGGTTGCGAACGCAGAGTGATGGGGTTTTACCCTTCGCGAACGCGACCAGCTCAATGCGAAAGCGAAGCATTAGGGACCTGGGGGAGGGGTCAATCATTCCTTCACCGTGAATGCGAGCACGGGCTCACGAACACGAAGGCCAGGGGGAATAGCCTTCGCGAACACGATGAGAGATTCACGATCGCGTAAGCCTAGCAGGCGCTGCTCTTCCCGAATGCGACAGTGTTCACGCGAGCACAATGAACATTGTCGCCCAGCTATTAAACAGTCTCATTACCGGATTTAAGTCATTCTTTCAAATTTTCAAAAGCTAGAAAGCCTAGAGACGATTTTTCAAGATATTTTCTTCCTCAATTTGTTGGCAAGTGATTCCAACTTACTTTCTTTCAATTACCCATTACATTTCATGAATTTTCAACCTAAAATCTAGGGTTTTCATGGTGGAAATTGGGGGTTTGGGTAGAATTAGGGATTTTGTAAAAAATGGAATTTAGACCTCTAATTGAGGTCAAATTTCGAAATAAATTACATAATCGGGCTCGGGGGTTAATGGATAAATGGATTATGGTCCGAACCTCGGATTTTGACCAAGTGGGCCCGAGGTCAATTTTTGACTTTTTTCGGGAAATCTAAATTTATGCATTCTAGTTGATTCCTTTAGCAATATTTGATGTTATTGAGTTAATTATTGCTAGATACGAATGGTTTGGAGGCGAATTCTAGGGGAAAGGCCCCAGTAGAGCTTTGAATTAATTGCGGAGCGAAGTAAGTGTCATGGTTAACCTTGGCTTGAGGGAATATGACTTAACTGCCTATTTTCTACGTATTTGAATATTGGGCACTGCTTCCTTGAAGAGGGTCTTTCGGAAACAGCCTCTCTACTCCTTCGGGATAGGGGTAAGGTCTGCGTACACACTACCCTCCTCAGACCCCACTAATGGGATTTGTACTGGGTTGTTGTTGTTGAATGTTGGGTACAACGTATAGGTGAGGTGACAAGTACCTATGCGTTGTTATCGGGTTATAGCATGCGGGTGGATTTTATTTTTGTAATTATTGATTTCCTTGATCATATTATCCATGCTTAGACTAGTTATCGTTATGTTGATTACTCTTATCATGTTTACGTACTTTGGTATTGATTGAGTATTGACTCAAAGTTGAGGTTGGTATTATGGAATCAAATGTCGAAGTAAGACTTGTTGTTATTTCTATCTCCCTATTATTATTGTTCATTATTTTGGTGAGGGAGAGTGTTAATGACGAAGGGTGATGTCGTGCCTTGTGCTGTGGGTGTTAATGCACGAAGGGTGATGCCACATTGCGAGTATTAATACATGAAGGGTGATATCGTGCCATTTCTATTGATTATCTGGTGAGATTGAGAGTAAAAGCACGAAGGTTAATGCTGTGCATTTTCCTTTACTGTGTTTGCTTGTTATTTTTTGTTAAATGTATATTAATTGATAAAGTTTTCTTTACTGTTGTGATTCTCTATCTTGTAATTCTCTCAGCATGTCCCCCTCCCGATATTATCTGTCTATCTTTTACTTGCCGTTATTTTGTACATATACTGTTAAATTGTACATGTTTATTATATAGATGTCTTGTCTTAGCCTCGTCACTACTTCGTCGAGGTTAGGCTCGGCACTTACCAGTACATAGGGTCGGTTGTATTGATACTACACTACACTTCTATGCAAATTTTGGTATTTGGTCCCAGTTGATCGAGAGACATAGCAGCTCGGACCAGACCACCGGAGACTCAAGGTAGATCTGTCGGCGTTCACAGACCTTGAAGTCCCCGTCTATCTCTTCTATTTATTGTTTATTTCGTTCAAACAGTTGTACTTCTTTCAGACTTTTATTTGTAGTAAATCTTAGAATGTTCATGAATTTGTGACTCTAGATCCGAGTGTTAGTAAATATTGAAGTTTTTATAATATTTCGCAAACTTTGTCTTAGCTTCTATTTAGTTTAATTATAATTGTTCTCATTATTAAACTTGGCTGAAGTTGAGTTGTGAGTTCTCTAATGTTGGCTTGCCTAGCAACTGAAATGTTAGGCGTCATCACGGCTTGAAGGTAGAAAATTCCGTGTCGTGACATTTCAATATCTCCATAGAGATTCTCGCTATCATATTATCATGCTTATAGTTATAGCAAGATACATATGTGCACAAATTGCACTTAGGATGTGATACTTCAGGATCAAGAATTGTATATGCTTTAAGCGTTTTAAATCCTTCAGATATTGTCATATAAGTTAAATCATATAAGCAATAAGAATGACTTTAGATGCATACAAAGTTTTTATGTCATGCTAGACATATAAGATAGATAAAGGTGATTGCACACACAATTGACTTTATACTTTCAAGTGTTTGAACTGCAGGTCCAAAACTACATGTCTTTAATATGAAACCAATTCTATTTGAATTGTGTCTATTCTATTTGGCCAATATTTTCGTGTCTGTATTCGACAGACTTGAGGTCCTCATCTATACTTAGTGCTATGATAAATTTTATCGACGAACATTTTATATTGGTTCTAATATTTTTCATAAAGACATAACATAGAGATCTCTTTATTCATTTCAGGTACCTGAACCTCTCCTAAGATTTTATGAAGTGTTATGTCATGTGATCTTCTTGATCACTTGCCTCCTTATTATGATCATTTTGATCATTTGCTCATCTTCTTTATCAAGAATTTTATTTGAAACCGATTTGTCTATATGTTTTAAGCGTACCATAGGCTTTGTCCTTCTAGGACTTAATAGGAGCATTTGCAATGAGAATATAGTTACTTTCTTTGGGTCAGCAAATGCGTCTGGCATGCTTTGCAATATATTGCAAATGAATTTTTCTTTTATGAACTTCAAGTTCACGTATCTTATTTGAGGATCTAGATGTATAAATAATAATTTATTCCATGTAATTTTTTCTCAACTGTTGTATCATGTCTCCTCTCATGTTAGAAAAACTAACTTGCTTCCTCAACTTTGGAAACTTATCTTTATGCGTTTTGGTATTAATCAAAATATACACAGCACATCAAAAATAATAAGATAGAATTATTTGGTTCCTGACCCTAAACCACTTGTGAGGGGAGAAAATAATATACTTTTGTATATATATATATATATATATATATATATATATATATATATATATATATATATATATATATATATATATATATATATATATATATATATATATATATATATATATATATATATATATATATATATATATAACTTTGTTCTCATAAGCAATAGTTTAACTATTAAGTGGAGGCACTCAATAAATTATTTTGCTAAACCAACTATGATGTAAACCAACTTATCAAGATGAACTTCTTGAACAAAAATATATGGAATATGCTCTAAATTAAATTATTGAGCAAGTTACCTCGCAAATACCAAGTTGCGGGTTAATAATAATGTCACATGTAACTATCTCATAGATGCATCTTATGTGGTATACATGACAGGTGAATGGGCTTATATTCACCTTTGAAATTTCCAGCATTCATGGGATTCAATCCCGATTTTAGTTGGTATATTAATTAATGAGAACAAGCAACATAAAAGAATTCGTAAAGAACTTTCTAGTTCTTTAATATTTACCAATGTGAATTTTCTTTTATTTTTGGTACATCATACTTAAATTAATATGGCTAAACCAATTATGTCAATTGAATAAATTATCAATATTGATAAACTTCAGGTTTACACCATGACGTATGCAATTATTAATAAACTTCAAGTTTATTATGATATGGATTTTTATATCAACTAGTCTCTATGAACGTGCCTCGCACGTTATTGCCCATCAATTATTGTAGACAAATCTTTAGGTAATAACAAAATGGACAAGATTTCTAGAAGCATATGTGAAGACTTGTTATCAAACCATAATATGAACTTGCCGAAAGATCGTGAAATGTGACAATTTTTATTCAAATTTGTTCTGATACTTGCTTCATGTTGTGACTTCTTACTACACGAAGGAGAAGAAGTTTTTTGGATTATCTACACGTGTTACTTTTAGCATTCTTCTTATTAATTGATCTTCGCTCTTCTTTTTTTTGTACTTTTCTCCTATATATGATACTTTAGATTTGAGTTTTGGCATGTTATATTACTATATTATGTTCTCAATAAAATCGGTGCTTAATGGTTTGCCTCAATTAATAAATTCACCATAAGAATTTATTTCACCTCTGAGAAACTATATAGATATTATTCTTATGATCATAAAATTTGATGTTCCGTAAGTCCAACAACCTTAAGCATTTGGAGTCTCCCAACTTTGTTTATTTTTTAATTTAAATCTATATGGTATTAGCTGGTTATCCAGAATAGATAAAAAAAAAAAGATGCACTACCAATAGATATGACTTAAATCCTATTCAAAATCCTTAAGGTAAAAAAAAAACATTAATAATAGTCTGTTTGATCAAGCTTCTAAAACCAGTTTATTTTGAAAAGTTTTTAAAATAAAATTACTTTTGGTGAGAAACAATTTGTGTTTGACTAATTAATTTGAATAACATTTTTGAGTAACAATTGATGTTTAGCCAAATTATTTAAAAAGTGCTTCTAAATGTATTTTTTTTCTCAAAAATACTTTTCAAAAAAATATTTTTGGGAAGAAGTTACTTTTTTGTGCTTCTTAAAATCTACTTCTGCTTCAGGAAAAGTACTTTTAAACATCTTAAACTTTAGAAAAAAAATACTTTTGGACAAAGGCTATTAATAAGTCCCATGACTTTGCCGTTTTTCGGCTATTTATCTTTCTGAACTCGACTACAATTGTAAAACTTGCCTGCGTTAAGAAAATCATGTTTCCATAAACTATATATAGAATTAAAAAGTTTTTTAATACTTCTTTTTCTATTTTGTGTATTAATACACGACGTTAGTCTCAATTAAAAAAAAGTCTCTTAACATTAATAAATTAAAGTTTTTTCTCCCAACAAATAAAAGTCACGTTGTTTGCTTCTTTAATCTTTATGGAAATTTTTTTGAGTAGCTAAAAGATAGTAGTTGCCATGAATATAAAATTCTAATTGAAGTTAAATTCCTAAGCGTTTGAAAAGTTATAAATATTACAATTTTATTCAATATGTTTAGAAAAATTGTTCAATATTTTATGGGAAAGAAAATAATATGGATTCCCGTATATTTATATGTTATTATCCTACTTGAATCTCGGAGTGCATATAAATGTGCTAATAAAAATTATACCAAATAACTATGTACACCTGAAAGTAATTTAAACCAAAACATGAGAGCACTCAGAGTGCAGAAAATTATAATTATGAATGTTGGAAAATATTCTATCTTATAGACACTGCAAAATTTCCATATGATGGTGGAAGAAGTCGAAGCAACACATAAATATCACAAAATTTAATTTATATCAGTGATATAAGCATCGCCTAATTCAGTTGTCCAAGGACATAATCCAAATCGATATCAACAGAATAAAGAAAGACACAAAATATTCTATAATATCGCCTGCAAGCATTTTATTATTCAACAGGAGAAGATACTTCATCAAATTTAGAGAAAGCGGGACTAAATTGAACTCAACTTTAAACTACATTAAATTTATTTAAATTTGATCGATTTATTTCTTTAAATTCGGAAGTAGAATTTATGTATAGATTTATGTTAAGAATAGTGTAAGTAACATTTAACCTTCGTGCTCTTATATAATCAGGTTTTCATATCCTTCTATAGTGAGAATTTTGATAATTTTAGAATTCGCTACCATATTATCGGCTTTCATGCTTCAAAGCTCCAACTTAAAAATAAAAAATAACTTTGCATGTAAAACTAATAGACACTGACGTATTATATGGTACAAACTTAAAGTTTTTGGCACACTTCTTGAGGAAATTTATTGTGTAATAAAAAACAAACAACATTCTTGGCATTGGCAAAAATTCAAAGTAATACTAAAATTTTTAATTTCAATATTCATAATAATATTTTGCATAAGAATATAATTAAGCTAATTGAAGAATCAACTTAATTTTAGAGAAAAAATTAAGCTAAAAATAAAAATTCCAGGAGCATCATAATGCGTATCATGTTTTAATCTTTAGAAGAAGAAGATTCTCTTCCGCTTCTCTCGTCTAGTAAAATACTGCATCATAATGTTAATTATGTTTTATTCTTGTGGATTTTTGAAAGAATCCTAATATATTTGGTTAAAGGGTGCAGAAGTCGGTATACATGTAGTATCTCAAATAGCCGAGAAGCTGAATTTGATTAATATTAGAAGTCCATGAAAATCGGAGTATAAAGCATAACTTAAAATATCAGTTTACCATACATGGTATTATTCGTCAATTAATATCTTGAGGATATTTTCGCAAACCAACATTATATTCATGCTTTTATAATAATATAGATAAACTTTTATTTTATTGTGGCGTTCTTTTATTTGTGTCGTACAAATTGAAAAATAAAGCGGGTAGCTTTTTATATACATATTACCTCGCCACAAGTTATAGTAATAGAAAGTATTAAATATTTTCTTTGTTTATAGTCTCAATATAACCAACCGCTTTCGCGAATACTTCAGAAACTCAATAAGTTTCTTTGAGACTTATTACGATACAATACTTTATTGATAATCAATTTAATTTCTCCAAAATAGTATAATTGGCTCTTCTAGAGCTCTTAATTAATTTTGTAGTACCACATATTAATCAATATCCATATGGTGAATATCTCTTTTAAAGAGAAAGTTATACCATTATGGTCATGGTCAAAATCATTATAGGCAAGATATGTTGCTTCCATTACTTTTGCCCTATTACATTGTCATACTATTTTGGCATAATCTCAATAGGTACGTAATCAATGACCATTCATGTCATAATAATAAATTTTTTTCTATTTCATCTCAAACCTCTTTCTAAAGGTCAGTGTGATATATTTACTACCACTGGCACTTTCATATTCTTATAAGAATAAACATGTATTCATAAATAACATCTTGTCACATTCAAATCATGAATGGATCATAATCATCTATATATGCTTTACAAAATCTCATGTCAAATCGATGACGATGATAAATTTCACAGAGTGAAGGATTATTTTGAGAATCTTTATTATTCTCATTACCACAATGATGACGATTATAATTTCGTCTATTGTCATGTTCATATCCATTGATACCTTTAGAATAATAATTTTGTCTTCTTTCTGACTTATCACATATTGCTATCACATTCTCTTAAGGGAATGAGACTGAAGCAAAGTCAATGGGACGAGTTTTTACTTCTTGTGCTCATAATCATACATGAATTTGATCATGGCAAGACATAAAAAATTTATCACTTCGGGTGGTTATAATTTTTTTCGAACTCCATTAGAGTTACAATCAAAATTTTATTTAAAATCAAATTATAGAATGTCAAGAATTTACAAGAGAAAAATAAAGTTAAATAATTATTTTAAATCCAGAATTTAATAAGTTCATGGAACAATTGATAATCATTATGCTCAATCCCAAAGCTTCTACTCAATTGGTTAGAGTCATGTGCTGATAATGTGTTATGAAACGAATATTGCAGAGAAAAGTATAGAGAGAATTCTTATTGATTTAGGATGAATTACAATGGAATATGACCCATCTACTTATAGGGATAGAGTGACTTACCCACCGAATAAAATCCCTAAAATCTCTCTAAAATATAAACATCCACCTTAAATAAAACTCTATTTAATAATATTTTTCAGCTTCTTACATATTAATTGTATACGTATATACTAATTCAAGAAAGTGAATACAGATTCTGAGTATCTGGCCATATATGGATTACTCAAATTAAAGTAAAGGTGCCGTCTAGAGAGTGTCATGTCAGTATCTTGGTGTGATTGATTATAAAATAATGCTTCTTTAACATTAATGGGAAACCACATCTAAGAGATTGACAAGGGAAAAAAACATTTTTTTTAGATAAGTTCTAGTTTAGGTAATGCTTATGTAAGCCCTTAAATGCTTGACTTTAAGTTTTAACAAAAATAGATACACTACTACTTAACCTTAATTTAATATAGTCTTGTACTTTTAACATAAACCCTTTAAATCATGTCTGTTTGGTAAGGAAAATCAGAAAATGTCTTCTTGTCTGGGTGAGTAGACACTTTTAGAAGACCCATATTGTGGTATCATTAAATGAGTTTGTTCTTTGCTTATTTAGGTTACCCATTTTTGGACATCTGCCCATGAATATTCTTTTACTATGACGAGTGTTTTATGTCATTATATGGCCTTGCACTTTAAGTTGAAAGTTTGCAAAGGCTAACACATGTCTATGTGTCTTGAACTTCACATGTCGTACTCAAGAAGAGATAGGTTTAGAGAAAAGTCCAAATGATTATATTGATTGTGTTTATCATGTCTAAAAAAAAGTTGTAGTCTTAACTTGGAAATAGTTGTGTGCAGATATGATTAAAAGGTAGAGTTCAAACTCGTTATAATACCTTTTATATAATATACCTTCCAAAACAACCATGGAAAAGAAAAGTTTTTTCGGTGTCCGTAAGGATTGGTTGAGTTAGTTGGGGGAGTGGTTTCTTAGAGATTTTGGATCAAATCCCTTCACCATGAGCCTCTCAGTCAGAGTTCGTCGCATCGGCTTTGCCTAGTGTGATTTACATCTCCTGTATAATTTGCATGCAATTGTACAACGAGCAAGTTATCCAATGCACACCCGAAGTGTTCGGTTACGGGTTTCCTTGAAAATTTTCTTTCAAAAAAAAAGTTTTATCCGATTAATATACCTTATATAATACCTTCTTTCAGATCATGCAATAAATCCAGTTCGATAACACCCTGTTTGCAATAAAATTTCAACATACGAAAAATAAACTGCAACCATAAAAGAATAAAGTGATTTTATTCATTATTTGCGGGTTACAATTCTGTTTATCTCTTGATTCTTCCTCCAAATTGTTCTCCGTTATTCGAGGACTGGATCGCGTATTCTTGAACATAGGATGATACGGACCTCTCTGGATTATTTAATCTCTATGAAAGTCGATCACTGTATGGATATTTTTCTTATTTAATTATCAAGAAGAACATCTATTGATCACAACATTATTGTACCTTGATCCCTATGTGAATATCTCGAGAATTTATGGGATTTTTGAGATCTCTCTTCAAGAGAATATATATCTTTTTATATAGGTGTGCGTTAGGGTTTAGGGTAGAGTAACCTCCAAAAAACCCTGATAGACTCCTAAGAAATCCTGATAGGCTCCTAGGATTTCAAGAGTCCTGTGGTATCTTGAATTTAGGATTTAGCTTGATCCTTTAAAATTCCGATGTCTACAAATACCCCCTACTTTAGGGTTTGTCGGGGTGTAGGCTTGCCGAAACTTGAAGACGAGACTTGAAGTACTCGACCATCGCAACAAATGATTTTGAAACTTGAAGTTTTCGATTTACAGGAGGAAGAGATAAAGGGCAGAACTGGTCCCACTGGGCATGCCAATTTGTTTGCAATAAATTTTCAACATACGAAAAAACTGCAACCATAAAAGAATAAATTGATTTTATTGATCAACATTGCGAGTTACAACTCTGTTTATCCATTGCTTCTTCTTCCGAATTGTTCTCCATTATTCGAGGGCTGGATCAACATATTCTCGAACATAGGATGATACAGACCTCTCTGAATTATTTAATCTCCATGAAAGTCGATCCGTGTTTGGATAATCTTTTTGAAGTATTTGATTATCAAGAAGAACATCTATTGATCACGACATTATTTTATGCCTTGATCCCTTTGTGAATATCCCGAGAAAATATGGTATTTTTGAGACCCCTCTTCAAGAGAATATGTATCCCTTTATATAGGTGTGCATTAGGGTTTAGAGTAGAGTAACTTCCAAGAAACCCTGATAGACTCCTAGGATTTCAAGAGTCCTGTAGTATCTTGAATTTAGGATTTAGCTTGATTCTTTAAAACTTCAATTTCTACAAATGTCCCCTACTTTAAAGTTTATCGGGGTGTAGGCTTACCAAAACTTGAAGACGAGACTTGAAGTACTCGACCATCTCAACAAATAATTTTGAAACTTGGAGTTTTCGATTTACAGGAGGAAGAGATGAAGGACAGAACTGATCCTACTGGGCGTGCCAATTTGTTTGCAATAGATTTTCAACTACAAAAAATAAACTGCAACCATAAAAAAATAAAGTGATTTTATTGATCAATATTGCGGGTTACAACTCTGTTTATCCCTTGATTCTTCCTCCAAATTGTTCTCCATTGTTCGAGGGCTGGATCAACGTATTCTCGAACATAGGATGATACGGACCTCTTTGAATTATTTAATCTCCATGAAAGTCGATTATTGTATGGATATTCTTCTTGAATTATTTGATTATCAAGAAGAACGTCTATTGATCACAACATTATTTTATGTCTTGATCCCTTTGTGAATATCCCGAGATTTTGTTGGATTTTTGAGATCCCTCTTCAAGAGAATATGTATCCATTTATATAGGTGTGCGTTAGAGTTTAGGATAAAGTAACCTCCAAAAAACTGTGATAGACTCTTAAGAAATCCTGATAGACTCCTTGGATTTCAAGAGTCCTATAGTATCTTAAATTTAGGATTTAACTTTATCTTTTAAAATTTCGATGTCCACACACTCTTATTATAATGTATATTATTTGCTTTGGATCAAACCCACATAATTTTGTCCGCTTTTAAAACACTTATGTATAAGCATTGAATGTCCTATAATTTAAGTCGTCCCTCATCTGATTTCCATAAAGCAGGTAGTTAGCACTGTCGCAGTTAGCATTTATTCTAATGTTGTAAAGCAGCTAAAGTAACCTGGAAATCGTCTAGGATACAAATCAGAGAGTTCCAATTTCCATCACAAACGGTATGTAAAATATTTACCGTTCAATAGAAATGTGAACAATTCCAAAAAGTTACTCATCCCTATTGTTAACACCTAATTACAGAAGTAAATTTCATGATTAGCCTAAACAACCGCCCTTGATTTTATCCGTTTTGGGATTTTCGCCGAGATCTTCGACCAATTACGGATATCTCGCCTTTCCATTATTATGCTTTGTTCGAAGTCAATCCTATATGGTCTCGATCGTTGTTGGCCTCGATCTCGACAAGTACCTCGATTCTCGAGCTCGATACCTTATCTTCGTGCTCTGACCTGATCCAATGCGAGACTAGCCCTCAACGTGATTCCCTGGTCTCGATTAAATGGCAAAACCGTATACAGATAGTCCCCTCGTTTCTTGGAGTGTGATGAGAAGAAACGAAATGAGTCTTCGATTTTATACCTCGAACAGTTATGACATCACCCTTGTGACGTAAGCGACAGAAGCGACCAATGTGCCGCATTGATACAGTTCCCAAGATCATTAATGAGCGTCAATAGATGGTCGGCCACTAGTGCCTTTGAACCGTTGTCGTGAATCATTAATAGGTCTTCTTCTCACTTCTTTAAGCTTTACTTTGAATTTTTCTTGCACTAATCTTCAAAATCCTTCTGAGTTTTTCAAGTCTTTCTGCAATTCTTCAAAGTTCTTCACAACTAATTAAGTCTCTCCGTTCTTGCACAGTTTCTAGGCCTCATTACCAACCTTTCTTCAAAACTACAAATCTCATCTTCTTCTTTCTCTGAATCCATATAAAAATGGCAAAACATCAAAAAACGTTCCTCAAAAGGAGAAAGCTTCTTCATCGCGGTCGGCCGACGATAAAACGCCGGTGGTGCCACGCATTGAGGAGTGTATTCCCAGGGTATGCGATCTTACTTCCGATTTCAAAGTTGAGAACCCCTCATCAGTCCCTGGTCGATGTGAGCCAATGTCGAGATATATATGCTCGATAAGTGAGGGCGACCTTAAGCAGGTGATGAAAAATTGTCATTGGGAAGGCAAAGAGGTGGTGATTCTGACCCCCCAAGAGGACATCACTACTTACGTGAAAGGGTTCTTAAGTGTTTACACTTACCCTTTTACGCTGGGTCTCGTCGATCCTGTTATCCTCAACTTCTGCCGCTAATACCGAATAATCCTAGGATTGATCCATTCTTCTTTCTGGCGCATTGTCATTTTGCTTCGATTCTTCGTGAGCAAGGTCGAAGGGATGCCTTTTACCCTCGACCATCTCATTAGACTGTACAGCCCCCATTTCTATCGAGGCAGATTAATAAGGCTTCAGCGTTGGGCTACCAAGGTGTTGTTCTCGAGCATAAATGAGGACAAGGATCAAGGATGGATGATCCAGTTTGTCTGAGTGAGGACTTACGACATAATCCCGGCTGAGAAGATGTCATTCCCCGAAGAATGGAACATGAAGCGTGAGTACAAATCCACCTATAGCTTCTGTTTATTGTTTTGTTTCTTTTGACTTTTCTTATTGACATCCTTTCCTATGATGTAGTGGTTTCTTGGGTGCCCGGTGAAATCCCGAACCTTGAAGACTGGGTTCAAAAATTGGCCTCAACCTCTTTGTATGCTGAGCACTCGTGGCGCGATTTGGCAAAGGGCCGATGAGAGGCCAAAAATCACGGTAAGCTTCTTTACTCGTGTTTGATGCTCTTCTCTGAAATGTTTCTTTTTTTTATTTCTACTTGATTTGCTTTCATATAGGTCTAAGAGATAATGTTGTCATGAGGCCCCCGTCTGGGGAGGAGGAGGCCCCGAAGCCGGCCAAGAATAAGAAGAGGAAAAGGGTCTCACCCTCCGATACTCAAAATCCCAAAAAGAGTAAAGCTCGTAGGTCGAAGAAAGATACCGCCGCCCTGCCTGCGGATGTAGTTCAACAGCTACGAGATGAAGAAGAGGAGAATGAAGATGTCGCCTTCGAGCTGGTGGCTTAAAAGGGGAGCGCCGAGGCCCCAAGGGCCATTGAGTCATTGATGATCAAAGAGGTTCAGCGCGGACCGGAGGATCTCGGAAAATGGCCCGAGCAAAATCCCCGAGTCGTTGGAGGCCGAAGATGCCTCCCGTAATGACGGGCAATCAGTGGATGTACCTTCGAAACGAAGAGAACGCCCCAAGTGACTCGCTTGGGGAAATAGATATTAGCGATTCGTCACCCCTCCCCACATTTTTCGAGGGGCAAATTCGGGAAACCCATGCCATGGGGACCCCCGATATGGGAACGTCCCAGAAGGGGAGGACCTTTTCCATGGTTGCTTCATAGTGGTCGAAGATACTTTCGATCTGGGTGATGCATCGAGTATCTTTGATGAGGCTCATCGACTTCTGAGTCAGGTAAGCCTGATCTCCCTATATCAATATCATTTTTTTCTTTATTTCCTCTTGTCTGACTTTCCTTTCTTCCTTCATAGGCCTTGACGCTTCATCGGGAGGCATTTTCTAAATTCTGGGTAAAGCTGAACAGGTATGAGGTCGACCTTAAAAGGCTTACGGAGGAGAGATATTCCCTAAAACTTCTCAGTGGGCAAAAAGAAGAGGAGTTCAAGGATTTTCGATCTGAATCGGCAACAGCTCATAAAGGGAAACCGACCTGATTGAGCAGGTAATGTAAATTTTTGGAAGCTCGTTGTATTAATTCGGGAACGATGACTAACACTTCAATCCTACAGGTTCAGCAGAAGGCCAAAAAGATCGAGCAACTTCGCGAGGAGGCCAAGATGAAGGAGGCAGAGACTTTGGGGTGGAAGCAAAATATGGACCACCTTGCCTCGAAGAAAGATACTTCTCTAGCCCAGTTGTATTCGGCCGAACGTCAACTCCAAAGCATGAAGAAGGAAAGCTTGGTCCGAGCCAAGAAAACTGAGGAGCTCGAGACTTGATTGTCTGCTGAGCTTGCAAAGGCCACATCTGAGGCAGGAAGAATAAAGGCTGAAGCTGAGGCAATTGTGGCCGTCTATCGAACTAATGCTGAAGCTGCTCACGTTCGATCAAAGGAAATTTCCGATGCTGCTCAGGCTCGATCATTCTGCATTACCGAGCATGCCAAATGCCAGTCTCGAAGAGAGACTCTCGAGGAGATTCATGCTCGTGGATTTGACCTTACTTTCGATATTGAGAATGCAAAAGTACTCGAGGCCGAAGCTAGAGCGCTGCTTTCTTTTGATGATGATGGCTCCGGGAGTGCTAGTGGATCCGAGAGTGGAGAATATGAGTATGAGGCTCCCGGGGAAGATTAGGCATTTAGAATTTTTTTCTTTTTTGGATTTTTTGTGTAAGATCCAGAGTGGTCTTTGTAAATACTTTTTGCATATATGAAAGATCTCTTTTCTTTCCAGTTAGTTTTCGATTTCTGTTTTGTGAAAGTTCTGTTTTGCTTCTTGTCTTATATTTTATGCCTTGTGAGAATTTTGACTCACTTCGTTGCCTTGCAAAAATTTTGTCGAAGTCAGATTAGTGTAGTCTCTATAATCGAGTGAGTACTTGCTCGAACTCGGAGTAGAAAAAACCCTTAAGTTTCAGTTGAGTGAGGGTGGATTCTCGAACTCAATAATATATTGGCCCTTAGGCTCTTAAATTGGGCCGATATGGCCTTAAAAGAGTGGGTTTTCCCTTTTCGGCTTAAAAAGTTTAATCATATAAAAATTTGTTATGCCTTAGCGCGAGATCAATCTATATCCATTAGGATTCAGTGTTATCGAATACTTTTACTTTGTTATGCCGTAGCATAAGTTTGTTCGAGAGTTCGAATAATTTGGTATCCCTTAAGGTTTTTGAGGGTTGACATTATCGAAACCATTTGTAACTTTGCGGAGGGTAGCCTATTTTTAACCGCTTTTATGAAAGCATTTGAAGGCATGTTTCATTTACGGAATTCGGACGTCTCCGAACCGTGTTAGTTTGGTCATGGCCTTTAACTTGAGATTTGCCATTTGGGCTTGTTTCTCGATTATACTTCAAACTTGCTCGAAGTGTCAGTCCTCGAGTGGGGTGGCCGTGGTCTATAAAATCGAGGATTGCCTTTTCAAGGTCTTATAGTGTCGAAGTTTAATAATTTGAACATGTTAATTATTGGATAGTAGTCCCCGAGTACGGGGTTGATAGCTTGAGCTTTAGTTGCGATCGACACTTGAGCCAACTTCCGAATAAATCATAAGTAAAGTAGAAATTTCACTAAGGCATGGAACATCTGGTAAGGAAAAAAATACTTCTTTCCATAAATCATTCATGCGTACATGTTTTTCCATTTTCATAAATCATTCATGTGTACACGTTTTGCCATTGGGGATCGAGTAATCTACAAGGACACGATCCATTTGACTGTTTTGCCCTTTACAAAATTTTACCTATCGAGACTTGTTGATACGGAGTATTTTCCTCAAGAGCATAACATCCAAGTGTGATGCCCCCAGTATTCTACGTTGATTGTAAAAATGTCTCGGATATTGTTAAATTGTCCCCAGGTAGCACAAATAATTATTGCCTCGTTAAAAACCTCGCCGGAAAAACCCATTTGGAAAAAAACCGATCTAAGGGAAAAAGAGTACAATGTGTGCTTTAAAACCTGAGGTCTTTGTGTTGAAGAATTTCCCGATGTCCTCGATCGAACACTTGCAAGAAGTTAGTATCAAATACAAATGAAAAAAGGAGAGAGTCATACCTTAGCAATTATCTTTTGAGGAGTGATATGTTCCAATTATTTGGCAACTGTTCGCCATTCATCGTGCCAAGTTTGTAAGATCCCTTTCCGATGATACCAAGGACCTGATATGGTCCTTCCCAATTTGGGTCGAGTTTCCCCTCATCTAGGTCTCGAGTGTTGAGGATGACTTTCCTTAGAACTAAGTCCCCAATTCAAAAGTGGCGAAGATTGGCTCTTCGGTTGTAGTATCTTTCGATGCGCTGCTTCTGTGCTACCATTCTGACAAGGACGACTTCCCATTTTTCAGCTGGTAATTCGAGGCTTGTGTTTATAGCCTCGTGATTCGACTCTTCTATTGTGTATTGAAACCTGACGCTGGGTTCCCCGACCTCGACCGGGATCAAGGCTTCGGCGCCATATACTAAGGAGAACGGTGTTGCCCCCATACTAGATTTCGACGTTGTTCGATACGCCCAAAGGACTTCAGAAAAAATTTCTCTCCATTTTCCCTTAGCATCATCCAATCTTTTCTTTAGATTCTGAATGATGGTCTTATTTGTTGATTCTGCCTGTCCGTTCCCACTAGGATGATACAACGTCGATAATATCCTTTTTATTTTGTGATCCTTGATGAACTTCGTTATTTTCCTACCGATAAATTGTTTTTCATTGTCGTATACTATCTCGGCAGGTATCCCAAATAGGCATATGATGTGATCCTAGATGAAGTTTATAACTTCTTTTTCTCTGACTTTCTCGAAAGCCTGTGCTTCAACCCACTTAGAGAAATAGTCAGTCTTAAATAAAATTAATTTAGCTTTACCTGGGACCGATGGCAGAGGGCCGACGATATCCATTCCCCTTTTCATGAACGTCCACAGGGATATGAGTGAATGAAGTTGCTCCCCGGGTGGTGGATCATTGGTGCATGTCTTTGGCATTTGTTGCATTTTCGAACGAACTCCTTAGTATCCTTTTCCATGTTGACCCAGTAGTACCCTGCTCTGATGACTTTGTGAACTAGTGATTCGGCACCTGAATGGTTCCCGCAAGTAACTCATGGATTTCTCGTATGACATAGTCGGTGTCTCCCAGACCTAAACATATTGCCAACGGCCCTTTGAACATCCTTCTGTACAATATTTCATCTTCTGCCAATGTGAATCGTGCAGCTTTCATTCGTAGAGTCCTCGATTCCTTAAGGTCCGACGAAAGCTTCCTATTCTTTAGATAATCGATATATTTGTTCTTCTAATCCCAAGTTAGTCTTGTGAAGTTTATTTCGGTGTGGCCTTCTTCGACTACCAACTTTGAAAGTTGTACGACAGCCCCCGAGCTAATTTCGTCGTCTTTCACTGATGACCCTAAATTTGCAAGGGCATCGGCCTCACTGTTCTACTCTCGAGGTACATGCTGTAGGGTACATTCTCTAAACAGGTGTAAGGTTACCTGCAGTTTGTCCAAGTACCTCTGCATTCGATCTTCTTGAACCTCGAAGGTTTTGTTGACTTGGTTAACCACGATTAGGGAATCACACTTGGCCTCGATGACCTCTACTCCCAAACTTTTATCCAGCTCGAGACCTACAATCATGGCCTCATACTCGACCTCATTGTTAGTCAACTTAGTGGTTTTGATGGATTGTCTAATTGTATAGCCTGTGGGCGGCTTCAAAACAATGCCTAAACCGGACCCCTTCACATTTGAAGCTCCATTTGTGAAAAGGGTCCACACCCCCGAAGACATACTTGTGTTAAACAAAAGTTCTTTTTCGGCCTCGGGTACGAGGGCAGGCGTGAAGTCGGCCACGAAGTCGGCTAAGATTTGAGACTTGATGGCCGTTTGAAGTTGATACTCGATATCATACCCACTGATTTCAACGGCCTATTTGGCCAATCAGCCTGAGAGTTCAGACTTGTGCAAAATGTTGCGAAAGGGGGTAAGTGGTTACAACACAAATTGGGTGACATTGAAAATACAGTTTTAATTTCCTAGATGCACTTATTAGAGCAAGCGCTAATATTTTTAAGTGTGGGTACCGGGTCTCGGCTTCACCTAGAGTTTGGCTAACGTAGTAAACAGGAAATTGCGTACCTTGCTATTCTCGAACTAGGACACCACTTACCGCAACTTCCGAGACTGCCAAATATAAGTAAAGTTGCTCATCCGCTTTCGTAGTGTGAAGTAATGGGGGGATTGAAAGATATCGCTTTAACTCTTCTAACGCCTGTTGGCATTCCGGGGTCCAAGTAAAATTGTTCTTCTTTTTGAGCAGTGAGAAGAACCTGTGACTTCGATCCGAAGACCTCGAGATGAACCGACCTAAGGCGGCTATCCGCCCTGTTAATCTTTGTACGGCCTTAACGTTGTCCACGACTGTGATATCTTCGATCGCCTTGATTTTATTGGGGTTGATCTCAATTCCCCCATTTGATACCATAAAGCCGAGGAATTTGCCCGATCCGACCCCGAATGTACGTTTTTCGGGGTTGGGCTTCATGTTGTATTTTCTCAATATGTTGAAGGTTTTCTGCAAATGTGTCAAATGGTCCTTTACGTGCAGGGACTTAACTAGCATGTCATAAATATAAACCTCCATTGATTTATCTATTTGTTATTCGAACATTCGATTTACTAAGCGTTGGTAAGTAGCACCAGCATTTTTTAGTCCAAACAACATTACATTATAGCAATAAGTACCATACTTAGTAATAAACGAAGTCTTTTCCTGATCCTCCAGGCTCATTTGTATTTGGTTGTACCCTGAGTATGCATCGAGAAAGCTAAGGATCTCGTGGCCAGCCGTGACTTCGATCATGCGATCGATATTAGGCAAAGGAAAAGAGTCTTTAGGACATGCTTTGTTTAAGTCTTTGTAGTCTACGCACATTCTAAGTTTATTCCCCTTCTTGGGGACTACGACTATGTTTGCTAACAATTCGAGATATTTTACTTCCTAGATGTTCCTATTTTAAGAAGTTTGGTTAACTCATCCTTGATGAATGCATGTTTACCTCGGATTGTGACATTCTCTTTTGCTTTACCGGTCTGAACTTTGGGTCCAAGCTCAATCGATGAGTGGTAATCTCCGGTGGGATCCCTATTATGTCAAGGTGGGACCAAGCAAAACAATCCATATTTTTAATAAGAAATTTAATGAGTTTTTTCCTAAGCTCGAAAATTAACCCCGTGCCCAGGTATACCTTTTGATCGGGCAGATGCTCGATCAGTATGACTTATTCTAGCTCTTCAATCATTGACTTTGTGGCATCGGAATCATCGGGGATTATGAAGGTTCGAGGCATCATATAATCATCATCCTCGATAATTTCCTATTGCTTCGATCTGGTCGAGGCCAACGACTGTGGTGGCTATTTGACTTCCTGCTTTTCCTTTGATTCTGGTCCATTTGTTGATGTTAGTGCTGATACGGGTATTAACTCATCAATTGCAAACATCTCTTTGGATGCTGGTTGTTCGTCGTATACCGTTTTGATTCTTTCCAATGTTGAGGATTTCAAAACTTGATGAAGCGTTGAAGGTACTGTCCTCATATTATGGATCCAAGGTCTTTCGAGCAGCGCATTGTACCTCATATCACCTTCGATTACATATAACTTTGTTTCCTGGATAGTTTTAGCCACGTTTACTGGCAAAATGATTTCCCCTTTGGTGGTTTCAATCGCCATGTTGAAGCCATTGAGTACTCGAGTTGCAGGCACGACTTGATCCTGAAGGTCGAGTTGCTCTACGACCCTCGATCGAATAATATTTCCGAGCTACCTGGATCAACCAACACACGTTTAACTTGAATTTTATTCATAAGGATAGATATTACAAGTGCATCATTGAGGCTATTCGATCCCTTCTGCATCCTCATCATTGAAAGATAAGGTATTTTCTGGTAAGTAATCTCGGGTACGCTTCTCCCTTGTGATTGTAACTTTGGTGCGTTTAAATATCAGGCCCTGAGGAATATCGACCCCACCAACGATTATATGAATCTCGTGCTGCAGTTTCTCCTGTTCGTTTTTCCTGTTTGCAGCATCCCTATCTCTGAAATGATTTTTAGCTCGGTCACTCAAGAACTATCGAAGATGACCTTCGTTGAATAGACAAACTACCTCCTCCCTCAATTGCCTGCAGTCTTCGATTTTGTGACCATGGGTTCCATGGTATTTGCATATTTGATTAGGGTTTCTTTGAGCCAGGTCGGACTGTAGGGGTTTGGGTCATCTAGTATCTTTGATCTGTCCAATGGCTGATATAATACCCGATGCATCGATGCTGAAGTTGTATTCTAATAACCGTGGTGCTTCCTTGGGCTCGACATGTTTATCGAAGCCACTCTTACTCATTAGCCCTCGGGAGTTTTCCTCGATCATTTCGAACGGGATTACGTCCTGGTCCACTGTTTCTACGATATGCATTGTATGGTTGGTACCGGTCTCTGGTTGATCGCGGCTTTCTATCGATGTCTCTTTGAATCCTGCCTTCAGATATATTCGGATAAACGGAACTGGAAAGGGCTCCCAACTGATCATCCTCGACTTTGATCTTTGATTGGTATCGATTATGTACATCGGCCCAGGTCACAACTGGATACTCAATCAAATTCTATTTAAGTTGTTGTAATAATATCGAACTTAGCTCGTTCAAACCTTGGGTGAAGGATTGGACAGCCCAATCATCAGTGACCGGGGCAGGTCCATGCGTTCCATTTGGAACCGAGATACGAATTCCCTTAGCATTTCGTTGTCCTTTAGTCTAACTTTGAAGAGGTCCGATTTCCTAGTCGTAAGCTTTATTGCTCCGGCGTGTGCCTTTACGGACGAATAAGCAATCATGGTAAAGGAATCGATGGAATTGGGCGGCAAATTGTGGTACCATATCGTTTCCCCCTTCGATAAAGTTTCTCCAAATTTTTTCAACAAAACAGATTCAATTTCATCATCTTCTAAGTCATTTCCTTTTATTGCGCATGTATAAGAAGTGACATGCTCATTAGGATCAATGGTGCAATTGTACATGGGAATTTCTTCGGAATGAGCTTTGGAGCCGCACTCGGTGGGAAAGGCTTCTACACGAAATTCTTCGAATTCAAACCCTTTAAGATCGGGGGTGCCCACAGTATTTGATTAATCCGTGAGTTGTATGTTTCTACCTTTTTATCGTTAGCCTCAATTTTCTTTTCTCCTGATTCGATCCGTTTAGTTAGCTCCTCGAGCGTTTTTATGATGGCGGAGTCAGTTCCCGATCCGTTATCATTTGATTTTTCCGATATAGGCTCGACCCTATGAATAACTTCTTGTGACGTATCGAGTTCGATCCTGCTTGGTGTTCGATTCTAATTTTGGAGCTGCATTATCGTAACTTGCTGAGTCTGCAATATTTCAAATATCACTCGAAGGCTAATCCCACCTTCTTCACCACTTTGTGCATTCTGATTGGCTGCCTGAGCGTCTCTGTGGATGCTATTTTCAAGGTCGGCGCCTAAATTTCAATGAATCGCGATACGAGAATTGACATCGATTGGATCTACGGCCTGTGGTCCATCGGGATTGATTGGAGGTACTCCGTTGCCCGGGGCGACTATGTGCTCTTCTCTCTATGAAGACCAAGGACGATGTCTGTGTGAGTGGGAATTGCTTGAGAGTTTGACATGATGATTCCTGAAATCAAAGACACTTACGAGAACAAGTGTAAAAGTAGTGTGTGTTATGAGAATTAATACTAGGAAATCACTATTATCCTTAGCCCTACGCTGAGCATCAAACTGTTTACCCTAAAAATTGAATAAATAATGTGATTATAAAGATATGTGATTTCACCTAATACCAATTGATAAATGTAAAGATAAGTGATGCAAATTGACGATAATATAAAGTAAACCAGCATTTGGACAGAGCCTCGAGCTTGGATACCCTCGAGCTAGTTAAGCAAGAACAGTTAAGATGCAACGAGCTGATAAACAAGAGAATGTAAATTAATGAGAGAATATTATATTGCTTTGATCTATGTGAATGTAAGGTACCTACAAATAATGGGGACTCCTCTTTATGTAGTAGAGGAATCCTAATTATGATATAACACTAATTATAGAAGTAAATCTCATGATTAGCCTAAACAACCGTCCTTGTTTGGATCTGTTCCAGGATTTACGCCGAGATCTTCGACCGGTTACGGATATCTCGCCTTTCCATTATTGTGCTTCGTTCGAAGTCAGTCCTATATGGCCTCGATCGCTATTGGTCTCGATCTCGACGAGCACCTCAATTCACGAGCTCGATACCTTATCTTCGTGCTCTGACCTGATGCATTGTGAGACTGACCCTCGACATGATTCCCTGGTCTCGATTAAACGGCAAAATCGGGCAAGCCATATTTTAACCGTATACACCTTTATAGTGAAAACAACAATAGTGCTAGATTAAAATTATTCTAATACTAAAAAAAATACCTTTGACTAAAGCCATCACAATACTCCCCCCGTCCCTCATTACCCATTCCCCCACCACCTTACGAGGTGGTTTGGTCGTGGATAAATTATTTAGAAATTATAATGAAGTGATTGTAATACATGAAAAAAAAGTAGCCCGGTGCACAAGGCAATTGTATCCCCATTCATGCAGGCTACGAGGAAGGGTCGCACCATAAGAAGTGTGATGTAGATAACTTACCCCAATGCAAGCATTAGTGATTGCGTCCACGACTTGAACTCGTAGCCTATGGGGTCATACGAAGATAGCTTTACAGTTGCTCGAAGGCTCCCATTTGGATTAATACTCACTGAATTACTAGTGTGTGTGTGTGCATATATATATATATATATTTCTAGCAGATATTTATTCTGATGGGATTGGAGATTGGTGAATGACAAAATGGAGGGAAGAAATGTGAAGGGAAAGTGAGTTGTTCCCTTATGCTTTGGAAAAGAGCAATTGTCCCTCGTTGTTAGTGGAAAGAAAAGTGAATGTGCTTATATTAAAAAAACACTTCCCTTGGTGTAAAATAGGTTGGAAAGAAGGTAAGCCTCGCGTCGTCGTCGTTGCTCGCTCGGCTTCTAATTAATTAATTTAATTAACTATCGAAAACCAACCCGAAATAACCTAGGATCCGCGCCCTCGACCCGGTCTGTTTATTTTCCCGAATAATTTAAAAAATATTCCCGCATGTTCCAACATCCATGGTTGTTTCTAAAAGGTTACAAAATTTCAGAAATAGTGCCAGAAAATGGCTATAAATTAGCTTCGATCCCAGAATTTTTCTTACGAAATTTTCTGAACTTCAAACTTCTTTTTCTTCTGCGCAAATAAAATCGTTGTATCATGGGAGGATAATATTCTAACACCTCGGATACTTGAGGAGAATAATTTCCTTAAGGACACACTATGCATTCAGTGGGCTCGATTTCATTCTAACATATATTTTCAGATTCTGTTTTCTGATTATTTCCAGTTTCTACTTTGCTGTTGTTTTCCCTGTTTCTGTTTTTTTTGTTATAGGAAATTATTGTTTCATAATATTATAGTTAATACATATTAATAATATGTTCATTGTATTTATTAAAAATAGGATATACGGTATGTACTCTTCCATTTCAATTTAGATGAGGTAGTTTGACTTGGCGCAAAGTTTAAGGAAAAAAAAAGATGACTTTTGAAACACGTGGTTCTAAAAGCTTAAGGGGAAAAAGCTTTGTGGGGCCATGACATTTGTGTGACTATAAAAGCTTCTCGTTAAGGGTAAAGTGGGTAAAATAAAAAGTTTAAAAGTTGAATTGTTTCCAAATATATAAATGTGTCATTCTTTTTTGAACGAACTAATAAGGAAAGTGTGTCATTTAAATTGAAATAGATATGTATAGGTCGAAAGCTCTCTCAGAGTATTTAAGGCAAGGTAACATCGAGGAAAAAGTCATTTGAGGATAACCAGGAAACAAGGAGGTTCGTGGTCAAAATCTCAGCAATGGTCGAGATCGAGCACCGCAGAAAGAGCTTTAACGACTAGTTTTTAGAATAGGATATTAAAGAGAATATTCTATTGGATATTCTCTACCCTTGTACTATTTGGATTTGTTAGGGTATGTCCCATATAAATAGGAAAAGAAGATAATGAAAAAGGGTATGTGACATTCACTTGATAAAAATAGACTTCTGATAAAGATTGTCTCTTATAAAGATACAAACACTACCTTTTTATCAAGATTCTTGTTCATATTTTTCCACATTTTTCCATTAGATATGAGAATATTTCGAATGTTCTTGGATTTATTCGTCATTCATCATTATTATGGGAAACAATCATCTAGCCCATTTTTTATTGAGTGAACCACTCCTCTTATTTACTTAAAGGCCATTTATTATTATTTATTACCAGTTACTCCTCTATTATTGTTCATACCTTTTGGAATATTAAATGAACGCTATTATCAATCCCCTACTGGATTTATTTCGTGTTAGCCCCTTCTTCGAAATTCGTATCTAGAGATATCATTATTAATTAGGTTTAATCCATCATTACGTAAATATAATCGTTTTAACCAAAAACTACGCTTTTTGGTCAAACAAGATAGAGTCCTACTTTATACTGAAATTATTTACCTAAATGAAGTAACTAAACCACCCCCAAATGTTCAATTATTCTTCAAGAAACTTGGTAATAAAAGCACTTAAACTTCAATCAAGATCTCAACCACAATATCCAATAAGAAAGTGCCAAATTTAATGAAATCCATAAAGTCACTTCTCTATTATAGTATTAACCAATCCCTAAACACCAATTGCCCTATACACAAGGGGAATGGTCATTACTGCAAACACTTTAGGGCGTGCGTCCCTTTATGCCGCGTCCCTATCCCATCCCACCTATCTGACAAAAACCAAATAAACTCATCTCAACCGTTCAATTCCTTCTACGTGGACGGTTTGTGATCAACCCACCTTTCTTTCCATTATTGGCCCAAAGTCACACCAACCATCTCCTACTCCATCACTAATTGGCCCAAGTTTTATACCTTTGGGCCCCACAAACCCATTAATTATTATCCGAACTATATATTTTGGGTTACCGGCCTTAAAAGTCCTAGTGAGACACTTGGCACTTTCAAGAACCACTCGCAGCCAAAGAAGAAAGAAACGTCTAGCAGTCTACAAGTTTAGAAAGAAAAAAATATATCCAGAAAAACAGAAAAGGTAAACAGGAAAACATACTGTTCCTTGTGTTCCCATTTCAAAAAATTCTCAGAAAAAAAAGTTTTATTTTTTCTTGTTATTATCAGCTACAATTAATATGGTGTTTCCTTAAATATTTTCTATTTATGGATAACTAGTCAATGATTAGCTTTCTTGGTTTCTTACCTTCAAAGTTTTCAGCTTTGATCTTTGAGCTTTGTGATTTTTGACGTTGAGTTTGTACATTTGAAGTGGATATTTAAAGTTTATGCTTTTGTTGAATTGGTTGGTGTGGAGATTGTACTTTGTATTCTGGGGTTCCTGGTGTGAACTGCAAGTGCAGTCAACTTAATGGAAATGAAGTGAATTTCAACTAGAATTCTGTTTTTGATGATTTTTCTAGTAAGGGGTTGGTGAAGTTTAGGTTCAGTTTGATTTTCATATCTATTTTCAGGTATATTTGCTTTCAGCTTTTTATTACACTGTGTGAAGCTGTGTGTATGTAGATATATGTACATTTATGTGAGGGGTTGAACAGCATGTTAGTGAAAAGGCTTAGAGGGAAGTGAAATAACTTGTTGATCTGACTATTATCTTTTGTGATTCTTGAATAGCAGAGTGATTTTTGAAGTTGGATTGGAGACTATTATTTTTAGTGAAATGGGGAGTAATTTTAATTTCAAGAACTTTGGAAATGAGCCACCAGGGGAGGGTGGAAGTAGTGTTGGTGGGAAACAGCCCGGGAACTTTCAGTTACCGCGGCAGCCATCTATCTATTCGTTAACGTTCGATGAGTTTTTGAGCACGACGGGAGGGAGTGGAAAGGATTTTGGGTCAATGAATATGGATGAGTTGCTAAAGAATATATGGAATGCTGAGGAAAGTCAAACAATGGGAGGGTCTGGAATTAATGGGCAAGAAGTTGGTAGTGTTCAAAGTGGGAATTTACAGAGACAAGGCTCTTTGACTTTACCTAGAACACTGAGTCATAAGACTGTTGATGAAGTTTGGAAGGATATGTCAAAGGAGTATGGTGGTGGAAAAGATGGAAATAGTATTGGGGTGTCAGCAACTTTGCCTCAGAGGCAACAGACTTTAGGGGAAATAACACTTGAGGAGTTCTTAGTTAGAGCTGGAGTTGTGAGAGAAGATGCACAGTTAGCTGCGAAATCGAATAATGTTGGAGGAATCTTTGCTGATTTGTCCTATGCTGGAAATAATACAGGAGTTGGATTTGGATACCAACAAGCTAATAGGAACACAGGTGAAACTGGTATTCAGGCTGCTAATTTGCCACTGAATGTGAATGGGGTTAGAACACAACAACAGCTAAGGGCGCAGCAACTGCAACAACAACAACCACAACCACAGCAACAACAGCCACAGCAGCAACCCCTTTTCCCTAAGCAGCCTGCTTTGGCATATGCTGCCCCTATGGCTATACCAAATAATGGTCAGTTGGGCAGTCCTGGAATGAGGGGAGGAATGGTTGGTATTTCTGATCCGGCGCTCAATTCTAATTTCGTTCAAGGTGCTGCTTTAACGGGTGGAGGAATGGGTATGGTTGGTTTAGGAGCCGGAGCTGTTACTGTTGCAACAGCATCTCCAGCTGTTTCATCAGATGGACTTGGGAAGAGCAGTGGAGATACACCTTCTGTATCTCCACTTCCCTATGTCTTCAATGGTGGTATAAGAGGCCGAAAATACAGTACTGTGGAGAAGGTTGTTGAAAGGAGGCAGAGGAGAATGATAAAAAATAGAGAGTCAGCTGCCAGATCAAGAGCTAGAAAACAGGTAATATTCTGAATCTCACACATAGGATATACCTTTGATGTCTGCAATCTGCATGCATTTGTATTACTGGCTATGTGTATACCAGAAAACAATACATCTGTACTTATGTGTATAATCTTAATATATACGATTTCAGTATATTTCTCTTCTGTAAAATTGTAATTTTTTATCTCGACATCTTCAAGATTGTGACTTGAATAGGTCTGTTAGTATGTTGGGAAACACCCATTGATATATTCTTCCTTAGAAATAGTTGTGTTGCTCTAGTTGAGGAGAGAAACACCATCCCTTGTGTTATTCAGAAAAGTTAATCCTAATCGATCTTCTTTAACTTCCTTAGTTAAGTCCTTATGAACTTTGCTTAACCTGTTTCTCTAACTGCATGCTAATATCATTATTTGGGGCATTTAACTACATCCATTTGATGATTAATGATCTGCTTTATTATACTTGGAGGTGCATTTTTTCACTCTAAAAAAGATTGGATATCATATGCAGCAGAATGGTATTTGAGATGTAATGTGACAAGATTCGAAAGGTTCAAAGATTCGGTTTAATAAAATGTAAAGCAGCTTGTGCTATACATAGTAACCAAAATTTGTATGACTAACACTGCTATAAGTTGTACCCTTTAAATAGGCAGAACCCTGTGCATTTGTCTTCGTAAATATAGACCAGACCAAAAACTAGCACATCAAATTCCTTAAATTTCAAAGGATGCACGAGCACCTAATAATGCCTCGTTTTTCAATCTGATGTACACTTTTGTGGTCATTGATCATCTTCTGTTTAACTCTCTGTAGGCATATACTATGGAGCTAGAAGCAGAAGTTGCAAAACTAAAAGAAGAAAACGAAGAACTTCAAAAGAAACAGGTGATCTTATATGAAATCGCATTGCAACTTTTGTCTGTCTCAATGGTTCGTCACTAACTAAATTGTGTACTGTTGCAGGAAGAAATGTTGGAAATGCAGAAGAATCAGGTATATAAAGTTCTGCTTCCTCTTTCAAGTCAAACCCCTCGTGTTTTTTTCTTGTCTACGCGATTTTGCTTTAAGAAACATAGTCAGTTAATTCAGCACACTCTGATCAAAATTGTCCAAATTTTATCTATAGAAGCACACAGCTGTTCTACCTGTTTGATCGTGTTATTTTCTTCTCGAATTGAGTTAGCATAGCCATTTTGGATCTAACAACAGAAGTTATTGCATTTTTGTGATACAGGTTATGGAAATGATGAACCTTCAAAGGGAAGCTAAAAGGCGATGCTTAAGACGGACACAGACTGGTCCATGGTAAAAAAAAAAAGGGGGGGGGGGGGGGGATTTCAGAGATTAGTGGTATTAGCCATATTTACAAACTCATAGTAGGTGTCTGTACATAAAGGAAATATGTGTCAACTGTAGCTCAGAAGAGAAGAGTTGTCTTTTTGCTGTAGCTTTTTCATTCTGTTAATTTCTTAATTCTCCCTTGTTGGGCATCATATGCATAAATTAGAGCCAGAATGTAGAAATACTTAGTTGATAGCAGATACACATGAAAATACATCTATATATTATTAACATATCCTCTTGTAATGTGTTCTGTAGAAGTGACTTGGAATCAAGCCTACTATTTTGACAGGCTGAATTTTAACTACCTGAGAGTAATTATTTGTTCAAAGTGGTATGTTTTTAAGTAAAATGTGAAGAAGAAATTCGGATGTTGGCCGAATGCTTCTCTCAGGGGTGTTTTCGAGTGAAGAGTTTTTGGTTATTGCTAATTTCGACAAAAAACTTTGTCTGGTCTTAAACACGACATTTTCAAGAAAGGAAGTTTTACATTCCTGTGCGATATAGTAAACAATATTATTCTTCATGTTTAACTTTTAATATAATTATCTTCTATATACCTAATTACCATTTATGTACCATTTTAGGATTTTAATGGTATTAATTAGTCTCCTAATTTTACTCAACCGTATATTCCCACTCCCCCAAGTTTCTCTCTCTAAATCTCACCACCTCACTCACGTATCAAATCACACCCACGATTTTCTCTTCAATCACCCACGATTTCCTCTTCTAAAACTAGCGAAATATGTAACCCCTCCACCATTGACAACCATTAAAAAGCTTTGAAGCTTTGAATTCGAATTTGGGTTTTCAAAAGACATTGTTTGTTTGGATTGGATGTTGTTGCAAAGAATTGAGAATTCTCTCTATGTCTCTCTCTATCTCTCAATCCTAAATTTCAGTAATATAAGAGGAAAGGAAACGAGAGCAGCAATTCCACCATTGACAGTCATCAAAAAGCTTTGAAGCTTTGAATTCGAATTTAGGTTTTCAAAAATCATTATTTGTTTGGATTTGGGGTTGTTAAAAATAATTGGAAATATGGTTTGGAGTTTATATCTCAATTTTGAGGGGTTTTGGTGAAGATTAGACTTGGTTTTGACTGAATTTCAGATTGTAACTCGAAGAAGAAATGAAGAAGAAGAAGAAGACATGACATACATTATATTGCAGAAATTGTAGAAAAATTATAGAAAAAATGTATTCTGCTGTTTATTTATTTTTCTTTTATTCATTTAACTATTGTATGAAAGTTGAACAACATTGTATAAATATTGTATTTAAGTGTATATTGTAGTTGTATATAACTTAGTAGAAATAATGTACGAAAATTGTAAATAATTTGTAGATAAGTTGTATAATATATAATTAGTTGTATGAAATTTATTTTTACTATGTATAAATCAGATACAAAATATACAAAAGACATATTGTATAAATTTTGTATGTAAGTTTTATGTTATTGTAGTTGTATTTAATTGAGTGGAAATAATGTGTAAAAGTTGTAGATAAGTTGTATTCCTCTATAACGGGAGATGTTGGCATATCAAGTAAATTTAGTGTTACAGACGAACATGCATGAAAATAAAAATAAATTCTGTTATGAACAATTTGTAGAAATTTTGTAGATAATTTGTAGAAACATTGAAATTCTATATTTTCATATTAATTTTTCAAATGATATGTAGTTTTATTGTAGAATGTAGAAATTTTGTGGATATTGTAAACATCCATACTGATATATATATATATTTACTCTGACATGTAGTTTATTTGTAGATAAAATGTAGATAAAGTGTAGGACATTTATATACAACCAGAATTTGATATAAAATGTAACAACACAAACATGCAACTGTGTTCTCATTGGTGATACTCAATTTCATATTGAAATCGCGAACAGTTATACATAGCGGATATGATCCTAAGTTTTTTGTTTTTTCAACTTTCATACAATAGTTAAATGAATAAAAGAAAAATAAATAAACAACAGAATATAATTTTTCTACAATTTCTGCAATGTAATGTATGTCATGTCGTCTTCTTCTTCTTCTTCTTCTTCTTCTTCTTCTTCTTCTTATTCTTCTTCTTCTTCTTCTTCTTCTTCTTCTTCTTCTTCTTCTTCTTCGAGTTTCAATTTGAAATTCAGCCAAAATCAAGGTTAATCTTCACCAAAACCCCTCAAAATTGAGATATAAACTCCAAACTATATTCCTAATTATTTGCAACAACACTCAATCCGAACAAATAATGATTTTTGAAAACTCAAATTCGAAATTCTCTAAATCTCCCATAGCTATCCTAATTCTCATTCAGTTGTAGCATAATTAGGATTTTGGACATAATTGCGTTTGTTGAAGAAGAATTGTAGAAGATTTAGTCGTTTTTTATTTGTGAAATCAGAAAAATGATGAAACAAGAAGCGAGATCGTCCCATTTTTGTTTCTAAGAAGTTAACTTGTCAAAAGAGAATTAAGCTGTTGAAAAAAAAATAGAACTCAGCTAATATGTGAACTAAGATAACGAGAGAAACTTAGCACGTTAGTGATTCATGTGTCATTGAATACGTTTTTGGAAATTTGCAATGATTAGTTTATGCAAAAATAACTCTGAAACTTTTCAAATTACACCACGAAAATCGAAATCTCGACAGCATTTGTGGTTTTGCGACTCTAGGTTTCTTGATAATTGATTTTGCTTGAAGCTTTCAAACTCCATGAAGGAAGAAAAATAAGGAAGCCTACAGCTACAATGATTTCTTATTTAATGAATTGTCTATATTTTGTAAAAATACTATTAGCATGGCGGGTAATATGCAAACTATGAACATATTTGGTAATATAGTTTCCTATATGGTATAGGAACGAAAATTTCCCTTCAGGAAAAAGAAAAAAAAAACTACGGTCAAGCCTCTCTATAAAAACCTCGTTTGTTCCAAATTCTTTTAGTTGTTATAATAGCGAAGTGTTGTTATAGAGAACATATATTATAACATAGCATGAAAATTGGTTCCAAAAGAAACTTGGTTTTCATAGTAAATAGTTGTTATATAGGGATATTGTCGTAGAAATGTATGAGTGTAGTACACATTTGAGATAAATTTTGACTTAAGAAAAACTTATTTTTCAGGTAAGTTTCAGCAAATCAACCGAAAACCTATGACAGGGATAGATGTTGGTGTTTGAAACTTTAAGGTTCAAGGACGTGATCATGCGAACACAAAATGTTTACTATAATTGCTCATCTATATGCATAATTTAAGACCAATTGCCATAGCAATTAAAGAAAGTGGCTTCAGTTGAAGATAACTTCATGATTTTAGTCTGAATCATGGAAGATAAACGGCTTTGGTCCAAATACCAGCGGGCTAGCTAGTTTTTGGATTGGTCATTCAAAAATAGTCAGCGTTTGTAAAGTCATTAAAAAATAGTCACTATTTTGCTGCAACACAAAAAGTTTCATCATAACATATTCCAGCATAATATACTGGAGATTGGAGCACATGTGTATGAACTTCCAGCATATTATACTGGACCTAATATATTATGCTGAAAGTCCAGTATATTATGCTGGAGTATTTTCCGGATTTTAAACAGTATTTTTGTTCAGATTTATATTTACCTGGAAAGTGACTAAATTTCGATTACTTTTGAAACTATTGCTATTTTTTTGAATGACCACTTGTAAATTTAGCTATTTTTTTAATTTCTACCACGTTTTGCTTATCAATGTCAGCCCAACATATCGTGCGAGTGACTTGAGTTGAATATAGGGAAATTTTCATAAAACACTATCTTTTAATAGTAATTAGCCATCTATAGATATCATTTGATATATTACGGATTATAGATACCTTTTATGTAGTTATAAGTTGTATTTGATGTATTTAAGCTATTGTATTCATGAATACAGTAGTAAAAATAGGTGTGGGAAGTCCAGCTAATCAGTTGTTGTATTCGAGTGTATTCGACTGTATTCATGGAGTGAAACATGAGATTACAGCTGGACAGATTATTGTATTCGACTGTATTCAACTGTATTCACGGCGTGAAATAGGGGATTATACTGTTTTTAAAATGGAAAGTGAATCAATTAACATAATAGACTCCTAATATAACTCAACAAACTCAATTATAATACACAAATTTTGTATTTTCAGTTATAAAAAAGATTCTCAACCGAAAAATACCCCAAAAACATAGCAATCTTCAGAGAAATTATATAATACATCTGAATACATAAATTATATTAATTAAAAAAAATTATGAATACATTCATGGCATATAGCGAGACAGTGAATACGATGAAATACATAGAATACAGCGGGATACATTGAAATACAATGAAAAAAATACAGAGAATACAATAAAATACATGGAATACAACGAGATACATTGAATTACAATAAAAAAAGACAATGAATCCAATGAAATACATGAAAATACAATGCAATACGTTGAAATTACATTGAAATATATTAAAGGAAATGTTCTTCTTCATCGCGAAAGATAAAGTTGTGACGTGGATGTCACGTGGAATTCTCTGGATTGATGAAGTTGATTTGAAACTGAATCAGGGGAAGGCAAATCAGATGGAATAACAAGCTTTGGTTGCAATTACGGAGGCAGTTGTAGTTGTTGTTGTTGCACGCCGGAAACAGCCGTCGCATGCGGCGAAGATAAATCCACAAATCCTCCTTCCTCATGCTTCTGTTTCACTACCCCAAGAGTCATCTGTGAAAATTGCTCCTCAAAATTTCCACCCTTTTGATTCTCCTCAACGTGAACTTTTATCGGCGTCAAATTCATAGAAGACATAGACCCAAACTGTTTGGAATCTTTCATACTTTGCACATAATATCACCAATAAAATGTTTGGTTACCTTTTGAATCTTTCATACTTTGCACAAATCCGGTGGAAGGAGGAGGAGATCGAAAATTTTAATGGGATGGGGGAAGAGTATGAGATGTATCAAAGTAGAGAGAGAAAGAAAATAGTGTAATTAATTAGCGTATTTAGTGACTTAGGACTAGGAAGTAACCAAAATTAATATTTTGCTATAAACCTTAAAAGGTATCTATGGAATATTATTTTTTTAAATGATATTTATTTAAAATAAATAAGGTGTTAACCTTTACTATAGGAGGTAAAAACTCCTTGAATATAATGTCGTTTTAATTTTTAATTTTTACTCACGTGGAGTTTTGATATTTAGGGACTGTTTGGCCCATAAAAAGATTCCTTATTTTGAAATTCTTTTCACTTTTTTTCGATATCTATGTTTAGCCATGAAATTTTCGATTCACTTGAAAATGAATTTCGAAATTTTTTGAAAATTTGAAAAACTCCTAAAACCTATTTTTCAAAATTCACTTTAGATCACTCACAAAAATTCAAAAATAGTCCAAAATTATATTCAAATCCAAACACAACTGTAATTTTCAAATACCATTTTCACTTGAATTTTTTTTTTCCACTTTTTTCCGAAATTTTACAATTCTTATGTCCAAACACCCACTTATATACTTAAAAGGAATGTTTCTCATTTCAATAGCCACACTTCAATCATTTCCTTTTTGTTTCCTACACAATGAGTAGGTTTTAAATATATTTTTCCAACATTACAATGTGCCCCTATAAGATAGTTTGGTATTACAATTTTACATAGTATTTAAACAAAGGCTAATCCCTCGCTGCTGATAGGTTAAGAGACGTGCACAAACAGAGGATCCGCATTTACACCAATGAGTTGCCTTTCGTTTCAATGTAGCCTTTTCTTATCAAAATGTCTGCACAAGCACAAATATAGTTGAAATAGCGCTTTACACGATGCAATAGTATAAAAAGATGCCGTCGAAACAGATATGCTATATCTATAACTTATTGGTTTTACAATTCTGCAGTTTGATCTGGCGAACATCTTAAACAATGTCAGAACTTGAAACGTGCTAACAATATCATTTCAAATATCTCCCTCAACTGGCAATGCAGAACGCCACCATGTTCTTTGACCAAATAAACAATCAGCCATTGTCTAACCAATTCAGGTGCAACAGGAAGTGGCTATCATCATGCCCATCATTATGAAAAGATGTGCAACAGGAGTCATAACATTTTAACTAGGCATGTTGCAACGTGAATCTCAGTAGTACATGGTATAGCACGAAAGACCAATCACATGGATTTAAACAACCCAGCATTTGAGAAATAATAATACAAAATGTAACAACATTGGGATATTACCTTAGTACGGATAGCCAGGGGTGCAAGAGCTGTCTTTCCATGAGATCATCTTCCTATGATCTCTACCTCTAAATGATCGAGCGACAAGCTGACCAGTCATAGGTTTGCACAAACCAACATCAATCACAGAAGTGCTCTTTCTCTTCTCAGACGATGACTCCCCATCTTCAGCATAAAAGTCAAACAGCAAGGCAAGACAACGAACCTGATGAGCCAAGACTAAGTTTTCTTCATCTGCAGGTATAGCGTTTATTATGTGAGCATTGACCTGCAACAGATTAAATAGCTACTTCAGTTTAGGATTGACCAATAAAATTGTCGCAAACTGACATCACAATCTCAAATTCTCAATTAGTGAACAAATTCAGCTATTGTCTGAGGAATCCTCAAAATTACGGTGGGTTAGTTAAGGAATAAACCTAGAGTCTCCTTTTCACCAAACATTAGCCACAAAGCTTCGCAGTTGAATTTGCATTGTACTGCAGGCCTACCTTACATGGATTAAGAACGCTCAATTTTTAGATATATATAAAACACAAATACCCACTTGACACAGTCCAGGCAAATAAAGAGTCCATGTAACATAGCCATATGCAGCAAAACCAACCATTACGTTTGTTACTGCTTACCTCTGCTTCCATGCTGCGAAGTTCATTGTACCACACAGAACTATCCACCATAGAAAAGTTCTCCGACTGTATCGCCTCATAAAGGCTCAATGTGAAAAGAGGAGGCCTAAGTGGATACTCCTTGCTGATTTTGATCTGCCATAAGAATTGACCACTCATGAAGAGGAAATTTAAATTGAATTTGAGATAGAAAATGAAAAGGGTAGGATGTTAGACCTTGGATTCCAATTTCATTTTTCTTTCCTCGTTATCCATCTTTCTTGTCAGAACGAGACAATATTCCTGAACCTTGCAGTCCACCCATGACTTGTCACTGAACCCAGCAAGTCCAGGGGTATTATTACTATCCTGCCCAACCTGCACAGTATCATCCACTTCACTATCTGATTCCAGAATAAGATCTGCATCATCTCCGTATTTCTTAAAACTTGGTGACTTCCCCTTTATAATTGGAGAGCTGGCACTCTTTGAAATGAAAGCCAGCTTTGTGGACGGATCAAAATTGATTCTTTTATTTGGAGTGACATTAGTATCATTTATAGAAGTGACTGGAACTAAAGATGGAAGCTCCCCATCCTCCCTCGTGCTTTCTACCTCTTCTTTTGAAGAGGCAGATTTCCCGTCCACCACAACTTCTGTAGGAAGCTGAACTTGTTCTATTTCTGCGACAGCCAATGTTGAAACCTGACTAGGAGATGGACAAAGAGGGACCCATGCATGCAAACTACAGCGAGGATCGTGTGAGGCCCAAGGAACACTTCTACTGGCTAGAACTGGCCAGTTTAGGTTCATTAGAGAGTCGAACTGCTCCCTGTAACTCAGCCAAAAAAAAGTTCAAATTTCCAACATGAGTTACGCCTTGCTTTTTAACCTTAAGGGCAAACAATAAAAGAGGAATAGGAGAAAAAGACAAGTCCCCAGAAATGGAATTTCAGTACTGAAAGATCAAGGAATAAGACATCACATCATTCTCCGTGAACAAGAGGACAGAGTAGAAAACAGAAAGAAGGCCGAGAATGACCTTGCAGAGCAAGGGAAACATTAACTATCTTTAATAAATTCAAACATCTTCAGCAAAACAAAACTGCACATAAGATCATCTCTGCCACAAGTCAGTCTCATCTATGATATTTGTCCCTATGGATCCATGATGCTAAACATACAGTTACAGTGACTCACGCTAGAGCCAGCTGAGCCTTTTTCCGAGCACGAATCCGTTGCACAACCGTTTGCACCCGATTTTGCTGCCGATACAATGATAGACCAGAGATAACAGCAGCGTGTTTTGCTGTTTCATCATTTGAAGTCTCAAAACCCCTAAGTGATGGTGACACCTCAGGTAAAAAGTCGATGCCTGCCAGATGCTGGGCCCACTTGTATGGTCGTGACGTTCTCCTTTCATCGAACACAATAGAATGATCAATTAGCTTAGCTGACTGCAGAACACACACGAAGTTGAATCAATCAGAAAGACTGAAACAAACAGTTGAAAGTACAAGGAATAATTAATACACCAATATCTCAAGCTGAAAACCTGGCGTGGAAGCTCAAGGCCTGTGTCATCCGGAAATAAATTGCATAAGATGTCATTATCAGGATTCTCTTGAGAGCCTTCAACTCCAACACACACAATATTCAACTTAATTAAGTACTCAAACTTCAAGGTGACAAGTTTTGTAGATTGTATCTCATCATCGTGTATATGAAGTGTGACTTTAAGTGGGTGAGTTTGATAAATTCCAGCCTGCTCCAGACTTTCATTGCTGGGTATCTTTTTGGGACGCTTTCTTCTCCGTTGTCCATCATCTTCCTCATCTATATCATCATCAACTTTAGAGCTCTCTAAGCTGGCAGACACACCTTCACATGAATGATTTATCATTCAGATAGGAACATTTAGAAGAAGAGCAAAGGAAGTAAAGAAGAAAGTGTTCAACCAGAAAGGAACTGAAAATAAATACAATCAAGCTCAAGTAAACTAAAGGAGATATAATCAGTGAAATTGGGTATAAAAACAGCACAACCACTATAGTGCAACCAAAAACTAGAGCATAAATGAACAGGCATGCAGAATAAAATAAGCTGAACAATGTAAAGTAGAAGCTCATGGTTTCCCATGAGTAGAATCTATTTAGTAATACTCAGAATAGAAATGGTCATTAAACTGATAAAGGTAGAGACTTAGACTTCTTCTTCGAGAAATCTTCACGATACCTTCAAGGTCGATTCCCACTACCAAAATGATTCACTACTTTGACTTAAACTTCAATTAATCTTCTACACTTAGACTTAAACTTAGACTTTTCCTTTTTGAACTCTTTCAACAGACCTCCAAAGTCAAAAACTAGCATACTGATTTTATTTTATTTAACTTGAACTTTAATCCTGCCATTATTCCAATAATGATTAAGCTCTGTCCTGAAAAACCAATATTTTTCCCCTCAAAAACATATTTTCCTCCTCCAACTCAAGGTATCATAAACTAATGCTATCTTAAATGGTTCATTTGAAGTAATTTCCTTTCAACCTCTCCATGTTTAACATTTCAAACTTATCATTTTAAATCCTTATTGACCAAACTCTGTATAACAATACTTTCAAATATTTTACTATTTAATCTCCATAAAAGTCAATCAAAGCCAATGAAGATGGCCCAGAGGAGTACTATGCAAGGATGGATCATTTTTATTGATCTCTCTTGCCTTAAAAGCACTGTTTGCCTGCAAATTTGCATTACTATGTACAGTTACTACCTTCAAGCTGAATGCACAAGGTGACAACAAACTTAATACATAGAACAGTTTCTCTATGAACTTATCACTTCCTACAATTAGAATGTCCCAAGTGAGGTGCCAACTGAATGTATCAAGTGGAACATATGCCACAACCCCTAGTTTCAACCACGTGTATCCAATCTGATAATATGTAACTTTGATTATAAGAAACGATGGAATGAAACATATTCATGAGTAGTCAAACAAACCAATATGTTCTCTTGATTATGTCACGTTTTAAGGATTTGTTTAACCACTGTATAACAAGCACTAAGCGTAGTTATCCTCAAACGTAACCAAGAAATCTCCTTGAATTACTAAGATTCAACTAACACCCCTATCACTAGGAAAGTTTTTAAAAACTGCTGTCTACACAGGATTTATTTTCTCAACTTGAAATAATATCTTCTAAAAAATTAATATACACACTAAAATTGAAAATCGCCCAACTAAGCCTTAGTTGTAATTGAACAAACACTGTTTACAGGAAAATTCATACTGAAGTACAACAACCCTTTCTTCTTATGATAATATTTACAAGCACCCATCACAGAGCCCCTTGTTAAAGAAATAGACAGAAAAAGGATTTTCAGAGTTCAACATTGACAAATAGTTTAGATCCAGTTGTAAATATTTAATTACCATTAGAATAGTATAAAGTCTTAGCTTTAGTTTGTGGTCATACAGTTTACCTCAAAGAAAATTTTTCTAGCAAAGAAATGCATCAACAACCTTGAATCTGGCGGAGAAAATAAACATTATGGCAGACTTTAATTTTGAAATAGGTGCCATTATAGCAGACTATAGCAGAGCACATGAAGAAGGCATAATATGATAAAATGATATTAATGTTTACACAGCAGTTTCAGCAAAGACAAAAAACACATGATGAGCCCAAATAAGAAATCTATAGACTGGGACCAACCAGTGTCTTTATTTGCTTGCTGACGGGCAACAGCTTGAGCGTCCTTCACACTACCAACAATCTCCAGCTCTACATTTTCTCCAAAGGCTTCTTTTTGGGCCATTAGCTGTGAATAAATAACATAGAGAGGCGGAGGAAGCAACTCTGCATATTGCAACTGCTTCAACTTTTTTGTGTGCAGAACTCCAAGTTGGTGCTGCACCGGCAAGGATGCTTTCTTGAGTGATTTTAGGTGTGACGGGAGACTTGACAAGAACTTCTTTCTGTTTGCAATGGTCTCCTGTAGAGCCTTTTTTTTCTGTTCCAGTTTCTCACGAAGCTTGCATAATTCTTTGCGCTGACACAGAAAATATTTAAACTCAAAACAAGGCTACAGCCAGACTTATCACACATGCGTGTGCGTACACACGCTACTCCGATGATGATCATATAAGAGATGGGAATTATTCTACAAACATATACAGCTGATACATATGATCTAATACAAATTCGAAATAAATGAGAAGCATAGAATTTGACCTCAACATTAGCGAATACTAAATGACCCCAAGATCTTTTTTCAGCTCATGAAATAACATGTTACAACATCTACAAATAAAATGCATTAGAAGAAGATTATAAGTGCAATATATGCAGAATCCACGGTTGAAAGTACCACTAAAGGGAAGCCAAGGTGGGTATATTTTCAGTCTCTCGATTCTATTCACCATAAGAACCTCCATATGACCTCACTATTATCCAAATAAAAGAGAAGCATAGAATTTGATCTCAACATTAGCCAATACTAAAATACACCAAGATTTTTCCCAGCTCTTGCAATAACATGTTACAACCTCAACAAATAAAAGATTATATAAGTGCAATATGTGCAGAATCCATGGTTGAAAGCACCACTAAAAGGAAGCCAAGCTGCATATAGTTTCAGTCTTTTAGAGTCTATCTTTATTGATTGTAACAACCTTCATATGATTCCTTCTCCACTAAACCACTTCTGAAACCAATTTAGTAGTTTTAATAAAGATAATAGTCCATGAAGACATGAGTTTTAGAAGCAAATAACAATTTTAATTCACCAAAAAACATGAAACACCAAGCCTAATAACTCCCTTTAGAACAAGATACTGAGATATTAAACTAATTTGGAAATAGAAAGGAGTGCTTGCCGATTGAATTAAGCTAGTTACCTGGAATAGCTCATAATTGAGCCGCTTTAGCATCAAATTGTGTGAGTTGTCCTTTGACATAACAGAGCTTTTTATCTCCTCAGGTGCATCTCTAAAGAATTCTTCCTCGGGAACCAGTTCAATATCAGGATATTTTGACCTGAAATCTTTGCAAGCCTTTATAGCTTTCACATAATGACTTTTTTCATACATCAAGTTGTGAAGCTGCAGCGTGGTGAAGTCGACGGGAGCTTTTGCACGTTCCGTTTCACCTTTCACGCGATCCTCATCGAGCAAGATTGATCTATTTGCCTATGGGAAGATGTTTAAGGTAGTTAATACACAAGCATTAGGGAAAAACAAAAGAACAAGTGGAGATTGAACGAAAAGAAGTTAACCTGACGTAGAGAGACGAAATTGATTAAAATCTGAGTGACGAGTTCGCGAAGTTCAGATTTCGGCGCGCTTTCTTTTTTAATGGACAGCATTTTTGAAACGATTTCCTCAACTGAAGCTTTGCTTTGCTGCAGAACTTCGTATGGAGACTTTTCCGGCTTGTGCTCCGGTAGTATTTCGCCGGGTTCCCCCATGGTTATCTCCATTTTCACCCCTGCTCTGTCGCTGCGTCTCTACCGATTAAGTCATACGCTATGCTTCTGGATGTGTACGCTACTAGGGTTTGTTTGTTCCGTCTGCTTGACTTGAGTGCCCGTCTTTCGGGTGCAGTGTAGCACTCTTCTATTTTTGCTTTATTTTTCTCATTTTCTTTTAAGCATTTATTTCCAGAATTTAAAAAGAAAAAGACCTTGTGGAAAAAAGATAGTTTATGCATTTGTACTGTAAGCACGTGATTTTTGCCCTATGAAAGAATTACTCCCAAAAAATTCAAAATAAAATAATTTTTCCTTGGTGTGCAATTTTTGAATTTTGTGGTATTTTTGTCTGTGCGTGTTTATTTGTTTAAATTAATAAAAATATAAAATATGTCGCATTTTCATTTAGTATTTATTTAAGTTTGTTTTACAAAAATGAGAAAATCATACAAAAATAATGTACGTTGCATTTTAGCATTTAACGTCTAAATTGTGCGATTTTATCGTTAATTGCTATTTAAATATGCGATAATAGTTATTTGGAATTAATTAGTATTTTTGATAAGTTAATTTAGTTTATAACTTAATTTAGAATTTTAGTTTTATTAATTAGAAATTAGAAGAAAATAGAGCAAAAAATGTAAAGAAAATCGGAATTGGGCTCTTCTTCAAATTCAAGCCACAGGCCCAAAAAATATCCAACCATCCCTACGACCTGGTCCATTCCAAACCGGGTCGACCCAGTCCATAACCAAAATACCCAACATCCCTATTATCTTACATTTCACAAAAAACCAAACCCAAAAAACCCTAAACTAACTAATCCCCCCCCCCCAACCCTTTCTTCTTCCTCTCCAAAAACACCCCAAGCTCCCCTCCCATGGCAGCCATGGCTGCTGCCCTTCCCCGTCCTTCACCTTCAACACACACCACACACACACACACACAACACAACCACCCTCACCCCCCACGACGTCCCCTCGCTGCCATGGCTGCGTCTTCAAGTTCGTCGAGCAGCTGCTCCGAGTCCAGCCCCCCCGTCGCGTTGCTGCTTCTTCTCCGTCAAGTTGTTGCTGCCATGGCCATGTCCATGGTGCTGCTGCTCGACGTTGCAGCTCCACCCCGACGCTGAGTTAAAAATTTGCACATGAGCTCATAATTGTATAAAAATCAGATATTTAAGCCAAATATGACAGTTGAGCGACCGTGCTAGAACCACGGAACTCGGGAATGCCTAACACCTTCTCCCGGGTTAACAGAATTCCTTATCCGAATTTTTGGTTCGCAGACTGTAATACAGAGTCATTCTTTTCCTCGATTCAGGATTAAATTGGTGACTTGGGACACCCTAAATCTCCCAAGTGGCGACTCTGAAATAAATAAACAAATCCCGTTTCGATTGTCCTTTAATTGGAAAAAACTCCTTCACCCCTTGCGGGGACGGAAAAAGGAGGTGTGACATGTACTAGAAATTTTTATTATATCTTTATTTAAAGAAGATAATTTGTGCATTTCCCTAGATTGCTTTTTATGTCATAGATCAATTTTGAAAAAGATTCACTGAAAAATTTATACCTTGGGGAAAAGGCAAATAAAAGAAGACCTGCTTTTAGAAAAGAAAAAAAAAATAGAAAATCATTATCACAGATTTTTTTTATTTCTTCCATCACAAACATATTTAAAAACTTCTTTACTGTGAAGAAAAAAAAATAGCAAAATTTTACAACTGTTACTATCACTGTGACTAGTTCTGGCATGTAGGAAACACTACTCGATGCTCTTATTTTAACATAATTTCTCATTCTTTCTATATTTGCTGTTATATCAATTAGCAAGTTAAATTGTTTATTGTTTAATAAATTTCCAACGGTTTGAAATTAATTTAAATAAGTTATTTATTATATCAATTATCTATTATTTGATAAATGGCCTTCAAAATTTTGTTGTAACCTAGTTAAATATATAAATTATTATTAATTGATTTTGAACGGCTGGTCATCCAAAATTAGTTAACATTTACACGATTATAAAACTTATGGTCTTAAGTATATCATATACACAAAAACTTTAAAAGTTTCTCATTAAAAATAAAATAAAAAATTTAAAATTAAATTATTGTTAATATAAAAATGTGGCCTTTTTAAAAAGACCAATAAAGAAATAATGTAACATAATTGGAACAATGGAGTACTATTTAGGGGGAGGGGGGAAACTTATAGTAGTATAATTTTACTATTGAAAGCAAGACAAAAAGAAAGAGCAAAAGGCGATTCTTTTCCCCCCCCGAACTAGAATCACATTTGTCACAAGAATACTCAAAAGTCAAAGATGATTCTTAAGTGACGATCTGAAGGCACACCTTTACAACACCATTCTGAGAGATCACACGTTTAGCATTAAGGCTAAAATAAAAGGATGTCCAACCAAACTCACAATTGAGCACAAATCAATTAAGAGAGAGTAAACGCATAATTGTTTATGGCTTACTCACATGCAACAGAAACTTCCTGCTTTACACATATGGGTTTCAACACTGATGGCACACTTCAAACACCTGCTATATGGTGTTCACTCTTCATTAGTGACCAGGACCCAGAAGAGATAGAAGAAAGGTCCGATAATCACCAGAAGTCTCCGAATGAACTGCCTCATTCAGAGATTTCTTATGCTTTTTCTGGTACTCTGCTTTTATATACTGCATATCGATCTCAGTTCGTGTGACTACTATCCGAATGAGAGTCGTATCATTCGTCCCCAAGCCCTTCATTGCCTTGTGCAACTCCTGCATCCATCAAACATATGTAAGGTGCAGATAAACAGCAGAAGAGAATGGTTAAGTAGTTGCTTCATGTTTAGCTAAAAACTCAGAAAAGGAGAGGGATATTTGTAAGTTAATATCCTTGTTCTCCTGTTTTCATGAGGTAAGCTTACAGAAGTCAGAAGATACAAAATCTTTTGCTTCAAGTCCGAGTAAAGGAAGGTAAAGAAAAATAACAGAAGTAAACGACATCCACAATTCCAAGTATTAAAAAATAATGAAAAGGGAGCAATATCATTTGAGGAAAAAGAAAGAGCTAACCAGAAGCACGAGTTCAAAATTTTCCATGTTATAGGCAGAATGGTAATTGTGTTCATAACTTGATAAGAATTTTTTGAAACTGGTAACTTCATAAGATTTAAATAAATGTAACCTATACCTTCGCAAAGTATTTTGCTGGATTCTCAGCACACTGCAAAATAGTCAAGAGGGCAAACTCAAAGTGTCCAGAGGTTTCGTTTTTTACAGCCTGTAGCAGTTGCGGTCCATTGGTCAGCAAAAATTGGAAATCCGAATAGGTTTTTGAAATAAGTCAGCTTACCTTTTTCAATTCCCTGCCATACATGCTGTGATAAGCAGCACTAACAGCAGCCAAGTGTGCCCTGCTTCGTTCAGAGAAAATTCGTATAAAAGTCTTCTCATCAGTTCCCAATTTCTTCTCCCCAGCTTTGAAAAGAGCTTTAGCATCATAATCCACAGTAGCTCTGTCAACTTCTGGGCCTTCATAGCGCATCGTGCTTACAAATGCTAGAAGCAACTGTAGTGATTAAGAGAAGATAATACATCAATATCTTCTTTCATAAGAAGCAATAAATGCAATTACTTGTTTAAATTGTATAGATAATACAAGGTAGACTCCAATTTGCATCAGGAAAGTAAGACTCCACAAGAATAACTAATGAATTGGAATCAGATACAATACTAGGATAAGGTCATGACCAGATAATGCACCTCAATTCCAATTAATAAAGACAAAGGTGCCCGGTGCCCCAGCCAAAAATGGTAAATGATATAAATACAAGAGTTATTTCACAGCTCCTCATTTTCCCCTCATCTTTCCCAAAGACTATAACTGCATAAAATCAAAGTTCAACAATCTACTACTACTCATTTACTTCAAAGTTATTTCTAGGCATGGTTATCCTCTTTTAAGTAATCCAAATAGCTTTATGATCATCATTTAACAGGGAAAACGTAGAGAGCGACTACCTTTTATGATCACCAGATGCGTGAAGTTCAATATCATGCTCAAGGTAGATACCATTCATGGAATGATAAAGTTGTTTGAAATGTAGTATTTGAGAAGGAGTCCGTGAGCATATCACTTCTGTGGCAGCTCTGAGATCAATAGTGTCACCACTCAAAGCCCGCCTCACTAGGATAGCATCCCTTCCAGCTGGATCATGCATCCAAAGCAAGACTGCTTTCTGGAAACATTCAAAATGATAAAGGAGATGAAGAAACAGAAGCTTGAAAGAGAAAAGGCTAAAGGAGGGATCACAAATTTTGCCAAATGCAGTTTCATTTGTTTTTGATGTTCCTGCTGCCCTAACATTTTAAATCTTTTCTTTGAATGCAATAAGTTTCAGCCCTCTACAATTATTGCTTAATAACAATAGTGACAAGTTATAGAGTTATCAAAGATTATCCCAGAATTTCTACCCGCCATCAATACCTCAAGATTACCGCTAAGCTCTTTGGCCAAGCGTTTGGTTAGCTCTTCAGAATACATAGCTCTGTATTCTTGTTGAATAAGAGCACGCTGAGTTGCATCACGATGGGCAAGGATGTTAATGAGTGCTTTTTTATCACATCCAAATCCTGCATTGCACAAGCCAAGTAATTCACTCAAAGGCAAGCAGAATAGCAACACACGATAACTTAATGAATGGTACCACTTTTTAAGTCACCTTCTTGATTTTAAAGTACTATATGCACTCATAAGAAATTACTCAATCCTGGAAACTAAGCCAAAATTGGATGATCACATTTATCTGTTCCTGATAGCAGCACACTGCAATTTCAAAACTAGGATGTGCTAAATTTCGAAAATTCTCTCAACCTATGCATTTCCTCTTTGTTTAGCTAGGGTTACTTGTACAATTCTAGAAAGCATTTAGGAAAATCTACACAGATAATAATACCTGAATCACACCTAATAGTAGTATCATCATAATAACAACTATCTTTCTCTCTTCTTAAACAATTTTAGCTTTTTTTTTTTTAAATGTTAAAAGCAAGCTGGCTCTTCTGATTTTTCTTTTTTGTCATGATTGAAGCTTAATTCATGAGAGCAGTAACTCATCCTCAACAAAAATTCAATATTTTAGAAAGAAAAAGACATGGAAGCCACAAAGGACGATGAATTAAAGTACAGAAGACAAATCAAACCAAAGAGAACACTCCAAACCCTATACAAAGAAGAACAAGAAATGATCTAAAGTTAAAGGAGGGGAAAACATGAATTATTGCTGAGGAATAATTTTACCCTTGAAAGCTTTGTAAAGTTGCATGGCGTCATCGCGAGGCGAAGATAAAACTGGAGGAACAATCAGGGTAGCCATTTCTCTCTTCTCTGCTTTCTTTTCCCCTTTCTCTCTCCCTGTTGAATAAATAATAATAAAATAAAATAAAACACACGCCCTTGTCAGTTGGTCAACAACCAGTCTACTGCAAGTCTACCTTACAACAAGCCTTTTCGTATATGTAACGTCTTTCAATCGAGGCTTTGTTTGACATACAGAAATCGAAAATTTTGGTATTTTGTATTCGATATTTTGGTATTTGGTTTAAGTTTAAAATAAAATTAGTATTAGGTATGGTATTTGATATTTCAAAATAAAATATCAAAATACGAATACTATATCGAAATATATATTATATTACACAATACATATATTATTAGTTATAACATAAATATAAGAAATCTAAAATTTTATTTTCCTTTATTCTCTAATTCATCAATTAACTCTAAGCAAGTAACAGAACATTTCTAATGATCAAATTTCTTCTTTTATGTACAGTTTTCTCTCTCTGGGTTGATATTTACTGGTTTTGGACAACACTTTTGTCAACAAACATTTTTAGTTTTGTACTTTCGAGTACTTTAATTAAGAATATTACCGTTTATGACTCTATGCACTAGTTAGTATTCAAACCGAATAAATCGAAGTTACCGAACCGAATAAACCGAAATCGAAAAGAGAAAAACCGAATCATACCGAATTTAATTAGGTACGGTATTGGTATAGCATTTTAAGAAACCGAATACCGAAACGAAATGTCTAAATACCGTACCGTACCGACCGAATAACACCCCTACCACAAACTCTACTTGTTGTTATATTTTCTGCGGTCTACAATAAGTGACCAATTTGCTTTTTATTTTGATCCAAAATAAGTGTCCCTTTATATAATCAAGAAAGAATTCAATTTATTTCTACAAAATTACCTTTATGTACATATTCCTAAAAGTTTTTTACTTCCCGCATTAAATATTTAATTAAGGGTAGTTTAATCATACTAGGTATTTTTGTATAGAATTTAGTATTTTTTTTAATGGATGTGCCAAAAGCGAATTGGTCACTTATTGTGGACCGGAAGGAGTATGTTGTTTAATAATGTATCCTATTGTATTGTACCTTATTGTATTGTATTGTTTGATAAATATAATATTTGGATAAATTATATTATTTATTGTCATTTTATAATATTACCTACCAACAATATGAAAAATAAACTTGCAACATTACTAATTAAAAAAAAAACATAAAATAGAATTATTAGTAAAAAAAAAAGCAGGATAAGAGATAAAATATAATTATTTAATAATAAAGAGGGCAATATAAGAGGGGGAAAAAGCAAGGAAATGACATCATCACACCAAATCAATCAATCTATCTATCTATATATAAAGGAGGGAAAAAGAATGTTGACTTGGCACCTCTCCTTGGCCAAGAAAAGCACTTATCTTTTTTTCTTAATTTTTTGCCTTTTTCTCTTGCTTTTCTATTAAATATATATATTCTTCTTTCCAAGAGAAAAAGTGAAATGGTTGTTATTAAAGTTGTAACTGATGCAATTAATCATAGTACTCATAATGCTAATTAAACTACAATAATGGTCAACATTACCCAACTTAAATTATCAATTTTATTGGTTACTTTTTTTTTACTATAAGTACTAAGTCATATCTTCTCCATCACATAACTCTTTTCTCTTCATCTATAATCATTCATTTTTATTGTCTCTTTTTATTTGAAGCTCTCTCTATAGAAAGATTTTTTTTCCCTCCCAAAGGTTCTTTCATCTTAAATCTTTTGGTTGTTAGTTATGGAATGGGAAAGAGAAGAACATATGTCGCTACAAGTGACAGTATTTGGGGAGTCAAATACAAGCTTGATGAAGACGCTATCATCAACGGTGTATGCATATTTTGTTACTCTTAATCTGTCGCGGGCTTATAATTGTAGTGAGTTCATAGGTAATAGTTTTGCCTTTTCATTGGTGTAAAAATATCCTTTTTTGAATCTTAGAACTGATTATACTAAGTATATATATATATATATATATATATATGAATGGTAGGAGGAATTAATCAAGAGAGTATTAATTTTTTGAAATATTGCATAAGTTGTTGGTTTGGTTATTTAAGGAAGGATAATGGTTTCTGATTTTATGGAGGAACTGAAGAGTATGAAATATTAGAAAGAAAACGAAACCAGAAGATAACATAAAGAAAAAAATATGTATTATGGCTACAACTCTTTATATATAATATTTTGTTAAACATTTAAATGTATAACTTTTATTTTTAACATCAGATTACTTTTATAAAGAGATGTGTGAGAGAGAGAGAGGGGATAAGAGGGAAATATAATTAAAATTATATAAAAATTAATTTTTGACTTTTTTATGTAGTACAAAATATAACATACAAAAAGATTAATTAAGAGAGAAATTGACTTAATTAGTAAGAGCAGAAAGGAGAATTGACTTAGGTTATTTAAGGAAGGATATACGGAAAATAATGTTATAATGAATTAAAATAAATAGTATAAGGAAAAGAGGTGGGATGAAATTATCAAAATGAAAAACGATAGAAAAAAAAAAGATTAAAAACCAAAGGATAGATTATCAACAAGAAAAATGACAAAAAAGGGAAACGAGAATTCAAATCGGATGAAAAAAAAATTCAAAATGTTAAGGTAATGGGAAGTATTAAATGATAATTTTGTTTTTTGTATTTGGAGAATTAGAACTATTTTTTTTCTTTTTAAAAAGGTAAAGAAAAGTAAAATTAAATAAATATTGATTTACTAAATTCTTAAATTTTGAAAATAGAAGTATTTAACTTAAACGTATCAACTAGAAATTTTAAGAAAATAATTGAGATGGAGGTACAAAATTAAGTATCTACTGTCGGCAACTCTTTTAATATTTCGGTATAAGAAAAATTACCGTATCGTTAATTTAACCGTGCGAAGCGCGATCATATTTACTAGTTGTTCCATAAAGTGACACTTTTTGTCATTATGTAACGATGAATTTAACGATACGATACAATGAAATTTAAGTAACAATCAAAACAAACATTATATTTAAATTAACAATACGATACGATACAATATGATTGGTAACAACCATCCAAACAAGTTGTCAGGCTCCTTTTTCTTGCAAATAAGTAATAGCACGATGATAATGTGAGATTACATTATATAATTAAATAAAAATGAGATTATTCAATTAATATATTTTTACTAATTGATGAAGGTCAAATGTGTTTTTTTTTTTGCTATGTTATTGGAAGAAATTATCTTATATATAGTAGTATAAACAATCTCGAAATTATTGAACCCGAAATTAAAATTTCAGCCAAACACTAAGTAAATAATTTTATATTTTATTATGAAATTTTTATCCCTTATTCGTATAACCAAACAGCTTAAGGTGTTCACGGTTCGATTCATTAAAATCAAAAGTAAATAAATTAGATTCTTTCTATTGTTAGTTTGATTTTATCGATTTTTTAATTAATAAAAAACTTGATGAAGTATAAATTCAATTCATTCGATATACTAGAGCTATATATAAGCTGTTCCATAGGTCAATATATATATTTAACAAAAATTGAACTAACAGACGCTTTTATGAGCAATTGAAGTACTCTTATGTGAGAAATGTCCTATGTGATAAATCATATTTATTCTCTTTCATTAATCTAACCATGCTTACATTAAAAAGAGAAATCAAAAGACTCTCCTAAGAAACTTCAGTTTAGAGGTAAACTCAATATGGAACTAATAGCCTGTTTGGCCAAGCTTCTAAAATCAGTTTATTTTGAGAAGTACCTTTTTTAAAAATACTTTTCAAAAAAATATTTTTGGTGATTGTTTATTCATAAAACGGTACAGTTGAATTTATACGTGGTTTCTAAACAAGTGAATCAATTTGATCCGGAAATAATGAAATAATTAAAGAAATATGCAATACTTAGCCTTGAAATTAAGATGAAATAACAAAAAACAGTGATTCCGGGGAGCTTCCAGGCACAACAGTGATGAAACTAAAGAATAAGAAAGTAAATTGTATAAAGCTTTTAATCAGTTATAGCGTAAGTTTGCCGGAAAAGTTGTGTCCTTACAATAGTAATAAAGCTCACTATTTATAGTTAAACATAGAGAATAAGGACCTAGGATCAAGCCCATCTTTAATGCCAATTATGAGGTCCATTGAAGAGTGTGTAACGGCAGGCATGAATGTCATATCCTTTTGTAAAGGGCATTGCACTAAATGCTATGAAATATTCTCCATTAAATGCTACCGGACGGAGGGTATTTATTGCCTCTTTATGAGTGTCATTCCTCCCAGTAACAAACGAGACAATTGCCTTAGGTTCTAACTGTTCCCCGCTTTAAGTTCCACGTGTCACTATCTTAAGCGGTCATTTAGCATATCGTATTTTACCATATATAGATAGTCCCCCTGCTTTCCGGTGGCATAACATTGTGTCACCAAGAAGTTGGTACAAATACTCTTTTTGGCAGGAACTACTATGATTCCTTCTGAAAAGCTTCTGAGGTTTATTAGATGCACGTCTCTCCGCATTTAATTCCCCGAACACGCGTCATCCCACGATTCAGCATAGTTTTTGCCGGTTATTGAGGTAACCATGGTCACCAATTTAGCCGCCTAAACCTTTACCTATACGCATCAATCTTCTTTACTCATACTCCATAACTCTCCAAACTTCCTAGAACCTTCTTTATTGTTCTTCAACCTTTCTTTAACTTCCTTCAAACGAATTTTTTTTCCCTTTATCTGTAACATATAATGGCTTCTTATTCAAAGAACATCAGTTCTTCAAAGAGAAAGAGCAAAGCAGAGGACGTTGCTCCTCTAACAGTGGGTTCCATCATCTCTAGAAGTTTTGTTACAACAAAAGACTTCGAAGAGAAATTCCCTTCGACTAACCCCGCACGTGGACCCTTAGAAGATACCCTTCTTCCATCCGTCCTTCTAGTATTTTTGTTGTGAAGGAAGATTGCCGCTGCCAAGATTTGGACATTATTTCTCCTGATCTAACAGAGCGAGTGTCCCTACCTAAGGAGGGTTTTACATATATTTACGCGTATCCCTTTACTTTGGAAGAGTTTTCTTTGAATGGAGAGCTTGACTTCGTTATTGCGGAGTTCTACCTCCGCTACCAGGTGTGTTTGGCACAAGTGAGTCCTTCTATGTGGAAGACGATTGTTTGTCTTATATGATTGTGCCAAGAGACGGGAGAGGAGCTATCTTTAGCTCATGTGATGAATCTCTATTCCCCCAAAGTCTTCTGCGGGGGAATGATAAACTTCAGCAAATGCAACAACTATGCACTATTATCTAGCATGGATGATGATAACGACCGTAGGTAGATGGAATGGTTTACTGCAGTTGCCACCAATGATATCATTCCGACAACGACTTCATCCTTTCCGAAATTATGGAACCGTACTCGTAAGTTCCTTGTTTAATATTTCTTTCATTAGAAATTTTCATATTCGTATTGATCATCTATCCTTTGCTTGCTTCAGCAACTCGATAGGTTCCACCTAGGGTTAAAGGCTTGGACCAGTGGATTTAGAAAATCTTGGACGTCACTACGCCCGAAACTCGCACATGGAAATAACTGGCCCTCAAATACGGGTGGAAGGCCAAAACTCATGGTAACTTAGACAAATCTCGTTTTTGCTTTTTACATAAGGAAATTGATTGATCCCTTCTCCCTCTTTTCTAAAATCAAGTCTACTTGCGGGATCAGTTGTGGTCCCCGAGGAGGACGTTTTGGCTGATCCTGCTGATGCGGCGAGGCTGCTTCAGGAGGCTCTTACTCGAACAGGTATATCTGAGCCTGCTTCGGGTATAGGTGTTTCATCACGGAGTCCCCGCCCGAAGAAGAAGCAACCAAATAAAAAGCATTCCTCCTCAATCGAGGGAAAGAATAAGAGGGTGAAGAATACCACCCCCAAGTCGTATTTGAAAGTCGTGGTAACGAGCCCCCTGCCTGGGCCGGTTATAGACACCGTGATGATTGATGATGATGGAGATGCTAGTGATGAAGGAGCTTCTCTTCATATAAGACGATGATCCTTATTATCTCAACAGGATGCTCAACCTGTTGAGTTAGTTATACCAACCATGGACGATGTCTCGGCGCTTTGGTGGAGTTTGAAATTGTGGAAAATACCAACTCTCATTACCTGATCCCAGTCGTTATGCCCGGTATCATGAGGCTAAGTACCAGGCCCTTGCCGTCTTCAGTTGATGAGCAACTAACAACAGCACTACATTTGCCGCAACTACTTCTCATCCTTCAACGTCATCTGCTTTATAACCTTCTTTCCTAATTCTTCCGCCAATAACTGCTACATCATCTCCACCGACCGCGTCCGCCCGAGAAGAAGATGTTCCTCTTCCTCAGATGGGTTGAAGAGTCTAAGGCCAAATGGGTTGAAGTTCATAATGTCGTTCTTGTTGCATCCAATAGTGAGGCTGCCTCCGCTGGAAGATTGATCAATTTAAAGGCAACCTTGAATTCCAAGACTGAAGAGCTTAATGTGTAGGGATGACATATGCCCAATTGGAGTAGAAGTATAAGAAAGCCATTGAGCATAATAGAATTTTCAGCTCTACTGTCCGCGAACTTGACGTTAGCCTCAAGTCCATTAGATCCACCGGGGAATACCTTTCCGCCGAAGTTAACCAACTTAAAGAAGAACTCAAGCACCAGGCGACTTCCCTCTTTGTTGAGGAAACTTATGTTATGTACAGTATGAGGAGAAAACCTTGTAAGAGGCTAAAACGGGTATCATTGACTTTGATGCGAAATTGCTAAGGCCCTTGAGCTGGAGTTAGCTGCAAAAAAGGGTCTTCCAACCTAGCCTGATGCTTTTAATCCTTTTGGTTCCGGTTTTGAGTTCTCGGAACTGAAGAGGAACTGGAAGGTGATGATGCTGAGGGCCAAAATGATGAAGGCCAAAATGTTGAGGCATCGGCGAATTTACCCGCTTCCCCTAGGGGCGCGAACACTTCTCTTCCTCTGGGTTCTGGAGATGCAGCGTTTTAGCTTTTATTTTTCTTCAACTTTTGTATCCGTGCCACTTTGCATGTTATTATAAATAAAGATATCATTTTTCTCAAGCATTGTTTGAGTATTTCTTTCATTTGAACGTTTATGCAAGTTTTGCACTCCCTTTTTTCTTTTGCCTAAGTGTTTTGCGCAAGTTTTAATGTTTGTGTCTGATTATGTAAGGCCTTGGGTGTATTTTTCCCCCAAAAGCATCTGTATTTCGAGCGCAAACTCATCCAAAATCAACCCTTTAATGTGAGAGTTTTCATAAGTATTTGCGCAAGTTTGCTTTTTGCGTCTTTTTGTGCAAGCTTCGGGTGTATTTTTCCCTGAAGACATTTTAATTCCGGGCATAAGTTCTTACGAAATCAACCCTTTAACACGAGGGTTTTTATAAGAGAGGGCCTTCTTACATTTATGGTGCTCTTGAAGAGGACGTCTCCTATTCATTACGACACTAGCATTTGAAGTACTTGTTTAACTTTCAAATGACAAAGTCAATTCATCGTTCCGACTGGAAACAAGATAGAAATAAAAGGACTTCACTTTATTCCTTCCATTTTCAAAAAGTACATAAGCATTTGTTATGCTAAAAAGAAATTGTCAATACTTGTGATTAACTTGTACAACTTGTTTCTACGGGGCTGGCCGCGCAGTCCCCGATCCCGATGATACAACTATGTTTCTGATTTTCGTTTCTCGGTCGACGTGGCAGCCATTGTTGTCGTATCCTCATATCATTCCCACCAGTGTTCGAATGTGAATTGGAACACTAGAGATTTTGCACCTTTGAGGGACCCACTAATGAATTGCTAGACAATATTCAACTCGGTGACAAACTTCGCTTCCCTTTAAGAATTTATGCTATCGAGAAAAATACTATCTAACAATCCTTTAGTGGTTTGCACTTGCGAATGGTCGGGTAACCTTTGTTCGGTAGCAAACTTAATTCCCAGTAGGAATTTTTCTATCAAGCGAAAGATTTACTAACCGTCCGCGTGGTTCTTCGTTGTGTGCCTTGTTATTAGAAGGTCTTATTGTTGCTCTTGAAGCTTTCTTTGTAGTATGCTTTCCGTTGCTGCCTCATAAAAACCTTACTAGAAAAACTCAATTGGGACAAAAACTGGACGAAGGGAAAACGAGTGCAGCACATACTTTCAGTACAGGTGATGTTCATCAGCAATAATATCTTTTAAGGTGTGCCATGTTCTAGTTACTGGGAAACTTTTCTCCATCTTGATTCTTCAATTTGTATGAACATTTCCCGGTGATAGCTGAAACCCACTAGAGGCCTTCCAATGTTGGACATAGCTTCTCTACGTTGAGCTCTCGGGTGTTTTGAGTTACTTTCCTTAAGACCAAGTCTCCTACTTTGAAATAATGGAGGTTAGATCTTCAATTATAATATCTTTCCATTCTCTGCTTTTGGACTACCATTCTTATATGCGCCAAGTTCCTGCGCTCATCGAGTAGCTCCAAGTTGACTAACATTGCTTCGTTATTTTACTTTTCATTTGCTTGGAAATATCTCAAGGTGGGCTCCCCAACTTCCACCGGGATTAAGGCTTCTGCTCCGTACACAAGGGAAAAATGAGTTTCTCTTTTGCTTGATTTGGTCGTTGTTTGGTATGCCCATAAAACTCCGGGTAGTTTCTCAGGACATTTACCTTTAGTCGCTTCCAATCTTTTCTTGAGGTTTTGTATAATCACTTTGTTTGTCGACTCTGCTTGACTATTTGCGCTCAAATGGTAGGGTGAAGATGTGATCCTTTTTATTTTCAAATCTTCTAGGAACTTTGTGATCTTTACGCTATTCCGAACCTCCAGATTATGTTTTCCCACAAGAAACCCACCACTTTGTGTTCGCCAATCTTTTGATAAGGACATGCTTCCACCCACTTAGAAAAATTATTAGTTAAAATCAAAAGAAATCTTACCTTACCGGGAGTCGGCGGCAGTGGTCCGACGATGTCCAATCCCCATTTATGAATGGCCATGAAGTAAGAACCTTGTGTAGTAGTTTTGCTAGTTGATGTACCAGCAGTGCCTAGTGTTGGCACTTATCGCATTTTTGTATGAAAACTTTGGCGTCTTGTTCCATGTGGGGCCAATGATATCCCACCCTTACCAATTTTAACACTAAAGAATCTACGCCCGAATGATTTTCGCATATCCCTTCGTAGACTTCTCGAATAACATAATTAGCTTTGGATGCTCCTAAATATCGGGCCAGCTGGCCTTGAAAAGATTTTCTATACAATTAACCTCAACCATACCATGATGCTTTGACACGCATCACCCGGGATGCCTTGGAATGTTCGGGCAATTTCCAGTGTTCGAGGTAATCGATGATCTCATTCCTCTAGTCCCATACCAAATTGGTCGTATTTACCTCGTAGTAGCTATCTGCATCTAGAACTGAGTGCATCAGTTGTACTACCGTCCCAGACTTTGATCCCTTCATTTCCTTTGAGGAACTGAGGTTAGCTAGTGTATCTGCTTCTGCATTGTCTTCCCTAAGTACATGAGTAATCGACCACTCCCGAAATCGAGCTAGCAGAGCCTAGGTCGTATGCGCTCCTCTTTGGTTTCGAAGATCCCGTAGACCTAATTTACCACCAGCTGTGAGTCACACTTGATTTCTATAACCCCGGAATCTAGTCCCGGAAAATTCTAGTCCTGTAATAAAAGCCTCATACCCTGCTTTATTGTTAGTTGTAGGACCGTTCTGATGGATTGCCTTAGGGTTTCTCCCAAAGGCGTGGTTAATATTATGCCAAGCTTGGACCCTTTTACATTGGAGGATCCATCCGTAAATAAGGTTCAAACTCCCGATGTCGATTCTGACACCATTATTGCGTTTTTAGTTATTAGAGGCAGCAATCCCAAACTGAAATCGACCACAAAGTCAGCGAAGACTTGTGACTTAATGCAGTCCTTGGTTTATATTCTATGTCGAATTCACTCATTTCAACGGCCCGTTTTTCCAACCTACTCAAGAGTTCGGGTTTGTGAAGGATATTCCGTAGAGGAAATATGGTCACTACGACTATCGGGTGACATGGAAGTAGGGCCTTAGCTTCCGAGCGATGACTGCAAGAGCTAAGGCCAGCTTCTTCAAATGTAGGTAGCGTGTTTCTGCTCCCGTTAAAATTTTTCTAACGTAATAAATGGGAGATTGCGTACCTTCGTCCTCGCAGACTAAAACTGCACTTACCACTACTTCTGAGACTGCGAGGAAGACTAACAATATTTCACCTTCTTTTGGTTTTGAAAGTAACGGAGGGCTTGACAAGTATCTTTTCAAATCTCTCAAAGCCTCCAGGCACTGCGTGGTCCATTTGAAGTTGTTTTTCTTTTTGAGCAGTGCGAAGAAGTGGTGGTATTTCTCTGACGACCGGAAAATAAACCTACTCAAAGTGTCTAATCTTCCCGTGAGCCTTTGGACTTCTTTCACGCTTGACACGGAATGTCTTCGATGGCCTTGATCTTACCGGGGTTTACCTCGATCCCCCTTTATGATACCAGAAATCCTAGGAATTTACCGGAGCTGACCCCGAATGCTCACTTCTCTGGGTTAAGCTTCATGTTATGCTTCCTTAGGATGTCAAAAGTTTCTTGTAGATGCTTAAGGTGATCACCTGCATTCAAAGACTTAATGAGCATATCGTCTATATAAATTTCCATCATTTTCCCTTACGAGCCGGTGATAGGTGGCTCCTGTGTTTTTCAACCCGAAGGGCATCACATTATAGCAATATGTTCCAAAATTCGTTATGAACGAAGTATTTTTCTGATCCTTCGGGTTCATCTTAATTTGGTTGTACCCGTAATAAGCATCAAGGAAATTTATTAACTCGTGCCCGGCCATCTCATCGATCATTTGATTAATGTTTGGCAGTGGGAATGAGTTTTTCGGGCACGCTTTATTCAAGTCCTTATAATCTACGCACATGCAAAATTTATTGTTCTTCTTAGGAACTACTACTACATTAGCTAGCCAGTCTAGATACTTTACCTCTTGGATCGAACCGATGTCAAGTAGCGAGTTACCTCTTCTTTGACGATTTTATTTCGGGCCTCCGCAATAGGGCGTTTCTTTTGTCTTATCGGAGGGATGTTGGGATCCAAACTTAACTTGTATACATCCACCTCCATTGGAATACCTGTCATGTCTGCATGCGACCATGCAAAACAATCGCTATTATTTTTAAGAAATGCAATAAAGCCAGACCTTAGTTCGGGGTGAACTCATATCCCCAAGTGGAATTTTCTTTCTAAGAACTTTCGTACAATGCAACTTGTTCGAGCTCTTCTACTATGGATTCTGTTGCATTCGTATCTTCTGGTACCTAGAAATATTTCGGCACCTGATAATATTTCGATGCTTCTTCCCCCTAGCTCACTTCGTTCGATTTGGGAGCGGGCGCCGGTTCCTGTAGTTGCTATGCTGCGTGCTCCTTCCCTTTGCTACTGGAGACCGAATCGCATTCATCACCCTTGCTATCGGTTGGTCACCCCTTATATGTCTAATTCCTTCGAGCATAGGAAATTTTAGCAACTGATGATACATTGATGGTACAACTCTCATCTCGTGTAGCCATGGTCTTCCCACAATAATATTATATCACATATCACCATCTACCACTTCAAAAAAAGTCATTTCATCACTCCTTCGACGTTCGTGGGCTACAAAATCTCTCCCCGGATTGTCACGCTCCCGAGGTTGAATCCAGCGAGGAGTTTTGTGGCAGGAATAATGCTTCCGGTGAGTTTAGCTTGCTCCAATACTCTCCATTGTATGATATTGGCCAAACTCCCTGGATCTACTACAACACGTTTGATTTTAAAGTCTAGCACGTTTAAAGAAATTACTAGTGCATTGTTGTGCGGTAGCAGTAATCCGTCTGTGTGCTCTTCCGTAAAAGTGATGTTGTCTTCGACAACTTCCTAGAGTCTCTTGCCATGGGTTATTAACACTTTCATCTTTTTTGCTGCCGAGAAGGAGACCCCGTTGATCTCGTTCCCCTCAAAGATCATATTGATCGTCTGGATCGAGGGATCTTTTCCTGCTTTCCAGGGTTCCGCATTATCCCGATTGCGATCGTAATTGTTTTTGGCCCGGTCACTTAAGAATTCTCTAAGTTGACCATTCTTCAATAGTGTCGCCACTTCTTTTTGGAGATGTCGGCAGCCCCCAGTCCGGTGGCCATTCATCCTGTGGTATTTACACCACAACTTGGGATCCCTCTGGCTGGGATCATACCTCATCGGCTTCAGAAATCGTGCTTCTTTGACTTTTCTCATAGCTGATACCAACTCTACTACACTGACATTGAAGTTGTATTTTGAAAGTTTGAGGTAGGAAGGATTCCGCATACCTGACGCTTCTTTGTCCTGCAATGTTCTATTGTTCTGACCACGACCAGTTCTTCTATCGGTAGTGAACATATATGCTGACCAGAAGCCTCTGCCGTAGCCTTTAGTCCATTCTAGGCCAAAAACCGGCCCCTCGAATACCTTCTGTCTGTGTTGAAATCATCTTTTAATTTTTCTTTATTCTTCTCCAGTCCTTTTGCCAACGACGGGAAACCGACATGATCATCTTCGATCCTTATCTTCGACTCGTACCGGCTGTGGACATTCGCCCAAGTTGTTGCTTGGAACTCAAGCAAGCTTTCTTTCAATTTCTGGGAAGCGTCTGAACTTCTCGAATTCAGGACCTTAGAGAATGCTTCAGCCTCCTATTCGTCTGGAACATCCGGGAGCAACATCTCTTTTTGGAACCGGGTAACGAACTCTCGCAGCAACTTGGATTCTTCTTGTGCAATTCTGAATATGTCAGCCTTCCGAGCATACAGCTTTCTGGCCTGGGCATTAACCTTAATAAAGAAATCTGCGAGCATCTCAAAGGAATCTATGGAATGCTCGGGTAATAGCGAATACCATGGCAAGGCTCCCCTCGTAAGAGTTTCTCCAAAAAATTTCAACAAAATAGAATCAATCTCGTGGGGAGCAAAATCATTCCCCTTTACCGCCATTGTATATGTGGTAATCTTCTCCTGAGGGTCTGAAGTTCCATCATACTTAGGAATGTCAGGAATTTTAAACCGCTTTAGGATTAATTCTGGTGCCGCACTTGGTTTGTACGGTAACTGAGTATACTTCTTTGAGTCTGGACCTTTCAGCACCGGTGGTGCACCCGAGATTTGTTCCATGTGGGTGTTTACTTCTCTCATAAACCATAAGAGTTCATTCTTGAAGGGATCATTTTTTTTATTAGGGCCAGATTCGCTCCCCCTAGCTCCACCGGAACCAACCTCGCCCTTTGAGGTGTTGTTGTCGACCATCTGTGTTGTTTTATTTGCGGGAGCACCGGGAGGAACTGGATTTCGTATATTCGCGTTATTGGAAGCCTCCGATTACGTCTTCTTCAACTTCGTCATAACCTTATCCTACCGTGTAATGTGGCCTAGAATGATCTCTTGCTGCTCTTGTAGGACCCTTACCACATCAACAACATGCTCCTCTTCACCATCATCAGGAGTCGCCCCCTAAACATGTCGTGGGTACCGCTTGTCGTGGACCGGTGTGGCGTCGTTCCCCTTATTGTGGGTGTCATTGATTGAATCCTCGAAATGAGGCTGGTCTCCTCAAACTTCAGGATTGTGTATGTTGTTAACACTGTTATCTACCATTTCTTAGGATTTTTTCTAAGACAGATAATCAAAATACGTTAGTAAAAGAGGAAATGATCAACTTAATTATACGACTATCTAGGCCCCACGGTGGGCGTCAAACTATTTACCCATAGAGCGGTACAATTGAATTTATACATGGATTCTAGACAAGTGAATTAATTTGATCATGAAATAATAAAATATGCAATACTTAGACTTGAAATGAAGATGAAATCATGAAAATAGTAATTCCGGGGGCAAAGCTTCCAATCACAACAGTGATGAAACTAAAGAACAATAAAGTAAATTATATAAAGCTTTTAATCCGTTATAGTATAAGTTTGTCAAAAAAGTCGGGTCTATACAATGGTAATAGAGCTCATTATTTATAGTTAAACCTAGGGAATAAGGACCTAGGATCAAGCCCCTCTTCAATGCCAATTATGAGGGCTATTGAAGAGTGTGTAACGGCAGACATGAATGATATATCCTTTTGAAACGGGCAGTGCACTAAATTCTATGAAATATTCTCTATTAAATGCTACCACATGGAAGGTATTTATTGCCTATTTATTAGTGTCATTCCTTCTGGTAACAAATGAGAAAATTGCCTTCGGTTCTAACTGTCTCCCGCTTGAAGTTCCACATGTCACTATCTTAAGCGGCCACTTAGCATAGCGTATTTTACCATATACAATGATAAGCAGTTTATTTTGGCTAATTAATTTGAAAAACACTTTTGAGCAACAATTATTGTTTGGCCAAGCTTTTAAAAACTACTTCTAAGAGTATTTTTCTCAAAAGTGTTTTTCAAAAAAATACTTTTGAAGAGAAGCTAATTTTTCCGCTTCTCAAAAATTGCTTCTGTTTCTACTCAAAAATCCTTTTTTTCTTTCTAAAACCTTGGTCAAACACCTCAACCTTTGAGAAAAAAGCGCTTTTGACAAAAAAAACACTTTTGGCTAAAAAAAGTTTGGCCAAATAGGCTATAAGCAATGATATGTTTCGTTTAATTTTAAAATTTATCAATAACTATATCTCAAAATCAAAGTAGATAGGTGATCTTAATAATCCTTGGCTTGTGAATGTGAAAGAACAAAGAGGTTGAGACAGTAAATTGGTGTTTGTATATGGTGTTTATATCAAACCATGTTAACTTATTATGATTAATTAATTTAACAAGATAAAAATGTGTATTAATTGATTATAATTTAGTGATTAAGGTCTATATTAAACACATGTTATGCGTATATTAATTCGATATAAATATTAGGTACGGATAAATTTTTACCATTAACGTATTGGCCAAAAAAGCGACCATTGCTGACCCAAAATCCTTAGAATTTGTGACCAGCACCTAACTCCCTTGCAAAACGACCAGAGCTAAAGTGGTCGGCTCGCTGCATCGTCGTCTGGATCACAATCTTCCATGCGGTAAGTGTTGATGTTACCCTAATTTAAGAGTGATAAGAGAAGAAGTAGTTGATGTTTGAGTGCTAAGATTGGTTTGTCCGAAAATGTTGTCCCTTGTTTAATCGGGCCCTCTTTTGATCTATAAATAAGACCTGGGCCTATTTTCTATTGGGCTCATCACTAGACGCAGCTAAAAGGCCCACTCTTTTAGATGATCAGGATTCATTACTTGTGCAACCTGTAATTATATTTATTTATTCTTTGTATTTATCTAGTTTCAGTTGTAGAGAATAAATCAGTTATAGAGTAGTCCATAGTAGAGTGCCACTTAGCTTTTCTATTTTTACCCTAGATTCCTTTCCTCGTATTTATACATCAACATTGTCCATCAGAAATCATTCAATATACAAAGGAAAATTCTATACGTTATTTTTACAATTCTTCATGGTATCATAGTGATAAGTGGGGATTTTGACTACTTATTAGCGCCTTTTAGCTTTTAATTTAGTCTAAAAGCGTTTAATTGTGTTCCTGAAAACTGATGAAATGTGCTAAATTGCAGGAACATTAGAAGATGAACTCCCAAGATGAAATCCAACTCAATAAAGAGTAATCTGAACTCAAGGACACAAAAGGCACAGAAGCCCAAAAGTGCGGACCGTAGAATATAATCTACGGCATAGATTATGAAGGAAAAATTAGCAGAGAAAGATGCAAAGTGCGGTCCGCACATGAATTGTGCGGCCGCAAAAGCTAGGCCAGGAGCAAAGTTAAGAGAATGTGCATTTCAAGTCCATCAAGAGCAAGAATTGTGCGGTTGTAGAAGAAGTAATGTGTGGCCGCAGAAGAGCAAGATGCAGTAGTAGTTACAAATCTGCGGACTGCAGAAAGAGTGCCTTGGGACCGCATATCAGAATTATGCAGCCGTAGACTTCCAATCTTGACAAGTTGAAAAATTATGCGAACCGCACTTGGAATTGTACGACCGTAGAACCTCTCGAAGGCATTTTTGTCCAAAATTTCCAACCATATATAAATAGATGAGTTTCACATTTTTAGGTCAACTTTTGACATCAGCAGCTGCAGTAACCATTTCACTTTACTTTTTTCAGTAGTTTTTCATCTTTTGGATTATTTTAACATAGATATTATCATTTTAATTTTTGCAATATGAGTTTAATTAGCATCTCTTCTTCTATTTCTTCAATTTCAAGCATGAGTAGCTAGATTTTTACTAGGGTTGTGACCTAACCCTAGTGTGTAAACCTTACGGGTATCTACTTTAGTGTTTATTTATAGTTGGGTGTTTATTATTTAGCCTTGTTCATGCTTTAATTTGTAGAATTAATGGTTGCAAACATTAGTTCATGCCTATTTGACTTAGTCTCTTCTTAAGAAAGAGAGACTTAGTCTAGGAAAACTTGGCTAACAAGAAATTGGGTCAATCAAGAGATTGATAATCCCAATTAAATGGTTCAACCTAGAGATAATAATAATCCGACTTGAGATTTTATCAGTCGTTTTGTGCAATACCCATTTTGACTTGAGAATGCCAAATTAAGCAATCACTCTCTGACCGAGAGGTATTGAGTGTTGATAGCTATAATACACCCCGACCAATAAAACAAGCATTAAGGTTTATATCTCATTAGGTAAACACCTAGTTGATTGTCATAGCCCTAGGCTTTTTACAAAATTTGAAAAATAATTTTTTGAAACTTTTTGAGCTCAGAGAGGGAAAAAGGAGAACAATATCCTAAGTCTACAATTTATACTTGACGGTCTGACTTGAGGATGAAAGCGATGAGTGCGGCCGCAGAATTCCTTCTGCGGTCCGCACTTTGTTACCTGGGGCTTAAAAGCCTTTGTTGATCTACGGTCAATAGAATTTGTGGTGCGACCGCAAATTTCTGATGCGGATCGCAGATTTTGATGTGCGGCTGCACTTTGGCTAATTCTCTGACAAACCAAACTTCAGAGAGTTTGCAATTTCCCTTTTCATTTTGTGTGGTCCGCACTGCAATTGTGTGATTGTTGTTCCCTTTTTGATGTAGCAATCACAATTGTGCATAATCTACATGCGCTCCACACTTCTTTCCATGCTTAGCCAATTTTTCGAGCACAGTTCCTGTAAAGCACACTCATCCCTGCAACACAATTCAAATCCAGTTAGCACAAAAATAACACCTCTCTACAAAAGAAAAAGAAAAAAAACATGGGTTGTTTTCCAAGAAGCACCTGATTTAACATCGCGGCACGACGCAAATTACCATCACTTGAAATGAATAACTGCCACGACGTGTCCATCAACAACTTTTCCCAAATAATTCTTCACCCGGTGACCATTGACTCGAAATACCTCATCATTTTTATTCTTCAAGTCCAATGCACCAAACGGTGTCACACCCACAACTTCAAACAGTCCACTCCATTTAGACTTTAACTTCCCGGGAAACATCCTCAACCGTGAATTATCACCCTCTTTGAACTCTTTGTTCCAAATGTACTTGTCATGAAGATATTTCATCTTCTTTTTGTATAAGGAAGAACTTTGTATGCATGGTACTGGAACTCATCCAACTCATTCAAATGTGCCACCTTCAAGTTATCGACCACATCCCACTCAAGATTCAACTTTTGAAGAGCCCACATGGCTTTATGCTCTAGTTCCACCGGAATATCACAAGATTTTCCGAACACTAACCGATATGGAGACATTACGATAGGTGTTTTGTAAGCCTTCCTATAAGCTCATAAAACATCATCAAGTTTCTTGGACCAATCCGTCCAGTTAGCATTCACTATTTTGGACAAATTACTTTTTATCTCTCGGTTGGAGACTTCCACTTGACCGATTGCTTGTGGATGGTAGGGAGTCGTAACTTTATGAGTGAAACCATACTTGGTGAGTAAGGTGTCGAAGGCTTTGTTGCAAAAATATGACCCCTCATCGCTTATGATAGCCCGCAGAGTATCAAACCTTGTGAAAATATTCTTCTTCAAGAACACCACCACACTTCTCGCCTCATTGTTGCGTAGAGCAATGGCCTCAACTCATTTGGGCACATAATCAATTGCGACAAAGATGTAGGTGTTTCCACAAGAACTCACAAAAGGTCCCATGAAGTCCATACCCCACACATCGAAAATATCAATCTCCAAAATGGTGGTGAGAGGCATTTCATTTTTCTTTGAGATTCCATCGTCCCTTTGACATTCATCACAACACTTGACTAGATCACTTACATCCCTGTAAAGAGTGGGCCAATCGAAACCGCCACTTATCACTTTGGCCATCGTTCTTGCTCCACCATGGTGACCACCATATGGAGAAGAATGACAAGCCCCAAAAATTTCACATTGCTTCTCCTTTGGTACACATCTTCTAATCACTCAATCTGTACAAATTTAGAAAAGGTTCATCCCAATAATAGTCTTGACAATTATACCACTTTCATTGAAGAGAACTCATCCGAGATGATACCACTCACAAGAAAATTTTCTAGATCCGAGAACCATGTCACCTCTTTAATTGAAATAGCCAAAAGTTGCTCATCGGGGAAGGAGTCCTTGATTTCAAGGCCATCATGCGTCCTCCCCTCCTCCTCCAAACGAGACAAGTGGTCTGCCACTTGGTTATCACTTCCTTTTCGATCTTGGATGTCAATGTCAAACTCTTGCAACAAAAGTACCCATCTCATCAACCTAGCTTTGGAATCTTTCTTGCTCGTAAGATAATGAAGTGTTGCATGATCCATGTGGACAATTTTGCACCCATCAAGTACGGGTGGAACTTCTCAATAGCAAACATAATGGCAATGAGCTCTTTCTCTGTAACGGTGTAGTTGATTTGGGCAATGTTCATGGTCTTACTAGCATAGTAGATCGGATGAAAAATCTTGTTAATGCGTTGCCCCAAGAAAACCCCAACCGCTACATCACTTGCATCGCACATGAGCTCAAAAGAAACACTCCAATTTGGAGCGGTGATAATGGGAGTAGTAGTCAACTTGAACTTTAACAATTCAAAGGCTCTCATGCAATCATCATTGAAGTGGAACATAGCATCTTTCTCCAAAATCTTACATAACGAGTTCACCACTTTAGAGAAATCCTTGATGAAACGCTGGTAAAACCTGCGTGGCCTAAGAAATACCACATGCCTTTCACCGAAGTTGGAGGTGAAAGTTTAGAAATCACCTCAATCTTTGCCTTATCGACTCCAATGCCATTCTTTGAGATCTTGTGGCCAAGGACAATGCATTCCTCGACCATGAAATGACATTTCTCCCAATTGAGCACCAAATTTATTTCTTCACATCTGTCACGCCCCAAACCTGGGGGGTGAGACTGGCACCCGGTGTCTCACCTACCCTTGCGTACCAACTTGCGACTAAGGGACTTTGAACATATGATGTCATACTTTGGCCATTGGCCATATTGCAAGATAATTGCTAACGCTGACTAAATATAAATATAAAGCTGGGCCGACAAGGCCATCATAGTTACTACAACTGCCAAACCAACCAAATATACATACGAGGCCTACAAGCCCAACATACTACACTAATTGATAGGATATGTCTACAAGCCTCTATTGATGGATATACTGTGATTGGAACAGGGCCTCGACCTACTCATAACATATATACATATATATACAAGATGTACACAAAGGTCTAGAACCGGCAACTCCGAAGGGAATGGAGCTTACCAATAAAGCTGAACACGAGCAACACCTAATGAGGAGGTCTACCCGTCTATCTGTCTGAAGCTGTACGCATGAAATGCAACGCCCCCAGAAAAAGGACATCAATACAAAATAACGTACCGAGTATGTAAGGCAATATACTGAAAGCTGAAACTAAACTGATAATATAATAACTGAAAGCAATTGGGAGTCAAAGTTAATCTGAAGATATGCTTACCTGCTGATATTGACTCAACTCTCTCAATATAGTAAGTAAAATAGTTGTCCGGTCTTATAAGGATCGGTATATATATAACTACTCTGCCGTAGTAGGCTCACTCATAGGCGCTTGGACATACTAGGCTCTGTATCTCGGCCATGCTGGGCTTGCTCATAGGCGTTCGACCACAGTAGGCTCGGTATATAACTTACCATCTGATCAGAGTTTGCCCAATAGGAGCCTGCCCATCGATTATAGCTCGATGGTAATATATATATATATATATATATATATATATATATATATATATATATATATATATATATATATATATATATATATATATATATATATATATATATATATATATATATATATATATATATATATATATATATATATATATATATATATATATATATATATATATACTAGAAAAAGATAATATTCAATTGAATATGAAGTCCCGATAATGGAGGATACTGTAACTTATGAGACTAGGATAATGTACATAAATTTGGGAGTGTGAACTTCTCTTTATGCTTACTTATCAGACACATGTAATTACGAGATCATGCTAAAATGAAGGAAGGACTTAGCCTTAAAATACCTGAGCCGATTCTTTTGACAATCTTTCTAACATATGCCAATCGCGACGAAACATGTAACATCGGATCGGAGTAGGGGAAAATTCATATGATATTCTTGAGAAATATTGCACCATACTCCCTTATAATTACAAAATCTCATGTTACGTTGAAATTTTGAAGATCTTACGTGCTTATGTGATATATACAAATGCATATTTGAATACTTACGTTACTTACCATATTACTTACCCATCTTGCTTACAAAATCTTAATGTTTGAGATGCCTTATATGTGGATATAGCAGCCAACACATACCTTAATTTGTCACCTTTTCTAATGACTTAATGAATCATGAATGTTAGGGTGGTTTGTTGCCACAAGGGGGGGAGGGGGAGGTTATCCTTATCCACTTAGTTCCTTAACTAATTTATTAATCTCCCATTAATCAATTATTATCCAATTATCCATATTATTAGGAATTATCTCAAATTACTTAAAATACCACTTACTTTTAACACACTTTATACACCTTATAATCATGGTAATATGGTACCTTATATGGCACTAGTCCATAAATATCGGGTATTATAGCTTGGATCATATTTTATCTCAAATTGCCAAGCTTCGACGAAACACATCTTCTTCGATTTGCTTACCTTCTCACCTTCACGAATTTACTTATCACTTGTTTGAAATAACGTAATACTTATAATCCCAAAATAATCTCATTCCCGAACTTATGTCGCTTAACTTACGACGAAACTTTAACGTACAAAAAATGCGAGATGTAACATCTCATTTCCGATCTTATATCAATTTACTTATGGCATACTTCTATGTATGGAAACATGGGGTGTAACATTATTCCCCTCTTTGGAACATTCATCCTCGAATGTTGAATGATGCACTTATCATTTTCATAACTTATGTCTTCCGAATACTTTAGTACTTTTCTTGCCATCTAGGCAATTGCTCGGCAAATAACTCCAAAGGCCATGACATTCCCCCCTTTAGGACTCTTTCTCACATCACGACTTGTGGTTGGAATCATTTTAATCTCGTAAATGTTGCTACCTTCTATCACGCAGCATGTATGACTTTGACCTTGTAAATGTGCCTATGTGACTCTTCTCTCCTTTTTCCTCTAGCTTTTAGCCCATATCTAGGCCTCACTTGTATACATATATTCAGATCTTGACAAGATATCCCTCTCAGCATCTATATATATACTGAAGTTCTTCGCTCGGAACTTTGTTGAACTTACGAATATTGCTATATCTTACTTCATAGACCCGATTATCCATCCGTATGACTTTACTGCATCTAAGTAAGTCATATTATACCATAACTCTTACTTCGATTTATCGAGCTACCAAACTTCAAATTAGTTTCTTTGCTTATCATATATATGTATATATATAAATCTAAGTCCTTTATTGCTTTCTCATTACTGTTCATTTGAAGAATGACGACCTAATCTCATCTCGTATTTTGTGACTTGTGTCCATCCATTGTTAATTCACCTCAATATTGATTTACAATATACCACTGATAACTTGAAACCTCTTGTGTAATCACTAGGGCTCACGTTGCATGTGGAACATTTGAAAGGATTTTTCTGATCCACCTGGGGCGATACGATTCTATACATTCATAACCGTATTTCATAGCATCCCAATGTGATTTACCTTACGTGGGTATTTTAATCCTGTACAATTCATGAAATTATTACTTTACCGAAAGCTCAAACGTCATCCTTCATCTATCACAATTACACCCTTATTCTATTGCCAGGCAACATTCCATCTCTTTTAAATGCTACTAGTCTTAGACTTTTTTGAGTTATTCCAGCTATATTGAGCTTTCTATAACGTAGAGAAGCCATCAACTCTCTTGTTTTCATGGGCTTAATCCTGAGGACTTATCCATTCTCGTCACATTCTCACTTTCCCTTTCTTATCCTTACTCTTATCCTCCTAAAACTTTGTCGCTTTTCCATACTTTAGCTTGCGACCTATACATATCTATTTCTACTACTCATAACCTTCCTTCAACTTGCTTGTACCATAAATTTCCTTATGTTATTCTAGAACATCAAGTGAGATACCACATCGTCTCTAACTCTTCTTTACTCTCTTAAATAGACCTCTCGATACTTAGAAACCATGGGCTGGAAGGTATGTCAGTAATGACACTACTATTATTCCTGAATAATGAATCCCGATGCTTCTAGCCCTCTATCTGAAGTATGAATTATTCACAACCTTCTGCTTTTGAGTATCTTGTACGTTGTCCACCTTTACCTTACTTACCTTAAAGTCTCGTATCACATCTTCTATCTTTTTCATGACCTCTCTTCCACACAGGTATAATTCACATCCACGACTTGAAGCTCTATTACAATACTTACACCTCTGGTGCATACAGAATCCGGCGGGGGCTTCATACCGACTTCTTATGAGGCTCGTACTTTTCTAACTGGATTTATCATAGAGCGATTATAGAATATGATTGTTGTGCTATCTCTCTTGTACCTATGATATTAAGAGTGATTTTGCAATGTTCTCAATCATGATGTCTATAATTTTCTGGGTCCAATAATCAGACTCGTGATTTACTTGGTTGACTTAACTCTTTAGTATCCTCTTCCTTCTGATCAGCCTTTATATAAGCTTAAGCTATCTTTCGATCTGCGTCTCCTGATATTAGTGATTACTTTATCCTTTAATAGATGCTACAGAATATCCATGATACAATCCTTTAACAATTCAATCCTTTGTCTGTGAACCAGGCTCAATTCTTCCTTCTAACTTATACCAGAACCTTCTACGGCTGTATGATTGTCAACATATATGCTGCATGGATAATACTCCTAATTCTTATGTGTGTTCATAATGTAACTAGCTCTGGATCATTGATCGAATAATTCCTTTCGTTCCATCTTAGCTTTCTTTAAACGCAGGCAATTACTTTTCCTGATCTTTCTGCCCCCTTGTTGCATATATTCTTAGATTATCTTAGTTCCCATGCATGCCAGAATTTTTGTGCAACTCATATGGTCTCGAATATTACTTATGATTTTTACTCCCCGTTCATTAGCCTCGGTAGGTGCCACTTTCTTTTGGAGTGCATATAATTTTATTGTGAGACTGTTGTTACATGACCATTTTCTCTTTAGGTCACTATGCTTAGGTTGAAGCCTTCTTCCTTATTTCCTCAGCTAGTCTTTCATTGTAGTACTTAGGGAGGACCCTCTGATTCTTGCAAGGCTGCGAGCTTATTACATTGTTTATCCAACATAATTTTTGATGTTCTTTCTTACTTATAATTATCCTTACTTTCTTACCTTCATGCCCTTGTGCTCGTAGGGTTGCTTCTGAGCTGATATTTTGATTGTCTTCCTAGTGGCACTCTCTTTTATCTCCGTAACCCTCACATGGTACCTTTACTACCCCAACTTCTATCTTAATATTTCTCAAGGTTACGATGTCATATCTGCGAGACTGAATGCCTCATGTTGGGGTTCTTTATGTTTATCTTGCACAATCTGTTGATTTGTCTGTATCCTCTTGTCTAGCCATAACTAGGCTTTTCCTGAATCAACTACTGACTACTCATTGGCCCATTCTCGTATTAGTATTTTGCGTAATCATTCTTGGGTTATTTATTTTGTCTTAACTTACCTTTCGCTCTGGCTCCTTAGTTATCCAAAACGTCCCAGGCCGGAACCATTACTTTCTCTCCATGACATCATGTCTGCATAATGTTCTGGAATCATAGCATATCTGTAGACTTTGTATAAGTGCAATCTCATACCTTTCTCATTTTTATTGCATTCTTCCTTTACCATTCTGTAGTTACTAGAACCACTTAATTCTGACTTCATGCCACATCACTCCATATTTCCCCCTTTACGGGAGTACTAAGATTTAGAGCTACGACAATCTACCTATAGATGTTTTTATCTCTTTATATTTGTTGTCTTTTCACATCATTGATGATCCTTACTCACTTTACGGTAATCCTTCTGTACCAAGGATAACAAAATTCCTTACTCGCGAGGGTGACACTTAGTGTAACTGGCAAATACCATCCCTTAAGCTGAACTTTGCTCACATTTCTTTCTTTAGGGAAGCGTTTTCCTGAATAACCATTCTCTGAATTTCTCATGAATCTTCTTCTGTTATCCATTCTATTATCGCTGGAACGAAATCTGAAATTCTCATGATGTCGACCATTATCAAATCATCCAATCCCTAATTCATATTTAGTTTATCTTGTTCACCAGCCCATACTGATTTCTATTACTCTAGAGTCAAACTTTTCCTCATGGTAATCGCGTTAGAGTCACGAAATTATTTTTCGAAATGAGGATATGACTTTATGGCCTATACTCTTTTATTGTCTTAAGGCCTGTCACCTCTCGTCTCTTCATTCACTTGACTATAGATTCTGTAATACTTTACCGTTGTCATCCATGTATCACATCTTACTCATAATGCTTCATTATCTCTTTTCTTATTCCCTGCTAATATTTCTGTCTATCACTTCATTCTAAAAACTTTAACAAGACATTCTTTTGCTTTTAGCTCTCCTTGCTCCATCCCCTGTGTCACGACCCAAATTCCATCAAGGGTCGTGATGGAGTCAGACACCGCTGTCAGGCAAGCCAACTAAAACACTTGATTAAGTTCTCGTTTTAATAATTTTAAAACTATGATTTTCTTCAATTTCACTAGTAAAAGGTAATCATTTCAAATCAAATATGAATGTTAAGAAGTTAATACAAGATACCCCATAATCATCCCAAAATCCGGTGTCACAAGTGCATGAGCATTTACTAGGGCATGAAATAAAATACAGTAACTATCCGAAATACAAGGTGGACAGAAATGAAAAATACCGTAAAGTACTCTGAAGGGGACTCTGCTAGCTGCGGGTCGTCTCGATAAATGCAGCTCACCTAAGTCTCTGTATCAACCATGCCGCTATGCCACTAGCCACATATGAACCTGTGCAACAAAAATGCACAACAAGTGTAGTATGAGTATGAAAACAACGTGTACCCAATGAGTATCCCGTCTAATCTCGAAAAAGTAGTAGTCCAATAGTAATATATTTTTAATGCGAGTAGAATGATAATATAGCAAATGTATGAGGAATTCATAGATTTCATAAAGCAAAATTAAACTCATGAAGCCGGAAAGCAGGTAAAAAACTTCTCAAATAATAAAGGATTTCCAAAGATTTACTTTTCATTGTCTTTATCAATTTATCTCTGGCCAGGAAAGGCAATTATCAACATTTAAAATTCTCAGGCAAGCTTTACAAGCATGCGCATATCATGCCGAGGTCGTACGACCCGATCCAACATAAATGTAAAATGTGCGCTGCCAATGGTTGAACGATGCGAACCATAGATGCATCTATTACCCCGCTCACGAATCATACATGCGATGCGATCAAATTTAAATAAACAATCACCCTGCTCGCGAATCATACATGTGACGCAGGTACACATAGAAATACATGCTCAAATAGCCAATTAAGAATTTATCGGCGAAAGTTTATCCAAATACAAGCCAATTCTCTTTTAGCGATTTAAGAAAATGAAGTTTAGTCCTTTTTGAAATTCATTTACCGATTCGATAGGGTTTAAGCAATTCAACTGCCAACAAGATTACAAATATTCCAAGTATAGCATGCTTTTGGATCCTAGACTACCCGGACTTACATATAATAGTAGCTACGCATGGACTCTCTGCACCTCGTGCGTACGTAGCCCCCCACAAATAGAAGCATATAGCCAATTATTTCAGTTATGGGGACAATTCCCTCTTACAAGGTTAGAAAGGAGACTCACCTCGCTCCGAAATTTCCATAACCGGCTTCCAAGCCCTTCCAACGACTCCAATTGATGCACAACGCCCCAAAACTATTCAAATAACGGGCAAACCAATAAAAATTCACTCTAATACTTGTAACAATTCAAATTATATAAGTTCCCAACTCCGCTCGAAAAGTTGACCAAAATGCCCTCGGGCCCACGTGCCGGGATTCTGAAATTTGTCGAAGATAAATTCTACCCATAGCTTTACCAACTCAAAATATACAATTTGCTCTAATTTTTATGCTCAAATTCAAGGTAAAAGTCCAAAATTCCAAATTTTAGGTCTTCCCCAAAAATTCCAAATTTATACTAATTTTCCATGTCTAAATCCATGTAAGATCACATATTTAACTCAAAAATAGGAAGAAATCACTTACCTAGTATTGCTTGGTGAAAATCCCTCCTTGAGCTCTCCAAAATCGTCCAAGCCAAATGAAAGAAATGGGCCAAAACTCGTGTTTAAAACAATCTGCCCAGGCTTCATCGAGTTGTACCTTGCGATGTGCAGGTTGTACATCCTATTACAATTTTCCTCTGATGTACACCTTCTGTTAAAACGCCCATAACTCCTTGTGAGAATATCCAAATGACAAACGGTTTGAATATTTAGAAACTAGACTCGAATATATTTCATTTGATAGGTTGTACACCATATAACTCTTTATATATTCCGAGATATGAGCTTCTAAAGTCGGTTCCATGCATCAGAAAATTCTGTCAAAACTGCTCCACCAGTCATCTTCAATCGATCATAACTTTCTGATAAAATGTCCAAATCATGAATGATTTAACTTTATGGAAACGCGAATGCAAGGGCAACAACTTCTATGTTTTGCAAAATTTTAGATTTCTTATAGATTTCGAGATATAAGCTTCTAAATTCAGCTCCGTGATTGCACTAGTTGCTGTCAAAACAGCTTTCTGCAGAAAATTTCAGCAACTCTTTGGTCTGAAATTCATTCCGTTAACCTTCCGAAATCCACTCGAGGCCCTCAACACCTTAACCAATTATACCAACATGTCCCAAAACATGATACGAACTCGCTCGAGACCTCAAATCACATCAAACAACGTCGAAATCATGAATCGTACTCCAATCCAAACTTTATGAACTTTGAAATTTCAAACTTCTACATTCGACGCCGAAACATATCAAATCACGTCCGATTGACCTCAAATTTTGCACATAAGTCACATTTGACATTACGGACCTACCCCAACTTTCGAAATCGGAATCCGACCCCGATATAAAAAAGTCCACTTCTAGTCAAACTTCTCAAAAACCTTCAAATTTCTATCTTTAGCCAAATGACTTCAAAATGACCCACGGACCTCCGAATTCACTTCCGATCACGCTCCCAATACCAGAATCACCATACGGAGCTACTCCAAGACTTGGAATCCCAAATGGACATCGATAACACTGAAATGCACTTCAACCCAAACTTATGAAATTTCTTCCAAAATGCTAACTTCCACAATAGACGCCAAAACACTCCCGGGTTATTCCAAACCCGATCCGGGCATACGCCCAAGTCCGAAATCATCATACAAACCTAATGGAATCTTTAGATCCTAATTTCGAGGTCATTTACTTTGAAATCCAATCTTAGTCAATTCTTTCAACTTAAAGCTTCTGAAATGAGAATTCCCTTTTCAAATCAACTCCGAATTCCCCGGAACTCAATTCCGACCATGCGTACAATTCATAATACCTGAAGTGAAGCTGCTCATGGCCCTAAACTGATGAACGACACGTTAGAGTTCAAAGCGACTGATCGGGTCGTTACATCCTGGCTCTTAGGGTTGCCTAACAATCTCGCTCTATTAGGGATAGGAGTCATATCAAGGTAATATTTATCCCTTCCAGGCTTTCATCTTTTGATTTTTTTTATTATACTAGTGTTCACATCTTGCTGTACTATTTTAGAGTGCACCATCTGGGTGTCTCACAAGGAGATATATTAGCATATTTGCACTATCCTTCGGAAATGTCAACTAACACAAATAATCCATTCACCATTTTGGGTTACTCTATCCCCAGCCGGATCCTGATATCTCGTCCTTGTTTTTTAAACTACTTCTGTTAACCCCCATAGGGCATAACTGGAATGGGTATGACCAATTGTACATACCTCTGTTACTATTGAAGGTAACTCGAAATGCTTATATCTCTCTGCCTGAGTTGAAAATACTGATAATCTTTATTAACTGGGTACCTCGTACCCCTTTTCACTTTGTTTCTTTTACTTGCTGGAACTTATGTCTACTTTCCGATTCTCTTATTCCATTTTACCGTAGGGGTTGATAGATATTCTTTACTTAAGGCTCCTTATCAAGAGGCTTACATGTCTTAGTACACATATGATCTACTGAAGACCTTACATTTACTCATCATAAGCATCATGAAAAATCAAGTTCCTCTAGCTCAACTCTTCCATAGCCACATTCAATCTCTTACCAACTATCTTTCTAAATGTAGGCATCATCTTATTATGAATAAGATAGAGTTTAGAAAGTTGAGTTCTTACAACTGAGCTCTACCACACGATCTAGTGTAAGAAGAAAGAGTGAAAATAATAAATGCCCTGTAGACTCTAGCTTATATGGTGCACAACACACATAAACAAAACTCTACTAGACACGGCTTGTAGACTCCCTAGGATAAAACTGCTCTGATACCACTTCTGTCACGCCCGAAACTTGGGGGGCGAGACCGGTACCTGGTGCCTCAACTATCCTTGCGTACCAACTTGCGACTAAAAGACTCTGAACATATGATGTCATATTTTGGCCATGGGCCACATTACAAGACAATTACGAATGCTGACTAAATATCAATATAAAGCTGGGCTGACATGGCCGTTGTGAGCATGTGATTTTTGCCCTATATGAATTACTCCTATATAATCCAAGAAAGTAGAATTTTTCTAATTATTTTTTGCCATTTTATATGCATTTTGTAGAATTTTTATTAATTGTTTGCATTTTGTACACGTTTAATTTTATTAAAATCATAAAAAATACAAAAAAATACCATACATTGCATTTAGGCTTTATTTTTATATTTTTAGGATTAATCAGTAATTATTTATTTTATAGAAATTTAAAAATCACAAAAATAGCACATTTTACATCTTTGTATTTTAATTTTTAATTTATTAATTTTGTCTTTTAATTTAGAATTAAGTGATGTTTATGATTTTTATAATTAGTTTAATTTCACATTTTTAGATAATTTAGAATTTCAATTTTAGGATTTTAATTAAAAGAAAAAAGGAAAAGAATTTAGAAATAAAAGAAAGAATTGAAAAAGTGTTTTTATTTTTGAAATTGGGCTAATTTTACACCTAAAGCTGGCCCAAATGACCCCGTTTTGTGAATGATTGATCACAGCCGTTGGATCTCGTTAATCCAATAATCCGGAACTGGTCTATCATTTTGCATATAACTGCCTGAAGAGACCCCCCATCGAACTCTCCTCACTTCGTCTCTCTCAGCCCTCCCCTGCACCCTCTGAAACTCCACCCTAAACCACCAGTCGGAAATCGCCCACGGCGGTGCCGGTACTCCAAACTCCCCCAAATTTACACCCTGAAACCCCCAGAACCTCCTCATTCCAAATCTCCAATCCTTTTCCTTCAAATCACGGCCAAGTTGTTCGAATCTTGGATCGAAATTACGGTCAAAACACTAACCGTTCCAAATGGCTCCAAAACAACACCACAGAACCCCCACAACCTCCTCATTCCAAATCCCTAATCCACTTCTTTCGAATCATCACCAAGGTTCTTGAATCTTGAATCGAAATTTATGTTCAAAACCCTAATCTCCCCAAGTCCACCCAAAAACTTCACCAGGCTGTCCCCTCACTCCCTTCACCCCTAATCCCCAACTAGTTTGCCCAAAAAAGCCTCTCAAAATTGAGCAATTTCAGATCGAGGATTTGAAGACCTAAAAAACCTCTGCCGAGTCGATTTCGGGATTTTTAATGGCTCAATTCCACATGAGTCAACTGCTTTTGATGAGAGCAGTTGATTCATGTGGGTTTGACCTATTTTTTTCAAGCTGGCCCTAACCAGTCCAAGCTCCAACCAATTCCTCCAGTTCTAATTTGTTCCATTATAGGTAATTTCTAGGTTGTTTTTCTATCTTCTTTTCTCTTTTCTCTTCTCTTGGACATCTCTTTTTCCTTTCCTTTGATTGATTCTTCATTGTGTCTGTTCTGTCTGTAATTGCATGTTCTAGATTTTTTTTTGTCCCCTTTTGTATTTGGTCATTAAGAACTAATCATGTAGTTTATGGTTCTTTTTTAGTTTAGTTTGTTATCTACTCTGTTTCCCCATGATTTCATTTTCTCTTCTATTTTCTTTTCCCTTTTCTTGTTCACATTTCTGATTAGTTGCATGTCTAGGTTTAATTTCAGGTTTTCTTTGTCTATCTTTCTTGATTCACGACTGCTTAGTTGTTTACTTGTTCTTGACTGATTGGAGCATGTCTGAATTTTAATACTCAATTGCATGAGTTGTTAATTTAATCGTTATTAGGATAATTGAATTAGTCATTACTGTTTCTGTTTTTGTTTGTTGCTTTCTTGTTATTTCTTTTTCTTCTTCTTCTCTTTTGTTTGTTGTAAGAATTTAGGTTCATTTTGCAATTAGCAGATGCCCTGATTCAGTCATTAGCTTAGGTTCAATTAGGATTTTTTTTATTAACCAGACTGTTTTTGTTTTAGTCAATTTGAGGTTAAGCTTTTGAATGGTTTAAGAATTGAAACAGTAATAACAAAGAGGATCAATTGAAAACTATATCAGGGAAAGGGATTCCAAGTCTAAATTGCTAAAGATTGAATTAATTAATCTGAATATTAGGTCTGAATTGGTTAAAATTGAATATCTAGCAAATGAAAGGGTAAAACTGAACTTTTACAAAGTTAAATATCAGAATGTTCTAAGAATATCACAGTTGTCCATATCCTTAGCATAAAATGCTAGAATTAGATCAGAAAAAGGACGGATAGTTGTATAGAAATGTTGTACTATTCTGAAATTTAGGAATTTAGGTCAGAATATTCCCTTTTTATGCCATTTTTGTGTACTTTATAAAAGGGAACAACATTCACTCACAGAGATTTTTACACATCTTTCAGCCTGATTCTCTGCACAAAAGCTCTATTTTCTTTTCTGAAAATGATCAGATTCCAGAAATCTTGAAAACTTCAAAACTTCTCATTTTTTTTCTTCTGATTCTTTACAAGTTGAAAGTGGTTTGAAATAGAGAATTTCTTGGGTTATTTAGTTGGTTATTTCTGGTTTCAAGTTGCTGGTTATGAGTTTGAAATTCTGGGGTTTTTGGTTTGTTGTTGCTTCTGTTGCTGCTCCATTTTCATTTAAGGTTTCAGCCAGTTTCGCACCTTTAGTTACTGAGTTTTTTTGCTATGTTATTCAAGGTATCTGGCCTCATCTTTCTCCATGTAATGATCTTTTGTTGAAATGATGTAAAACTTGAATGGCAAATCATATGTAAAAATGTAGTATTGTTTTTTTATGATATAAATCTGGTTGGTTGTTATTATGTGAGTTTTTTTAGTAACTTAGTATGAATGGCCTAGCAAATACATGGATACTTTTTATCTTGAAATTTACCTTTACCTGAAGATGTTTCTTTAAACCAAAAATGTGTTGTATGTATAACAATCATGCCTTCCTTTCTTCTTCTAGTAGATGAACAATATGTTTTTATGCTATTTGAGTTTTGGTACTAACCATGAAGCTATAAACTGTGGATTTGGCCACTAGTTGGCCAAATCAGCAGGTTTAGAAGCTAAGAGCTGGAACTTTACTGTTGGTAAGCATGATGGATCTGTGTATCCATGCATTGGACTTAGCTTTGATGGATAAACCATATCCAAAAGAGGCAGATGTTCATTAGACGTTTAATTACATGAAGTTGTAATAGATTAGTTATTAACATAGTGTTTATGTATTTATTGGTCGTAATGTACTGATTCTGAAAATTTTATTTTTTGAGGACTGTAATAAATTAAGACTTTAAATTTATGTACTGATATTCGAAACAACAGCATGAAGAGTGTAATTAGGTGTTATCACATTTTCTTTTCATAAGTATAGTGAACAATTAGGTCAGACCTGGAAATAAGCCCAGATGAAAAATAAGTCTTGACAGGTCTGGGCCTGGACCGTTGGGTCTAGGCCTTAAACCCAATAGTTTTTGGCTCAATTGTAAGGCTTCTTCTATGAGCTATGGTATAAATGTATGTCCTTTATGTTTTGCAAATTATGTGCAGTGCAATTATTTCTTAAAATTTGAGTTGTATTTTGATTTCTAAATTCTGATCTTTCTAATTAGAAATAATTTGGGTTGCAATTTTGCAAAGTGTGTATCATGTAAGTTTGGGCTCAAAGCGCTAAGGTGGATAGGCCCAACCAATCAGTAGTCGCAACTGGTCCCGCCTAAATTTAAGCCCAATGTGGGCTGCTTGATTCAGATTCAGCAATGATATCCTGAAGCCTTTTGATTTCTGGGCCAAATCGTGAACCCAAGTATAGCTTTCAAGCTGATTCGTTCAATAAACCATTGCTGGCCAATTCCCCTTGTCCAAAAATGACTAAAGGTCCAATGCATGTACCCCAAAACCTGTTTATAATCAATAGCTTTTGTTAAGCTTAAGTTAGTTTTAAATAAGAACATCTTTAGAATGCGTTAATTAAATACTTTTCTTTTAAAATCAATTGAGGTGTGCCATGCCAAACAAAACCCCTTAATTCATGGCCCTCATAAAATTAAGTCAAGAGTTAACTCTTGTAGAAAAGATTTGAGGTGTGCCATCAATTAAATCATCCATGGCCCTCACAAATGTTGCTTTTAAAATTGAACAATCATAGTTTGCTTTAGGCCCGATTTAGATTAGTATTGCGATTATGTATACGTTCGCGTAACATAATTGCAAATGTACTTCTAAAACAACTCGAGGGATGCATTCGCACTACTTCAACCAAATTTATCTTAATAAAATAAACAAAGCGTTATTAATTGTGGACACGTTCGCGTGACAAGATTTTTGACGCGCTAAAAGAAAAGAGTATACGTACGCGTAACTCGATTCTTTAATTACGAATAAATAAAGTGATTAAAAGCGGTAAAAGGTAAATGCACATAGGTTCTAAAAATAAGTAATTAGACGACTTAAGCCAAGTAATAACCATTAAGCGACCGCGCTAGAACTACAGAACCCGGGAATGCCTAATACCTTCTCCCGGGTTAATAGAATTCCTTATCTAGAATTTCTGGTTTGCAAACTTTTAAAAATAAAAAATTTCCTCGATTTGAGATTTTAAAATAAACCGGTGAGTTGGGACACCAAATAAACTATTCCAAGTGGCGACTCTGATAAATTAAATAATCCCATTTCGAATAATGTCGCTTTAATTGGAAAAAACTCTCATATACCGGGGTAGTAAAAAGGAGGTGTGACATCCATCATAAGTACTACAGCTGACAAACCAACCAAATATACATACAAGGCCTACAAGCCCAACATACTACACTAACTGACATTTTATGTCTACAAGCCTCTGCTGATGGATATACAAGCCTCTGTTGATGGATATAAGATGTACACGAAGATCTAGACCCATCAACTCTGAAGGGCATGGAGCTTACCGATCAGGCTGAAATGGGGCAACACCTAATGAGAAGGTCTACCCGTGTGTCTGTCTGAATCTGCACGCATGAAATGCAGCGCCCCCAGAAAAGGGACGTCAGTGTGAAATAATGTACCGAGTATGTAAGACAATATACTGAAAGCTTAAACTGAACTGATAATTTATAACTGTAAGCAACTGGGAGTCAAAGTTAATCTAAAGATATGCTTACCTATTGATACTGACTCAACTCTCTCAATATGGTAAGGAAAATAGTTGTCCGGTCTTATAAGGCTCATTATATATATAACTACTCTGCCGTAGTAGGCTCGCTCATAGGCGCTCGGTCATACTAGGCTCTATATCTCGGCTATGCTGGGCTCACTCATAGGCGCTCGACCATAGTAGGCTCGGTATATAACTTACCATCTTATCAGAGGTTTTCCAATAGGGGACTGCCCATCGATTATAGCTCGATGGTAATGAAAATACTATAATACTATATATATAGTCTCTCTGCTCTTTTGACTGGAAAAAAACAATAATCAATTGAATATGAAGTCCCGATAAAGAGGGATACTGTAACTTATGAGACTAGAAAAATGTATATAAATTTGGGAGTATGGACTTCTCTTTATGCCTCGTTATCAAACACATGTAATTACGAGATCATGCCAAAATGAAGGAAGGGTTTAGCTTTAACATACCTGAGTTGATTCTCTTGATAATCCTTCTAACACATGTCAATCTCTACGACATATAATGGCGGATCGGAGTAGGGGGAAAATCCATATGATATTCTTGAAAAAGATTGCACCGTAATCCCTTATAATTACAACATCTCACATTACGTTGAATTGTTGAAGATCTTACGTACTTATATGATATATGCAGATGTATATTTGAATACTCACGTTACTTACCATATTTCTTACAAAATCTTATTTACCCATCTTACTTACAAAATCTTAATATTTGACAAGGAATAACATCCCCACGTGGCAGCAACCACATACCTTAATTTGCCACCTTTTCTAGTGACTTAATGAGTCATGAATGTTAGGGTGGTTTGCTGCCACATGGGGGCATATCCTTATCACAATCCTTATCCACTTAGTTCCTTAATTAATTTGTTAATGCCTCATTAACCAATAATTATCCAATTATCCACATTATTAAGAATTATCTCAAATTACTTAAAATACCACTAACTTTTAACACACTTTATACACCTTATAATCACGGTCATGTGGTACCTTGTATGGCACTAGTCCATAAATACTGGATATTATAGCTTGGACCGTATTTTATCCCAAATTGCCAAACTTTGACGAAACCCATCTTCTTCGATTTGCTTACCCTCTCACCTTTACGAATTTACTTATCACTTGTTTGAAATAACGTAATACTTATAATCTCAAAATAATCTCATTCCAGAACTTATATCGCTTAACTTACAACGAAACTTTAACGTACGAAAAATGAGGGATGTAACATCTCATTTCCGAGCTTATATCAATTTACTTATGGCGTACTTCCACGTGCGAAAACATGGGGTGTAACAATAGCTTGCCAACACTTTATTCAAGTTTGCAAGAAAATCATCAAAGGAATTCCCAACCACCGAGAAGTCATCCATGAAGACTTCAAGGTAATCCTCCATCATGTCTGTTAAGATTGCCATCATACACCGTTAAAAAAGTTGTCAGCGCATTGTACAACCCAAATGACATCCGCTTGAAGGAGAATGTACCATAAGGACATGCAAAAGGTAGTTTCTCTTGATCCTCCAGAGCAATAAGAATTTGGTTGTAGCCGGAATACCCATCAAGGAATTAATAGAAAGCATGGTCGGCCAATCTATCAAGCATTTGATCTAGGAAGGGAAGTGGAAACTGGTCCTTCCTTGGGACTTTGTTGAGCTTACAAAAGTCCATACATACTCTCCATCCGATCACTGTTCTTGTAGGAATCAACTCATTCTTATCATTGGTGACCACCATCATGTCCCCTTTCTTTGGGACACAATTAACCGGAGAAGTCCACAAACTATCGAAAATGTGGTAGACAACCCTGGCATCCAACCACTTGATGATCTCCTTTTTGACAACCTCTTGCATGGCTTCATTGAGTCTTCTTTGACGTTCAATAGATGGTTTGACATCTTCCTCCAAATTAATTTTGTGCATGAAAAATGCAGGGCTTATCCCCCGAATATCCAACAATGTCCATCCAATAGCTTTCTTCCTCTTTTGTAGTACCACCAATGTAGAGTCTACCTTCACGTTAGTCAAATAAGAGGAAAGAATAACCGGTAAAGTAGATAAGGGACAAGAAATTCATACCAAAGATGTGGAGGCAATGACTTCAACTCCAAGATAGGAGGCTCTTCAATTGATGGTTTTGTAGTAGGAGTTGTCCTATTTTCAAGATCTAAGGACAATTTGCGGGGTTCATAAGTGTACGACCCCATTACTTGCAAAGAGTTCATAGATTCCACGAAGCCATCCATCTCTTCATCATAAAAATTGAGCAAGACAGCCTCTAACGTATCATCAACATTTATCACAGCACTTATTTCATCCACAATCACATCGGTCACCAAGTCCACGAAAGATCACACCTCATTGCTATTAGGTTGCCTCATAGACTTACACATATGGAAACCCACTTTTTCATCACCAACCCGGAAGGTAAGTTCTCTGTCTTCCATATCAATAAGAGCCTTCCCCGTATCAAGGAAAAGTCTACCAAGAATAATCGACACCTCATAATCAACTTCACAATCAAGAATGAAAAAATCCACCAGAAGAATGAATTTATCAACACGAACCAATACATCTTCAATCACTCCCAAGAGTCTCTTCATGGTACGATTGGCCATTTGCAATCTCATAGAGGTGGGTCTTGGTTGCTCAATTCCCAATGTCTTGAAAACTAAATAGGGCATCAAATTTATACTTGCCCCAAGATCACAAAGAGCTTTTGCAAATGTGGCACTTCCAATTGTACAAGGAATCATGAAAGCACCGGGATCTTCTAACTTAGGAGCCATTGAATTCACAATTTCACTCACTTGATGAGTCAATTTTATAGTTTCAGAATTCATCGACCGCTTCTTTGTTACAAGATCCTTCATGAACTTTGCATAACTGGATATTTGCTCCAACGCTTAAACTAATGGCACATTGATTGATAGACTCTTCATCATGTCAATGAACTTTTTGAATTGACTCTCGACATTTTGCTTGACAAGCCTTTGAGGATATGGAGGAGGAGCCTTAGGCAATGATGCCTTAGTCCTTTGTACTACCAGTTCCGGTATGTCAACAACGTGATCCCTAGACGGGTTCACTTCCTCTTGAGTCTCTTCCACATTGTCATCAGTATCAATCTGCACTTCATTATTTGCTTGCACCAAATTGTTTGGGGTCTCTTCTTCTTGTACCACTTGCTCATCATCCACAAGTTTCCTTTGAATGCCCTTATAGTAACGACCATAGAATGCCCCGTGTTGTTCCCACCCTTTGGGTTCACCACCGTATCACTTGATAGTGCCCTCTTAGGACGAGTATTTAGATCTTGAGAGATTTTCCCCATTTGAACTTCCAAGTTACGGATTGATGTATTGTGGGAGGCAAGTTGGGCATCGGAATCAGTGTTCTTCTCCATCATTTGCTTGAACATATTCTCAATATGCCCCATTTTATTATTGGAAGAACTTGGATCATGGGAAGGATAAGGAGGCGGGTTGCTCGATTGTTGATATATTAGGGGCCTTTGAAAACCCGACCCCCGATTGCCTTGGTTATTTTCCACCCACCTTGATTGTTACCTCCCCAATATCCTTGGTTGTTGCCATTCCAATTACCTTGGTTATTTCCACCACTCTAATTTTCTTGATTGTTATTATTATTCCAATTCCCTTGATTGTTGCCACCACTCCAATTACCTTGGTTGTTAGATTCCAATTATCTTTAGGTCGCCATTGTTGTTGATTCGGTCCTTGAGAGTTGTTTCTTTTCCCTTGAAAGTTGTTCATATATTGCACTTCCTCCTCTTGTTCATTGTAAGATTCATCTTGATCAAACCCATATCTTCTTGCACATAATTCTCCACTCGGTTTTGCACTTGTGGACCCTTGGTCCTTCTTTTGTTCACCATCATGCTTACTACCTCCATGACATTGACTTGCTTAGGACTTTGCACTTGTTGAAGTTAAGCCTTGGCTAATTGATTCATTGTGGTGGTTGATTCGGTAATGACTTGCCCATGATCATGCAACTTTTTATGGAGGTGAATCACATTTGGATCACCTTGAGGAACATTAGCCCGACTTTGCCATGCCGATGATATGTCCGCCATTTCATCTAAAATCTCACAAGCTTTCGTATATGGCGTTGTCATGAAATTTCCACCAGCAAGTTAATTTACCATGCACTGATTGGTCGTATTGATCCCCCGATAGAAAGTTTGTTGAATCATAGCTTCCGTCATGTCATTATTGGGGCACTCTTTGACCATTGTCCTATACCGCTCCCATATCTCATGTAACAGCTCATTGGGCTTTTGTTTGAATGCTAGAATCTCGTCTCTAAGAGTAGACATATGCCTGGTAGAAAAGAACTTGGAAATAAATTTCTCCACTAACTCATCCCACGTATGGATGAAATGATTTGGCAATCTTTCCAACCAATCCAAGGCTTTCCCCCGTGGAGAGAAGGGAAATAGCCTTAATAAAGCATCCTTGGAGACATTTTTCTATTTACTCCCCCAACAAGTGTCCACAAACCCCTTCAAGTATTTGTATGCATTTTGACTCGGAGCCCCGGTGAAGAATCCTCATTGCTCTAGCAATATGAGCATTACATTTATGATTTGAAAGTTAACCGCCCTAATGTAGGGCGGGACTACGACACTTGCATACCCTTCATTCGGTAACACCCGGTGTGGAGCCGCTTTTGGTAGAGGTGGGGGTGGAACTGGGACGTTGTCTTGAGGCGCTCGGCCTCTTCTATTTTCTTGAGGTTCAAGAGAAACCTCTTCAAATTGGTCATCCTCAACATCCACATCCCCTAAAGGCATGTTTCCTAGTTGATCATTGTTGTTTGCCATTGTTGCACCTACAATTGATTCACAAAAATCAGTAACACGGAAGGAAAAGAAGACAATTCACACGCAAAACCAAATATATAACTAAATTCATTTTTAGCTCCCCAGCAACAGTGCCAAAAATTGATCTCGTCCAAGTCACACCTCAATTTAAGGTTATGAAACGGTTGATTGCAATAGTAACACCCAACAAGGAATCGGGATCGATTTTCTACAGGGAGCTATGAATGGGAGTTAGGAGTATATATATTGTAGTGTATGAGATTGAACTATCTCAATTTACACTTTCACAAATTCAAGTTGTTTCTAGGTCTATTTTAAACTAAGATTACAAGATTAAGAAATGAAACTAAGAAATTGTATCTTGTTAAAGTAGCTATGCACAAGACTGACACATGTTGATCACTCATCTCTTGCATTCATTCATCCTTGGTATGCAACATCATCTTGATTAACGTCTTTAAATTTTTAGACTTTTAGCAAAATTTTAAACCATTTGTCTATGAATCTATTTGAACAATGTTGTGGGGTGAATATGTTTTGGGTAGACTGACAATACTCTATGGGGTATGGGTAACTTGATTTTCATGCTTAATTGTTAAATACAATGCCGAATTTGTGCAAAAATTGAAAACCCTAGACCTTTGTGCGTAAATATTTTGTATTCTGCGACCGCACAAGAAATTGTGCGATCTGCAAAAGTTGAGATTAGGGCATTATTCAAGCATGAATTTACGGACCGCACTTGAAATTGTACGGACCACAGAAACCCTATCGCGATAGCAAAAAAGTGAGTGCGACCGCAAAATGACCCAATCTCTGTCTTCAAATAGTTAAAATTTTGGGATATTTAATGAGCAGACGCAATGACAGAAGTGCGTACTGCATCCCAGTCCTGCGATCGCACTAATAATTATGCGAATCGCAGTTCTAGTTCTACAACCGCAAGATCCAATTATGTGTTCCACATAGCCCAGCCTGCGGCCGCACTTGAAATTGTGCGAACTGCACTTCCCCAACCTGCAATCATGTCTTACACTGTGAGTTTACTGTCTATTTGCACTTGAGTTACAACTGATTCATGTTGCTTCTTGTTACAGATAATGATTAGATCTCGTCTCCGTGGAGATACTTCAAAGGGGAGGGGTGAACCTTCGAGAGGCCGAGGCAAAAGTACTTTACCCCTCGCCCTCTAAAAGATTATTACAAAGAAGGCTACAACTGGCCGAGGTAAAAATGTAGAGTACACTGAATCCAGTTCTTATGTCCCATCTAGGGAAGCTTCGGACGACAACTCGGTTGAAGAGTAGTTGATTGTCCAATCAAAGCCACCTGGGAGATTTCGACTTCGGGATGATCATTCCACATCACAAAACACCTCCGAGGAATTGAAGAGTGTCAGTTAGGCCTTAGAGCCTTCCTCTACACCTGTCCCTGAGGCACCATCGACTTCAGTTGATGATATTCAGGATGATGACCGAGGGGGAGAAACCATAGTTGTTGGCCTTGAGAGGTCGAAGAAGAAAGAGGTCTGGGAGGACTAGTTCGTCAGTCTAGATGCCTTCACTAACTTCCGTGAGTGGTGGCTAGTGAGATCGCTCACTCTTGAGCGATAGTTCCAACTGAAAGACCTTGACAAGTATAATCCAGCTGTTTTGAGACAGTTTCGAGAGTAGAAGGGGTGGATATGGTTCATCCATAGTGTAGTGGACTCCAAGGAGTATCTGGTTTGTGAATTCTATGCCAATGTGGTGCACATAAAGAAGGGACCAAAGTGACCAAAGTGAGGAACCTGAAGGAGAGGTTTGACTAGCACACACTAAACACCTACTTGGGGTTCGAGGATGTTGAGCCTGCACAACACTTGGAAAATCTGGAAATGGGAGATGCAGCTCGCCCATGGCTAGCTGATATTCTTGCAACCCCGGGACCACTACCACCATGGATCACAACAGGGGTTCCTATTTAGCGAAATACCCTGAACTTCGAGGCAAAGTGTTGGCAGACTTTATGTGCAACAGACTAGACCTGTGCCATAATGAAACAAATATTCCTATCCCGCAGGCAGTTCTAGTCGCCTTCATTATGGCCGGGTACCCGATCAAGGTAGGTACCATGATGTCGGCTAACATGTTTGTAGTTGCCAGGCAAGCTGACACCTCCTACCTATACCCCAACACCATCACTGAGTACCTTACAGATGCATGGGTAGAGCTAAAAGATTTTGATACAAAGGTGCGGGCGAAGAAGCCCTTCTCATGGTATTCTCTGATGGATGCACACAACCCTAAAAGAAAGGGTTAGCCGACTACCACCATTGGCCAGTCTGATGAGCCATCAGTGGTACCTGCAGAGATAGCCGATATGCCATCCACTTCAATAGAGCCTTCATACAGTGTAGCTGTCATGCCCCCACCTTCAGCCTCAGTGCCTTCCACCTTGACTTTGAAGCCAATGCCTATGACTGCTACTCCACTATCTATGATGCCAGTCTCCTAGACACTAGCGAGCCTCAATAATTGGATGCAGACAACCACTGCAAAGATAGCTGACATATCCAGTGCTGTTATAGTACAGTCATCCATCCCGGCACCTCAGATTTCTCCGACAGTGGAGGAGACTTTGAAGAAGCTCTTGGAGAACCAGACCACCATTATAAACACCTTGGTAAAGCATGGATCAGTGATTGAGGAGCTGGGAAAGCAAGTAAGGAAAATGAGGAAATCCCAAGCGTCCAAGAAATCAGCTGACAGGCTGCGGAGAGAGGTAGCCAAGATTGCAGCAGCTGGAGATCTTCCATATGATATGCTGATGGATCCAGCTCTTTCAGCACTAGTAGCAGCAGCAGCTCCAGTGGCACCAGTTGTCCAGTATGAGGAGCCAGACCTAGTTGCCGACACTTTTGAGGCGGTGCGCCAGATGTTCACCAACCTAGTCACTCCTAGAGTTGAGGATGATGAGATCCAGTAAGAGGAGAATGATGGCAGTGATACTGTTATGGACACATAGGTGGCCAAGGAGCCATAGGGAGTTTTCTTTACTCTCTCTTCCTTTACTTTTACTTTGAAATCACTGGGGACAATGCTTATTTTTATTTGGGGGGTGGAGTTTATTTGAGCTATTTTGATGATTCTGAGATAATTGGTTTATAATAATTGACAGTATTTTCTCCTTTCTATCATGATGTATATATTTTCTCTTTTCCTCTCTCATTATATATATTCGTTACACTTTCAGTAGTTTTGGCCTTGTAGCTTTTTTATTTTGTTTTCTCATTAGTTAGTGTATAATTTAGTAGCTTCTTTTTAATTTAATAGCTTTGTTTTGATTTAGTAGCTTCTTTTTATGTTTTAATAGATAATAAGCCTTTGGTTTTCTTAATGTCATGGTTCTTTCCAAAGATAGGTTTTGTGTGAACCGGGTGACTTTTCCCAACGATGGATGGCGTGACAACCTTCTTAATGGATTGAGTCTGTCTTTGGTGTCTAGGTAGTAATAGTAGTAATAATGAATAATAAGTTAAACTCGAAGAGTCAAACATGATTCATTAGGCACCGACACATTTCACTACGTGTTTATGGTTATAGACAACGTTTTCTGAAAGGAAATAACTCTAGTTAGTGACTTTGTGACTCTTGTGTTGACTTTGATACCATAAAGTGGTCTAAGTGGACCATAGTGATCTTCAATCTTGAATGTGGTCGTTTTGGGCCTTCGAATCTATCCTCTTTAACAATTTATCTGCTTGAGGGGTGAGATGCTTTGTTGCTAGTCCGAGTACTTGTGCGGAAGGTCTAGAACTTGTCGCGAATGAATTTTAAGGCGAAATCATATGTTTTGCTTGGTTTCAGAAGTGATGGTAGGCTTTCCTAGCCCCATTTGAGTTTTCTATTGCCTACCAATAATGTTATTCCTAGTCAACCCCTTCGAGCCTTTAGCCTTTCTCCTTTGAAAACCATGTTATAAGCCTTTACCCGTTAAATAGTGACCCTCTCTTGGCACCCGATGTAATGAACCGGCTGGCTGTTTCATGATTTATATGTTTTTTAGCTGTATTTCATTGCATCGTGTTGGTTAGTCTGGGTTCGGAGTGGTTTTGTAGGGAAATGAGATACTTAGTCTCTTAAGTGGCCTTTTAGATGGAAAAGTCAACCAGAAGTTGATTTGTGGGTAAACGATCTCGGAATTTGGGTTTTATGATTTGGATAGCTTCAGGAGATGATTTGGGACTTAGGAGCGTGATCAGAATTTATTTTGGAGGTCCGGAGTAGATTAAGGCTTGAATTGGCAAAATTGAAATTTTGACGTTTTCCGGTTGGTAGTGGAAATTTTGATATAGGGGTTGGAATGGAATTCCAGAAATTGGAGTAGGTACATTGTATCATTTGGGACGTGTGTGCAAAATTTCAGGTCATTCGGACGATGTTGGTAGACTTTTTGATCGAAAGCGGAATTTGGAAGTTTTTGGAATTCTTAGGATTCCGATGATGATTTGATGTTTTTGATGTTTTTTTGAGCATTCCGAGGGTTAGAACAAGTTTGAATGATGTTATGGGATGTGTTGTCATGTTTGGTTGAGGTACCGAGGGTCTCAAGTGAGTTTTGGGTGGTTAAACGGATCAAATTCTTGTTTTGAAAGTTGCAGATTTTCCTTCAGTTCTATTGCAGATGTTTCTTCTTCGCGATCACGTGAGGAGGCTTGCGATCGTGTAGAGCAGTTGTAGAGGCAGGCCAGGTTCTTCTTTGTGTTCGCGTATCTGGTGTTGTGATCGCGAGAGTTATTCGGGTAAAGCATTGCGAACCCGTGGGTTAAGTCGCGTTCGTAAGGTTAGGAGAACCAAGGTTGGACCATGCGTTTGTTCATCGTGAATGCGATCGCTGGTCCACGTTCGCGTAGGAGTAGGGGAGTTGTGTATATTGTTCGCATGGAGAGAGTCGCTAGGGTTAATACTGAGTCAGCAAAATTTGTGCTTCGCGATCGCGATTAAGGAAATTTACCTGGGCAGAATATTTAAATAGCCATCTTCGCGAATTTTAGGCCATTTTTCACCATTGATGGCAAGATTTGGAGTTTTTTTGAGAGGGATTGAAGAGGGAATTGAAGGGAAACACTTGGAGGTAAGATTTTTGGACTCAATACTCGATTATATTATGATTTCTACCTAATTAGACATGAAATTTATGGGATTTAAAGCCTAAAATTGGGGAGTTAGGGCTTGAAATAGGAGACTTTGATTTAGGGATTTAAGGGGACATTTGTGGTCGAATTTCGATGTATCTAATATGTATGAACTCGTGCGAGTGTAAGGATTCTAGTTCTGTGATTTTTATCGGAATCCGATACGTGGGCTCAGGGGTCGGATTTGGCCAATTTCGGGATTATTTTATGTAAATTGGTTATTTTCGAGTATGCTTTGTTCCCTTAGCATATTGTGATGGTCTGAATCTATTTTTGGTTAGATTTGGAGCATTCGAAGGCCGAGTCGAGAGGCATAGGCATCGCGGGATAGAGTTTGGACTGGATTGAGATAACTAATGATTGTAGATGTTGTCCTGAGGGTATGACACCCCGAATTTCACATCATTGTGCTACTTTGAGGTGATGCACATGCTAGATGACGAGCGTGGGATCGTGCACCATTGGGGATTGTGACCTGGTCTGTCCCGCACAACTGTTAAGTCACGTATTTGATTAAAACTTGTTTGATATCATTGTATTTTGGAAATTATTACCGTGTTTTGGGTTGAATGTCATATTTGGGCATCGTGCCAACTATTTTGGACCCTTAGGGGCTTTTTACAACTATTCCTCATTGTTTTGACTTCATAATTATACTCAGTCATGCTGTATTCTACTGTTTTCATAACTCAGCCGTATTTATTTTGTTTTAATAATTTAAATGATATTTTGGGTTGAGCATCATGTTTTACTTTTGCCCAAGGGGCTTGAGAGGTTTCTAAGTGAGTGAGGCCGAGGGCCTGTGTTGTGAGGATTATTATGGGATCGGGCTGTGTGCCACAACATGTGTACTGATTTGTGATATATGAGAGGCCGAGGGCCTGATTTGTTATTCCACGAGATGGCTTGTGATAGCGCTTGGGTTGTAGGAGCCCCTCCGGAGTTTGAACACTCCCAGTAAGCTCGGGTACCCAGTGTGAGATGTGATATTGCCCGAAGGGCTATTGTTGCTTTATATTATTGCCCGAAGGGCTGATTACGAGTGATTGTGAGGTAGCCGAGGGGCTGGCTCTGTTGATATTTTGCCCGAGGGGCGATTGTGGTACTTGTTTTGCCCAAGGGGCTGTTTTACGTTTATATCATTTTACTCACTGTTTTCATCACTTGTTTGAAACTATTGAAAGCTGTTTTAAAAGGTTTTACTGAACTGAGTTGTTTTTTACGAGTTTTACTGCTTTACTGCATTGTTCTGCACTTATAATGTTTTGCTGTAGCGTTTTGACGTGATTTACGTGTTTTCTTACTGCTCAACTGCCTTTACTTTTATTACTTACTGAGTTGGCATACTCACATTACTCTCTGCACCTTGTGTGCAGATCCAGGAATTTCGGGTCATGATAGCGAGTGATGATCAGTCTTCCAGCAGGTCTCCGGAGTTGACTAGGTAGCTGTTTGGCATTCGCAACTCAGTGCTTCTCCTTCCTATCTTATTCAACTTTGTTTTAGCATATGTTTTCGGACTATGTTGTCCTTTTCTTATTCCTAAACGAGATGTAGATACTCATGACTGGTGATACCCCGATATCGGCATGTGTTGTGTTTTCACACTATTTATTTTAACTTATATTATGGGATCTTAGCTAGTTAATGGCTTTAAATGACTTATTATAAATGTTTGGTTGGATTTTGGGGTTTGTGTTGACTGGCCTAGCTTCAAGATAGGCGCCATCACGACCGGGTCCATTTTAGGGTCGTGACACCCGAGCTTTCCTTAACATCGGTGTGAAATAATTGGCTAAAAACATAAGTTTAGGAAAGAGACGAGGAAATTGAAAAAAAGTATGAAGGCACAAAAAGAGATAAAGAAATGTCAAGAAGAAAAGGCAAAGAAAAGAAAAGAACAAAATGAAGAATGCAAAAAGTGAATAAATTAAAGAGTTGAAGGGATACAAAGAAAGGCAATGAGCCCAAACATGGAGAAATATGAATGAAATGACAATAAAGAGTGATGTTAAGTCTCTCCAGTCCCGCAAGAAAAAGAAAGTGCCTCAAGGAATCGGTAAAGTGTGATCCGAGAATTGAAAGATGGAGTGCTTAAGGAAGGCGTAACCACTTATCCATATTGTATCAATTCCTAATCCAAAATCCTTCATTACACCTCGAAAGAAGTCCTACTCGATTTCGAGCTGAGTCAGATACATTAGTGATAATTTACATGAGGGGCAAACTTTGTACCGGAAGCTGTACTTGTGACATTCTCTTGAGAGAGATGAGTGAACCTTTCGTAAATGTATGAATTGAGTGCTAAATTCTTAAGTGAGCTTGGCAAATGGAGAGTAGAGGAGGAGGAGTTTAGGATCCACCATAACCTACAAGATAGAGCAAAAGTCCTTGATGAGCCGAGTCAACCCTTGATGTTCGAATGTCGCATTAGAGATATATTTGCATAAATATTTATCTTGTTACCTTATCAATAATGCATGAGTGGTGTGGGTAATTGTTGGTCCCAATTGAGGTGTGAATGATTCACCCATGGCTAATTATAATGTCCTTTTAACTTTTGGAGGTGGGAACTATTTTATTTGCTTGAGACAAGCAAAGACTTAAGTTTGGGGGAGTTGATAATTGGGGATTTTGACTATTTATTAGTGCCATTTAGTTTTTGTTTAGTCTAAAAATGTTTAATTGTGTTTCCCGAAAACTGATAAAATGTGCTAAATTGCAGGAATATTGGAAGATGAACTCCCAAGATGAAATCCAACTCAAGAAGGAGTAATCTGAACTCAAGGACACAAAAGGCACATAAGCTCAGAAGTGTAGACCGCAGAATATCATACGCGGCCGCAGATTATGAAGGAAAAGTTAGTAGAGAAAGATGTAAAGTGAGGTTTGAACATAAATTGTGCGGCCGCAAAAGCTAGGACAAGAGCAAAGTTCAGAGAATGTGCATTCCAAGTCCATCAAGAGTGCAGACCGCACAAGAATTGTGCGATCGCAGAAGAAGTGTTGTGTGGCTGCAGAAGAGCAAAATGTGGCCACATTTACAAATATGTGGACGGCAGAAAGAGTGCCCTACGACCGCATATTAGAATATGCAGCCGAAGACTTCTAATCCTGACAAGTTGAAGAATTTTGTGGACCGCATTTAGAATTGTGCGACCGTAGAACTTCCCGAAGGGCATGTTTTTCTGAAATTTCCAGCCCTATATAAATTGACGACTTTCATATTTTAGGTTAACTTTTGACATCAGCAGCTACAATAGTCGTTTCTCTTTACTTCTTTTAGTAGTTTTTCATCTTTTGGGTTGTTTTAACATAGATTTTATCATTTTGATTTTGCAATATGAGTTTAATTAGCATCTCTTCTTCTATTTCTTCAATTTCAAGCATGAGTAACTAGATTTTTACTAGGGTTGTGACCCAACCCTAGTGTGTAAACCTTATGGATGTCTAATTTAGTGCTTGTTTATGGTTGGGTGTTTATAATTTAGCCCTTTTCATGCTTTATTTGTAGAATTAATGGTTGCAAATATTAGTCCATGCCTATTTGACTTAGTCTCTTCTTGAGAAAGAGAGACTTAGTCTAGGAAACTTGACTAACAAGAAATTGGGTCAATCGAGAGATTGATAATCAAAATTAAAGGGTTAAACCTAGATATAGTAATAACCCGACTTGAACTTTTATTAGCTGTTTTGTGCAATACCTATTTGGACTTGAGAAAGCCAAATTGAGCAAAATTAGTCTTTGACCGAGAGGTATTGAGTGTTGATAGCTACTGTCACACCTCCTTTTTCGCCCGCGCCACCCGCAAAAGGGGCGCAGAAGAGAGTTTTCTCCAATTAAAGGACAATCGAAACGGGATTTATTTATTTATTTCAGAGTTGCCACTTAGAGATTTATGGTGTCCCAAGTCACCGGTTGAATCCCGAATCGAAGAAAATATTGACTCTGTTTAGCAGTCTGCGCCAGAAATCCGGATAATGAATTCTGTTAACCTGGGAGAAGGTGTTAGGCATTCCCGAGTTCCGTGGTTCTAGCACGGTCGCTCAACTATCATATTCGGCTTGATTAACTGATATAATACATGTTGAACATATGTGCGAATTTAAACTTTTAACCGCTTTTATCATTATTATTATTTTAACAGATAATTGCAACATCGTGAAAATATATCTCGAACCACGTCACATCAATGTACCCGTGGTTATCGACATATTTCGACTCTGTTGAGATTTGGATTTGGGTCACATAAATGTGCACCCGAGTTTAAGAAAATAAATTGTTAAAGGCGCGCCTAAAGCGACTAGCGTATCATTATTTTGGGTAAGGCCGTGAAATTTGCTAAACGACTGATCCCGAAGTCTATACAATTATTAACCATTTATTGAGGGCCCCGCAACTTGTGCGTTTTATTGGGTGAGGCTCATCTCATTTATTTTAAAAAGGATAATCCTAAAGTGCCTACATTTTTTCTATTAAATTTGTCTCTAAAAAATAAAAGAGAAAAGGTCCTAATTTATTTACATGCTTACGAGTTTTTATAGTCGGGTTCCGAACGCAATTTGTTAAATCATAATGTAAACACAATATGGACAGCCCGTTGGCCAACGTGGACCCAGGCCTAACGTGTATGACACAAAACTGGACCTGGGCCAACTCATTCATATGTTACTACCTAGTTACATTATACTAGGCATGTTCACAGTTTGTCAAATTAAAAAAAAAACTTGGCAATCTAATTTTAATCCTAGACCATTTACATGCTGAAATTAACCAATAGTATCTAGCTAAACAATATTCCTACAAGTTCCGAAACGGTCTATTCGTTTAATGAGCTAACTGTTGAATGTTTAAGAATAGTCTAAATCAGCTAACATGCTTTTTGAGACATGATAATCATCCAACAATAACGAACTAACTGGATAGAGTTACTACACCATTTATTTATTTTTTAGGCAATACATAGACAGTTCGTCCACTAAGCTACTGTCAGATGTTCCATTATATATATTAAACAACTACATGATTCTGATTTAGAGGAAGCTAAATAATGTATATATACAAATAAAATTCATAATATAACTAGGATAATTCAGAACTTCAACTCTTCATTTCATATTCATGCTTCATGTTTCAGTTTACAATGTCAGTTGTGTACCTGATATTGAAAGCAAAAGAAAAAGAAGATCAACAGGAATGCAGTAGCATACAACAACAGCAACACCCAGCAACCAGTAACAACCAGCAACGAGAAACCAGTGACAGATTTTAAAATCAAGATAAAAATCCAGCAAACCAGTGAAGTAGTGGCAAACAACCAACCAAACTCAAGGAACAAATCAAACGAAAATCCAGAAACACCAACAACAATCAACGGGAAGAAACAAAGTGAATCTTTTTTAGATTGAAAGACCAGTTAATGTTTAACTCTTAAATTCTGACCCCTCTGTATATCCAGTTTATGCAGATTGTATATCGGGTGTATACTACTCTCTCTTTCGAATCTCCTTCGAAATGTTTTCTCAATATTCAGCCAATCCCCTATCCCCTTTCAATATTTTTCGGAATTCTCTCTCTATTTTCGGAATTCCCCTTTTCTCAATATCCAGCCCCCTATATTTGTGTCCAGCTCCTCTATTTATTTACCAACTTCCAGCATTTTAAAATTAAATCCCACTATCTTCTACCCATCCCCCTTTAACTTCCCATTATCTAATGTTTTGTCTCCCACTATATTAAACAATGTATTAATTCCCACTAACACATATCTTTCCCTTATTTAAATCACTTATTGCCCCACTACCGCATGTTTTGTCCCCCACTATATTAAATAACGTATAAATTCCCCACCATTATGTCTTGTCCCCCACTATGTATTATTTTAATATTATTTAATACTTAGTGGTCAGAACACTCATTAATTATTTTTAAAACTCTTTTAAAATCCCGAAAATGCCCTTGAAAATACTGCAATTTACCATTCTACCCCTGAAAATACTACAATTTACCATTCTACCCCCATCAGCTATATCCAATTCTCCTAAATCAATTAACCAAACTATAGCAGCTATAACCAATTCCTAATCAAATTTCATCAACAAATAATCAACTTCTCCATAATAAAGTTGCCAAATTAACAACATTCATGAATTACTAACAGAGTCAGATTCATATCAACAAACTTAACAGGACAAACAAGTAGATTTAAATCACTAAACTCATCATCAGTTGAACTCAAACTAAATCAAACAACATTATAACAAAGAATGATTCAAACTAAATCAAAAACTAAAGACCAACACATAAACACTCACATTAAATCACTTGATGAAAAACTAACAAACTTCAAACAAACAATGAACCCGAATTAAATCTAACACATTCCTATATTAAAACTAAACAAGAACAATGAATAAAAACAAACTGAAGAAATAATCAAGAAATGATAAACAACGAACAAGAAAAGAATCAAACATATACTGATTTCAAATCTGAGAATATCAAACAAAATACGGACAGAAATGAAACTTAAACCAACTAACCGGAAATGAACAACGACGAACTCGAATGGCAATGGAAAAATTCGAACCAAGACTGTCAACGACCTAACGGATCTCGACTCAACAGGAACGTTACACCAAATGGAACGATAAACTTGAAAGTCAGTCGATAAACTCAAACGAACTCTCCTCGAGCTTTAAACGAACTCCATTGATGAAACAAACTTCCGTCGCCATTTTTCGGTGGTGTTGGAGTTCAGTCGATGAAGAAGAAGAAAAGGCAGTAGCAACGCTGCTTGTCAATGAACTGGTGGAGCTGGCCGGAGCTCGACGAAGACGAAGGAAGGTGAAGCTGGCTGGACGTAGCAGACGAAGCAGTAGAAGGTGCAGCAGCCATGGAAGCTCGACGAGGGCAGCAACAATGGTTGATGCAGCAGCGATGGTTACTCGTCAATGGCGGACGGGGAGGCTGTTGAGATGAAGCAGTAGCAGTAGAATGGCTGGAGCTTGACGAAGAAGACGAAGACGAAAAAGCAGCAAGGGTGGTCGACGAGAGGGCAACTATGGTTGTTTGGACGTTGGGTTTCAATGGGGGATGGAGAGGGTCGTTGGTGGGTGAAGCTGGGGTGGTGATGACGAGAGGGCAGCCATGGGATGTGAGAGGGAGGGCATAAGCAGCGAGGGAAGCCATGGGAGGGGGTGTTGGAGCTGGGGAAGGGGGCGTTGGAAGCTTGGGGAAGATGAAGAGGAGAGGGGGGCGGATGACTTTAGTTTTTAGGGTTTTTCTTCAAAACAAAACCAAATGGAAGAAAGGGTGGGGGGTGTTTACTTGGGGTTATGGGGCGGACCGGGTCGGGTCGACCCAGTATGAGTTTATTTGGTTTGGGCCATGGTTGATTTAAATTAGAAGGTGGCCCAATTCGATTTTTCTTCTTCCTTTATTTCCATATTTTCTTCTTCTTTTATTTTTTCTTAAACTAAAACTAAATTCCAAAAATCCTAAATTATCCTATAGAATTAAATTAATTATAAAAGTGCTAATTAACTCTTAATAACAATTAACACACAATTAAATAGCAATTACGATAAAATCACACAATTTGGACATTAAATGCTAAAAATGCAAACATACATTATTTTTTGTGATTTTTTATTTTTGTAAAACAAACTTAATTATTCCTAATTGTAGAATTAAATCCTAAATGCAAATGCGTCATATTTTTGTATTTTTTTTTATTAATTTCACAAATAAACATGCACAGACAAATACAAATAATTATTCAAAAATGCCACGAATTTCTCAAAATTGCACACAAAAGGAAAATTGTTTTATTTTGAATTTTTTGGGAGTAATTCTCATATAGGGCAAAAATCACGTGCATACAGCTTCCCCTCTTTGTCCGAAAACACGAAAAGTTTTCGTGCAAAGATAAAGTGAGCGATTTTTGCCCATCCGAGTACTCCGTGTGAAGCATTTTTTTGAAAAAGATTTAACCGAACCTTTGCTTCAAAGGTTTCCTACATATCCTTGGCTAGGAGGGAATCAGGTTAATATAGTTCGGGAAGTTTTGGTAGCTGGGACTACCATGGGACTGCAATGTTACTGCTATTGCATGTTGTTGTTACTGCTTGCCGACCTCCTTATTACACCATGCTGAAAGAAAACAAGAAGCTAGACTAAACTATAGTCTATGAATTACAAAATCTTATTTAGATCTTCAGCCACGCTCTTGTGTCTCTTGTTGCTTTGATGTCTCGGTGACTGCTTATTTCCTTTTCGTGTACTTCGCATTATTTTTCCATTGAATCTTGAACTTCCTTCCTCTGCTGGGGATTTTTGTTGTTTCCCGCTGGGGATTTCGGTCGTATTCCTATATTTTACTAACTTGAAATGTATTCCTCTGTATGGGCGGGCTCCCAACTTCAAAACTTGAAATTTAAAGACAGAAATGTATTCCTCTGTTATATGGGCGGGCTCCCAATTTCAAAACTTTGAAATTTAAAGACTAAAATGTATTCCTCTGTTATATGGGTGGGCTCCCAACTTCAAAACTTTGAAAATAAATCGTCATTCTGTTCTTCAGGGGGGCTCCTGACCTCAATAACAACTTCGAAAATAAATCGCTATTCTGTTCTTCAGGGGGGCTCCTGACCTCGACAACAACTTTAAAAATAAATCGCCATTCCTTTCTTCAAGCGGGCGAGATTTCAACAACTTCGAAAAATAAATCGCCATTCTATTCTTCAGGGGGGCTCCTGACCTCGACAACAACTTTAAAAATAAATCGTCATTCTGTTCTTCAGGGGGCTCCTGACCTTAATAACAACTTCAAAATAAATCGCCATTTTGTTCTTCAGGGGGCTGCTGACCTCAACAACAATTGAACATTGATAATCTTAAGATTTTTTTTTCAAATTATCCTAGGAGAAAATTCATCGGACTAGATTTTGTTATATTATCTTGGGAGAAAAATTCCATCGGAGCAAGATTTTGACTCTAGGAGATAAATCGTCAAACTAGGTCCATTTTGTTGTGATCTTAGGAGAAAGATTCATTGGACTAAGATTTCATATCTCAGGAGAAAATTTCATCGGACTAAGATTGTGACTCTAGGAGATAAATCGTCAAACTAGGTCCATTTTGTTGTGATCTTAGGAGAAATATTCATCGGACTAAGATTGTGACTCTAGGAGATACATCGTCAAACTAGGTCCATTTTGTTGTGATCTTAGGAGAAAGATTCATCGGACTAAGATTGTGACTCTAGGAGATAAATCGTCAAACTAGGTCCATTTTGTTGTGATCTTAGGAGAAAGATTCATCGGACTAAGATTTGATATCTTAGGAGAAAATTTCATCAGACTAAGATTTGATATCTTAGGAGAAAATTTCATCGGACTAAGATTTGATATCTTATCTTGGGAGAAAAAATTCCATCGGACCTAGATTGTATCGGGAGGGAAATCCATCAGGCTAGGACTTTTTATCCTAGGAGGAAAATGTAAAGATCAAAGATTTGAGAAACTTACCTTTGTAATTTCTTCTTTTCTTTTCTTTTTCCCTCGCGCTGCTTTGTTCCTGTTTCAACTCTCAAGCAAAGAAAAATTTATCAGTTTTAAAATGGTGGCCAATTTGTGGCCTTGCTGGGGATGACTTTCTCCTTTAAAAGCTCGTGTTGTCTTTCACCGAGACTGCTGGGGATGATGATGTTGGGGAATTACTTACTTGCTTGCTGGGGATAATACCACCGTGGAGTCTCCTTTCCTCCCCTCCTTCAATTTTTTTTTCTCTCAACACTGCTGGAGATAAAAGTGTTATCTTCTTGGGATAACGTTGTTGAGGATAACACTGCTGGGGAATTTTATTCCTTCAAATCGGTGCTTCATTCTTCTGGAAGCTGCTTGGTATGATAATGACTTTTGCTTTTTCTAAACACCAGTTTTATCTCTGTGTTCTGTCCGCTGGGGATACAACTCCTTTTATTAAAACTCGTTATTTTCTTTCTTTCAACACTGATGGGGATAACACCGGTTCAAAACCCACTTCCCTTAAGACTGGTGTTATCTTTCTTCCTCCCCATGTGGATACCTGACTTCCAGAAAATTTTCAAAATGAAAAGAAAATTTTCTGCCCCAGTTTGATAATCTTCTTTATGGCATGCCTTTCCGCCATCAATGCCATTTCCTTTAAGATTCGACTATGATGGTTGGTTGTGATACTCCTACTGGGGATGGCTTTTCCCTTTCTCCTTCCCTGCTCTACATTCCAAAAAACTTGCTGGGGATGATATTATTTGCTGGGGATGATCCCTTTCTGCTGGGGATATCCCTCTTCTTTTGTGGCACAGCTCGGAAACTGGCATTTCCCTGACCTTTTAGTCTCATATGAATTTCCCAAATCATGCTCATTGCTCTCCGCGTTGTTCTTTCTTGATTTGTCCACGGGCCTTGGCCTTGAGGTTTATAACCTTTGATTTCGGCGAGGATATCCCTCTTGACACTCGTCAATCCTTTTGTCAATTCCCTCTTGTTGGGGATATCTTTCTTGACACTGGCCTCGCGCTTGTTCCTTGCTGACTATACCACTTGGATGTACTAGTCAGATCTCGTCTTGCATAATTGGAAAGCTGATGGCAGATTTTGAAGTCATTACTCGTTCTAACCAAACAAACTCTATTGGGGAATTTTTCTATGAAAGGAGAAAGATAAAAAGGAACAGAATAAAAGACAAAGGAAAGAGATGACTCTTTAATGAGGAAACTATAAAATAAAAACCTATTAAATGCGGATACCAACTCTAATGGTCATGACATGCACATATGGCCTGTCGTCCGTCGTTAATCGCCTTTCACAACTTTCGTCTGGTGATTTCCATTTGATTCTCAATCTTTATTCGACTTGTAGTGCCCGAAGGGTTTTTCACTGTCAAGCCTCTCTCATTTTTTTTTAAACTTTCATCGCCTTATGGTGCCCGTGAAGATTTTCACCGATAAGACTCTCTCATTTGTATCACTTTCCAGCTGGGAATTGGGGTGTTACCACTAGACTCTCTCATATTTCTTTTCTGTTGGAGATCAGAGTCTTTTCTGCTGGAGATCAGAGTGTTCACCGGTAAGACTCTCTCATTTGTCTAGCTTGGCATTTTTTGAAGACTAATCAGAAGGTCTTTCTTTGGACTGTAATGTAGGATTTTAGATAGGCTAAAAAAAAGGTTTTTAAAAGCTCAAAACAAATCGATTTGGGTTCAAAATTTACAACCTTCGGAACCGGATTTCTTTACATCAAGCACAACTTCTGCCCCAGTTTCTTGCTTGGGGATTTTTATTTTTGTTACACTATGTTACACTATGCACACTATGACCGAGCCGTAAGGCGCCTATGTATCCTCTTTGAGGAATCAGGTCAAACGTAGTTCCCAATTCCTCTTTATTTTTTCATTTACCTATTATTTTCTTTTCTTTCCTTTTTCTTTCTCCTTTGTTGTTTTTTTTGCTTTCTTTTCCCTTTTCTTTTTTTTTTCTTTATCTTCCATGCTTGTGTTTTCTAATCTTTGCTACTGATTCCGAACGAGGGGTACGAAAGAAAATAAATAAGGCTCAAAAGGGGTAACGAAGGATAAAGTCTTTAGGTAGCAGAACAAAATGCCTTCGTCATTCCAGTCTTCAAAACATGCCAAGTGCAAACAATACAATTAAACAAAGATTTGTAGCCTCTTCTGATGGTGCTGGACTTGACAATTATATTCACACATTTGCTTTTTCATTTGTCATCTTTAAAGCACTGTTGGGCAACACTTCCACTCTCATTATCATGAACGACCCTCATGTCAATTTGGCGACTCTTGCCTTTAACGGTTTTCTTTATGTTTTACTTGCCTCAGTTCCACATGACTTGAGCTCCGAGTAATCTCAAACCGTCCTTATTTCCTTTAAATGTTCTGATCACCTCTCAATGGTTTTATGATTAACTTTTAAGATTAGGCCCAAACCGTGTGCACATGTCATGTCACTAGAATAGGCGCTGAACAAAATGATAAAAGAACTAAACAAAAAGATGACTGGAAATAATAAAAGACCGAATTTTGCATTAGACTAACGGCGAAATGGTTTGAATAATAAAACAAACAAAAACAAACCAGAATAAAATCCCGAAACAAACCTGGACAAAACTAAACAAATCGCTATGACAAAAATGGAAAGATAAGAAAGTTTGACACAGGACAATATCTGGATTACAACCCTAAGAATAATCCGGACAACAGAAATGACAACAAAATAAGCCACCAAAAGCTTTTCTCTTGCTAACCAAGGAACGGAGCGTCCTCCCACTTATCAAACCTGACATTTTAGCCACTGAGCTTCGCGTCAATATTGCCAAGACCATTACCAACTTCAATATCATCAACCTCAGTCAACAAGTTCCCAATAGGACTCGAGTGCTCCTTGTCATCAGGCCTCATCCCCACAAAGTGTGCATCATGATGTGCAGGTAAAGGATTCTGCGTGATATTCTGGGCGTCATTATCTTGGATTACAATCAGGTTTCCTGGATCTTGTGTTTCCGGCTTACCACAAACCAACCACCTTAACTTTCTTTGCGATTCAAAACAAAACAGGTTAGAATGGACTCAGTCGGTCCTCACTATTAACAACATCTTTTTACTTTCTTTTTTTTTTCTTTTTTTTTTTCATTTTTCTTTCTTTTTTCTTTCGATTTTTTTTCATTTTTCTTTTCATTTTTTTTGATTTTTTTTTGTGGTCGAATCTTATGGAGATTGTCTACGTATCATGACCCCGCATGAATCAGACCTTGCGTAGTTCGGATCAATAAAAGATAAATAATAATAAAACATTTTTTTTGGAATTTTCAATTTTCATGATAAAACAAACTTGATTACAAAAGTTTAAAAACTGACCATACCGACAGACTTTGACAAAAGACAACAAACGGTCTCGAAAATCAAATAACCTGCATACTCTAATCAAAGAATTACAAACTCAAAAACAAACAGTCAGATTCCTTCCCCTATATGCCAATTTTAACCAAATGGTTGTTTTTGGCCCCTTCTTAATTTCACATGAATTTTAAGGTCGGGAAGGATTATTTTACGACCTTTCACAAATTTGTTCGTTATTTTACGAAAATAGCCCTTCGACAACTGAAAGATACTCTAAGGCTATCTCGGCAAGAACGGTTTTAAGACATCACCGAAGCCGGGCCGACTTATTTTAACTAAAAATCAAACGGTATTCACTTGACCACTGACTATTTTCTTGTTTTTCAAATAATAAAAGACCTGGTTTTGCAAACACGGCCTTTCAGCGCCTCAGGGACGAAGATTTTAAGGCTGTAAGGGTCAAAATCAAAACATAACCAAAGGTGATTGTTTATGCAAAATCAGCCTTCCGGCGTCCCGTTTGGGAACATTTGGCTAATTTTGACAAAACGGCGTGACCCAACTTATTTATGACTCTCTTCTTATTTTTTTCAAATTAGAATAAAAGACTCGGTATTGCAAACACGGCCTTTCAGCGCCTCGGGGACGAAGAATTTAAGACTGTGTGGATAACCGATCAAAATTCTATAAGAATGACCAAATGTGGCCGTTTATACAAAGTCAGCCTTCCGGCGTCCCTTTTGGGGACACTTGGCTATATTTGACATGAGCGGCATTACCCGACTTATTTATGACAAAAATTCGACATTTTTTGGCTATTTTTGCAAAGGAGCGGTTGGACCCGATTAGGGCTGCCTACGTATCTCACATCCGGTGAGAATCAAACCAGCGTAGTTCGCCACATATAAACTAAACTTTGTAAACAATACTCCTTTCTTCTCCAATAAATCAAACTAAAAAGAAATTTCAAAATTTTGGCAGGGTTTTGACACTACTTGGACATTGGTTTTATTTTTTTCTAAAAAAAATAAGTAGTTATCTCCTTACACTGCTATGTTTTTTTTTCTTTTTTTTCACAATTTTTTCAAAAATTCCTGATTTCAGAAACCGGTCAGCATGCGGATCTGAAGCAAATAAATGTGCAAAACAAACAGGATGCAGCAGGATGATCTTTTTCATTTCAGGTTGCTTGTCCTAGACGGACCCAACCCCTGTGTTGAGTCCCCTAAGTCAAATGCAACATGATGCAAATAAGCGTTACTACTAGGGATCCGGTCATGAGGTTTTGTTATACTAGGTTTATCCTGGGTATATGTTCTAGACTGTGTACCCGAGCGGACAACTCGACTCGAGGAGGGGGCTACGTACCGGGAACCAAAAGGCCATCCGGCTTAGTAACTTGTCCGGCCTCTTTCTTATTTCGGGTATTGACACTAACAGAATAGGGAGTCTCGACCAGCAAGCAAATCCCCGGAGGTAAGAAGAGAAGGGTTTCGGCACAGTTTGTATACAGTTCAGATAATATCAAAGCGGTAAAAGCAGCATTTAGCACATTAGGCTCAAACATGTAAAAATCAGATAAAGCCAAATATAACAATTTATCTAAGCTCGAATTCTGAACCCTGAACCAGAGATTCTGGGAAAAACGTCCCCAGCAGAGTCGCCAGAGCTGTCACACCTCCTTTTTCGCCCGCGCCACCCGCAAAAGGGGCGCGGAAGAGAGTTTTCTCCAATTAAAGGACAATCGAAACGGGATTTATTTATTTATTTCAGAGTCACCACTTGGGAGATTTATGGTGTCCCAAGTCAACGGTTGAATCCCGAATCGAAGAAAATATTGACTCTGTTTAACAGTCTGCGCCAGAAATCCGGATAATGAATTCTGTTAACCCGGGAGAAGGTGTTAGGCATTCCCGAGTTCCGTGGTTCTAGCACGGTCGCACAACTGTCATATTCGGCTTGATTATATGATATAATACATGTTGAACATATGTGCGAATTTAAACTTTTAACCGCTTTTATCATTATTATTATTTTAACAGATAATTGCAACATCGTGAAAATATATCTCGAACCACGTCACATCAATGTACCCGTGGTTATCGACATATTTCGACTCTGTTGAGATTTGGATTTGGGTCACATAAATGTGCACCCGAGTTTAAGAAAATAAATTGTTAAAGACGCGCCTAAAGCGACTAGCGTATCATTATTTTGGGTAAGGCCGTGAAATTTGCTAAACGACCGATCCCGAAGTCTATACAATTATTAACCATTTATTGAGGGCCCCGCAACTTGTGCATTTTATTGGGTGAGGCTCATCTCATTTATTTTAAAAAGATAATCCTAAAGTGCCTACATTTTTTCTATTAAATTTGTCTCTAAAAAATGAAAGAGAAAAGGTCCTAATTTATTTACATGCTTACGAGTTGTTATAGTCGGGTTCCGAACGTAATTTGTTAAATTAGAATGTAAACACAATATGGACAGCCCGTTGGCCAACGTGGACCCAGGCCTAACGTGTATGGCACAAAACTGGACTTGGGCCACCCCATTCATATGTTACTACCTAGTTACATTATACTAGGCATGTTCACAGTTTGTCAAATTAAAAAAAAACTTGGCAATCTAATTTTAATCCTAGACCATTTACATGCTCAAATTAACCAATAGTATCTAGCTAAACAATATTCCTACAAGTTCCGAAACGGTCTATTCGTTTAATGAGCTAACTGTTGAATGTTTAAGAATAGTCTAAATCAGCTAACATGCTTTTTGAGACATGATAATCATCCAACAATAACGAACTAACTGGATAGAGTTACTACACCATTTATTTATTTTTTAGGCAATACATAGACAGTTCGTCCACTAAGCTACTGTCAGATGTTCCATTATATATATTAAACAACTACATGATTCTGATTTAGAGGAAGCTAAATAATGTATATATACAAATAAAATTCATAATATAACTAGGATAATTCAGAACTTCAACTCTTCATTTCATATTCATGCTTCATGTTTCAGTTTACAATGTCAGTTGTGTACCTGATATTGAAAGCAAAAGAAAAAGAAGATCAACAGGAATGCAGTAGCATACAACAACAGCAACACCCAGCAACCAGTAACAACCAGCAACGAGAAACCAGTGACAGATTTTAAAATCAAGATAAAAATCCAGCAAACCAGTGAAGTAATGGCAAACAACCAACCAAACTCAAGGAACAAATCAAACGAAAATCCAGAAACACCAACAACAATCAACGGGCAGAAACAAAGTGAATCTTTTTTTAGATTGAAAGACCAGTTAATGTTTAACCCTTAAATTCTGACCCCTCTGTATATCCAGTGTATGCAGATTGTATATCGGGTGTATACTACTCTCTCTTTCGAATCTCCTTCGAAATGTTTTCTCAATATTCAGCCAATCCCCTATCCCCTTTCAATATTTTTCGGAATTCTCTCTCTATTTTCGGAATCCCCCTTTTCTCAATATCCAGCCCCCTTTATTTGTGTCCAGCTCCTCTATTTATTTACCAACTTCCAGCATTTTAAAATTAAATCCCACTATCTTCTACCCATCCCTCTTTAACTTCCCATTATCTTCTACCCATCCCCTTTTAACTTCCCACTATCTAATATTTTGTCCCCCACTATATTAAACAATGTATTAATTCCCACTAACACATATCTTTCCCTTATTTAAATCACTTATTGCCCCACTACCGCATGTTTTGTCCCCAACTATATTAAACAACATATAAATTCCCCACCACTATGTCTTGTCCCCCACTATGTATTATTTTAATATTATTTAATACTTAGTGGACAGAGCACTCATTAATTATTTTTAAGACTCTTTTAAAATCCCGAAAATGCCCTTGAAAATACTACAATTTACCATTCTACCCCTGAAAATACTACAATTTACCATTCTACCCCCATCAGCTATATCCAATTCTCCTAAATTAATTAACCAAACTATAGCAACTATAACCAATTCCTAATCAAATTTCATCAACAAATAATCAACTTCTCCATAATAAACTTGCCAAATTAACAACATTCATGAATTACTAACAGAGTCAGATTCATATCAACAAACTTAACAGGACAAACAAGTAGATTTAAATCACTAAACTCAGCATCAGTTGAACTCAAACTAAATCAAACAACATCATAACAAAGAATGATTCAAACTAAATCAAAAACTAAAGACCAACACATAAACACTCACATTAAATCACTTGATGAAAAACTAACAAACTTCAAACAAACAATGAACCCGAATTAAATCTAACACATTCCTATATTAAAACTAAACAAGAACAATGAATAAAAACAAACTGAAGAAATAATCAAGAAATGATAAACAACGAACAAGAAAAGAATCAATCATATACTGATTTCAAATCTGAGAATATCAAACAAAATACGGACAGAAATGAAACTTAAACCAACTAACCGGAAATGAACAACGACGAACTCGAAAGGCAATGGAAAAACTCGAACCAAGACTGTCAACGACCTAACGGATCTCGACTCAACAGGAACATTACACCAAATGGAACGATAAACTTGAAAGTCAGTCGACAAACTCAAACGAACTCTCCTCGAGCTTTAAACGAACTCCATTGATGAAACAAACTTTCGTCGCCATTTTCCGGTGGTGATGGAGTTCAGTCGACGAAGAAGGAGAAAGGGACAGTAGCAACGCTGCTTGTCAATGAACTGGTGGAGCTAGCCGGAGCTCGACGAAGACGAAGGAAGGTGAAGCTGGCTGGACGTAGCAGACGAAGTAGTAGAAGGTGCAGCAGCCATGGAAGCTCGACGAGGGCAACAACAATGGTTGACGCAGCAGCGATGGTTGCTCGTCCATGGCCGACGGGGAGGCTGTTGAGATTAAGCAGCAACAGTGGAATGGCTGGAGCTTGACGAAGAAGACGAAGACGAAAAAGCAGCAAGGGTGGTCGACGAGAGGGAAGCTATGGTTGTTTGGACGTTGGGTTTCAATGGCGGATGGGGAGGGTCGTTGGTGGTTGAAGCTGGGGTGGTGATGACGAGAGGGCAGCCATGGGACGTGAGAGGGAGGGCAGAAGCAGCAAGGGAAGCCATAGGAGGGGGTGTTGGAGCTGGGGAAGGGGGCGTTGAAAGCTTGGGGAAGATGAAGAGGAGGGGGTGACTTTAGTTTTTAGAGTTTTTCTTCAAAACAAAACCAAATGGAAGAAAGGGTGGGGGGTGTTTACTTGGGGTTATGGGGCGGACCGGGTCGGGTCGACCCGGTAGGAGTTTATTTGGTTTGGGCCATGGTTGATTTAAATTAGAAGGTGGCCCAATTCGATTTTTCTTCTTCCTTTATTTCCATTTTTTCTTCTTCTTTTATTTTTTTCTTAAACTAAAACTAAATTCCAAAAAAATCCTAAATTATCCTATAGAATTAAATTAATTTATAAAAGTGCTAATTAACTCTTAATAACAATTAACACACAATTAAATAGCAATTACGATAAAATCACACAATTTGGACATTAAATGCTAAAAATGCACATACATTATTTTTTGTGATTTTTCATTTTTGTAAAACAAACTTAATTGTTCCTAATTGTAGAACTAAATCCTAAATGCAAATGCGACATATTTTTGTATTTTTTTATATTAATTTCACAAATAAACATGCACAGACAAATATAAATAATTATCCAAAAATGCCACGAAATTCTCAAAATTGCACACAAAAGGAAAATTATTTTATTTTGAATTTTTTGGCAGTAATTCTCATATAGGACAAAAATCACGTGCTTACAGCTACACCCCGACCAACAAAACAAACATTAAGGTTTATATCCCATTAGATAAACACCTAGGTGATGGTCATAACCCTAAGCTTTTTACAAAACTTGAAAAACAACAAAAGATAATTTCTTAGTTTTATTTCTTAATCTTGCAATCTTAGTTTAAAATAGACCTAGAAATAACCCAAATTTATGGAAGTGTAAATTGAGATGGTTCAAACTCATACACTATACTATATACTCCTAACTCCTATTCATAGCTCCCTGTAAAAATTGACTCCGACTCCTTGTTGGGTATTACTATTGCAATCGACCGTTTCATAACCTTAAATTGAGGTGTGACTTGGACGAGATCACATAGCAGGTTTAACCTGCTTTTATACAATCCAAAATCTATCACACATAATCTTTATCATTTTCCTTTCTTACTCAGCAATGGGTTCTACTGAAACCCCTGTTACTTCTTCTTCTTCTACTACTCGAGTTGTTATATCTGCAACTTCTCCTGTAGTAGGAATTGTCGACTCAACTCACCCTTATTATCTTCATCCCTCGGATTATCCAGAGATGAATTTGGTTTCTTCAGTTTTAAATGGAAAAGGTTATGGAGGTTGGAGGAGAGCTGTTGTGATTGCTCTCTCTACTAAAAACAAACTAGGGTTCGTTGATGGATCCCTAGTTGTCCCTGAGGCAGACTCTGGACTGCAAAAGGCTTGGGCTCGTAGCAATGGCATAGTCCTCTCTTGGCTGTTGAAATCCTTGTCAAAAGAAATAGTTGAATGTGTACACTATTCTTAAAGTGCAAATCATTTGTGGAGTGACCTGGAGGATAAAAGTTTGTCAGAAAAATGGAGCAAAGCTATTTCAATTGCAAAAAGGACTTAGTGTTGTGGTGCAAGGTAACACAAGTGTGTCTACTTACTTCACTAAGATGCAAATCCTACGGGATGAACTTGATGCACTTAATACTTTTTCTACTTGTGTGTGAGATTGCTACAATATTTTAGGCCTTTAACCATACTTGAAAAGTGTGGCCTAAACTATCAAAAAGTATGACCTTTGATCAAAGGCCGCACTTTCCAACCTAAGGCAACACTTTTTCAGTGGTGGCCTATACTAGCGTAACCTTTGCCCTAAGGCAACGCTTTACAAGTGTTGCCTTAGAAGCCACGCTCGAAAAACGTGTCCTTAATAGTAACAAATACCATGCTTGTAGTACCCTCTATGGAAATGCTTTTCATGTACAATGGCAACACATTAATAGTGTAGTCTTAGCTAGTCTTTAGGCCACCTTTTCAAGCGTAGCTCCTAAAATAACACTTGTAAATCGTGGCTTTTGCTGCTATATAGGCCATTTACCAATTTCTTTGGCTACACTTTTGAATCTGACAATTTTTTCTAAGCTATACAGCATTCTTTATATATATACATGCCATGCTTTTATTATAAAGAATTTACTTTTTTTATATCCGATAATCACTTTAAGTATGAAAATCTCAAGCACTCAATTAACTAAAAGATAACAAAAGATAGTTCAAATTCATATACTTGCAATTATAATATTAAGAAAATAAATAAATCTCGTGTGTAATACATTACTGAATAAAGCAAATTGCTTCAAGGTACATGCTAATAATTAACTTTAAAAAATCAACAGTAATTATTTTAGTATTAGGAAAAACAAAAATTATAATTGTCCAAGGTTTTCATCATTAAACTCCCGCAGATCAAATTGCCTTTTGGCTACCATTTCCAATTTGCTCACCAAAATATTCCTACAAATTCAAAATAAAATTAGTAATTAGATAGAAATCAATAACATGCAAGTGCAAACTCAAAGTAATGTGGCAGCGTTTTCCCCTTAATTAGCGTATTCCAAAAGTAATATTTTTGCATTGTAATTAGCATTTTCTTTGTGCTTTTATGAAATATATATATGAGAAAATAAAAGGAAAAAAAAGAAGGATGCATTCAAATATCAATTTGTCATGTCCATTACAGTAAGACTAATATACATTCACTCGATCATGTCAATTATAGAAAGACATCCAGATTATCAGTTGATACGGTGATGCTATTACACAAAAGAAAGATCCAAAAAATAATGGGTTTGACGAGAAAGTTAAATACACAGATACATTTTATATATTTAATGATAACGTGAGAAACGGTACAACTCGCAAACTATGTATTATGAAATACGTAATGGATAAAAAATCAGTCAATTAGTTAATCATTCACACTTTCAATTTTCAACGGACTCTTTATTTCTCCCAATTTAACCAGACTAGATTTTTTTTCCGGTAAGTAACTTGAATGTCTTTCCTTAAATGGCAACCTTACTCTTTCTCCCATTACCGAATAGGAAAATCAACTTGATTAGTTTCCCTCAACATTAGCTTATAATAGTATGTTTTCTCATAGATATTAAGTTTTTCAGAATATCAAACTATATCTCTAAGAACTTCTCTTTATAATTCTAAACAAGTGGTGTCTAACCCTTCATTCAAACAGGGAAAAAGAGTCAAATTTGCTCCTACACTATAAAAAATAGACCTAAAACAGGCCTAGTGTGCCATGGTAACCTAAACCATCAAAAATATATTTTCAAAAATCGAACCACGGGTTGATCCAGAGGAACGTGGAACATGTTGGCCTCACCGCCCATGCACTCTTCACTATCAACTACCCCTACAAGATTATCAAGTTCAACATAAGACTTGGTATGAAATATGAATCCACTACTTCCAAATAAAAATAACAGCATTTAAAACATGCCAAAATTGTTCATATGCACTAGAATTGAGCAAGATATGCATAAAAAGAAGAAAATTGAACATAATTTCAACAAATTATGCATATTATGACACTTAAATATTCACATACGATGTGCATTTTCCAAGGCTACCACAAATGACCAGAAATACAAAACACTATAAAAATAATGTGCAGAGATGCATAATTTGTTGAAACATTATACAGAAATACAAAATGCTGAAAAGTGCAGAAATACAGGAAATGCAGAAACTCTGTGTAAAAATGCAAAAATACAGAAACACTGCGCAAAATACAAAAAATTGTTAAAACGATGAGCAGAGATGCGACACACTGCAAAAATACAAAATATTGCAGAAACACAAAAACGTTACAAAAATTCTGGTGTATTGACAAAATTCAATCTTACAACTCTATATATTTTCACTATAAAAGTTTTTGTTGGTGTAATAGCAGAATATAACAAAGATACTATGATATAACAAAGATACAAAAGTTTAAAGGTATGAAAATACAAAAGATAACTGCTAAACTATCAAGTTGCATATATACCTGCTCAAATATCTATGTGCTTCCTTAATTTTGCTAGTCCACAACCTTCCCTAGTTGGATTTGAACCACCCAACAATAATAATAGAAAAAGAGCATGTTATTACTATATAACTTGCTTAAATACTTCAGCTAATATGATGGTAATATTATTACTTCCCTTTCACTTCTCTGGTTGTATATTTCAAAAATAAAGGACTTAGACTTTTTTCCATATATTCTAATATGATGCACTATGGTTCTTCAAATTACAATATTTACTTGAGGCACGAAAAATCATAACGAAATGCTTTAAATTTAGGTAACCAAATAAGATCAAAATGCTTACATATGCAGCTTTAGATTTTAACAAAAGAGAGTTAAAAGTAACAAATCTAGTAACTTCTACCAATACGAAAATGGAGAATCTGCATATATAAAGTAAATAGACAAAAAATCATCAAAAAACAAAAAAAAATGAATATTACTGCTGGAGTTTCTTGCGTGTCTATAATTAGTATTTTCCCTAGCATTGTCAAATTAATTGCATTGGTGTAGACATATAATTTTTTATCCTCCCCGAGATTTTACACCATTTAGTGCTTATATATTTAGCTTAGGTCTAATATCGCTATTTTAATTAGTTTTGACTCTTTTAATTTATTTTATCACAAAAATAAAAATTACAAAAATAGTTTCATTAATGTTTTGTAGTCATACTATTTTACTAGGATTTTTATTTTTATATAATCTTAAAAAATACCAACCACTCAAATACTTAAACTAACCACCAACAGTACCCCCCCCCCCCACACGCATAGATAGGGAACGGACAGAAAAAGAGTGACGAGAGGGAGGAGAACAGAGAGAGAGCGTAAACATACGGACTTTTGCTTCTGATTTTCTATTTGGAATCCGATGGAGTTTGATTAAGGTCGTTTTGGTTTCAAGCTTTCCGGTGTCGATTCGAGTTTTTATTTGCGGTTCTTTACATTTTCGAGTTCAAAGCAGTGAAATAATTAATTTTTAGCTATATCAAGGTCCGACTCTAACTCTATTTGTTATTTAATTTTCAGATTTGTTTCTCTTGATGCCACATATGGAATCTTTGTTCGATTACCTATTATTTTAGTTCTTTCTTGAAATTTTCTCTGTTTCATTAAGGAGGACTATATTATCATTTAGTTTATGTAACTTTTTTTTAACAGTAAGTTTTAAGTGGCTAAATTTGGTTAAAAGCTTAGGTGAGATCCTCATGTTAATCTGAATTTTGGCTATCTATAAGATGTCTTCTTGGATGGGGGTAGTGTGATGACCTTTAGGTCATCACTTATTTTAAAAGTAAATTCTGCATTTCGAGACCTTAAAAACCTCTTTTGGCATCACCTCGATTTGCGTGTGCAGTCCGGACACGTAACCAGAAAGTCATTTTGTGAAAATCTGTGAAAAATGATGAATTTTGCATTTAAAATGAGTTTAAGTTGACTTCGATCAATATTTTGGGTAAACGGACCCAGACCCATGATTGGACTGTGCGGAGGGTCCATAGGAAAATATGGGACTGCGCGTATACCCGAAATCGAATTCCGAGGTCCCAAGCCCGAGAAATGAATTTTTAAAGAAAATAATTTTCTGAATTTAATTATGAAATTTGGAAATAAATTGTGATTAAAATTTGATGGTATTGGGCCCGTATTTTGGTTCCGGCGTCCGGTACAGGTCTTATATGCGATGTAAGATAAGTTTGTGAAATTTGGTTAGAAACGGACTTGAAACGATGTGAATCGGATCGTTTTTGAGAAAATTGGAAATTTGAAGTTCTTAAGAAGATTTCATGATTTTGATGCTAAATTCATAGTTGTTGATGTTATTTTAGTGATTTGAATGCACGAGCAAGTCCCTATGAAGTTTTAAGGTTGGTGTGCATGTTTGGTTTGGAGCTCCGAGGGCTCGGGTGAGTTTTAGATAGGCCACGTGATGGATTTGGGACTTGGTGAATTCAGACTTTCAGCTGTCTCGCAAATGTGAGATCGCAAATGCGAGAGACATGTCGCAAATGCGAAAGAAGCGCAAGCCAGCCTACCTCGTAATTGCGAGGATTCTATCGCAAATGCGATACCCCCCTTTTAGCCAGTCGCCGCAAATGCGATGCATCCTTCGCATTTCCCACTTTGCAAATGCGAGAACCCCTTCGCAAATGCGAACATAGCAGAGGTCGGGGTTCGCAATTGTGAACCCTGGTCACAATTCCCGTATCTGCAACCTGCAATTTTTATACTTAGCCGAAAATCTCCCATTTTTCACACTCTTTCAAAATTAAAACACTCTTGGGCAATTTTTCAAAGACAACTCTTCTTCCAAATCAATTGTAAGTCAATTTTAACTCGTTTTCATTAATCATTAACATCTTTTCATATGATTTCAACTCAAAATCAATGATTTTCATGGGGGAAATTGGGTGTTTTGGGTAGAACCTAGGTTTTCCAAAAAAAAAATTGGGGATTTGGATCTCGATTTGAGGTCCGATTTCAAAACAAATTATATATTTGGGTTCGTGGGGGAATGGATAATCGGGTTTTGGTTCGAACCTCGGGTTTTGACCATATGGGCCCGGGGGCAATTTTTGACTTTTTGGGTAAAACTTTGGAAAACTCATTTTTATGCATTGGAATTGATTCATTTAGTGTTTATTGATATAATTAAGTAACTTGTGGCTAGATACGAGCGAATTGGTGGTGGAATCAAGAGGTAAAGCGATAGTTGAGACGTGAATTGTGTTCGTGGCATCGAGGTAAGTGTTTGGTCTAACTTTAGCTTGAGGGATTAAGAGTCGAGTGCTATTTACTACGTGGTGTTTGTCGAGTACGACGTATAGGCATGGTGACGAGTATCTATACGTTGGTGTCAAGCATGCCTGTGAGTTTTATATTGTGATTTTTACGACTTCATTGTATTGTTCATGCTTTGGTGATGATTTCTATTATTGGCAAAGTTTGTGGAAGTAATTGTGGTATTTGAATATTAAGGAGCATTGGCTCAAGTCGTATAATTAAATGTGAAAGTCTAAGTGGTAAATTGAATCCTGTTAGAGCATTGGCTCAAGTTGTAAAGTGAGTTGTGAAGTAAAAGTGAAAAAGAGAAAAGAATGTCTCCCTTGCCTGGATATTATTGTTGTTTTGATGTTATCCCTTGCCGGGACTTGTTGAATTACTGATCCCTTGTCGGGATTCTTATTGTAATTTCATTTATTCTCTTGCCATATTGTTTGTGATTGTTGTTTGGGTGAGGAAGAGGGTTAAAGTACGAAGGGTGATATCGTGTATGATTTGTGAGGAAAGAGTGTAAAGTACGAAGGGTGATGTCGTGCCGCACGATGTACCATTCTGTGCTAATTATATTGATTATTTGGTGAGGATAAGAGTAAAAGCACAAAGGGCGATGCCGTGCACTTATTGATTTCTGGTTCTTTGTTGATATCCGAGATTTACTGTTTCCTTCAATTACCTGTTGTCTTTCTATTCTGAATTGATATCTCCCCACAACATGCTACCCCTCCCATATTTGACTATTTATTTCTGTTCTTCTTTTCCTCTGTATATAGTTGAATTGCACAGGTTTATATGGTAGTCTGGTCCTAGCCTCGTCACTACTTCACTGAGGTTAGGCTAGGCATTTGCCAGCACATGGGGTCGGTTGTGCTGATACTACACTCTATACTATATGTAGATCCCGGAGCAGCTTTTGGACCGTAGATTGGGTGGCTACCTTCAGTCCACACGGAGATCCAAGGTAGACCTGCAGGCGTCTGCAGGCCCTGGCGTCTCCCTCTATCCCTTTATCCCTGTTTCATTTCCTTAATTCAAAAACAGTGTATCGTTTATTTTTCGATCTTTGTATGTAGTAAATCTTAGATCGTATGTGACACTACGACTAGTTCTGGGTGGTTAAGGTTTAAACAATTGTATTAGTTACATGTTCAGATACTCTATTGCTTTTATTCTACTTATTTTAAATTTCCGTTGTTTACACATTATTGCTTTATAACTGTTAAAGAGAATAAAAAAGGGTAAAAAGGTTATTTGTTCAATGGTCGGCTTGCCTAGCTCACATTAGTAGGCGCCATTACGACTCTCGAGGGTGGAAAATCCGGGTTGTGACAAGTTGGCATCAGAGCTCTAGGTTACATGGGTCTCACAGTTCACAAACAAGCTTAGTAGAGTCTGAGGGATCGATACGAAAATGTCTGAATTTATTCCCCAGAGGCTACAGAGTTAGGAAAAACTTCACATTTATTCCTTCCTATCATGCAGTTTCGTTTCTCAATGCTAATTGAATTTCTACTCTGTTCTTTCGCAGATGGCGAGAACATGCGCTTCCTCATCCACTAACTAGCAGCTCGAGCCCCCAACTGTAGCTCCCATGAGGGGCAGAGGGCGAGGCCGAGCTAGGGGCAGAGCTCAGCCCAGAGCAGCAGCACCAGCGGCGGAGCCTCAAGTTGACTTTTATGATAAGGTTCCGGCCCTGACAGTTCCGGTGGGCCCATCTCAGGCCCTAGAGGGGCTTATTGCTACCCCCACACTCCAGGATGCTATGGTCCGCCTAGTGGGCCTTATGGAGAATGTCACCCGGGCAGGCTTGCTTCCTGTAGCACCAGTCATCTCTCAGGCTGGATGAGGAGCCCAAACTCCTGCTACTCGCACTCCGGAGCAGGTAACTCCCCAGTTCCAGACTCCAGTAGTTCAGCCAGTTGGAGTAGTTCAGTCGGGTGTGATAGCTCAGACTGGTGATGGAGCAGTTATGTCTGTCGATGCTTTGTGGAGGTTAGACAGGTTCACCAAACTTTTCACTACTACTTTCAGTGGCGCATATTCTGAGGATCCCCAGGATTATCTAGATAGCTATCATGAGGTTCTCAGGAACATGGGGATAGTGGAGACCAATGGGGTCGATTTTGCTACTTTTCGCTTGTCTAGATCTGCCAAGACTTGGTGGAGAGATTATTGCTTGGCTAGACCAGCCGGATCACCAGCTTTGACTTGGGAGCAGTTGACTCAACTATTTCTAGAGAAATTTCTCCCTATTACTCAGAGAGAAATCTATCGGAGGTAGTTTGAGCGTCTCTAGCAGGGTTCCATGATAGTTACTCAGTATGAAACCAGATTCATCGACTTGGCATGTCATTCTTATCATACTTCCCACCGAGAGAGAGGGTGGGGAGGTTCATTGAGGGACTTATTCAGCCGATTCGACTTTAGATGGCCAGGGAGACTGGGAGTGAGATTTCTTTCGAGGAGGCGGCCAATGTGGCCAGGAGAGTTGAGATGGTTCTATCACAGGGAGGTGGTTAGGGGTTTGACAAGAGGCCTCATCATTCAGGCTGTTTCAGTAGTACCTCATCTGGAGGCAAAGATTCGTATGGTAGAGGCCATCCCCCTAGGCCTTTTCAGTCAGCACTTCAGGTTTCTCATGGTGCTTCAGGTGGTTATGGTTCCCATATGCAGTATTCTGATCAGCATCCATACAGTGCACCACCAGCTCCTATCAGTGCACCGCCGCTTTAGAGTTTTCGGGGTGGTCATTCAGGTCGTTAGGGTCAGCAGCCTCAGTAGCCGAGGGCTTATTACACTTGTGGTGATATGGGTCACACTGATTGGTTTTGCCCTTGAGCACCAAGTAGCTCTCAGCATCAGGGTTCATGTGCCATGGTTCAGACACCGAGTGTTCCACAGCCCGCTCAACCAGCTAGAGGTGGGGGTAGAGGTGCTAGAGGTGGAGGTAGAGGTATTAGAGGTGGAGGCCAGCCAGCAGCAGGACATCCCAGAGATGTACTTCAGGGTGGTGGGGCCCAACCTCGATGTTATGCTCTTCCAGCCAGGCTCGAGACTGAGGTTTCCGATGCGGTTATCATAGGTACTGTTCTGGTTTGTAGTAGAGATGCTTCAATTTTATTTGATCTAGGATCTATGTAGTCCTATGTGTCATCTTATTTTGCACGGTATCTGGTCATGCCTAGTGATTCTTTAAGTGCTCCTGTTTATGTGTCAACACCGGTAGTTGATTCTATTGTGGTAGATCGAGTCCATCAATCTTGTATAGTTGTGATTGGGGGTCTTGAGACTCGTGTAGATTTGCTTCTTCTAGACATGGTTGATTTCGATGTGATATTGGGGATGGACTGGTTATCACCTTATCATGCTATCTTGGACTGTCATGCTAAGACCATGACCTTAGCCTTATCGAGTTTACCTCGTTTAGAGTGGAGAGGGACTCATGGTCATTCTACCTGTAGTGTTATCTCATATATGAAGGCTCGACATATGGTCGAGAAGGGGTGTTTGGCCTATTTGGCCTATGTTTGTGATTCTAGTGCTGAGGTTTCTTCTATTGATTCTGTGCCCATTGTTCGTGAGTTTCCTGAGGTATTCCCTTTGGACCTGCCGGGTATGCCGCCCGACAGGGATATTGACTTTTGCATTGATTTGGCTCCGGACACTCAGCTCATTTCTATCCCGCCATATTGTATGGCCCCGCCTGAGTTAAAAGAGTTGAAGGAGCAGTTGCAAGACTTGCTTGAAAAAGGTTTCATTAGACCTAGTATTTCACCTTGGTGTGCACCGGTGTTGTTTGTTAAGAAGAAGGACGGATCGATGAGAATGTGTATTGATTACCGGCAGTTGAACAAGGTTATAGTCAAGAATAAGTATCCATTGTCGAGGATTGATGATTTGTTTGATCATCTTCAGGGTGCAAAGGTCTTCTCGAAGTTCGATTTGGGATCTGGCTACCATCAGTTGAGGAATAGAGCATCCAATGTCCCTAAGACAGCTTTCCGCACTCGGTACGGGCATTATGAGTTCTTAGTGATGTCATTCGGGTTGACAAATGCCCCAGCAGCTTTTATAGAGTTGATGAACCGAGTGTTCAGGCCTTACTTGGATTTGTTCGTGATAGTTTTCATTGATGATATTTTGATCTATTCCCGTAGCCGGAAGGAGCACGAGCAGCATCTTAGCATGGTTCTTCAGACTTTCAGGGATAGTCAGTTGTATGCCAAGTTTTCGAAATGTGAGTTCTGGTTGAGTTCAGTTGAATTCCTGGGTCATGTTGTATCCGAAGAGGGTATTCAGGTTGATCCGAAGAAGATTGAGGCAGTCAAGAACTGGCCTAGACCTGCATTAACTATAGAGATTCGGTGTTTCTTGGGATTGGCAAGCTACTATCGTCGGTTTGTGGAGGGGTTTTTATCTATCGCAACCCCAATGACCAGGTTGACCCAGAAGGGTACGCAGTTCAGATGGTCGAACGAGTGTGAGGCGAGCTTTCAGAAGCTCAAGACTGCTCTGACTACGGCACCAGTGTTGGTTTTGCCCACAGGTTCAGGGTCTTATATAGTTTATTGTGATGCATCTTGTATTGGGCTTGGTGCAGTGTTAATGCAGGATGGCAATGTCATTGCCTATGCTTCGCGGCAGTTGAAGATTCATGAGAAGAACTATCTGGTTCATGATTTGGAGTTAGCAGCCATTGTTCACGCATTAAAGATCTGGAGGCATTATCTGTATGGCATGGCAAGTGAGGTGTTCACGGATCACAAGAGTCTGCAGTATTTGTTCAAGCAGAAGGAGCTAAATTTGAGGTAGAAAAGGTGGTTGGAGCTATTAAAGGACTATGAAGATCTATATCCGGGAGATTGTTCGTCTTCATGGTGTGCCCGAGTCTATCATTTCGGACTGAGGTACACAGTTTACCTCCTATTTCTGGAGAGCAGTTCAATGAGAGTTGGGCACACGGGTTGAGTTGAGCACAACATTTCATCCTCATATGGACGGGCAGTCCGAGCGGACTATTCAAATTTTGGAGGATATGCTCCGAGCTTATGTCATTGACTTTGGAGGTTCGTGGGATCAGTTTTTGCCTTTAGTAGAGTTCGCCTACAACAATAGCTACCAGTCGAGTATCCAAAATGGCTCCTTATGAGGCATTGTATGGTAGGCGATGTCGGTCACCGGTTGGATGGTTTGAGCCAGGAGAGGCTCGGTTGTTGGGTACGGATCTAGTACAGGATGCCTTAGATAAGGTCAGGATTATTTAGGATAGGCTTCGTATAGCTCAGTCCAGGCAAAAGAGTTATGCCGACCGTAAGGTTCGAGATTTGGCATTCATGGTCGGTGAGCGAGTATTGCTTCGAGTGTCGCCTATGAAGGGCGTGATGAGATTTGGGAAGAAGGGCAAGCTTAGCCCTAGGTTCATTGGCCCGTTTAAGATTCTTGATCGGGTGGGAGAGGTGACTTACAAACTTGCATTGCCGTCGAGATTATCAGTCGTGCATCGAGTGTTTCATGTGTCCATGCTTCGGAAATATCACGACGATCCATCCCACGTGTAAGATTTCAGCATTGTCCAGTTGGACAAGGACTTGTCTTATGAGGAGGAGTCTGTAGCTATTCTAGACCAGCAGGTTCGTCAGTTGAGATCGAAGAGTTTTCCTTTTGCTCGTGTTCAGTGGAGTGGTCAACCTGCCGAGGCATTGACCTGGGAGTTCGAGTTCGATATGTGGAGCCGTTAACCTCATCTTTTCCCCGACTCAGGTACTTCCTTCTTATGTCCGTTCGAGGACAAACGGTTGTTTTAGAGGTGGAGGATGTGATGCCGTCATCACTTGTTTAAAAGTGAATTCTATATTCTGAGGCCTTAAAACCTCTTTCGGTATCACCTCAATTTGCGTGCGCAGTCTGGGCGCGTAGCGTGAAAGCCATTTTGTGAAAATCTGTGAAAAATGATGAATTTTGCATTTAAAATGGGTTTAAGTTGACTTCGGTCAACACTTGGGGTAAATGGACCCTGACCCGTGATTGGACGGTCCCGTTAGATCCGTAGGAAAATATGGGACTTGGGCATATGCCCGGAACCAAATTCCGAGGTCCCAAGCCCGAGAAATGAATTTTAAAAGAAAATTATTTTCTGAAATTACATATGAGATTTGGAAATGAATTGTGATTAAAATGTGATGGTATCAGGCCAGTATTTTGGTTCCGGTGCCCAGTACAGGTCTTATATGCGATGTAAGATAAGTTTGTGAAATTTGGTAAGAAATGGACTTGAAACGATGTGAATCGGATCGTTTTTGAGAAAATTGGAAATTTGAAGTTCTTAAGAAGATTTCATGATTTTGACGTTAAATTCATAATTGTTGATCTTATTTTAGTGATTTGAATGCACGAGCGAGTCCGTATAAAGTTTTTAGATTGGTGTGCATGTTTGGTTTGGAGCCCCGAGAGCTCGAGTGAGTTTTGGATAGGCCATGGGTGGAATTTGGACTTGTTGAATTGCAGACTATCAGCTATTGCATTGCAGGCCTGCAAGCTTCGCATTTGCGAAGCCTGGATCGCAAATGCGAGAGGCATGTCTCATATGCGAAAGAAGTCCAGGCCAGCCAACCTCGCAATTGCGAGGATTCTATCGCAAATGTGATACTCCCCCTTTAAGGCAGTTGCCGCAAATGCTACGCATCATTCGCATTTCCTACCTCGCAAATGTGAGAACCCCTTTGCAAATGCAAACATATCGCAATTCCCATATCTGCAACCTGCAATTTTTATACTTAGCCGAAAATCTCCCATTTTTCACACTCTTTCAAAACCAAAATACTCTTGGGCGATTTTTCAAAGACAACTTTTCTTCCAAATCGATTGTAAGTCAATTTTAACTCGTTTTCTTCAATCATTAATATCTTTTCACATGATTTCAACTCAAAATCAATGATTTTCATGGGGTAAATTGGGTGTTTTGGGTAGAACTTAGTTTTTTCAAAAGAATTAGGGATTTGGACCTCGATTTGAGGTCCGATTTCAAAACAAATTATATATTTGGGTTCGTAGGGGAATGGATAATCGGATTTTGGTTCGAACCTCGGGTTTTGACCATGTGGGCCCGGGGCGATTTTTTGACTTTTTGGGTAAAACTTTGGAAAACTCATTTTCATGCATTGGAGTTGATTCATTTAGTGTTTATTGATATAATTAAATAACTTGTGGCTAGATACGAGCGAATTGGTGGTGAAATCAAGAGGTAAAGTGATAATTGAGACGTGAATTGTGTATGTGGAATCGAGGTAAGTGTTTGGTCTAACCTTAGCTTGAGGGATTAAAAGTCGATTCCTATTTGCTACGTGGTGTTTGTCGAATACGACGTATAGGCATGGTGATGAGTATTTATACGTTGGTGTCCAGCATGCCCGTGAGTTTTATATTGTGATTTTATGACTTTGTTGTATTTTTCATCCTTTGGTGATGATTTCTATTATTGGCAAAGTTTGTGGAAGTAATTGTGGCATTTGAATATTGAGGAGCGTTGACTCAAGTTGTATAATGAAATGTGAAAGTCTAAGAGGTAAATTGAATCCTATTAGAGCATTGGCTCAAGTTGTAAAGTGAGTTGTGAAGTAAAAGTGAAAAAGAGAAAAGAATGTCTCCCTTGCCTGGATATTGTTGCTGTTTTGATGTTGTCCCTTGCCGGGACTTGTTGTTGAATTATTGATCCCTTGCCGGGATTCTCATTGTAATTTCATTTATTCTCTTGCCCTATTGTTTGTGATTGTTGTTTGGATGAGGAAGAGGGATAAAGCATGAAGGGTGATGCCGTGTATGATTTGTGAGGAAAGAGTGTAAAGCACGAAGGGTGATGCCGTACCGCACGATGTACCATTCCGTGCCGATTATATTGATTATTTGGTGAGGATGAGAGTAAAAGCACAAAGGGTGATGCCATGCACTTATTGATTTCTAGTTCTTTGTTGATATTTGAGATTTACAGTTTCCTTCAATTACATGTTGTCTTTCTATTCTGAATTGATATCTCCCCCTTAGCATGCTACCCCTCCCATATTTGACTGTTTATTTCTGTTCTTCTTTTCCACTGTATATAGTTGAATTGCACAGATTTATATGGTAGTCTGGTCCTAGCCTCGTCACTACTTCGCCGAGGTTAGGTTAGGAACTTACCAGCACATGGGATGGCTACCTTCAATCCACGCGGAGATCCAAGGTAGACCTGCAGGCGTCCGCAGGCCCTGGCGTCTCCCTCTATCCCTTTATCTCTGTTTCATTTCCTTAATCAGAAATAGTGTATCGTTTATTTTTTGGACTGTATATGTAGTAAATCTTAGATCGTCTGTGACACTGTGACACCGTTCTGGGTGGTTAAGGCTTAAACAATTGTATTAGTTACATGTTCAGATACTCTATTGCCTTTCTTCTGCTTATTATAAATTTCCGCTGTTTACATGTTATTGCTTTATAACTGTTAAAAAGAGAATAAAAAGGGTAAAAAGGTTATTTGTTCAATGGTCGGTTTGCCTAGCTCACATTAGTAAGCGCCATCATGACTATCAAGGGTGGAAAATCCGGGTCGTGACAGGTAGCTAGCTTGGTCATAATCTTGATTTTAGGGATGAACTAGTCTAAATTTGGGTTTAGAGTAGGATATTTGATATGATGAAGGTTAGGAAGTTAATGAGTCAATTGGAGAGGGTGTGGAATCTTTAATAGCTTTCATGGTATCTTCAAGTACTACTGTCATTTTATTTTCTTTCTTAGCTCTCATTTTCTACTAAGTGATTTGAATATTTGTTTGTCCGTATTTTCATTTTTTTAATTTCTTTGGTGTATAAAATGAATTGTTTGAGTGGGATCTCGGGGATGGGGAAGTCCAATCCATCAGATAATTAAATATTTTTATATGCTTTAGGATCGGGTTTGGTCTAAATACATAAAATAATGAAAAAATTAAAAAGGGAGCGAGCATGAAATCAATTTTTATTTCTTTTATTTTGTATTACTTTTACTTATATTACTTCGCCCGCTAGAATTATGTTTATGCCGTCATCACCTGGATAGGCAAACTTTAGGATTTTTGTTAGTTTTGAGGTGAGAGGTCGTTCTCTTAGTTAAATTTATCCGGGGAATGCCCCGAAGGAGTTGTACATATTTTATTCCGGGGAATGCCCCGTAGTATTCTGTAATTGGAGGCCGTGGCGAACATCGTAGAATAAGTAGCGTAGGATAATTTAGAACTTTAATTTTAATTTGTCTTCTTTTAATTTTTTTCATTTAGGTGGGGACGATCTCGAGCCTCTTTTGTGTTTATTTTTCTTTTCTATGATTTTACCTCAATTTGAATGTTTTAAAAGCCAACTAGATCATGTACACAACCGTAAATTTTATGGGATTTGGGGAGTGCCTAACACCTTTTCCCCGAATCAAATAAACCCTCTTACCCAAATCTCTGGTGCAGACTTAGTTTTGGAGTCCAAAGTGTTTTAAAAGGAAAAGTTATTTTTAAAAACGTTGACCTGGCATGCCGAAACCAATGTTAGGTGGCAACTAACAAAAATCCGATTATCCGTTTAAAAATCCGTTTGAACACAATTTTGTTACTTTTCATAATTGAAACCCTTTTTGAGATTCCAAATCACTTTTATTATTTTAAGAGGGTTTAGTGAGGTTTGTAAAGAAAGGTGTGTGACAGCTCTGGCGACTCTGCTGGGGAGTTGCAGGTTCGAGCTGGTACTTGATTTTGTTGGCTTTTTAAGATATTCGATTGAGGCATTTTTGTGTTTTTGTTTCTTTTATGTTTCTACACTTTGTTGCTTAGTTACTAATTTTTCATGTGTTTACCGCTTTCCTTATATGTTACTGCTTTATAACTGTCATCATTTGCATAACCATGAGTCTTCTTTCTGCAACAAGTCTCGGAGTATGCGTCGCGTACACAAACTCTTTGTTGAGTCACCCTTATTTTAGGAGGAGGGGCTGTCGGACGTATGGAGTGGGTGAAAAGCTTAAGCAGCCACTATTGACCATATGCTCCCCCGTATTGCCTTGTCTAATGAACCCCAAATGTAGGTCAGCCTTTAGGTCATGCTTATTTGCCTCATGTCCTTTACCTAGTAGGGCTCGGTCCTAGGCACCGTGTCCCATTGTAGGAGACCTATCCAAATTATGTCAAAATGGGTCAGTGGCCCAAAAAGACATTTGATCATCCTTATATGCTACATGCTGTATTTTTAAGGGTAAATTGGTCATTTGGCGTACCAATGATGGTTGAGGGTAAAATGAGAAAGAAAAGAGGGTGGAGTATACAGATGAAGCAAGTAGGGCTCAGTTCTATTTTTCTTTCATAACTTTTTCAAGAAAACACCCAAAAAAATGAAAATGAAAAATCCAAAAAGATTTTGTACTTTCCCATCATTTTTCCAAAAATCAAAAAAAGAAGAATAATAAAATCCAAAAAGATTTTACATTTTTCATCATTTTTCAAAAATATAGTTTTTCCAAATTAGTTGCATTTTTTCTCCCATGTCCAATCTTTCCGAACTACGCATAACTGATTCTCATATTTCGGGGTGGGATACGTAGGCAGCCCACATAGGGTCCGGTCTTCCTAGTGAGTCTTAGGTTCTTGGCTTCGCGGGGTCTTAGTCAAATCTTGCATGTTTAGCCACATTTGGCCACATCGGCCTTTTTTGCAGAATAGGGCTATTCTCTCAAAATAGTTTGTTATCCCATATCTTAGAGTCTTGTGTTTACAACAAGGTGTCCTTTCAGTTTTAAGGTCCATTCCTATTGAATTTGCATGTCTAGCCACTTTTGGCCACATCGGTCATTCTTGCAAAATGGGGTCATTTTCGCAAAAGTGGTTCATTGACCTATGTCTCAGAATCATGAGTTCGCAACTAAGTGTCCCACTACCTTAAGGTCCGTCCTTTTGAGTTAGCATCTTTAACCACTTCTGGCTATATCAGTCATTTTTGCCAAAATAGGGCATTTCCGCAAATTAATTTTGGGCCATGATATTGGGAGCTTGAATCCATATAAGCCTTAGTGAGGCATTTTCCATGTCTATGAGGCCAATATTGTTGAGTTACACTTCTAGCCATTCTTGGCCACATAGGTTAATTTTCACAAATAGCCCAATCGTGTCTTCCATGTGTCCCATAGGAGGTGTTGTGGTATCGCATAGTGTCTTGAGTTGCTAGCTCTGTTTGGTATTATTTTTCTCATTCAGGTATGGATCAGTGTACCAGAGCTCGATCATGACAAATAACCCAGGACCACTGCATTCACGAGTTGTTTAAAGATACTTTTATGTTTTGAGTCTGTCATTCATGTTGCCTTTTACTTTCTAGTCTTGTATAGTAATATCGAGTCTTTTGTTATATTACTTCCCATTTTGTATTTGAAAAACCAAAAAAAAATGAAAAATCCAAAAAGATTTTTGTTGTTTAGTTTATTTTGTCCATTACTTTTTCAGAACTACGCTTGATCTGATTCATGAGGAACATGATACGTAGGCAACCTATATAGGGTTCGATTGAATCATTATTTAAAAAAAAAGAAAGAAAAAAAGAAAAAAGTTGTGGGACATGAGGGAAGAAAAAGAAAAGAAAAGAGTGATAATAAGAAAAGAAAAGAGAGGAAGGAAAATGAACAAGCCAAGAAGTGCTAGAATAGAAAAAAAGAAGAAGATTGAAATGAACAAACTGGGATGATGTCAAATGACCTTGTGACCCTCGAAGTCATTCTAGAGCCGCTAATTGTTGCTAGGGGCATTGTACGCAATGTGATATTTCTATCTGATAAATGTCCTAATGCTAACACCCCGGAACCCACTTTCATAGCCCCAGATCCTTACTCCTACACTCCTCACTTTGAGCCTCATGTTAAAATTGAGAAACCACCCAAGAACACGGATCAAGAGAAGATGTTTAGGAAAGTAAAGAGCCTAGAGAAATCATTGAGAAATATGCAAGGGTTAGGAAGCCAGGTAAGTGTGGCTTATAAGGATTTGTGTTTGTTCCCTGATGTCCAACTACCTGCCGGGTTCAAGATGCCCAAGTTTGACTTGTATGACAGACATGGGGATACTGTAGCTCATCTAAGAGGTTATTGTAGTAAAATGAGAGGCACCGAGAGAAAAGACGAATTACTGATGGTGTTCTTCAGTTAGAGTCTGAGTGGGGCAGTTTTAGAATGGTACACCCTCCAGGACGCCAGCAGGTGGTACACATGGGACGATTTGGCTCAGGCCTTTACTCGACATTTTCAATACAACATAGTCATTGTCCCTGATTACCTATCCTTTACCAAGATAGAGAAGAGGCCTAATGAAAGCTTTAGGGAATATGGGCTCAGATGGAGAGAGCAAGCTGCCCGAGTCAATCCCCCGATGGGAGAAGCCGAGATGGTTGAGTACTTTCTTCAGGCTCAAGAGCCTACTTACTTTGGGCATTTGATCTCGGTTGTGGGTAAGACTTTTAATGATGTGGTAAAAATGGGAGAAATGGTAGAAGATGAGCTAAAGTCAAGAAATATCATGGGTTGTTCTGCCTTAAAAGCCACAACACAGGCAATTCATAACGACGCAAGAAGCTTGCTGGGTCAGGAAAAACATGATGATGTCGCCATGGTTGTTTCAGGATCACGACACGTCCCAACGGGTTTACCTTACCAATATACTTAGCCTCAGCCCCGACCCCAAACCCAAACCTATCCCCGAGCTCCACATAATCCACCTTAGTACTATCCTCTTAACAACATCCGGTCCTCTGTCTAACCACTGGGTCACTCCTTATGGCGAGCACCAGCACCGCATAATACTCTTTCGCCTTCACAACATTTTCGAGCACCCAACAACCCTAGAAAATAGGGGCATCGAGGGGAACAAAGGCAAAGAAATATTTTTACGCCAATCGAAGAATCCTACACAAGCTTGTTCGAAAAGTTAAAACAGTGTGGCCTGATTGAGCCGCTCCTCAGCTATACCCCGGTCCCATATGCAAAAGGTTTTGATCCTACTGTATGGTGCATGTACCACTCTAATGTCCAAGGGCATAGCATTGAAGATTGTCGTGCTTTGAAAAGGGAGATAGAAAGAATGATTCAAGAAGGGATAATTGTGGCCCAGGACAGTGACACCCAGAATATCGTGCAGAATCCTTTACATGCACATGATGATGCACACTTTGTGGGGAAGATGTGTGGTGACAGGGAGTATAAGAATCCTCTTGTGAACTTGCTGACTGAAGTTAATGATATTAAAATTGGTAAAGGTCCCAGTAATTTTGATGTGCAATCCAGTGGCTAAGATGTCGAGCTTCGTAATTGGAATGTCACTCCTTTCTTGGATAGCTAGGGAGGAGTTTTGGTGGTTTATTTTATTGTCATTTCTGTTGTTCGGGTTATTTCAGGGATGTAATTCGGATATTGTCTTGTGGATCAAACCCTTCTTTTTCTTATTTTTCCTAGTTCGTTTAATTGTAGTAACTCGTCAAGTGTTATCTAGGATTGTTCTATGGTTGTAACCCATGTCTATTATGTTTGTTTTGTTCAAACTCTTTTCACCATCTGTCTAATGAAATCTCCTATTTTCGGTTAGTTCTAATAAGTTTTTGTTTAGGTCACTTTTCCTTTTATAGTTCTTTCATGCTGATTCTAGTTACATGACATGCATGCATAATTCTCAGCCTGGTATTGAAAGTTAGTCTAATGATGAAGCAACGGTACAGTTTTGAATATGATAAAAGGATGCATTTGAGGAAATAATTAAAGATTCACGCATTCTGAGATGACCTGAAGCTTGAATTGA